>NC_071573.1:58197944-58822944 GCF_024509145.1 Vidua macroura | reverse complement strand
TCTCAGTGTTTTTCAGTATTATATAGTTGTGGAAAAAATAATTCCTTTTCCACTTAAATTCTCGGAACAAGAAAACAAGTACAAAAATAGCAATTCCCAAATAACATATCAAAGAGTTTATTTAGTCTCAATTCTACAAACATTGATCTAGCTCTAAATATTGCAGATCTAAATAGAATCCCAGTCATCTCAAATTTAATGAAAAATATGTTCAATCCATCCTATTTATGGATCTTATTTAAGACCAGACAGATTTTTAGGAGCATTATACATCCATAAGGCCTCTGACTGACCTAGCACATCATTCATACGCATACAAGGAGAAACCAGAAATGCTCATGCTCAAATTCTAAGTTTTAACATTAAATGACTCAGGCTTAAGTTCTCAGTACCAGAACTTGGTTAATGCACAAGATTTCTTAAAGGGACAGATAGAGGGACATTCACATTTTTTGCTTCTAGTAGAAGATAGAACATTTATGTTTGGCCCCACAGTCTTTGCTTCCTCTCGCAGAGGATCAGAAAATGGTTTTTGGCATCAGTAAGAATCAAATGTACAATTGTCTTTAGCTATAACAGAAAAATATGTTGGACCCAACCTAGACAAAGTTAAAATGGCCAACACTTCTTATTTAGAAATTGCTTCCAGTATATTCATACAGACAGATTTCAAGAGACTGATGTATTTCAACTCAAGGGGAAAGAGGGGAAATTCTAAACACAGTAATTTTTACTGCTAACAAATTAAACAGAATCATGACAAGATTTCCTCACATCTTCCTGCAGCACTGTCTCTTTTTTAGCAGAAAAAAATTCACTCTTTGGGCTAGAGGGTGTAAAACAGGTCCTCTGCAGTACAGAAAGTCTATTACAAAAATGCCATACCTCTGTAACAACTCCTGCAGCAATAGTGGAACCACTGTAGCGTAACATAAATCTCCCCAGCTCTTTAAAATCTTTGTACAACTCTAGAGCAACAGGTCTTTGAGTTTGTAGTTCTATTAGAGCATTCTGGCCTTTAGCCAAGAACCTGCAGGTAAAAAAGCAGAAAACTCTATTAGAAATGTATGCACGGATCAATGAAGAAAAGAACAATGAACAAACGGGAAAAATTATTTTAGAAAGTCTAGAGTACAATTATCAAACTTGATTTCAAGTATAACCCAAGCCATGAGACTGAAAACTCATTTGCTTGGAGTATACATTTTAATAAGGCATCTAAGTTTTCTTCAAAAACTTCTTGGCACTTATCACAGCATTTAACAAATTGTTTTTGAAGCTAATTATCTCATTAACATCTGTTTTTTCATGTCAAGTGGAAATCAAGTCTTGTTTCAACCCCACAACTAAAGAGCCCATTCATTACTTTGTAGAAGTCTGCAACAGTTTCAGCCATGAAATTTCTGGAAAAGGATTATTCTGAAAATGTTGTATGTCTCAAATAGCATTTCTATATTAATTTAAAAATATTATTTTAAATAACTAAAGGGCTGTTACTGTAGTTGTATGGGAAGATTCCCTAAATTTCTTTTGCACTGACACATTGTCTAGTCAAGTGTGTTTTAGGCAGTTAGCCATCTCCAGAATTATATGAGGATCCCATGCTTTAACAGTAAAAGAAGAAATGCTGTTTCAAAAAAAAAAAAAAAAAAAAAAAGAGGAAGAAAAAATCTCCTTTAAGTTAAGAGCTGCTGATCTAGGATTCATTCCCAATTATGCAAGTGACCTTAGGCCTAAATCACTGTACTTCTCAGGTGCTCTGCAGTTATCAAGAGGGCAGGAGATTTTTCAGTTTGCAAAGCACATTGAAATCCAAACATGAAACCAACTAAAACAATAAAAGCATATTCTTATAACATACAATTGATTAATAGTAGAACCTGTTTGATATACTGTGTATTAAACATCAACCCATTTCTTGAGTAATTATTAACTATTCATAACACTTACTTAGGTTTTTTCTTTGTCACTTCACCAGTACTTTTGTGCAGAACACTCAACAGTCTTGTAATAGTAGCAGGTTCACTTACTGTTTGATAGTGTAAAAGCACCTGAAAATATTTTTGCAGTTATTAAACATCCTATAATAATCAGCAATCCTAGGTATTAATAGCTGAAAACAGCAGCTTGCTTTAAGACTGATTTTTTAAAAACAAATACTTGTAAAACTTCTCTCACAGGAGTGTGTGCCTCACATCCAGTAACTTCCTAGTTTCTAAACTTTGTGATCACAACTGGTATGACACAAAGGCCATATTTTATGTCACCATAAATACATTTTTCATCCTTCAGTGTTTTGCTTTTGCCACCTCAGTGCAGTTCTGTAGCATGAACTGGTATTTTATTTATTTTAAAAAGTATCTTAAAAGGTATCTTACACTTAAGTGCATCTCTGTATTTCCACAAGATGCAAGCTTCTAAAGCCTAGCTGTGGTGGAACTCACATTCTCTGAAATGGCTCAGCTATGTATTAAAAGCCAGTAAGAATAAGAATAAACAGGTACAGTATCCTCTTCAAATTACAGAAGAATCTGTTTCCTCTGGAGAGACAGAACCACTTCTGGATTCTGACTGTATCTTGTATTCAGGAGGTCAAACATAGAGAGGAAAAGCCCTGAGCAACCTGCCATGAACACAGTTTTCACAGAGACTTACAGGAAATCCTTTAGTGATTGGAACCTCAATATTGAAGATGAGAACCCGAGCTCTGAACCGAGTGCAAACTTTTATGGGTTCCTTGGGATCACAAAATACACAGCCCACACTAGAAAAGAGAACAAAAAACAAACAAACAAAAAAATCAAACAGATATCTCTTGACATAGAAGTGTTAAATAATTTTCCTTTTCTAGGGCAGTGATTAAGACAAGCAAAGGAAAAGCAACACTACTTTAATATAAGAAGGGTGGTGCAGGGGTGTAGGTGTGTGGATATCCAGGAACACTATACTGAAGCCTGTAACAAAATGCGTTCCTAGACAATGTCTACCTTATTTTGTGTGTATGCATGAAGGGCTCTGTCTAGTTCAGTGAACAATTACGTCCATTGCTAATCAGTTTCTGAAAATGTCATTGTTTCCTGTGCGTAGATATTTTTAAGAATTAGACTTTCATTCAGAGATTCAGGGTTTCCGTTCAACAGCATAAAATACTGCAGGGTGCCCAAAATTGCAGTACTGCTGCCTGTGGCTCAAGTATTTTCTGGATAATAAGGGGACATCATGATCACAATTCAAAACCTGAGATTTCAGCAACACTCATTTTCAAAAAAATTCTACTTGGAATCACAAGAAAGCTGCTGCTTGTTACAAGTTGGTAAGTAGACTAGACATAGCTTTTTCACAGGGGCTAGTTTTAGCCATCGGAAATGAAAGGAAAATTAATCCCACACAGGTAAACATGACGGAAGAGAAAAAACAGCATGATTAAACATATACATAAAATTTCATCAATATCAAGAGGACTTGAAAATTCATAACTTTTTTTGACAACCCTAACATATCTCCAAAAGACGAATGACATCAAGGTAACAAATTCAGACTTCATTCATCAACTAGAACAAGACTTCCCTCAACCTTTTACCACTCAGAATCCCACCCCACTATGAAATGGCCAACAGAAAATACCTGTAGTTTTCCCTTAAATCAGAGCATAGATTTGAAAAACTATCAATGCAAGGAGATTTTCAAAGAGTAGCTTGAAAGTTTGCTGTCTCAAGTCCAACTGAAATGTAAAAAAGGTGAACAAATTGTGGATCCAATTATCTGGCCTGAACAACAACTGACACTTAAAAGCTTGAGGCTAATGCTTAGCATGAATCCTACAGACTGGGAAAGACAAGAAGAGATTTGCTGCACCTCACTATTAAGACCACCACTTAGCAAAACATTTAGGAAAATAAATCTTACATGTAGCTAAATGTGTTGAAGAAACATCAATTCCACTTCTACAGATTAACTTAGTACAAAATGACAGTTGTTTGCATGTGTCCTGTTAGAATAATTGATAATTTGAGAAGTTCTTTAAAAATTTTGTTTTATTTAGCAACATGGGTTTCATTTATTTGGCAATTAAAATGTCCAAGGGGTAGTCTAAAAGAAAATGGCTTGGAAGGTTACTGGTGTCAGCACTAGGACAAAGGATGGAAACTGACAGTATTCTTCTGAGGCTGCCGTTGCACATGCAGCAGATGTTTCCAACGTTTGTACATGCAAGCCAGGTGATATGCATCACTTTGGTTTTAAATATCTTGGTAGCCACATCATTCTTCAAGTAAACCGCTGTAATATAGCCCAGTATAATAGTTATACAGCTTTTCATTAAAAACAAACCGTTACTTAGACTGAAACCCAGTTTTGCTCACTTGATTTTGATGATATCCATGCCGGTCAAAGTGAGACTAACGTGATCTCCTGCTGCAGCCCAATCAACTGGTTCATCGTGCAGTGTGATTCCTGGAAATGAGTAAGAACAGAACCTCACAGTGAAGTACCTAGGTTCTGAGCTACAAACAAACAGCTCTGTTTGGGCCATTTGTGCTTCATCAACCATTACTCATCAATTTTCAGTATGAATGGGTTGAGAGTAAAAGCTTTTTAACTGAGAAGACTGAGGAAGCTTTTCTTTCCCCTTGGTGAGGGATTCACTATTCTCTCTCACCACACCCTGCACCATAACATGGCCTTATTCGAGCCAGAGGAGGGGACCTGGCCCTTGTCACCAGCACAGATGACGCAATCCTGAAAATGCTGTAGTACTAATATCTCCATATCTGCCCCACCCATCCTTTGAGGCACACGCACACCCTAGACCGCATCTTTCATATACTTTAATGGTACTGTGTCAACTTTCATTTACCTTGAGTGGGTTTGCTGACTCTTTCATAAAAAAGCGTAACTGAAGCCTTCCGTTCGCAACATCATGTCTATTAGAAAGCACCTTTATGTGCAATTTCATTCTGATTTTAATGTATTTTAATTTCTTTAAAAGACTACCTGCCTGATGGATGAGGGCAAGACTATTTAGCTCTGATTGAACATCCTGAGGTTTCTGGTGGACACTGAGAGAAAGAAAAATCCTGGTTTTTTAGAAATACTGCATATATTTATAGGATCTAGTTCTATTTTGCTGCAGATTGTACCTCTTGACTTGCAGATTTGTTCCCAAAACCACTTGCCAAAAACATGCCAGAAAGCATGATTGAAGTATAATCACGTTAAGTATAATTTTTTAAGCAGTGCTGATAATTATTGATATACCTGTCATTATCACAGAATGAAAGAAATTCAGCCTCTTGAAATGAACATCTCGAATCCTAATGTGCACACTGCCTTAAGTAAATACCGTATGTTAAATTAAATTATGACTTGTTTATATTGAATATAAATAGTAAATGCTTAATATGCTTATATGTCTAACTTATATGCCCAACCTTCATTTGCATTTCAGTCATAGGAGAGGCAGTACAAAAGAAAAACCATAGAATTGTGCTGCAGGAGATACTCAGACACAATACATCTGTTTCCATGGTACTTCCTCCACTCCCCACACAGAGAAGTGACTACAGTGGTCTGCTACCCAAATTTATCCACATTTTTGTAACATTCCTGTGCATGTGAATAATGTGCATAGAACTGTGTAAATTGATAGACTGAAGAGCTTCCCAAATTAGCATTGAACAAGCTGGGTTTGGAACAGAACAGACAACCAAACCAACACATTGCTGTATTCAGGATAAATACTTAGATACAAAAACCTATTCATATCTCAAGGACTCAATTTTTTATTCACTGGCCAATGTAGGAAAATCATAATTTTATCTTTCTATTTGAATATGAAGCAAAACCAACTCTGCAGTACAAAGACAGCAAGCTTAATTAGGAAACAGCTAAGCACTTAATGTCTAGCTATTTCTTTCCAGAAATCAAATACATTGAAATTTAAATCCAATTTTCTTCTATTTTCTAGCTGTTCAAGACAACTATATCCAGAAAGTTTGATACTATGAAAGGATCAGTGACAAATCTTACAACATCAAACAGGAGTGATGACTTTATTCTCAAGCTTTTTCACAACCAATTCATAAGATTAATTTCTAAAGGTTGTTCAACATCCTCACACTTCCTAACAGCAGAAACACTCCACAGTAAAGCTGAATACTAATGATTCCTGTACTGAATATCTTTATAGACATTGCTGGAACTCAAATGTTTTTACAGGCTCTTCATAAAGCAATGTCTAAAGCCACAAGGCTATAACATTTGGATTATCTGATAGGGTAAAAAAAAGCATGCAAGATTTCACATACTCTTCACAGACATATTTATACAGACACAGTCACATCTAAAGAAATTCGTTTTATGCTTTCACAATTTATGTTTGACAGTTAGTATCAGTTTGACAGTCTGTTACCATTTCAGTAACTGTTTCTAGCCCAGTATTGACCTGAAAGTAAACACGCTTCTGAAGACTGTACCTTTTGCAGTGCAAGTTTCATTGGGAGGCATTGCCAGAAGTCGTTCTCCAACCTGAATATAGCCTGCTTCTATTTTACCAGTCACACAAAATCCTGAACCTTGGTCTGCAATAAACACAGCAACAATTTCAAAAGACTTCATAATACAGTCAGTTTCCCATCAGAAGTTAATCCTTCAGCAATGCCTAGACAAGTTTTTAATATAATGAAGATTTTTTTCCCTTCTCAGCAGAGCGTTCAGTACTTGCAAGTTAGCCAGCTGTGCATCATAATGAAAATGAAACATTAAATTCAAAACCTCTAGATCTTATGTTTTTCAGAACTAAGCAAGAAATATTCTTCTTTAAACAAATGTAGGTACATAAAGAAGTATTTTTTAGTTTTTTCAGTATTAGACTAAACCCCTTAATTTCTAGCAATATTATTTAATTCAGCACTTTCTCACTATAATTACAGATAAAAGGAATATGACAGACTTCTCATAATAATTCTCATGCATACAGGTGCAAATTCCTATGCCATTTACTGTTTAACTGAGTCAGAATCCTACACACTCTGTCTGTATATTACTTTTACTCCTGGAAAAGTCAAAGAATGATTCAGTACTATTTAATATAGTAATAAATATGAGAAACTGTTATAATTGGCTAAATTTAAGTATTTCTGAATAAAAGATCTGCAAAGTTTTCATCTTCAATGTCCTAACAGTCTGTTCATCATTTGAATTATATGCCAGTTATTTTCCACAGATATGCTACACATGGACATTTATGCACATACACCTTAACAAATGCCTCATCTTCTTAGCATGTGTTTGCAGGTGTGTTTAAAAACAACTCTCTGAACTGATTCTACAATGGCATTTTCAGTATCCATACAAGCAACAAATAATCTTTTGCTGAACATCAGAAATCAGCAATATAAGCAAGCATCTTAGTATTTTGTGACTCTAATTAAAAGCTGAATTTAAAAGAACAACTTGATCTCAAATTCTGAGGTCACTTACTACTGACTTGCTCTTTGCAGTCACCACAGATACTGATGAATGCTTTTGTGTAATGAATCTTTCTATTGGAAAAATATTACCAGTATGCCTTCATGCTAATTTTCCTCTATTCATTCCAGCAAATGAGATGAAACACAGATAATTAATAGATGACATCAAATGTCAAACAGAAAACTGTCAAAGCTGGTACTGGCTAGAAAAAGAATACACAAGTCATGTTACAGACACCACCTCCATACAGTACACAAAACAACCTGAAGCTGGCTTTGCAAGCACTTGTGGCAACCAAAAATATAACCTCATTCCAGGTTCTCAACCACTCCCAAGCACAATCAAGAACCATTTATCTTTTGTTCACATCATCACCTGGTTTGGCTTGGTAAACCAATGTGGTCTTTGAAGCTTCACCAACTCCCATGCTGATTGCTTTCTTAAAAGGGTGAAGTTCCTTCAGTTCCCCCTGAAATCAGTTCAAGTGCAAAATGGACAGTGGGGGACAGAATCAGGGCATAAAAAATGGCCCAATTTCTGTGCATCGTGGTATTTGGGTTCTGCCAGAACATGTTGTTTGTACTTAGGATTTGGTTGGTGGACAAGGCATTTTAGGGTCATAACAGTCATAACCTAGACAGAATTATAATATGGTAGGTGGGGACTGATGCAGCAGCAAAGGGATTTACAGGGACCTCTCAGATCAAGAGATAGTATAGCTAGCCTGGAGAGAATGAATATTAGAAGGACTGTGGAGGATAACAGCTAAAAGCTGGCTGAGGCAGGTGAATCATATATGTGAGCAGCCTTAATAGAGAAAGGGGTTTTCCAAACTATATAGGAGTACACTCAGCACTCTCACTTTTTATACATTTCTATGGACAGTTCCTCCTGAGCATGCACAGGTACTGGAACAGAGCTGAGAACAACTGTTGCTTCATGTACTTGTATCTGCACCTACTTCCTCTGGTGGCATCAAAGTTGATTAAGTTTTGAGATCATAACGTAAGAAAAAATAGTCTACAAAAACACCTAAAAGGCCGCATTTAGTGATAAACCCTCTATATGTAAATTGAGTCCCTTCCAAAGTCATTATTTTTTGCATACTTTAGCAAAATAGATGTAGTCAAAACTGCTCATTTTGTGAAACTTTGCTCAACCCAAAAATTATTATTGCAGCTGAAAAGCTGTGATATATTATTTTGAAAGATCTCAATCAATAATCCTAACACATTCTCCCACAGCTCATGAAAATAAAGAGGAAAAAATAAACACAGAGATGGCATAGATGACAAAACCAGTGATATCACACTAGGGTAATTTCCTATGCAACTCTTCAATATTTAGCATTATGGCTTCAGTTAAATCAGCTAACTAAGAGCATGCACAATATCTAGTGTTTTCTCAAAGGCCCACATGAAAATTGCACAACCTGGTATTTCCAGGCTTATACTACTTACAATCAGTATTTCAATCTGATTTTTTGTACTTCCCCTAGAAACATCCTAAATAGAAAGCAAAATTTCTTAAAATATGAATTTCAATAATCATATTTGATTACAAATATTTACAACAGTTAAAATCATGCTGTCATTTGGTTTGCAATGTTTCTCAAGGGACCTACAGAATGTTTCAAATGCACTGAGTCTAGAAGCCTTATTTCTTCTAAGTTACTTGCAATTATAAATGACTAAATGGAAAAAAAATCAAGCTTACCATGAAAATCTTACAGGCTCAAGGCACTCTAGTTTCACCAGACAATCAAAGTAAGAACTGGTTATAGTTCTTGCTGTTCCTATCTTTATTAATGCTAGGGAATAGCTCACTGCCTTAAATCCTTGGCTGGTTGTAACAGTCTCACCACCACCACTATTTTCTTCCACCTCATCTGCCCAAATTTTTATACAAAAATTAAGGAACATATCATTATTCACATCTACAACAATGAACAGAAAAGGAACAAGACAAACTTGTTTAAAATCTAGGACTGGAAAGCAAAAGAGCCCAAAGCCACACTCATAAAAAGTTTGGGAAATATTGATTTAGTCCAGCAGAACCAGTTTGGGCAAGTCCCACATTCTGTCCCACAGAACCATGAACTCATTACACAGACAAATAATTGGTCATGCAGATTAGTTTCTTCCATTCCTTTTCCAGGGTGTTTCACCTTCAGCAGTACTATTTAAAATTTGGCAAGGAATAGAACTTGAAAATGTCCTATTCTGGTCTAGGACTACACACGAAGTTCCAACTTTAAGTCTTATTTTGAGAGCAATTTTTAACACTTGTGTTAAATATCAGTGAAATGATGGTAAAAACATTATAAAAACAACCAACCTTTAAAAACATCAGCAACACACAGTCTAAATGGTTTATCCACTGATCTCTGTGGTGGCTTGAAAGAATCTGCAAATAAATTGGTAAGATCTTTTAGAATGTCTGTATGTAATAACTATCTCAGCAACTTCTCTGTTAGAGAAATTAATTATGTTGCATTCCATTGACTTTGTCTCATTTTTTCCCCAAAATAGAAGTTTTAACACACACAGGACTAAGAGGTGTTGTTTTAAATGAGGAACATTGCACTTACCAATTTGCTCCAACAAACACTTTCCTTTATACCATTGTGTGAGGTCACTTGACTGACCCCTTGTGACTAGATTTTCACCACCAAGGCCACTTGTTGGGATATAAGCCACATCTGATTCCTAATGAAGAAAACAAATGGATGTGAAGCATACATGAACAACAGAATCTCCTAGCAGAAGCAAGAGGTGCATTTTTTGAATGTTATGCATCTAAACTTTAAAAGAATAGCTGTCAAATTTGTATTTCTCCTGGAGAAGGCTGATTATCAGTGGATTCCTTTGTGGTTACCTCTTGCCTGATCACTCTGCTGCAGCAAAGAGTTGGAGATGATTAAATATGACAACTAGAAACTGAGTTTAGGTAATAAACTCCTCCATGTTTGACAGGAAAACTTTGGTTTGAATTGCTACTTTATGCATAGGGATTGCAGGAAGACCACAGCCAGTCCAAATGAATAGTAGCTGGAACTTAGAAAACATGAGAGGAGAGTTCTCATGAGCTCACAATCCACACTGATACCTGCTCCAGTATAAAACACTCTACTGTCATTCATGTAATCCTGAACATTAAGATAGACAATTCTTGGTCTCTTCTGCTTTGTAGACAACAATCCCAAGAAACTACAAGTGATCTGAGTACCCCAAAGACTCAACAGACCTAAACAAAGATGATGACACAAAGGGTATTAAAGAACTGACTACCCTTATGCAGGACTCAATGTCACCCTACCAGGAAGAAAAGGCATCTGCTACATTATGTGCATGTAGCAGTAGCAGGAAAGTGACACAAAATAACCTGACTTTAGAAAAAGCTCATCCCACCCAAATGCTTGAACAAAGCAACAAAGCCCTCACAAATATATTACCTTAAAGCCAGCTTGCTTAAGAAATTGGCCGAGCTTACTTGTAATTTCCTGAAATCTTTCCTGTTGCCAATTGACCTAAAATAAAACACAGATTAGGATATGATAATAAAATGATAGATTTTTAACCATGACTTGAACATACAGCTGCATGTCACCAATTCTGTAGTAGAAATAGATGTATATTTATAAACATGAGATTTCCAGGTGCATTCATACTTGAATATATAAGAGCATACACATTAGCAATTGCTGATCACAAACACCACTAAAATTGCAAGCCCTTTTAATTTTAACAGTAACTTTTTTTTAAGTTTACACAAAATTCAGACTCAGCAAGATATAGTCACTACAGTAGTAATTTAAAACATAAATAGTAATCTTTAACACACTTTACACATTTAAATAAAACTATTGAGGTCTTGACCTAAATGACCACCAAGATGATCTTACAGATTCCACTGAGATCAACTGTTATGTCAAATTTCCACAAGTACAAAAGGGACCCATACTCATTTTAGCACAAAAATTAACCTTCTCTGTACTCTGAAAACACACCCATAAATAAAAAGAACAGCATCGTAAAGTCTAAACATAAGGGACAGAGTTGGAAAGCTAAGAGCAGTGCTTTATTATAACTTTCACAATACTGATCCTTAATATCTACAAATCTAGACAGAAACCCTTCACTTAAATGAAGAAACTAAATGTGTACCTGGTCCATTTTGTTAACTGCAACAGCCAACTGTGTCACTCCAAGAGAGCGCACTAATAATCCATGTTCTCGAGTTTGTCCACCCGTCTCAAACCCTGCCTCAAACTCTCCTCTGCTGGCATCCACAACCAAAATTGCCACATCAGCCTACATTATAAATAAAAACAAATTAAAAATAGTTTTTAAAAAGTGGTTAAGAGGTGGAAATAATCTGGGTAAATACCTCAGTCAGTAACATTTCACACAAAATGTACTTCACACAGAAGGAATCCTGATGTGCTCCAAATGTAACCGAAATTTCTCAGTCCCATCTGTATCATACCCACTTTGGTGAGATATTATGGCATTATGTCATAAACCAGCACCTCCTGGTTAAACAAAGGACAATTGCTGGTTTGGGGAACCTGTCCCCTTCAATCTACCCAGATCTAAACAAAAGCAGCCTATACTCAGAAGCTTTAGAACACAATGTATGAGCACAATGTCCAGCTCTCTCTGCCTCAGTCTGTACACCTTCTTAGCGAGAAGCTGCAAAAATTACAAACAAATCACCACACTATACAACTGGGACAACTAGTTGTACTGTACTGTTGACTGTATGTTGGATGTGAATGCTTCACAGTCCACTCAACACACTGGAGCATGCCAACATCACAAGATGGTAAAAAACAAAGTAGCCTATTTCATCACCTAGACAAACCCTCTGCCAAAGCATTAAGTGCAAACAGTCTACAGCACTGCACAAAAGTCAGCATGTAAGCACTGGGAAAAACATAGATCTTGCTGTTAGCCTTAAATGCTGCTAATATTTCTTGTACTTTTCCTCCTTTGGTAAGTAATTGCTAGTTAGATCACCATCATGTACTAAGCGACAGCAACAGAAGTGAACAACAAAGAGTAGTGGTGTCAACAGGCAGGTGTGAGACCATTTCAGAGTACTGAGGAGAAAAAGTGGTACTTTTTCCCTTTCCTTAAATGTTTATGCTTCAGAATTCCAGGAAAAGGAAGAGAGTCCTGATTCTGAACATCCCTGGCCTCATCCTAGGCATGAAATCCCCACAGCTCAGAGACAGCAGGAGTGTGAGAATGGGAAAAGGATAACTGATTAATTTCCTCAGAGCTCCCAGCCTCAGTAGTACATTGCAGTGAACTTCTCCTTCAAAAAGACATCCTGCATTTTCTAAATTATAAAAACAGTACCTCAAGGACTTACTGTATCAAAGGCCAGATGCTGGCCTTGATAAGGCTGATTTGCATTTTGCATAACAGCAGCTGGGGTTTCACCTCCTAACAGCATTCTCCACAACAAAAAGGGTTTTCCCAATTCCAGCCATTGATTCAGCATTGAGCCTACTCTAATAGACAACAGAAAGTTGCAAAGTTTCAGTGATTCCTTAACAGGCTCCAGAACAGACCAGTCCCTCATCACCCTGAGAGCTGGAACACAGAGATACCAAGCTTCATTCGGTCACCCCTGTCTTCTGCTGAACTGATACAATTGCTGGAGGACCTTCAACTCTTCTCTTAATACTTCTTCTGCCTGTGTTACTTTTCTCCCAAAATAAAAAAAAAAAATATATTTAAATAACAATTGTAAAAAAATAGCACATCTGATTCAATATTTTCCACTGTTCTGAAACCAAAGATTCAGTTCTAATTTTAAAACTCATAAAACTACTACAACACATATTCCACCATATAGATGGCTGTATAAACGCTACACCATAATTTGCAAACTTCTGACTATTCTACAGCCTAACCACTGGGTCACAAGGTCTGAATTCTCACCCAGGCTCTGCTTCGGAGCTAAAGCAGAACTTGGGACAAACCAGTCTTCCTATAGTGCAGTTCTCTATCCAAGATCATACTAGCAGTACTCATCCAAGTACTCAACAAAGATCTTCAGATATAGCCCGTATTTCAGACAGTTATGACACAGACAAAGCAAAAATCTATACACAGCTTAGCTTTGGAAAAAAAAAAAAATCGATTAAATCACTACCTTGGAGAATCATTTTTATTATTTAAAGAAGGGTACCTATAAGCAAAAAAAATAAATCACTCTTTTTATAATGTAACCACATTATTTTTTCCCCATCTCTGAGGTATTATTTCCACAAATAATAATCTATAGGAGACTGGTAAGTGCCATACTGATTTCAATGGGTAGTGTCCAATGCTATTGACTTCACCTACTGTTCCTAAAACAAGTGACATGCAGCCTCTGCAAATATCCTCTTGACAAGATAAATGCATTCTGTATAAACTTTGTTATCTGTTTTCTCATCCCCTATAAAATACACTGTTAAACAGAAAAATGTGTTTTGCTTGAACTATAAATCCTTTCTCTTCAAGTTCAAAATCACTTAAAATCTTAACCTACGACATGACTTTCACAGAACTACTCATTGAGTAGCCATATATCACATTTGAATAGCTTTCAAAGCTCCAGTGATTTTATCAAACTGCAACTTACTGTTAAGTTACTTAAATAAAACCCTCCTCCCCAACATTAGCATCAAAAAAAGCAACTACCTTTAATGTTTAACAAACACATTCTTTTTTAAGTTTAGAAAATGCAAAGATAGGTTAACACAATCAATAATTCCATTCCATTTTAGATTTTAAAAGAAAAAAAATATTTAAGAAGAAGTTACAAATAATACTGATATTGGAAAAAGCATTTTAGACCATCTTTACCTGTGCAGCTCCTGTGATCATATTTGGAATGAAGTCCTTGTGGCCTGGAGCATCCATCAGTGTAATTACTTTAGTTGGTGTCTCGAATTTGGTCATACCCACATCCATTGTTACTCCCCTTAAATAAAGCATATATGCAGTGCACTATTAAAACTGCTTTAAAACTTCAGAGATATAAAGCAAGCTATTAAAAATACAACCATGAAATTATACCCTTCATATCTTTCATTGATTTAGCCTTCACCATAGGGACATCTGCATGTTGGAAGAGCAGACCTCTAAAGCTGCCATTTAGTAAATCCAGTTGTGAAGAAAAATTCCCAGAATTCCCAGTACTACCATGCACCCATAGACCATGTCCAAACAAGGACAGCAAAAATATGAAAATTGAACTGCATATTGAAATCATTACTAATTATACTTTTGATATTTAATTCTTAAAAAAAAGGTATCAAAGTAAGAGAAACATAGCTGAGTTTTAAAAAAAAATAGGTGGTATTGGACTACAGAGACGCAGTTACACATTTACAAAGTCCACAGGCAGAACTCCTGATTGCCAAGGAAGGATCACAACACACTTGGACTCAGTCCCACATCTCGCTAACCTCCACATGTTCTGCATGACACACAGGATAGGATCCATCTCACCAAATGCAAACACCTACAATTCACATGTCTGTATCTGGGTTAGTCATCTGCATCTCCCTTTACAGACAATCAAGACAGACAGGAACTTTCAAGGGACAAAACATCTTGTAGTAGAAGATATTTTTAGTATGCTACTTCCAGTCACCAAAAAATCCCAACAATAAGTCCCCAAAAATTCCAAACATTTACAGATGACTCCAGAGAGTTTTTTTTTAAATAAAAAACTCATTGCAAAGAGAAAATAGAATCAATCAAAAACACCAATTCAGAAAACTCACTCCTTCAATATAAAAATGCAATTTTAAATGTCATATTTCAAATTAATGGTCTTTTATATAGCCTTTTATAAATCATACAAATATAATTGTTAATTAATTTGTAGATTTTATTTTAAAAGTAATGTAAGTCACATGTGATGAACCGACATTTCAATGCTTAGTTTATCAGGTTTATCAGACTAATATTTTCTAACAAATGCTGTTCTTTCACAGAAAAAAGGTAACTCCCATCAAAATGTATTTCTACCTTTCTCTTTCTTCACCAGTTTCATCCAAGACCCATGCATAGGCAAATGAAGCTTTACCAGCCTTTTTAGATTCCTGTTCGTATTTGTGCATAGTTCTTTTGTTCACATTTCCCAAAAGGTAGAGCAAATGACCCATTAAAGTACTTTTGCCTGCATCAACATGTCCTGTGGAAGAAAATAAATATTACAGCAATTGTATTCATTTATGCAATTTAGGTAAAGCACAAGAAATATTCTAAATATATGAACATCACATGCGCTGATAATGCTTCTGTAATCCATAGAACTTCATAATCCTGTGAGACAGAGACACAGGAAGACAGGCTATTAGAACAGTCACTTAGCATGAGAGCCATAGAGCACCTCTAAAATCATGCTAAAAAGAACACACTGCAAAAATGAAACCAAACCAAACATGTTCTGTACGTTCAAAGGGACACTAAGTCAACCTCACTGTCCAAGTCAAAGACATCTGAATGTACTCCCTCCAAAAAATGCAGATGCAAATGAAAACAGTATGAGATTCCCTTCCCTGGAGCGAGGACAGTTTTGCTCCTGTATCACTTCCAGCTTCAATCAACGCAGTTTTTAAACTTTATGTTTGTCAGAAATGTAATTTAACAATATTACCTATTACCACCAAATTCAGCAGTTGCTTTCCTCCTTGTCTCTTCTCCAACTCTGCTTTCACATCTATTTGTGGTTTTGCCTTGCTTGACTTCTTTGCTGGAGTAGGCACCATATTCTGCTCTTCTGAAACCTGCGCTACTTGGGGTGAAGGAGTAGATTTTGAGACAGCCTCAAGTACCCCAGAAGCTACACTGATGTCTTCAGGTAATAGTCCTTTCTGAGGTGTATTAGTGTGGCCATTTTCCTCAGCAATTGCACTAGGGGAAAAAAGAAAACACAAAGAATGCAAATGGCAAAGAAGACATAGAAATAGGGGAGAGAAACTGAGTTTTCGATTCACTATCATGTAAGCCCCAAGGAGTACGTGATAAGCCCATTAAGGTGGAACTGATAAGCAGCTGGATAAAAACTGCGCAGATACCAGCTCTGAACATCTTGTCTGAAAAGCAGCACTGTTTACAAAAGCAAGATAAGAAGAAATCTTGTAAAATATATGAAAGAGATAAACAAGCTTTCCATAGACCCTTCCTTTAACAGGAAGGGAAAGGACAATTATGCAGAGCAACCACAGAGCAGGCTTCCTCTGAACTAAGAGCCCAAGTCAACTTTGAAGCACAGATCCTGAAACAGTTTCCATGTACAGTACCATTACTACAGTTGAATATAGTAATGTTTTATTCTGAGAATAGCAATATAACATAAAGAGTTGATATTAAGCACATGTAAGCTGCAATTTAAAGTGCAATGCTTATACAGAACTACAACAGATGAGTTAAGATTTATCAATATTTAAAAAAAAATTGTTTCATGCATCAAACAAGACACCCAGAACTAAAGAGATTTGGATTCTCAAACTCCCTTTTTCTAACACCCCGTTCTCCCACAAATCACCATACTAATCCTAATGTTAAATAATCTCAAATATATTATTTTCTAACTCTCTTTTTATCTCCATTTTATAAATAAAAATATTTTGCTGATTGACACAAACTTTCTGAGAATGTACAATATTATTCTTTATCTGTCATAGCAAAGATGATCACTAAAAACAAACACTAAGTAATATTTTAAAGACAGCAAAAGCTTTCTTACTGCCTAACAGAGTTGCATGGTGAGGCATTAATGTAAGAAACAAGACAGGAACAGAAGCAGTTATTACAGGTCTGCCAACATTCTATCACAGCAAATGTCAATATACAAACCACTGATTATTCAGAAAATGAAAATCCCTACAAAACACTATACTTAAAATATACTTCCAGGGGAAGCTTCTTCCCCTGGAAAATTGGAAATCCTTTCAAGTTCAATACCATCATGCTGCAGACTGCTTTCTTTGGAACAGCTTCATGCAGGCTCTCAGAGTCAAGTGTTTCCACATCCACAGTGAAATTTTCACTCTCCACTTTCTCTTTACATGCCACAATTAACTACCCAGTTTTAATCTTTTCAACTTCTACAAACCAAGCTATTTGTTTTGGTACTATAGAATCCCACATTGTGACATCTCAGCTTTTATTTGACATTACTTCCATTTTCTGTCTGCGTAGGAGTATTTGCATTGCATTAGTCCCTTTCGATTACATAGATTTCGTTGAACAATACAGCCTAAACATGTAAATCTACTAAAGAAAGCTGTTGAAGAGTTATGATCTAAAAAACTAAACATTGTAAATGTTCAGATCAAATGCAAACTTAGTCTCTCAAGTAACAAGTAACGTGGGACATTTTTTGGCTCCCCCTTCTTCCCCACAGTTTCAGAACCCACCTGTGTTATCAGTACTGTAGTCGACTGATTGATTTTGACACCTTTTCATATGGCTCAAAGCCAAGTTTTTCTCTTGATTGTGAGACCAAAGCAAAAATTCCAACACTCATTTTTTTGGCTACAAAACCCAAGGTCAGGTTCTTGCCTCAAGGCTGGATACCCAGGCATGCTTCCCAAATCAGCTAAGCAAACAACCTGTTTTATGCCAGCCATGATGGTTGTAGGGGTACAGACAGTACCCCCGCTTCTGCATAATGGATAGACAATTCTGTATGAAGTCTATTTGATATTAAATAAAATATAGATGTATAAAGTCTATTTCTATTTTTGTATTAAGTATTTTCTAAAAAGAAGGTATTCTACAAAATATTCTAAACCACTTGTAGGAGAAGAACAAGTTTCTATCAAACTACTGTCTTGGGTCACACAATCCTGACATTCTAGAATTCACACTACAAAGCAAACTGTTCTGTATCACCAACTATCACTCCCATATTACAGATAGCATTGCAGTTTGACAGGCTGAATAACCTTGATAACACTTGATTCTTTAAACCACAATAATAGCTGGTCATCATTGCTTTACGTGTAGCAATGAAGAAAGTTGATTACACACAAATTATTCCACAGGGAAAAAAGTCACTACAACTATTTATGCTTTCTTTTACTGGAAAAGGTAAGTGCATTTCTATAAGGCTGAACAGAAGGCTCTGCCCTTTAAAATTCCTTAAATAGTACATTAAGTTTTAGCTGAAAACCTACTTTGGAATGGCAAAACAATTATTTTCTCCAATGTCTCTGCAGGGAAATTTTACTTCATGAAAACAGACTGGAAACAATCAAGTTGATAGAAGGTAAATATACAGAGAATTGTGGTAACAAAGTTTTCTACATATTGTAATAAGGTAAAAAAATCTTCTGAATGATGTAAAGTATACCAAATAATTTTTGTCTCAATCATTTAAGAGAGCTTCATATATTTACAATTAATTTGCATTAGACAACTTTCATCAAGATTAAGACTCTTCCATCTTTTTTCCCTTTCTTCAGGCAAACCAGTTGAGTCTCAGCATAATATCTAGTATGTTCACATTGAAGTACCAGGACTAGTGCCAATATGCAAAGGTCACACTGAAATGCAAATATGGTATTTTACATTGGTATCAAGTTTTCTTCCTTGAAAGTCTAATATTTGAAGTTCTGGAGAAAACTATTTGTATAAGAAGTCATATCAAAACAGCCTTTACAGCTGGCAATCGTTTTCTCTCCATTTCTTCCCAAACCAAATTTTCAAAAGTGAAAAAAAAAATTAAAAAGCAGTTATTTAGATGAAGTTGAAAGTAATGTGAGCCACAAACATAACTCTCCTATGTTTCTATAGCTTTCCAAAATATATTCAAGCATTGTCACATCAGCCTATTAACAGACAAGAATGTATTTTCATAGAGAGGTTATTTGCAAGCCTCTAAATTTTATTTCATTAAACTAGGTAATGATTCTTTTTGTAATCCCAGATGCTAAGATCTTCCAGCAGGCCTATGTCAGTAATGATTCCCCGAAACAGGATGGATTTTGTGTGGTAGAATTCAAACTAATTACAGGATCTGAAAGAACCATGGTTATTGCCAGAGACCATAAGTACTCTTTCATTTCTATGTAGCTTTTATTGCAACCACCACTGCTTAAGGCTGCCAAGTAGCTTTTATTTTGGGTAGTGCAAAGAGAAAGTGCTAGATACAAATGAAATTAGTGAAACAAAGGTCCAGCCATCATTAGGCCTTGCTACTTTTTCAAGGGTACAGTATTTGTACACTCAGTCCACTGCTAGAGTTTAAAAGTTTACTATGTTTTGGAAACCTGGAAACAACTTGTGCAACAACAAACCTAGACTTGCTATTTCAGAGAAGAAACATCAGAATGGAGAGAGCATATGATCTACTTACAGAGTACCCCTAATAACACAATTCAGCTTTTTGCTGACCAGTGTCAGGGAAAGGGACAGCAAGTTTATTGCTAGGTACCTAAGCAGGAAAGCGGGCAGATTAAATTCCAGTCTCGTGGAAGTACGTGAAAAGAAATGACAACAACAACAGCAACAGTAAGACCCTGACAGTTATGCTTCATGGCAACCAGATGAGTAGTTTATAAAAGCTTGATAATGGCTTAGAAAAATGCTAAAGAGCTCCATTTCTGACAGTCAAACAAAAACAAATGACATTGGAAATGCTCTTCAGTTAGCCTCTTCCCACAAGGTTTTACAAAATTGCTGAATTGAAAACTCCTGTCAGAAGGCAGTACTAGTGTGTCACTAGTGCAGGCAGTTGAGAATATAACCAATTCAACTGCACTAGAAAGCATCTTTGGTAGCAAAGTTCCAGCTTGGTCTGAGCTATGACAACCTACCATATGAAGAAAAATTTATATTGGAGGAAGGCCACTTCCTAAACCATTGCTTGCATCATTGTTTGAGAAGTTGATGGAACTATCAAAAGCAGTCTCAGTTTGCCAACCACTGCTATCTGGTAACATGGAGCCATTGATTGATTATGTAACTCAACTTTGAAAGGACAGAACTTATGTTGAACTTACATTATGGAACCTTGCATGCACACTGAGATTATGTACTCAAGGAAGCTTGACCATCAGCAAATCAGGCACAAATGTCAAAACAGCCTATCACAGGTCTTTTGGAAATCAGCAGACAAACCAAAGCCTGGTAAGGACCAACATTTAGTCAAAATTAAAACTGCCAGGCCAGAAATCTCCTATGCTGTCTTACCAACAAGGGCCATAACAGTAAACTGAATAAAATGTTATGGTCAGATTACTGTTTTCTGGGGAATATTAATAAATACAACATACACTGTTATAAGACATGTTAGAAGGCATTCAATCTCCCACAGGTATTGAAAAGCTCACATCACCACGCATTCAAAGAGGAACCTGAAAGCTCATCTGGTCCATATTAGCTCTTCAGAATTTAGCTTTTAAACATTATTTTCAATCTTCTAGTCTCGATGCTGGGTGAATTATTTTTACACAACCGACTCTTTTGGAGTACTTACAGTCATTACAGAAACGTCTACATTTATTTCCCCTTTCAAAATTATTAATTACAAAATATTGGTCAGATTAGTTAAAATAATCAACCCTTTTTTGGTCACAGCTTCTTCTGGCTTCCTTTATTACTTAACAGAAAGAAAAAGCCCAGTAAACAGTTTTGCTAGAGCATCAGTGTACCCTCAAACTCCATTTTCTGCAGACAATCCCAGTAAGAATACCCAGCAACAAAGGCAATCAAATGCTCAAAGCAATTAATTATTTCTAATAATCCATCAATTTCCAATAAGACTCACTAATTAATATGAGGTTATACCTCAAAACAAGACTGAATCATAGACTGAATAGTTAGTCAAAGAATGAGGGGTTTTTGCTAATGCAAGGCTGCTGCTTTTAAAAACATGTCCAAAAATTACCTTTAAGATCCCATATGGGTAACAACAAAAACTAGTTCATATGTACTGTATAATTTCCTTCTAATGGTATCTGCACCAGCACCATACAAACACTTTGGAGTCAAAGTAGGGGCACAGTTACAGATGTTTTAGAATCCATTTAGAATGCTTTGAATAATTTATACTGGTGCTTTTGGTCAGTGACATAACCTATATACTTTTAAAAAACTGTATTATTATAAACACCCTGCAGTAATTTAACAATGAAACAAGAACATAAAGAACTTATAAAAAGGGTCAAAGGAACAAGTCTTTCTTAGGTGTTAAACACAGATTTCTTCTGTTCCTTAACAGGTTATCCTTACCCTGCGTTAATCCAGAAGGTAACTGCAGAGGAAGAAAACCAACCCTAATATTCACTGAATTGAGGTGGAGGTTCATGTTTTGTTTTTCATGTTTAGAAACAGATGATTCTCTGCTTCTATAAAGTCAATGTCATAGGCTCTGCCTCCACTGCAGTCTGTTAGACAAAAGAAGGAGGCCCTCATCAGACACCCTGAAGAAGGGGTCTTTAAGACAAGGTAACTTTACCATTTAAATTGTATCTTCTTCCATTTTCATTGATTGGCTGTGCTCCAAATCTCATGCTCTTTTACAAATCATTCCACTTCTTACCTATTACTACTACTTACAGCTAAATAGCTAATGCATATCCAATTTCTACAGTAAAAAGAAGTTTGTTTTCAATTAGCATTTCAGCAGTACCACAAGTGAGATGAATTAAAAAACATCTTCACAATCACAGAATGACAGAATAGTTTAGGTTAAAGGTCATCTAGTCCAACCCCCCTGCAATGAGCAGGGACATCTTCAGCTATATCAGGTTGCTCAGAGCCTGGTTGAGTCTGATTTTCAAAGTTTCCATGGGTGGGGCATCCACCACCTCTTTGGGGAATCTGTTCCAGTGTTTTAACACCCTCACTGTAAATAACCTCCTTACATACCATCTAGACTATCTTGCAGTCTAAAACCATTAAACCCTTTGTCCTGTCAGAACAAGCCCTCCTAAAATGTCTGTCCCCATGTTTCTTATACACCCCCTTTAGGTACTGGAAAGCTGCAATGAGGTCACTCCGAAGCATTCTCTTCTTCAGGTTGAGCAACCCCAGCTTTCTCAGGTTGTCTTCATAGGAGAGGTGCTTCATCCCTCTAATAATCTTGGTGGCCTCCTCAGGGCCCACTCCAACAGGTCTATGACTTTCCTATGCTGAAAACCCCAGAACTGAATGCAGCACTCCAGATGGGATCTCACAAGAGGAATATTAAGGATATATCTAGAGGATTTACCCACAGGTCCTGATGGCTTAATCTTTTTTCTGCCACTGAACTGTAAAGCAAGTATGATACAAACTATGCCAGTGTCCCTGAAAAGAAGCAGAATGGTTGAGAACCATGTTGGAGACAACCACTTTTCAACATAGACTGAGTCATCACTAGCCTATCCAAGAACTACTTTAGTCTACAGATGAGGAAGCATTCCTCTTATCTCCTCCTTCCCTGTGGAGCAGGCACACATGCTAAGTATCAGAGATATAAAATTCTGTATTTGCTCTTTTTTGGAAACAAACATTTTAAATTGCCATTATTATAGATTAAAAAAAAGTCAATCACAACTACATAAAATGAGCTAACAGACCTTCTTTACTCACTTAATATTCCTTTCTTTTTCTAAACTTCTGTACAAATTAAATTACTACACAGAAGTCCCCATGAAAAACTCCAACTTCTAAGATGTTTAATAAGAACATAAGAGATGAAGGTGCCTGGAAGTTCATGAGTCCAGTTGTCAAACCCAGAGGCACTGATTAGTAGACAGCAAATGAAAGAAAAAATTACGCTTCCTTTATATATTGCAAATCTCAAACAGTACAGACAAAATATTTTGAAAGTCCCGTAAATTTTTCATTTGGAGCTTATTGCATCTAACAAGACTGGATGAAGGTGATGTCTTTTAGCAATGACATTTAGTAGCATAAAGGAAAAATGACATCAGTTTCACACCTTGTATTAAATGTGCTTAAGTAGATGAAACTGCTTGCTTTCCACTCAGTTATCAAACTTGCACAAGATACTGTAAGATAAAGACTATGCTGCCCTCTTACTCCCAAAAATGCTTTCCAGATCAGAACTAAAAACACTGCAGGATGAGGATGGGATGCTGGCACTTACACTTGAGAATTTTTTGACCTCAGGATGAACCATGGAATTTCTTGCCACAGATTAGATAGCTATTGTAAGACTGGGTTCAAAAACATAATAAGGGTACCTAAGTAAGAAAAATACATTAACCATTCTTAAGAGAAATAGACAAAACCAAAAAATAAATAAAAATTGTGGGGAGCCACAATGATATTTCATGGACCATATTCCCAACATACATGGCCTGTCCTTATATATTTAACTATTCACTGCTGGCTATTGCTGTAGGTAGACTCTGATTCAGATGTCTGTCTTCTTGCTCTCTCATGAGACATCCCCCTCAACAGTTCCAAATCAGGATAAAATTAGAACCACTCTAATTTAGCTATAGCACAAGTAGGACCAACTCTACAACTCTACAACAGTTGTACCCTGGACACCTGTTAAAGTTAATAAAAGCTGCAGAGGAAGGTATGGTTTAGCCATAAGTGATTGTTTTCCCCATCAACTATTCTTAAATACATTACTTCCTTTGAAGAACAAGCAATTACAGTTAAGATTTATTGATTTCATAATTCCACTTAGAGAACTAAATTTAAAATAAACGAACACCAAGAAAGTTCAGTATTCTATGAAGCGGATGTTTAAATAATCTGACTACCTGATATCTCTTCGTACTATTCATAGTGAAAGGATTTGTTAAACTCAAAACGTGAGGTACCATCTTCTGAAAGTAATTCTGAGTCAAACAAGAAGCTGAAATGGTTAGTTCTGAAGAGTGACACTAAAACTGCTGTGAAAAATAGAAAAAATAATAAGAAAACTTGCTACAGGTGCATCAGTCTGAAAGAAGAGCTGCTGATGTACCTTGATGCATGAGGGCTTGGCTTACCATGGAACTTCAAATCCCATAGATTGTTTCTTTCCAGACACTGTCATTTTGGTAATTTTTGGCACAATTTCAGATTCCATTCTGGCTGACTGGCAATCCCTTGTTTTTCCTAGTAATAGACAAAAAGTAAGTTTGAACTTGAGGTTGTGACTAACAGGTGTTAAATATAAAGTTTAACAAGTCCCATTGCTTCTCTCCAACCCAACACCAGTCCTTCACGACCAACTCTTATATTTCAGTGTCTTATGTGAATACATTACATAATTAATCAAAATAATCTACAGTTAGATCTGTTGTGAAAATCTCACCTCTATCTCCAAGCATTCACATGGCACCTACACTACACAATAGCTTTACTAGAAGCAGCTCTGCGGGATGCCAGAATCATTTCATGCATGAGATAAAGAAATAGTTTGCAGCTGCTCACTAAATGATTGGATTAATTCTTCCTCAGAGTTTTTCTTTTGCCTTAACATTGCTAACATTGTAAAGCAAAAAAATATGTCCAACTCAGGGAATTCTAGCAGCAGCACCAGCTATGTGTGGGCTGCAAGGCCTTCCCTGAAACCTGAAAACAGAGTTGTTTCCTACTGAATCACACTCAAGAAGCCAAGCAATACTCCAAAGCTAGCTAATTTCAAGATTATTTAGAAATAATTACCAGAACTGAGTAACTTAATTACTTAAAGGTATTAACTTTTACCATAACTTAAATGAAAACACAATTACAGTTCATTCTTAATTTTGTGCAACTAGTTGCACAACTAATAGCACTACAGTGTTATTAGTTTCTTATCAAGCTGTAAAAAAAAGATAAATTATTTACTCTGCAGAGGAAAGGTTTATATAAAAGAAGTAAACTAGTAAAACATTTTCTTTACACAGTTCCCTTATTATTTTATGATCCCTTCCTCCTTCAAGGAAAAAAACTTCCTGCATTACAGCATTTGTGACAGCTGCTGCACATTCTGTTCTGAAGGATGTTACACACATGACAAAGCAGGACAGCAACCCAAATTCAGAATTAAGCTGCAATTTTAAAACACACTTTACCTACAAGTCTATCTGAAAACTAGAAAAACTACTCTTCCAGTATTGGACCAATTTGGATACTCAAGAGTCAAGTGAATACCAAGTTACTCTTTCAAGTATTTTAGATACACTACATTAGGATGAACTATTGTAGCCATTTGGCCATACTCATTTATGTTAATGCTGCACTTCCTTCTAAAGCACAACGGTTACACCTTTAAACCACAAGATCAAATTGGTTTGCAGGTTACATAAATGACTGCGGTCAAGCCTGCTGAAGATTTCAGGCAAGGAAGAAGAATACCACAGACATGTCTACAACACCAAACCAAAAAAGCAAACAATCACAATACAGATGGAGACATCCTTATTTATCTGATGACTTGGTCTTCATTTCCCTCATTTGTCTTATCTGTTGATATTCATTTTATTTATATGCCACCTGCAGATCTCTGCAAGACATAGTCTTGTGTGTGGTTTATGAATAGTTGCATACAAATAAGAAACAAAATTAAGAGAAATAAAGGCAACAGCAGAAAGCATGGCTTAAAAGAATCTAAAATCATGTAACTAACATACATAAATATTCAGAACATAATTCTCACTGGACAGGGACTATTAAGTTAAGCACAAAGATTGTGTTTCATCTTCAAGCTCTTAAATAGATGGCTTGCAGCATTTTTTTAATAAGGAAACACTTCAGTTACAGTAAAAATGACATTACTTTTGTTGCCAAATTGGTATGATATTTTCTGCATCAATTCTAACAATTTTCAAGCAGACATCATTTTCAACTGACAGGTAAACATGAATGCTTTACATGTCATTTGAAAGCTGAATTATCAGAAAATACCATCTGAAAATACCATTTTAAATCTGGCTACAAGGAACTAATAATTACAAATAACACAATTAAATTGAAATGAGACTAGTTGAAAGAAAAGACAAAAATTAGTATTATATAATTTGAAGATAACTTGCAATCTATTAGTATGAAAGTCAAAGGTTTTACAAAACACATCTTCTCTAATCAATTCCAAAATTAAGCTTTACTCTGTACAAATAATGCTGCAGTGTTTGACACAGACTCGGAGTTAAATTGTACAAGGAGACTTAACACATTCAACAAATAGAGTATTTGAGACAGAAAAAAACCCTTAAAACTAGAATTTAGGAAACACTACAACTTGAAAGAAGATACAAAACTAAAATCACAAAGAACAAGAGAAAGTAATATAAAAGTCCATTAAAGCTGACAGTTTGGGTAGTTCTTTATTTACAGATACTTTAGTTTTATAAGTGACAATAACAATAATAAATAATTATATAAATAAATAAATACTAAAGCATAGGTGGAGCAAGGAAGCAGACTGGGATCATATAAAGACAAATCAAACGATAGAAATAATCCAGGAATGGCGACATTCAAACAGATGAAAAGGCAAGGCAAGAATTATTAGTAACACTACTGATAGAAGCATCAAATACAATTTTCAGCCTTCCATGTTTTTATAACCAAGTACAATAAAATCAAGCAGAACACTTGAGATAAGGACCAAGTCTGTCTTTTATGCATTGCAGGCGCCATTAAAGATTAATAATTATGGCTTCATTACAAAGGACAGAAGGCTGGGAAAGGAGTATACTTTACTATCTAATCTATAGGGAACCGGAGAAAACTGCATGATAAATTCTTATCTGCTTTAGCAGGCAAAGCAAAAGCTATTCTGCACTTAAAAGATTGCATGCAAATCCTTAAATTGCACCTTGGAACTAAAAGGAAGTCAATGCAAAAAGCTGATACAATTCTTAAAACACTTCTTAATCTACAAGCAGGGTACCCTATGGCAGCTGAAGTGTACTACAAACCCAGAAAAAACATAGAAACAGTAATCCCAATCTGATTAGGACAAGAGCAGCTGTGGAAAATCAACTTCTGAAGGGAAAGGAATACAAGGATATACAGATTTTTACCAAGAAGGTCTTCATAAACTTCTTCATACTTACTGCCATTTGGACATTCTCAAACACACACCTAGGTAATTCAATGGCAATACGTTTCCTAAATCAAGAGTACAGATAAAATAAAAACAGAGGTATCTTTCACAAACTCCAAAAAAAGTCCCAATACCTCGTTACATTTCACTACTCTAAGCATTGCATGAAATACATCTAAGTGTGTATCCCTACAAGTAAATGCAGTGATTGACATAACACTAGGAAAATGTAAACATTTTCCTTCCACAGAAATACATAGTATACATTTATAAATCATAAAAATTAAAACTGAAAATAAAAAAAGTAAAATCTTAAAGGCTCATCAGCATGATAATTCTCACAAGTCAAATGTTCAGAATCCCAAACTTCTAGCCTATTTCAAGCAAAGTAGCTTCCAGAGATGTATTTGGTACTTAGACTGCACAGACAGACTACCCAGGCTAAAGCACACTGTAGCTACAAGTCAAACACTACTACAAAACTAAAAGTGTACTGATGAACCTTATCTCAGTATTAAACTGAGATCAGCCTAACACCAAAGGGAACAGACAGACCTGCACTGCCATTACTCCAATACAACTGGAGTGCATGAAACCTTGACAAAGTTCTATTATTCTTGGCTGTGTTTTTACCTTTCCTGTGACTGCCAGTTGGTCTTCTGACTTAACAGACTCAAAAATCTGTTAAGGCTTATTCAAAAAGTATTACTAATGACAGCTGATATGACTTCAAAATTGTTAGCAACACAACCCCAAAATCTGATGGCACAATAAACTACCTGCAGGCTGACAAACATAGATGATGATGATGTCACAGACAAATGCATATGCAGGAAGGAAGTAAAACATTGGGATAGTCTTTAAAAATTAACAGTCTCTCTAGATGTTCAGGATGGAATAGTAGAAGTATATAGATTTAGTCAACCACCTCCCTTTACTGTGAGCAAATCCCTCTGGTTTTCTTTTCTACAACTGGTTGTAAGCAGTACCTGTAGGAGATCTGTACAAACAAATCAAAAGATTACTCTGGCTACATTATCAAACATAATAGGCTTGATAAGTCCTTTTTTTCAGTTTTGAATCATATATATATTTAACACTGAAAGTAACAGGAAGATAAAAATTAATCTTTTCTCTAATTCTGTTGGAGCTCTGGAAGGTTTCAGTAAATGGAAGAGTTGATTGACAGTCTAGTCTGTTCCTAGGTAGTTTAGAGGTGAATGAAAAGAGGAATCTGTTAAACAGCCACTCTCTCAAGAAAGACACGTTGATACCAAATGGATATTGGCATATTTGGAGAAATGCACACTAGCACTGGGTATTTAAATCCATGCTGACTTTGTTCAGATGACCATATCTTTCCAACAGCAAAAACAAAATGCCACTGCTTTCAATTCCTATACACAGAAGCTTCTCCTCCCAAGTAGTCTTTCACTCATCAAACTGTAAATTGGTACTGAAACTCTACACTGAATGAGCCCATTGCACAGAGAAGCCTGTTTCTGATACAATGAACCAGAACATTTCATGTGCCTGAATTCAGCCTGAAAAACAAAGACAAATGTCAAGTCAGGCATGTCTTGAGCCTATGCTTTTTCAGATGGCAATCCCATTTAAATAAATCCATGTCTACTCACAAACCAACTACTAATGTTATAGAAGCACTGGCAAAGGATCACACCTTCAAGGGAATTATGTTCCAATTAACTGTAGGCAGCTTGCAGTTAGTTTTTCACTTGCACGCTTTTGACATTTTTGTTGGTTATACTGATCCTTCTCTTTTCAAAATTGGATGTGCACTTGAAGGCAGCTGCATACTATTTGAATTTTGAATGGGGCTGAAGATCTTACATTTAACTGACACTTGACAGACAGAATAAAGTTACTTAAGCAGGTCCTCCTAATGCTGTCTAAACCAGCACTGCCATGAAAACAAACACACATGCAACGCCATGCTTTCTAATCTACATGATATGGTTTGCATCCTTTCCTCTGCTACAGACTTTCTATATAACCACAAACAAGTCACTTACACCTCTGTCTGCTGATTATACAGCAATAACCACCAATTACATAAAAGAAAACAGGGCACTGGTTTTGTGCACCATGTCATGAGCTCAGTGCACATGTCATGAGAAGACACAGCTCAATCTGAAAAGCAGAATTAATAACCAAGGCTCCTCTCGAGATAATACACTTCCCTTCCTAAATGCTCTGTTATGATTTTAAAACTAATTTTAAGACCCTGTAATTGTGAAAATATTTCAAATATGGACTACACATGAGTGAGTCAACCAGATGGAGACACCCATTACACACAATTTCATGCTCAGAACCATGTATTACCTGTTTGCCCACATATATCTGGATTTATAGTAATATCTATTAAATCCACCTTGTCACATAACCCACCTGAAAAACTTCAAACTGTTTACATTTTTCTATTTATGCCACAAACCTCATGAGCTTTAAGCCTTTAAATATTTTTTTTTAAATTTGCCTTAAAAACAGTAGAATTTTATTTTTATCTCTTCAAATGTTACAGTACATGGGAAAAAATAACATAAAGAAATATCAAAACTTGTCAAATTAGAGATCTGCTACTGAAAATTTGTTTTGGTTTCATAAGTAAACTGAATTATTTTACACTCATGAATTCTACAAAATGTTGTAGGATATAGTGGTAACTTGCAGTTTAGTTAAGTTTGCACTGGGATGGAGTACACTATCATCAGTGGCATTGGTACTGTATATTAATACTGTGTATTAGTATTATCAACATATCACAACTCTGAGAACAGTATCAGAAGTCCAAGACTCTCAACAACATACCATCAGTACATAATATGACTATGGAACTCAGAATATCCTAGATTTCCTAAATTTAGACAGCTTCCTAACCTTTAAAATATTCTGCCTGCATATGATTTGCTGTGCATCATCCCTGTAGGTCATCAGTTAAATGTCTTTTGATGCAACAGCAGTGACAAAGTCTGCATGTGTGAGAACTTCAGCTTACAGAATTCCTTCCATATGCAAGCTTTAATACTTAAATTAAATCGGTTCAAAATAGCCACTTTTAGAAAACTGTATGACATTATGCTACTATGAACCACAATATACAAGTGGATGCTACTGAACATCCACAGCACTTCCAAAAACAATGCAACAGTCCAAAATAATAGAAAAGATAACTTGCTAAGTCACCACCCAGTGATGAAACACAGCCATTCTAAAGATATTACTGAAAACAATTCTCCAAACAAGAACACTGAACTTTTTCTTTTTAAAAGAAAGGTTATTTCCTAATAGAAACCACAGTCAGGGCTTTCCAGGTAACTTGGTCTCATTGTTATAACTATTATGTTCTCTGCAAAGTTTCAGAGGGTGAATATGTTTTTTTTTTTTTTCTACATGAACTGGGAGTAGACATTTTCACTGAAAAATGCTGAAAATAAAAATGTTCACTTGTACCTAAGTACAAGGATTTTTTTGGTTTGTTCTTAAGGTTTGATACAAGAGGGAAGAGAGATACAGCGGGTTCTTGAGTGGTGATATTCCTGAGTTTCTCCATCATGGACCAGTTTTCTGGAATCCACAACACACAAACAGCACAACTTGCTACCCCAAGACTGAAGTTCCAGAAACAGTTTGCTTCACTATATGCAGCTGCAACACTGGGTGTGCAGCAGCCACAGTCAGAAGGGCTGGCAGCCTGCTACAGCCAGCTGGCACTCCTCACCTCTCTGGTTTTACTTTACAATGTTTGCAGCTTTCAGCAAGTTGAGATCTCTAGTCCTCGAGCTCACTTTTTTTTTTTTTTTTTTTTTTTTTTTACTTCCAAACAGGGAGAACAAATAAACTGGAAGATAAAAGATACAACAGAAGAGTTTAAAAAATGGCACCAAAGGAAGGTATTATTTGCATAAACTAAATCATTCAAGTGATCTTTCCACATTCTGAAAAACCAATAGATTTTGCCTTAGCAAACAGGCAAAGGCAAATGATCTTATGGCTTAAGTTTTAAAAACGAAATCCCTGAAACACTTCATCAACATTCAGTATGTAGCTGCTACAACTGTTTTTGTCCAGGCTGGACACAACTATGTCACCTGAACTCAAATTCTACCTCTCCTATGGTCTCCATACTTTCCTACCACAGCAATAATAAACCGGAGACATAAATTTGTCCTAGATAAATCATAAAAACAACTAAAACTGGAGGGCAAGAAAAGAAAACCATATAGTGAGAACTGGCAAGCAGCAAGACACACAGATTATCAAGAACAGATGAAGACTAGAAGAATGAAAACCAGTCAATCAGAGAAGATGAAATAGAGTGATAGAGTGACCATGAAAAAAAAAAATAGTATTAGTGAACAACCTAACTTGGGAAAAACTGTGTATAAGGAGAAGGAGAAAGTAAGAGTCCACATACTCAATGACAAGTCACATGCAGAGCTAAACAAGAACAAAGGAAGCAGAAAATGAGCAGAACTGAAAGCAAATGCAAAGTATGTCTGGAAAAGAGCAAACATGGAAAATAATAATGGCTAATTATTAGAAAAATAGGTAGAAAACTGGGAATGGCTAGATAAGGAGTTTGAAATCATGAGGAAGAAAAAATGGAACTGCAATAAAAAATGTGGAATGACATGAGGAAATAAATACTGTGTTTAGGGCACAAAGACAAATTCAACAAAAAAATTGAACACAACTGAGTAAGTCAGAGGATTAGAAGGACACAGACACAGATGTTAGATCAGGTTGAAGTGGATGGAGAGGAATATGTTATAATAAGACAACAACACGTTTTCTTTCCTGTCTGAAACATAGCCAAAATTTCTGGAGTCTCACCATGTCTCTTGCCATCAATACTACCTCCCCGAATGAAGCCAAATGATACAGAATCCAGCAGTCAGTTACAGCTGTATTCTCTTGCTCTTCTCACCTGAAACATCTTCCTGTGAGAATTTTCTGGGCCAGCAGGACTTATTTAATTTACATACAGTCAAGCCTGCAAGCAGCACAAAATTAGTGTTACCTATTAAAACTATTTTTTCCAAGTGACTCCTTACTGCAATCATTCCATCAAATGATGTACATTTCATTCAGAATATCTAATGTTGCCAGAAACACATCTCAGAGAACAGTTTATATTTTTATATAAAAGATTTTACTCGTGTCTATTACAACTGGGATTCAGCATTTTCACAACTTAAACTTGTATGTCTCAATATTTGGATGCTTAAATCAACATTCCAATTTTTATGAAATTATGTTTAAGCAACACATGACAGCAAAGAAATGCACAGACCAGTTCTATATGTAGACCATTGGTACAGTCTTTCCAGAAACATGGGTAATTAGTCTGGTTTGCATTCATGGTGCATCTGTTAGGGGAAAGACGGGCACTGATGCTATAGCAAAACTCTTAAGATTTCCAGTTTCACTAAGCCAACACCTCCCCTGTAAAAGAGCGGAGATCTCCTGTACAGAAAGGCAGACTGGGGGGTGGTGCATGTTTTCCTTTCTAGAGTACCCAAACATCAGCTGTCTCCTTTTGAGGTTTCCAACATGTAAAGGTCCAATAGGAACTCAACTATCAAAACAGCAACTTTCTCATCCACCAAGTTTTTCAAAAGGATGTCCCTGTGATATTTCTCCTACCTACTTCTTATAGTTCAATGGACTAAAATTCAGTCCTTCACATGACCATAACTCAGCACAACTCATCCTGTAACTACTGAAACCTAATTTGTGGGAGGTGTATTACTCTGCACTCTAGCAATGCCAATGATACCCATTCTCAATCCGTAACTGAAGCTACGATCTCCTGTAAAAATAATTTATTAGATATTTGCAGTTGCTCTGTAACAGCACCTTTACTCTCCCCCAGATACACAACCATAAGTCATTGGTGGTGTTTTCTAACTCAACGAATTTTTCTTAAATGACTGTGAATTGTCTTTCACTGAGATTTACAAAAAGCTCAGTCTGATATTTCTGAAGTGCAACTTCCTACCATAAATGGTCATGTAAAGAGCAGAGTCAGCACTATGGGCAGGATAACCCCAAAAATATATCCCCTTCAGCCAGTAACTTAATTGAACAGAACACAGAGTCCATGCAAATTACCAGAATTTCTGTTAAACCTTGGCCCAAAATGAGTATGTAAAACTGAAAGTACAGTATGAACATTCTATTACAATTATATCAAATTTCCAAAAATAACAAATAGCAATTTCAGGTTTAATTCACAGCTAATGTTATAATGCCAGAGGATGGTGCTATTTGCACATCATACCCTTTACATGTTGATGTTATTTATGCAAGAACATTCCTGCTGATTGAAGGAGTGCAAGGCATTTTACAAAAAGAAAGCTTTCCTGATCCACAACTTTTATTTATGCAATAAAACTACTTCAGTATGAAACAGAAGTTTAAGAACAGTGAACATGAAAAACATAGAACCAAACTGACAGTATTTAAAGAGTAAAATCATCTTACATTTGTTCAACTTTTCCACAACTATTCTGCAAATTTTCTCCAGAAACTTAATGAGCTAGCCTTTTAAAGTTGCAGAAGAAAATGTATTTACTAGACCTACATAACTGTTTAAGCTGCAAATATTTCTAGCATTTTTAAATTCCAGAAAAATGCAAAAATTTTACGTGGTGAGAACTTCTAGGCAGGACTAGCTAAAGCCTTATTTAAATTTAGGTTTTCTGAATTCTCAACCCTCTCACTCTGCTGGTGACATTACAATCACACTAGATCCTCTCCATGACTTCAGGGATGGCAATGCAGACAGCATAAGGCAATGCCACAGCACAAGGCATATTTCAGAGGGGAAGACTGGTGGCTTCAGAAGGCCAAAAGTCTAATCACATATCAAAATTTTATCAGTTACTGAAAAAAGCAGTTCAGGGGCTTATGTAAGATGTGATTTTAAAGAAGCAAGTGTTCAACAGGTTGAGTATAGGTTAAATGAAAAAAAAAAAATCAAGGTCCAGCAGTACAGCAATTACTCATAATACTGTGTACACATAAACACCCATCCCTTACTGTAAATTGAAATACAAATGCATTTAATAAAAAAAAAAACTAGGAGTTGTTCATGAGTACAAGGGAGAAACTCACTGACACTAAGTTTTGTATTTCTGCTTGCAAGGTTATGGTAATCAAACAGCAAATCCTCAGAGACGTCCCCTTTTGTGGGGTTTTTTCCCTTAGAAAGACAAAAGAATAGACATATTCTACTTATATATTTTACAAAAAGTCAGCCAAATACCCCCATTTCGAAAGAAGAAGATTAAGGAAGAGACAATATTTACTAGAACTTCATTAAAGGTAAAGAGAGTAGGAGTGGAGGTATAGGATTGCCAGCAGAAATGGAACTGAATAGATGGAAGGACATTATGTGGAACAGTTTGTATTTCAAGGGGTTTTGCTTTGGTTGGATGAAACTGACACTTCTTGATCGTCCTTGCCATGCCCACCACCTCGTACTCAATATAGATGGAGACATCTTCCCAAGCCGGTAGTTACAGTACTTCTTAGGGATCTGGCAAAACTAAGTACAAAGTCTTCACTGTAATTGACAGAAGCTGTGGATGATATGGGTGTCCCCCACACCACAGCAAACGTTCAGACTCTTGATGTTTTGGGGGGCTTTTTTCTTCTACTTAGGCAAGAGACAACCTTCCCACTAAAAAGCATTTCACTATAACTACTAACCAGCTTTGGGTTTGAGCCTCAATTCAAAACTATCTTTGTGTTCAGTATTTGTTCATATAAAGAACTCAAAGCAAACCTAAGTTGCATTTTTGCTCCAAATACTTAAATGCCTCTTGAATTCCACAGTCAATAGCCATAGTGGAGATTTGAACTCAAGAAGAATTGCTTCAGGGCATTGTGCTGCTTTTACTAAGAAAGAAAACTGCTACAGAGGAAAGAGACACGAAGGAACAAAGATGAATAAAGTTCCAGAACTTTTTCTTCTGAAACATAAATAATATTCCAAATAGTCATAATATTAAAAATGTACCAAAGAGTATTATAGTCTTCTTTATTGAAAACTACAATTAGATACAAGAACACACACAAAAAAAAATCATTGCCAACAAAAAACCTCTCTCCAATACAGTGAAAACAAATGTGTTATTTTAAATCCCAAAATAAAAATCATTAAAATGTATTACTTTGACCAAATAAATTAGACACAGTCATTTTCCAAACTGTCAAAAAAATAATGTTTAGTCTTTGGGTTTCTTGATCGGGAGCAATATTAATAAACTGAGGAAACTAACAAGGAAAAAGCGGACAGTATTAACCAGAATGGAAGTAATGATGCTGGAAGGCAGGCTCCAGTAAAGATAAACCCAGTAAAACACAAGACTGATATTCTAACAAGCTCACTTTCGGAAACAGTTGTGTTCCATGCAAGGCTGCTAGCTCAGCAAACCCAAGAATAAGAAATTAAATAGGAGCTAAGATGTTACACCTAATACTTGCTCTCACTTTTTAAAGCAATCTAGCAGAACAGAGCCTGCCCATATGTCCCCAAGAAAATGGGAGTTTTTTTCAGAGCAGGTATTTGTAGCAGTGCACAGAGAGACTTTACATAAGGTAAATATCTAACTACTGTAAATAGCTTACATTAACTAATAATACACATGAATAATGGAAAGGTACCTCTGATAGGTGAAATGTGCCAATACAGAACTGCCAGACCTAGGAGCTGATAGGCTCCTAATTACCAGAGATGTACTCAAATGTGATAGAGTAGGAGAGATGGCTTTCACAGTTTTACAAAACAAAGGTACTGTAACTTGAAAATCCTACCTCATTTGCTGTTGCAACTAATCTCTCATCCAAAATCTCTTATTCCAACTGATCTGTTAATATCCAAAACTTAGGCAGCTACTGAAAACATATAACCTTGTAAAAAGTTAAAAAATAGATTAACTGAGTTTATTTTTAAAAATTGAATCTTTAGCAGTTAAGTGCATACATCTAAAAGCCACCTGAACAATTACTTTGAAGCTAAAAACGTTAAATGTTCAAATTTATACCATTCAGAAAGAGTAAATGTTAAGAAACAACAAATCAGAAACAAAAGGAATTAAAATACATTGATCTTTGCACATGTGAATTAGGTCAACTTAAACATTTCACACAATCTCTTCAAAGGAAATATTCTGAGTGAACATACACCCTTTGACAGTGCTTCTTGTACTAGGATTAAATGTAAAATAATGAAACAAAAACAAGAGAACCAAGAAAAGTGATTAACAAGGTGCTATTTCTCCTTTGCATTTTTTCTCCAGTAAGACTAATATTGATCAACCTACTCTTCCCCACATTAACTGTTCCAAGATTTCCAATTACGGGATGATGTGTCATGCCACTGGTTCAATTTTGCATTATTACCCAACAGCAACATATTAAGTGGCGGGGGGGTTAAAAAAATAACTGCAGGATCACAATTTTCCCCATGAAATTTCAGAAGAAAAGCAAAGTAAAGTTTAACACTTTTTCTTATATCAGATTCAGCCTAAAATAATTTTTTAAATATTAGATTTACAAATTATTTCTATGTAGATGGGACAGTTTAAGTACTCTAGAGGCATTCAATTTTAAAAACATAATCCCAGGAGAAAACACTTAAGATTTCCTCCTTCCAGCTTAGTTCTATTTTGCACCATCAATATGTTACAATATGCTCACAACCTATGATTCACTACTAGAGATTACATTTCACAATGTGCTATTATTTAGCAGAATGCTTTCCCTATTTTTTATTAGATACCACTTTAAACATCTTCCCCTCTCAACACTATTTGCCACTCATGGTAGAACATCAGAAGAGAAACAAAGGGAAATGAGGCTTCAAGTCCAGTCACACTCATATCTGCTAGTTCTTGGTAATTTATCCATAACCTAATGGGGTATGTGAAGTTGTGCTATTCCACATGTGACTGCTCACAACTGGAAGAGACCTTGACTGCTCATAATGATGCTGGTGAACCAGTATTTTATTCTATCTTACTACTGGCATTAAAAGCTCAGCTTTTCTGATATAACTAGCTACACCACCACTAGTATCTCTTGCTGGTAGATTTTCCAGATATTCCTGCGCTGTAAAGGATACTTTATTTTTTTGCATGTACCTCCTCAACTCAAGCAACTCCAGCCTTCTGGAAAGAAAGAGTGCAATCTCAGTTTTGTCCTCAGTGCTACACGGATGAGAGCTCAACTATCACACATGCAAACTTGCTCAACAGCAGCTATCTTTAACAAAAGACAAGTAATAACCAAATACATCTACAGGAGATGATGACCACATTCTCAAAGCTTGAGATAGAAACTCAGAGAAGTTTGATACTACTAAGTCATACTTTACTGTCACATTATTTTCTTCTAGTTCATTTTTGTGAATTTTTCTGTATGTCTTCACTGTAAGATCAACAGGCTTCATTCAACATCTACTTTTGCTGCTTCCTTTAATTCTAATGGAAAGCACCCTACTCATTTCCTAAATAAACAGAATTAGTTTGCCACACTGTCATCTTGTCCTGTTCATAAATAGAGTACATTTGAGGAAGGGCAGAAATGAAAAGGAAGCAATGGCTAGTAAAAATACAAAGAAAAAAAAAATACAAACCAATTTCAGCATTCTTTCTTATTTAAATATCTTACTGGTAATCCAAAGAATATTTGAATACTAGGTGTGAAACTGCTAAAGTTCTCTGAATTTAACTTGCAAAACAAACATAAGTTACATCAATGCAGTAGGCAGATCAAAGGTACTTAATTTATCTGCAGTCCAGAACATCCACAGTATCAAAACCAACATATTAGCAGAAAATATATATATAACAGAAAAAGGTTCACATGACTATTAATACAAAGATAGAGACTAATTTTAAGCTATCTGAAAAGCCATGAAGTTTTCCTGGACCATTGCTGTGCAGTTTGTACAAACGCTTAGTTATAACCGATTATATACCAGAAAGACATATTTCCCTAAGGAATATATTATGGATGCTACCAGCAACAATGAAGATTGCTAAAGATGTAGAGAACCTACCATTAATTTCGTGATTTATTTGACAGTAAGCCTTTGAGTGGCTAACTGATACAAAATCCTAGAATTAAGCTCTAACTGTATTTATCAGGGAAACCACTGCAGGGAAGAACGCAGATACTGGCCAAGCTGAAGTAAACAAGGTACAAAAAAGCTACTTGACATGCATAGCAGCACACATTTGACAAACACAAAATTTAACTTTAAAAACCCTACCTGTTCTGTGTTAAAATTTAGGAAAAAATCATAAAAACTGCACTTCAGAATAAGAAATGTCTTCTCTTTTTAACTGCAGCATGTTTTACATTATCTGCATTACTTATCTACACTTGCAATACTTATATATATTATTACCCTGAAAATTTATTTATTCCACACTTTCCTATGAACTCATATGGTATCAGCCAAAGTTATCTGATTTTCAGCATAATCAAAGATGAACTTGTTTAATTAAGACTAGAAAAAATTAAAACCTAATAGTACTATAATCTGAAAAAGAGAGACCCATATTTAGAAAATAACAACCTATATATAGATGTAATGTGAAACATAACACTGGAGGCTGTATTCTCCACTGCCAAAATAGTTCAGACACAAACTGATTTATAAAAAGCCTCATATCTGGGTTTAGAAGCAAAATTGAATATTGTAATGTACAGCCTATAGTTTTAGACAAGCTTTGGAAGATTTATCAGAGGTGGATCAATGCCAGAAAAATCTCATTTGCCAGCAGTGCATTTCACTCTGTCATGACTTTAGAAGAGAACTTGCATGGACTCAAGTTCATTGCTTCATGTTTTTCTCTACACTTCACATTTACAGTAGCACTTGTAAGCACACAGCATCTACAATCTTGCAATAGTTTGTTTGCATACATGTTATCATAAAAATAGCATCAAATTTAAAGCACATTTCTACCTTGAAAAGTGTCTATTTAAGATCTTTGGGTAGCACTTTTTTTTCAACTCGGCACAGCACTCGTTGTACACACAGTTACTCTATCTTGCCTAGTGGACAAGCAAAGTTAGTCATTTTCCTGTTTATGTGGGTCAGCAATAGGGAAGAGGAAAACATTAAAAATAGGAAAATGTGATTCTAAAACCACAAAAAGTTGCAGCAGGGACTCCAACAAGGAGTACCCAAAATAACTTCAACTCATATTTTGGAATTAATTAGATACAAAATTTCCATTTAGGGTGAGCTTCTATATAGGCAGTAAAAATATAGAAAAATAACTGAAGCAACAGCCAGTCAAAGCTCTTGCATGTCTTTGACAATGTGGCATTACAACTTCTGCAGATGTAAGTATTTTCCACAATAAAGTCAGCTAGTTTTCCAAGCTTCTGGCATTTTAAGCATTAATTTCTGACAGTGGACTCATGAGTTTTTATTTTAATAGCCATTTCAATCATCACAAGTATAACAGAAGGGAGGAAACTGGTACTTCACATATTTCTAAGTGTCCTCGCTGAAGACTGAAAGGCTGTGAACATAGAAGCTGAGATGATGAAAAATGGGTCATACTCACCCAAGAAGAAAACAGTTCAAGTGTAACTAGAGGCACACAAGTGGTGGCATTTCTGTTATGTCTGATATATATGTGCCATAATACACTAGACTATGCAACTAATGTGCTTTGTAACAATTCTGAATCATCCAGAAAACTGAAGAAGCATATCCAAAAAACTGTATAGAGATGAAGTTTGCAGTGTTGACACAAATTTTCTAGGGAAGGAACAGTATTTGTAGTGAAAAACTCTTAGCATAAACAGACATTGTGAAGCAATTTTGTGTTTAAAGCTTGCATTTTTACACCATCCTGGCTTATACTTTTTAACTTATTTTCTGAATTTTCCCAGGTTTCCTGTTAGCACTCAAGCTCCTTTTAACCAGTAGGTAATGTATTTTAGTCTGCTTCTTTTTCTCCCACTATTTTGGATTGTATATGTCACTTCTAATGTTTAGATGTCTCACTAGTTTCTAGAGCTGAAATGCATTAGTTTTCAACTGCAAAACACTACCATGTCAGCATTCCCAACAGCATTCCGTTGCTTCGAGTACTCTTCAGGTACAACTTGAAGTACAACCTCAGGTAGGACTGACAATCTTTAAATTGATACATAATAGCACTGCAGCAAGTACTCTTCAGGTACAACTTGAAGTACAACCTCAGGTAGGACTGACAATCTTTAAATTGATACATAATAGCACTGCAGCAGCAAAGATTCATTCATCCTTAAAACAGGATTTTAAAAAAAATCTGACTCCAATCATACATTCCCAACAATCCAGCAACCCCATCTGAGAATTTAGTAAATTCTTCACTTGACCTTCTAAAGACACTGAGAAAACCAAGCAATAGTTGATCTTTACCATGACCTAAATTGATTGAGATAGGACACTGTAAGAACAAGTGGAGCTACAGCTTCCCCAGGGTCTCTGGTTCTTCTGGAATCCCAAAGTTCTAAAAAGGACACAATCATTTTTAGTTTCATCCAAGTTCTCTTAGCTTCCAAGCAAAACACCTGATTTTTGTACATGATACAGTCAACTATGGAAATGACTGACTTTGTATTGGTTTACACTTCGTCCTAACAAAAGTAAACCAAACTAGTGTTAGAGGACCATGAAGGAAAACTCAGAAAAAGCCTGGAGTGTCACTTTTTCCAGTGTAGGTGTATGAGGAGAATCTCAAAAATGTATTTCAAAGGATTTTAAAAAGCTTTTCATTGCTGGTGACACATTTTTCCCTGAAATAAGCCACTTCCTTTCTAAAACCCACACAGTACCTCCGTGTCAAGATTCAGTAACTTTGCAAAGCCTCTGTATATATTTTTCTTACCCAAAACACGGAAGTCTTAAATTCTCATTTACTTTCCATGATTTAAGATATATCATGTCAGATTTCAAAGATTTCCACTGAGAAAAGAACACATTTTCTTTGTCATAGACGGAATGCATAACATATCTGAGTATAATTAAGTACAACAGGTCCTCATCTCCATAGCAGGCATTTGAGAATTGTAATGTTACAGAAAAGTTACCACATCCAACTGAAGTTGGGAATAAAAATTTCTTCTCAGCTACCAATGTATAAATAATGGATTTTCAAATGAGCAAAATCAAAGCATCAGAGCCTGATATGATAAATGGCAGTAAAACCTGAGGAAATCTAAAGCTAATAAAAATATATTATACGTCACCGTTAAACTTCAGAAAGTTTGCTCTTCTTTGGAATTCTCCCTATAAATAAAATCCAGAAGTATCAGTTTGTCTGGTTTTGCTTGGGTTGTTTTGGTCAATTGAAGGCTCCCCATTGAAGGCTTCATTTGTCCATTAACCACAACCAGAAGTGTTAAAAGTTATCTGTCAAAGCACAGTAATTTGCATTCTGACATTTTGCACTAAGAAGTAACCACTATCACAATGACCATCAGCAACATAAAAAGACAGAAAACAAATATTTGTCCATGGAAAGAGAAACACATATCATTCTGAACCAAAAACCAAAGCTTGCTGCATTCAACTGAGTAAAAAGAAAGAGGTAATTACATCAAGTCACATTATGGTGATGTTTGTGTCATTTTTTTCATTTTTAAATGCTACTGGTGTAAAGCAAAAATGAAGGAAGATACTTATACAAAAGAGGCAAAAAAAAATTCAGAAAATGAAAAGAAACATTAACAAAATGCAGGGTAAGCACCTGCCAATTTTATTTATTCTTTTCTTGAAACTGCCCACACTGAGTTACCAGTTATGTCAAAATCCTGAATAAATGCAGAATTAATAAAAAGCATAAACCAAAGATACATGTCATTGAAGAAATACCTGTTTTGCTATTAACATCTATTAACTGCTTATCTATAAGAAAAAGAAAGTAGTAAAGCCCAATATCTATAAACCTAGACTTAAATGTGAGACACATGCTCTATTCCTAAATTATCTGGCATGTCATGAGTAAGGCTTTTCAACTTCCTGTGCCTTACTTTCAACTTTGACTCTCTACTGTGAAGTTTGTTTCTTATTAAATATTTATAAAAATAGACCTGTTCTTGGTGCTATTCTTGAGAAACTACCATAAAACAAAATAGCCAGTGCCACCACAAAGACAGCTCAACTCTAGATTCCTTGCTGCCCCAACAACAACCAAATCAAACAGACTCAGTTCGCAGTTCTTTTTATTTCCTGCAAGGACTGCACATTTACAGACATCTGACCTCTTTCTTGCTCAAGCATCACTAAAATCAAAAATCTTAATGTCATAAAGCGGTTAACAATTCCGTTAATGGTGCATAAAATGGAATAGAACCTTGCTCAATCACCAGTATCTGTTTGTTCTGTAACTCCAACACAAGCAAAAAGAAATGAAAATGTAGTTTAGCTAGAAAAAAAAATGCATAAATTAAACGAAAATACAGATGTTTTTCACTGAGGGTACCATTTTCACATAAACACTTTCTAGAAATTTGAATTTTAAGAAAGATATCTCAGAGAACCTATGAATACCAGCTACGTTTCCTGAAACAAAAATCTTTGCTTGTCTTGACTATAGTGAGAACAACTTACTACAAGACTGTGCTTCAAATTGCAATCTCTGAATACCAGAACAAAGGACACCTGAGAAATGCTACACATGTCAAGAACACATGCCACCAGTCAAAAAAGAAAAATCTGTATTAAGTTTTCATTTATGTTATGGATAAAAAGACTCATCAAAACAATATCCATCTTCATCAAGTATTACCTCCACATATGGACAAATCACAAAATTACAGTATATTCCAAGTTGGAAGGGAGCCACAAGGACCAAATCCAGCTCCCACCCCTGCAGAGCACCAACACTAAGAGTCACACCATGTGCCCAAGAGCATTGTCCAAACACCTCCTGAACTCTATCAGGCTGGTGCTGTGACCACTTCCCTGGGGAGCCTGTTCCAGTGCCCAGCCACCCTCTGGGTGAAGAATCTTTTTCTTATATCCAACTTAAACCTCCCTTGACACAACTTCAGGCCATTCGCTTGGGTCCTGTCACTGGTCACCCCAGAGATCAGTGTCTGCCCCTCCTGCTCCCCTCATGAGGAAGCTGGAGACTAGGATGAGGTCTTCCTTCAGTCTCCTCCATGCTGAACAGACCAAGTGACCTCAGCTGCTCCTCATACAGCTTCCCCTCCTGGCCCTCCACCATCCTCATGGCCCTCTTTTGCAAGCTCTCCAGTAGTCGAATGTTATCTTTTGGCACCCAAAACTGCCCCCAGCACTGGAGGTGACCCTCCCCAGCGCAGAGCAGAGTGGGACAATCCCCTCCCTCGCCTGGCTGGCCATGCTGTGCCTGATGCCCCTCAGTTGGCCCCCCTGGCTGCCAGGGCACTGCTGACCCCTGTTCAACTTGCCACTGACCAGCACCCCCAGGACCCTTTACATGGCACTGCTTTCCAGCCTCGCAGTTCCCAGTCTGTACGTACTTCCAGGGTTGCCTCACCCCAGGTGTAGAATCTGACACTTGTCCTTGTTGACCTTCACTTGGCTGGTGACTGCTTAACTCTCCAATTTATTGAGGTCTCTCTACAGGGCCTCCCTGCCCTCAAGAGAGTCACCAGCTCCTCCCAGTTTTCCATCATCTGTGAATTTGCTCATTATCACTTCCAGTCCTGCATCCAAGTCATTTACGAAGATGTTGAAGAGCACAGGGCCAAGGATGGAGCCTCACTAGAGATGTCTGATGTCACTTCACTCACAATAAACCTTTGTGCCTGATCCATGAGCCAGCTGCTCACCCACCTCTCAACATCTTTATCTAGCTGCATGCTGGACATTTTGTCCAGAAGGATCCTGTGAGAGACAGTATCTAAAGCTTTACTGAAATCCAAAAAAAATTACATCAACTGGATTCCCTTGGCCAACTAGATGAGTTACCTCATAATAAAACAAAAATCAGACAAGATTTTCATGAAGCCATACTGGCTGTGACCACCAACTGTGTTGTATGTCAGATATTTTTCAATACCTCCCAGAAAAATATTTTCCATAACTTTATCAGACACTGAAGGGAGACTGATGGGCCTGTAGTTTCTGGGGTCTTCCCGAATGCTCATCTTGAAATGTGGGACAATGCTCACCAGCTTCCAGTCAGCTGGGACCTCAGTGATGATGAGTAAATACTTCACATGCAACTCTCCTCTAAAATCTCCATAATCTTATTATAAAAAGAGTAAAATAATTTTCACTATGTTTTCGTAAGTCTTAATCTTAAGAAATGGTTCAAAGATTGTCTTCCAAATATCATTTTAATCTCTACAGACTACAACCATTTTACAGGTTCTAGTCATTTTCTGGTCTTATTATTACCAGAAACTTATAGGGCAATGGGTTATTTTCTAAAGAAATCCTACCAACACTAAGCATACTAATTGAGCAATGTACTACTGACATAGCTCAGAAGTCACTGACAATTGTTTCTAATGAGCCATTTTTAAGCATGCAATGTAACAAATCCACAAACCAGATAAAGAATACTTCCATGATGACACTAGAAGCTGATGAGCAGCTTCATACAGATTGTCCATCTCAAGAACCACCTGAAATCACAAATTGCAATTAGCTTTTACTTTTTGGTAATATGGTGTACTTGAATAGACCACACAAAGGAGCAACTGGTGTATAATATAGCAATACTAAAATAGAGACCCATTCCCACTGAGTTGCATTGAGATAGCAATTTGGGAAGACTAAAGAGTGTGATTAAATAAATAAATAAATCACTATTGGCTTTTTGTTTTCTCACATTGCTCTCCAGTGCAGACAGGTAACTTGGACTAATGTCAATTCCTATCATCTAATTATGGAAGCAGTAAATTGAACATAAAATTTTAAGTTTATATCAGCTGCCTACATTTAACAAAATGAAACAAAAAAAGATAACCATAAAAATTAAATTCTATTAAAAAAAACCCCTAAAAAACGGAGAAGCATCCCGTTTCAGCACTTTAGGAAGTTTACCTTTAGTACATTAATTACAATGGGATGAAATATTTGCTTGAAATATTGATCCATAATCAAACCTAATACAAAACAATTTTAAAAATTTGAGAAGTTGAGTACTTTAGATTTGAAAAGGATGTGATTGAGTGTCTATACAACCCTAGCTCATGTATGAACTACTGCCATTGTATAATGGCAGTGTAATTAAGTACGTATGCTTCATAAAAAGACAAGCCATATCCTATCTTCAGACAAATCTTTTGTCTAGATATTCATTTTTGCAGTACTAGTTTGCATAAGTGCAGATTTTTAGAAATTGTTGATTACAGAAAAGTGTTTTTGAATGGCACAGTAAGGAAATAGGGCAAAACACAAGACTGCAAAGATTACTTCCCTGCATCAATTAGTCTCTTAGAAATAACATGTTGAAATACTATTGTGCAACAGTTCTAGAAATTCAAGCAGTTTGCTGCACGTGAAATTTAAGATCTTGAGAACTATCCAAATAGATTTTGCCTTATTTTCTCCAAAGGAATCTTCTGTGCAAAGAATGCCCATGCAAACCTGGACAAGAACTGGAGTCTGTTTCCACAATAGATATAAACATTACAGAACATTCAACTCTATTTCTATCAGGTAAGTTAACAAGAAATTGTAATTAACTCAGTCTTTAATAATATGCATTTTATTTACATACATGAAGCAACATCCAGAAGTCAATTTTGTATTAAAAATAATCAGCAGCCATTTAAAAATTATGCACAAAATAGATCTGATATACTAAATGCCTTAGGAGTACACAGTAGTAGTACGTCTATGCAGTTTAATATTATCTTTTTCTGTTTATATGCAAACACAGACAAGTATTTTGCAATGTTAATATGTGAATTCCAAAACAAGTAAAACAATTAACCCATATTAGCCAAAGATAGACAGTAGCTGCAAAATTGCAGGGGGGAGAAATTATATACATAAATTAAGAAAATAAGCTCACTGTGTCAAGCATAAAACAGACAGATTTAGTTTACTAGAATTCTAACATTCATTAGGCACAAATCCTTCAGTGCAAAGGCCAAACACAGTTGTTACACAAAAATGCCACATACAATATCATGCAGTATTCTAGCACAATTAAACCTGTCCTTGATACCACATATCTCATTCTCAGTAAATAAAGGAATGATTCAGGAAATTATTAAAATACCTGTTTAATTTAAAAAGCAAATATAGTGACACAATACTTTTTGTTTAGAAAAACAAAACTATAAAATTGTCTAGGCATGAAAATAAATCTCTGCTGAAAATTAATTGGAATTCAAGTTAATCCACCACTTAGGTACCTTCTCCAGTGTTCAGCCTGCAGGCCTGTATTAATTCAAGGCTCACTTCAGAATTCAGGATTGCAAACTGAGGAAAGATCCCTCCCCTACTGTTTACACAGTGAACAGCATATACTGCTCCTTCACGACCACTAACTCCAGAGTCAAATGCCAATGAGAAAGTAATTATATATGAAAATCTAGCTGCCTAACAAGATCCAAAGTTGTTTACTAAGGTAACAGTCCCACAGTAAGATCCATGATAAACATACAGTGCTGATGCTCTTTGGCTTCAGCCACTTGTTCAAGCTGTAATCAGCACTAGAACTACGCCAAAACTATGCTTCATGTACTGCACATTGCCCCCTTCTACTTGTTCCAACGGTATCCACAGGACCTATATTTAGTTGTATGTCCAGTTCATGTCTAAAATTATAACAAATGCTAAGGAGTTTTATGCAAGTAAGGGCAGCCAGGGGAATGAGAAAACAGACGAGAACAAAAGAGAAGTTCGACAGAAAATAAGAAAATATTTAAGATGGTAAAGCAAATATATTCAATTTTAAAAGACCCACAGGTATTAGAAATCTCTACTGACATTAATGAAGTCATCTGGAGTATCTGAAACACAGGAAAGCAAAACCACCTACAAATGTAACAGGCATGACTTTGCAATGCCAAACTTTGCATTCATATTTTATGTTGAAAAATTAGAATTTCTCTACTAGAAAAATACACACAGTTTTGGGAAATGTGAGCCTTAATTACAAACTCTGCTAACAGGACCCTTTGGTCAGTAGGAAAAACAGGCTTGGATTTTTAAGCAGAGGGAAGTTAAAGCTTGGATTAACTACAGAGAAAAAGATCACTGAAAAGCATTTCATATTTTTGATAGAGTAGAATTTGCTATTATGACTAATCAATAAAACAATCAGTAGTACAATCAGTATCCACCAGACTTCTATAGAAAGTCTTCTCAGGAGATCAATTATGGTCCTGCTAATGAACTTATCAAATCATAGTACATACACTGGATTGTATAATTTAATCCTTTAAAGGAACTCCAAATAGGTTAGGATAGATTAACACATCAACTAGAACATAAACACTGCAGCACTGTCATAATATAAAACTTTTATTAATCAGGGTAAGAAACATTTATTTCATTCACAAGGGCAAAGCTCACACTGCTCTTAGTCCTAAGTGACAGATGCATCAACTAGACAAGCAAAATATACAGACCATTACATTTGTACCTGAGAGAACTGGAACATGTTTTGTTTTATTTTATTTAGAAACAAAATCGTAGTGCAATCTGAAGTCAGGAATAAACCTGAAGGTTCTGTCTTTTTTTTTTAATCTAATATGCTCAAAAAAATTGGATTAAAACTAGATGAAAGTCATATCTAGTGTTTCATACTAGCTGCCAAGTTTAGCATAAGTTTATGAACACACATTTTTCTAGTTGCAGCAGCATCTCTATTGAACTTATTGCTGTTCTGAATCTAAAATATTGGCAATGAACTGGAAATATATTAGAGGTCATAATGTGTACTAAAAGGAAAGTTAAAACATACATGCAGCTACTAATTTGAGTAACAGGACACCACAGTAAGTCCAGAATGTTCTGACTTTCATCTAAAGATTCAAAGTAACAGCAATGTGTACAAACAGCAGAAGAGAATGCATTTTCATTTCTGAAGGAAGTTTTCATCAAAAAAGACAAGAGGCAAATACAAATAGCACTTAGGCTTTGCCTTCTTTTTTTTTCCTCCATTGAGCAAAGACTCTCAATGCTACAGTTGAAAGTACTGAAACTTCAGCACTTCTCTGAAAAACTTGAGAATAAACAATAGAATCCTAGGGAAACTTCTTAGGAAACATGTGCAGCATGTACAGACTTATAAAATTGCTGGTTTAAAATGCTGGATATCCCATTTTGATAGCTAACTGGAGTTGTAGGGCACAACAACAATTTAATTGCTTGCTCCCCTATAAATTTGGTCCTATCAAAAACTACACATGTACTACCACAACCAGAACTGTCAAAACCTGAGGTCCTTGAGGCTTTTAAAAACTAAAGGCATTTCTGTTGTAATAGTGTGATCAGTATAAAGACAGAATAATGACTGGAAACATCCATTACAAGACTGGCAGTTTAATAACATACCTTTATCAGAAAATCTAACCTTAAGAACATTTAATAAAACAGTTGTAATATAAACTGAGGCTCCTGCTCCCAAACTATACACCATATAGCAAAAGTAAATTACTTTACAAAATAATAAGTCACTGTTCTTCCCAATGAACTGTATCTTCAACACCTAAAGCAATATTTCAAGAAGTCTAATGTGTTTACAGAATTTTGTACATGCAGTATCTGTATAGTAGAGCTCAAGACTTTCCAAAAGTTAAAAATGTTAAACTGTCAGTGAAAATTATGCAAAAATTAGGCTATTCAGTGCAACACTTTAAAAGTTCACATACAAATTTCTACCTATCAGCAAGAATTGTAATATGCCAATTTAAAAAATAATAAAAAGATCAATTCTGGATCATAAGTAGGTCCTATATTAATTTTTTAAATACAATTCAATATCAACACTGATGCTTTTTTTTTTTTTCTCATTACTGTCTTGTAAAAGCTTTTCTTTGGTTAGCTCTCACAATATCATCAGGAGATGCCGATTTGAAATCAAATGGTGTTATGGCTATTGTAGGACTGGTTTCCTTGGGTTTTACATCTTGTACTTGTCTACTGTATAGGAAAGTTTTGTGTATCCCAACTGTGCGCCGCTTATACCCTTTTGGGGGATAACGGAGGCACAATGTTAAAGCAAAAGCTGAAGGTCTTGCACGCAGCGCCTTTATCCATGAAAGGGACACATCCTGCCTCTTAAGACCATGTCCTTTTTTGGGTTTTTTGTTTGTTTTGGCAAAACCAGAACATTTTCCTTGTTTTTCTTTTACAATTTTCGTTTCAGGACTTAAGATATTTGACTGTCCTACCACACTTTTCTCTGTAGATACATCTGCACTTTTTACAAGGACACTTAAATCAATGTTGGTTCCTTGGGAGGGCCTCAATTCAATTACATTGTGCATTGGCAAGTCCGTCCTTTGCTGAGTTTTGTCTATTTCAATAGTCTCTGCTATTAAATCTGAGAGTGATAAATTCTCAACCTCCTTTACTGGACAAACTTCAGAAAGGGCTAGAGAAGATAAAGATCCTGTTAGCTCTGGCATCCCACCTGAAGTATGGGGTTGACTTCCTAGCTGTGATAATGATGAGCTTCCCAAATTCCTATCAGTGAGACTTGCTGTTGACTGGGTGTAAAGATCAGCCAAAGAGTAACAGTGGCTAGCACTGCTTTCCTGGTGCTCCTGAAGCAAGTCAGCCAATGATGTACTTCCAGATCTTAACACTGGCAAAGCAGCCATGTCTGAAGAGAGGCTTTCTTGCTTTCTACTTTTTGCAAGTGAAGAAAAATTTTCAAGAAGTTCATTCTTTTTATTTATAGTATAACTGACTTCATTACCAAGAGCCGAGTTTCCTAAAGCACTTGCCAAACATGGAGGACTATAAAAATTTGCTTTTCTATTACAATCAGAAGTCTTTGAGGAAAAAAGAGGAATGCTGTGTTCAGGACTCAGAGAATCACAAACCACATTCTGCATCAGCAAGGATTTCAAGTCTTGTGTTTCCTTGCACTCCAGTGGGTTACTTCCTATGCTAGAGTAAACATCTTGACTGCCAGGAACCAAACTTACTGCATTAGCACTTTCTGGTAGTTGCTTCTCTGCTTGTTTATTCACAGGTGCACAAAATGATCCTTTACACAAATCATCACTGAACGCAGATGACAGAACCAGTGAAGAGGATTTCAATCCTTTCCTTTCACATGAAGGTATATTGGATTTTTCAAAATTTGTAGTTAAAGAATAAAGAGCTGAATCACTTTTGGCTGTCAAGTTTCCAAACCCAGGTTTGTTGGTGCTGTCAGCAAAATTGTCTACTGCACAAGAGAAACTGTTTGTATCAACACACATTCCTGGACAACAATGTAAGTCTCCTTACCTTACAATAGCCAATAATTTTCAGATGGAAGTCCAGTCACAATGAAATATCCCATTTTTTAAAAGTTGACAGCAGCAACAAAAAAAAAAAAAAATCAAGAAACATGAAAAGGCATTTAATTACTAAGTGTCCTCCAAAGGTAAGGAATGTTCTACATGTAAATCACAGGTATCTACTGAAATACATAAAGAACTTTAAGAATCAGCAGAGAATGCCAGTAAAGACTACAAATATTTAAGCACAAATCAGAGTAAGAAAGCTACTGTATAGACACTACCCAAAAAGGGAGATACTAGGAATGTGAGATGTCAGTTTAACAAATAAATAACAGAAGCACTAATAATTTAAAGATGCTTTCCAAATTTACGGACATGCATTAATTCAGTTAAGTCATATATTATAAATCAGAAATCTATAATGAACTGCAGATGGTTGCAGCTTGAATTTAAACTGACACTGATGTGTTACTTTGACTACTCCTCAAGAAAAGCTCTTTCCTTGAAATGTTTTAGAACACACATATAGTAAGTCAGTCTTCTTTCATTTTCCTAGAAATGACTATTGCAATACTAAGTGGCTTCACAGTTTGTAAAGCCCAAATTAAACCATAGATAGAAATTAAATTAATCACCTTGAATGTAAGCAATTAAATATAAGTATACCTTTTGTAGTCTTTGCTAAAATCACAGCATCCTTATTCTTGGTCTTCACATTTTGCTTACTGCCTTGCGAAAGCACAAGATCCAAAGCCTTTTGTACATCAAATTTAGTATCCAGTACTGCTTGCACCATTGCTTGTTCTGGTATGGATTCTGCCAAAACTTCTCTCATTTGATCAAGGCATGAATGAAGACGGGCTGAAAGAAACACATTACTGTTATAAGCTGCCCAAAAATATGTCTCCAATGGCCTAACCACTAGCACCACACCTCTGATTAGCAAACAGAAGGAAAAAACATTACAATAAGGGTTAAAAGCTTTAGAAATTAATTTCAATCTCATTTACTGCCCTGATAGACTTTATTCCCACACCCTGCAGAATATTTAACCTACTTCAGATATCGCAATAAAGAACATATTACTGACTGTTTATTAATCTAGAAAGTCCCAGTACTGAAATATGTTGATGTTGTAAAATAACTGTCTTCACTGCAGAGAAGACATACAAACAGTCACCTTAAAATTATCCAAAGCAATAGAGTAAGTCAACGTAGAATCCCATTGAACAGGACATTTTAAGTGTTTACAGATGCTACAATTAACACCGAAAGTAAAACAGCATTTTCAGGGTGCTCAGGCCTTAACAACTGAAAACCTGGATCAACACGCCAGGTTTCAAAATACCTGTAATTTTTACTGTTTCTAAAACTGTAATATATTCCTTGGCTGATAAAATAAATTTTCTTTGGAGCATATTTCTGCAACTACTATAAGCCTTTACTAAGATACTTGCAGCACAAGAGACTGAAAATGCACCAGGTTGCCACTTACTGGAAGCCATACAAACACTAAAGAGCAGAATAAAATCTTCCTAAAAATTCCAGCTTCTGCCAGTTCAGATTTTAGAAAACAGGAACTGAAGAACAGGAAGACAGTTACATATTTTTATTTGAACACTTCCTGGAAAATGCTTAAAGAAGTTTGGGAATTCAACACTACAGAATTCCTACCTCCATGAAGTTAGCATCCTTTACCCGTAATTCAAATAGCAAGTGAATGTTCCCCAGACATTTGCCCTACAAAACAAGTGCGGGCAGAGCCCTACACAATGTGCTGGTTACCATTTTACCATCTAATACTCAACAAGAACAACCTTGTGAAACTCTTCACAGCCACCCTGGCTACATCAATAATTTTGTATTAATGGGCCACACTACATACTGTATGAAACATAACAGGTCTTGTGAGACCACTGCTGTTTTCACAGTAGAAGTGGGTATTTGGAGGTTTCTTTTCTGTCGTTTTTTAGTCCAAAATGTTACTTGCCTTCCAGCTCCAATAGCAGGTCTTAACTGATTGAGTCTGTCAAAAGCATTCTGCAAAGCCAGAAGATGGCATTGTCTAGATCACCTGTACCATTATACTAGCTCATTCTTTCAAATTGCCCTCCACAGCTTTATTTCCTGCTGTAAAAACATGTATATTATTCCCCAATGTATCATATTTAACCATATCTCTAAGCATTAGCTTAACTTCTACCAATTTACTTGACATGGAATCAAAATCCTAATTCACTGTTGAGTTTTCTGCAACTTTTTTTAAGTACCAAATTTCAACACACTTTAGTCTGATCTTTCCAACGTTTTAAAAATAACCCTGATTATTTCCAAAACATTAAAAAATATTAGCTATTAATACTTAGGAAAGAGACTTGTGAATCTTTTTCATACATCAAGCAATTAGGCAATTAGGCAGCAAATTTAAAAAACAAAAGCAAGTATTTTTCCTCAAAGGGCCAGCTCAGAACTCAGCTTGTAACATGGAGTTCATAGCTGCAAGACCGAATGGAAACAAAAGTCTTACGAACTCAAAAGGGTAAGAAAAGATTGCATAGAATATTGGCTACTCTTTCAAGGAAATTAGAGACTTTGAAAACCTCTTAAATACTGCCAATTGCTATAATTTGGAATGCAAAACAAAAAGAAATCATTCTAATACTCAGTTTGTAATATTCAAGAGTCAAGATTTGAGCTGTCAGTACAGCTGTTCTAATGTATCCACTTCACATAAAACCTCATTATTTCTAGTAAGAAACTAAGAACACATTTCAATGTATGCAACCAAGTTACAAGCAGTACACAAAAGGTAGTTATGAACTTGAAGAATGACCACTGAAGGTAGTTCCCTGAAGGGTATTGTTTTATAACAAGATTCCAAAATGTGAGCAATCTCAGTCAAGTAAGAAACATTAATTTAAGACTACTTTAGTAAATCTTTAATTCATGTAAGAGATTATTCTGATAGTTGCTTTCTATAATTACCTCTATCAACTTCAGTCAACTGATGAGTGGGTGTAAAACAATCAGCAGCAGCATCAGTACCTTCACAGCCATATTCTTCTTCTAATGGCTCAGCAAACGCGGCTGGTTTGTCTCGTCTGGAGTAAATAAATTGAGCTGCTGCATTCGGTAAAAAACAAAGTATTAAAAAAAAAGTAAATTTTTTTTCCTCCTTCAAAAGCAAAACATAACTAAAGGTAAAATAAGTTAGGATGCTGAACTGTTGCAGTGGTTTCAAGGGGATGGTGAGACACTACTGTGTAATAACTACTAACTGAGGACTGCACAGAGCATACAACAGCTGATGCTAGAATATAAATAAGTTGCCATCACAGTGAAAGTACAGGCTGGGCAATATCCTTGTATCTATGGAATGCAATAATTCTGCAAAGTTCAACATTACAAAAAAGATTATACTCCAGGTTCGAAAACCAGTATTTTCTATACAAAGCTATGGCCTAATGTCTTCAGAACCTTACAAAACCATTTGTGAATTTGAATTTTCAACCACTTTCAGTTTGAATTTTAAAAAGCCAGCATGAGATTAGTATGGCTTTTATAGTATGTGACTGTTAAACTACTGATAAGAATTAAATGGAGTTGAACACATCCTTTCTTTCTTGGAATTTCATTAGAAATGCAGCCCTTGAGTAAAAACACATAGTCACACAAAACTTTAAACAAGTGCGTGGTTTCACTCTGATTTAGCAACATTAAGGCATATACAGATAAAACGCCTTGCTGCACAAGAGCCCCAGTCATTATACTCTCTCAGAAATGTGCAAAGCATAATGTAAACAAACTGCCTTACGCCATGAAATATTCTCCCCAGCTCTGAAATCCATACGGAAAGCAGGTGTATAACCAGAACTAGCAACTCCTAGCAACTGTTTCCCAAATGCATACACACCACTTCATATTCAATCGCCATAACTGAAGCAACTATTAAGACTGTTGTACAATCTACATCAGATTTTATAATTGAAGCTTCCACACAAAGAGTTCTTAGGAAAATTACTGTGCACCGTCAGGAATTAATTTTGCCATTTATCAGTCTATACTTGAGCAGAAGCATATTTTCATCACTGAAATCAACAGCATGGGAGAATACCAGAGTTTTAAAGACCTAATTATCTCAAGTTCCCGTGGCCAAAGGTCATACACTACATGACAGTCACAGTGGATTAGATCCAAACCAGTTACCTGCAGTAGCACAGCTTCATATCAATACCAGCTGTACTATTTCCAGGGCCTACACAGCTCTAGAAACACTGCCACCAAATCTGGGGAAACCTAAACTGATAATCTTGCCAGAGACTTGACTGGACAACACAACTTAATGGTTCTACAGCCAGGCTGAATTCAGCTGGGCCGAGCCACTCCAATTATGCCTTACCTGAGCACACAGCCATTGCTATTTTTAAACCTATTTTGCAACACTGCAAATGCTGGAAGGCTGATTAGCTCCACATGATCTTGCATGAGAGGACCAGCACTGCAACCCACAATGAGACTCCCTGTCCCACGTTTACTCAAGGGTGCGTAGAAGACATCAACTACCAGGTGCACAATAACAACTGTCAAGCCCAGGTAGATCCTACTAACCACAGGAAAAGATACCAAATGTTTCAAGATTATCAACACATTCCCACAGAGCAGATTTTTACATTAACAAGTACATTCCAACCATCTAGGATAATATACATGTAGGGCTCAAGATGTGGCCAGTTGTCTAAGGAGACTTTGAAAAGTCCAATGCCTAACACTACATAACTGACTGCAACAGGATTATGGCCTCTAGGCACTTTTCAAAAGTGTCACTAGCTTTTAAAATGTGTTTTATTTAGAAATAAATATGAGAACAGGTATCAATGAACAATACTTGATAATTATTTGAACTAACCTGTTGAAGGAGAAATGCAATAATCATCTTCTACTGATTGGCCATACACATCATCATCTTCAAAGTCTATGAAGGAAAAACAGCAAGATGAATCTGCACAATTTCTAAATAATATTATAACTCAAATACATTTTGCACAAAGTTTTATGAAATAATGCATTTCCTGTATTCCAGAAGTACAGTTAGGTTCTGTTTATTTACCTAGGTGAGAAATAACCTTCCAAGTTCCAATAACAGAATTTTCTTAAAATAATATAATTTAACATTTAATACTCTATTCATTAGGCTGAAAATTATCAAGAGCTACCATACTTCACACCTCCTCCTTCAGCATCTCCTTTGTCCTCACAGACTAAATCTAACTTTCTACATTCCACAAATCTTTACCCATGGCACTTCTCTTGATATTTTTACTTGACCTCTCAGCCTTCACCCCAGACAGGCAGGTCAATTACAATTTCTACTCCAACAACTCAGGATCAGCATTTCTACTCCATTCCTACACATTTCTCACCTTTCTTCTCTGTTTTATGCTCACACCCATCCACCTTTCAAATGAAGTTCAGCAAGGCAAAAAAAAAAAAAATAAAAAATTCACAATTCCCTCTGAATATGCAAAATTGTTTCAGGTAAAAAGCAAGTATCTTATACAGTTACTTAAAGATAAAAATATTCTTTCCTCACAAAAAAAAAAGGTACCAAGAAATAAAAAGAGTAAGTTATGCACCTTTCTCTCTAAAAATGAATCCTAGTATTATGCCAATCTTAAAAAAATAGTGTAATTTCCACTAAGTAACAATGAAATACATGAAAAAATAACAAACTATTAGTAAAGACACTACTACACTTGGCAGTTTCACAAGTAACCTCTATTTTTTATTGTTGTAAAAGACAGACCCCAGCATGCACTGACCATAAAAAGTAGTATTTAAAAATTACATAAATTACAGAGAACAGAGTAGAAGCTACTGAAGTATTCCAGCTGTATTGGCAAGACACTTGCAGATGGAATATCACATTTGGTTATGATCACAGTATCTCAGAAAGGAGAGGGGAAAAACATAGAACATCATCAAATAAAGAGCAGAAGATCTAAGGCCCAAGAAGTCTTCCCACGAAAGGAAACAAAAAAAAACAAAAAAAAAAAAAAAAAACGTAAATATTTAGCTTAGAAATGGGATTCATATTTGGGCATTACAGAATTGCATGCAGCATAAAAAAAGCATATTGCATTTAACAGAGAAGAAGACACAAAGTCTATTTCATTTGGGTCACAAATGATTCTGTGTGACTACGGAAGAAGTATATGGTACAAGGGTAAAGACCTGACATGTAACCTCACAGTCACGTTTCCAAGAGCAAAAAGCAACTTAATAGCTACAGCAAATTACTGTGCATCTCAGCAAACTCATTACAAGAGTCTGACGAGTGTATCAACACTGAAATTAACTCTATGGATTGCACACTCAACTTCTCAAAAGCCAGAGACTCAGCTGAAATCAACATTTCAACCCACCTGTGATGAAAAATGGTCTCTAGAGGATGAAAAATCAAGCAGTAGAATTCCCAATCTAGTTCAGGACTGTGCCTGTATTAGGTAAATTTACACTAGCAGAAACTGTAAGGTGGGAACACACAGCCAGCACAGCTCACATGAATTTACAACTTCCAAGAAATACCAATACCAGAGTGCAAAACCCAATTTGTACTACTATAATACATAAAAACCATGTAGCCTGTTCACTCAACAGAAGACCAGAGGTGAGCTGAAGCATTTATTGCATTTTTGTAATAATCTGACAAAGTGAAGCAACAAAATTACTGCTCTCTCACCAAAGGGCTCTTTAAAATATCAGTATGAACTGAAGTGTGTCCATTTGTCCATTTCTCCACAGCCCAAGCCATCAGAAATACAGATTTTCAGGGAAAAAAAAATACTCTGATTTACAGTTTGCGTAAGTTAATGGGGCCAAGGCACAAAGAAAGCTGCAGTACTGCAGGTACAAGCCAAGTTCTTATGGAAGAACTCCTTCATTCCATTCAAGAAGCGTAAGTAAAATGTGACAGGTGCCTGAAAAAAGATTATTCCTTAAATGCACAACTCCATCTTTAAGAATTACATTTCTTCCTCAAGTAACAGCTGTTAATCTCTTTCTATTAACATCAACAACACTTTGCTAGACTTTGGCCGTGAATACGAATTTTTAAGTTTTTCAAGACTAAAGATGGATGGATTCAACCATACTGAGGCTTTTTTTCAAGTCAGTGCCGCTACTAAAAAGCAGAGTAAATTTGGGCAGCTCAAGGCAATGCAGCTGTGGCTTGGACCACGTACCAAGGCCACGCTCTCCCCGTGTGGAAGCTCCTGGGAGCCCCCGGCAGCGGCAGCAGCAGCAGGAGGAGGTTCTGGATGGTAGAGCAGCCATGTGGGCCGGCCCGACCCTCCCCACTCCGGCGGGAAACGGGCAGGGAACGGGGCGGGGAGAGGCCTCGCCCGGAGCCGCGTCCAACCCCCGCCGAGGGGAGGTGAGGGGGCGGCTTTTCTCCTCCCACTGCCCCTGACAGCCCCCCAGGCCCTCCCCTACCGCCGTGCGAGCCCCGCCACACCTTCCTGCCCGCGGCCACCGGGACGGGAGGCCCGGCCGGTGGCAGGGGCACGGGCCGGGCGCAGCGCGGATGGACCGGCAGCTGCGGCGGGCTCCGCAGCTCTGCCACCAGCGCCTGCTCGCTATAACCGCTACCTTCGTCGTAGTTATATCCTCGGACGTTCCTGTGCCGGGACATGACGGCGACAGCGGCAGCGACGGCCTCGCTCGCCCGCGGTGACGCTGGCGCGGCCGGCCTAGGTGGCCATGTTGAAGTGCGGCGGCGCCTGGCGGAATCCCCTCTTGCGCAGGCGCGCAGGGCGCCGCTTCCGCCCTCGCGCACTGCTGGGCATGCGCACGGCCCGTCCCGCCTGGCCCGGGCCGGCGGGTCGTGCGGGGCCGGGGGCGGTGCCCGGAGGCGCTCGCGCCCCGCCCTCGCGCTGGGCCTGGCTGAGGCGGCCCGGGGGGCGGAGGGAGCGGGGGCAGCGCCGCGTTTGGTGTCCGTGATCTTGGAGGCCTCTTCCAAGCTGAATAAACTTTGCTGTGATTCTGCAGGGTCTAGTAGCATAGAGTCTATCTGTAGTAGCTGTCTGTTTAGTAATGCGAGTTACAGGGAAGGTCTAGATAGGAGGTGGCCGTTTTCCATCAATAATGAGTTTGATTCAAGCCAAAAATGGGAAGTTTACATGCACACATGTAAGCAAGTGGTTTAAAGTTTATTCAAAAGTAGTTGCATCATTGATGAAAAGGGGGTATTCCATATAGGCCGGAATTCACCCAAAGGTAGGCTTATTTAAACACACTTGAAGTAAGTGTAAGATCTGTGTACCACCACAGGAACAGGGTTTGAAAGGCTTTGAAATTAAGTACAAGGCCTATCTGAATTCTGGATCTGAAACAGCTCCAGTTGACCTGACTTTTTGGTGACGAGTAGCCATTACAATCCAGGGACTGACGAGTGGACAGGCTTAAATGAGCTGCTGTAGGTAAATGCAAGCTGTAATAATTAGCATTGCTGTTGGCAGTGTTAAGCAAAAGATCAAAGCATTAGGCTCCATGGAGCCTTGATCTGACTATATTGGCACATTACTGTGACTTTCTAATGCCGAGTTTCAGCCTGCAGGAGCAATTGCACTGCCAAGGGTTTGGATAGCCAAGGAGTGTCCATACAGCTGCTCCTCTTGCTGGGGCAGACAAGTAAGGACAAGCAGACAAGACCTTAAGCTCTGGTGAGAAAGAGAGTTGGGATAGAGATCCCAGTTCATGAGCTCCAGCTGTGACAGAAGCTGTTTCCATATCTGCCAGCCCAGTTGTTCCCCTGCAGATACTTGCATTCATCTGTGAGCTCGGGAGGTGCTAGGCAGATGACACCATTAATATTTCTGAAGTCAGGTGTCTTCATCTTTAAGACCTTCAATAATTTATTTACCATCTTTTCATCCAGTCTTGAGAATACCAGAAATTGAGTTCCCCTCCAGCCAGCTGCATGCTCCAGGTATCCTCTGATACCCCAGCACACAGCTACACATCCCTACAAATACACATGCCCTGTTTCTGTACCTGCCACCTAACTATTGTCTTGTCCTTGGCCACATGCCAAAATTGTTACTATCTACCACTCCACATCCTTCCTGGTCACTGCCAGAGGCAGGGAGTATTAACTATAAGCCTAAAGTTTGTGTTCATATACGAATAGTATGCAAAGTTGCAGATTATTTCCTTATATTATTTGCATATTTCTAACTAATTTCTACAGAGAAATTAGCGGCTGAACAGGCTTAGGCTCTATATAATGACTTTCATTCAGTGCTAGGATTAAAACAGAATTGGAAACAAAGGTTTCTGCTTAATACCCGTGTCCTGTTGACCTTTAGTGTCCCAAATGTTCTCTGTAGCAGAGGTTTGACAGTAGTTGAGCTAATCCTCACCTGTCCCAATCTCTTGACATGAGTCAAAGATACAAAAGTGGAGACTTGCTATCATCCATTATTACTACAGCCAGGGTAGCACACTTCTAAATTCAAAAGCTGATTCCAGCATCTGCTTTCTGAGCCTTCAGTGTAGTAACATGAACCACTGTATCGTTACAACTATATATACCAGTCTGCCTCCAATAGCTTTACTTTGGAAAAGACACATTTTCCAGCCTCTGAAATTACTTCAATCCCATTCTTCAAATGTTAAAAACTCCAGTAAATATTAATCAGGTACATTTAGCTTTTTTTTTTTCTTTCGGGTAGTGACAGTTCTCATTTCTCACATCTGAGACCATTGTGTTGCATAGATATTTCTTTTATCCTTCTTTTTGATGCTTTTTACATAAATCACCAGCTGCTTATCAAATAATCAATTTTTCATGTTTGAATTTTTTTTTCATTACTTCTCGTGATTTTGAGTGACTTTGACCTCCTCAGATAGGATGTTCATTTTATTTGCTTGATAGTCAAATGTAACATTGTTTTCAATAGTTCAAAATTAGTTCAAAACAGGAAAATAAATAATAGTTGTAAAAATATAAAGGTGAATATAAAGGTAAGCCAATGGAGGAGATTGTATACTATGTAGTTTTTCCTTGGCATTAACAGTGAACTTGAAATGTTGCTATTCTTCATTTAAAGTGTAATGGGTTATATCATACAAGATATAAGGAAAAAAGAACCCAAAGACAACAATTTCTTAGAGGAGCACAATTATTTCATATTACACGAGTATCTTCAAAGAGTCATAAATACACTGTGATTATTCCTTACCTTTTCTTAATTCTGAGACATATGTGAATGTTTAGGGAAAGATGTTCAAGAAATAATAAGCTTTAGTTCTCAAGCCCTAGCTATACCTCAGTTAGTTCTACTTGTGCATGAATGCAATGTTCATGAAAAGTATTCATCTGATAGCAAAGTGGTCTTCTATAACTAAACATTATTCCTTCAGCAGCAATTAAAGCACCATCAGAGAATCTCGTCAGTCTGGCTCCAGCAGCTCTGACTGAGGAATGACTAACCAGGTCACTTCTGGCATTCATTTGCTTCCTGCCCACTGAAATTATAAATTACTTTAAGGTGTGTGCCTTAAGAAGTGAACTAAGATCACCGGTTTCGATCCAGGTGACAGCATTTCTGGTAATCTCTTTTTTTCAGCAATCTGCTGGGCACTCCCAGCCCCAGCACTATGATTTTTTTTTTAATTTTTTTTTTTGGTAAGAATCAGTTAATAAAATACTTAATAATTTCATTTTAGCTAAGTGGAAAGACTTTCATATGATGTTATTTCTCCTTAAAGTGAAACTGCCAAGCTTTTTAGTAGTTGAATAGTCTTAGTTACAAAACATTCAGTCTATTTCAATATTGTATTGTCCTTTCAAACCAAAGTCAAGGAAGGCTAGGAAAAAACCAGCATAATTCCAGATGTTTTACCACACTACCAGGTGTGGCTGTTAAGTTCTAAAATACAGATATTATCAAGGTTAGTAAACACATTTCCAGCTGCTAAATGATCTGACTAGCTCAAAAGAACTGCAGCCAGTAAAGACACGTCTATTTTTGTCTAAAATGATGCCATGTAGTCAGAAGCTGATTTAAAAGTTAGAAAACAAAGAGTATTAATAAATTATCATTTTGTACATATGGTAAATAGCAAGTGTCTCCAATTTTCCACAGTATGAATGAGCTTGTTAAATATATTTATTATTTCTTTGGGAATGGATCAGTGCAGAACAAGTTTCACATATGAGTGATTTATGTTAAGTCAAGACCTTACACAGTGTCAACAGGATCTATTAATAGCTAAGTTAGATGGCAGCTGATGGCAAACAGTAATGTAATGGCAATTCAGTCTGGAAAAGTGACCTATTTGTATAGTTTAACATAAAATCATTAAAACTAGAAAAGACCTTTAAGATTATTGAGTCCAATCCAACCATAAACCATAAACTGCCAAGTTGACCACATTTGTGTTCCTCACAAGTATGTAAACTTTCTGTTACAGTAAGGAATAAAACATTTCAGTGGCTTTAGGTACGTCTCAACTTTCTGTAACGCTTTGATTTCAATCCCAAATTCCCCTGTCACCCTGCTGCCTCCCTGCTGGCACTCAGACTACTTCTCATCTGCAGTGAAGTCTCTGGAAGGAGGGGAACTGCCTTGAACCACACAGCTGGGAGAGGAGTTCAAATTCTACATGGTTGCCAAGAGCATGGTAGCTAAAGCCACTGTGAAGCACTCAATGAAAACCTATATTGGTTTTATTCAGGGGTAAAACCAATAGAAAATAGGTTTTACCCCTGAATAAAACCAATATTTTATTACAACAGAGTGGCATTCACTTCCAGTTGGTCTATGAAGTTTATTGTTGGTACAGAGAGAAATAAGTGATGAAAATCATCAGGGGTATGGGAAATATGTGAAGAAAGATTAGGATTAGGAAAGGAAGGATTAAGAGTCTTGCAGAGAAGATGTATAAAATGGAACATGACCAAAGTTTATACTAGGAGTGGCTCTGAAATAACCATTGGGGGTTTTTTTGCTCATTGTAACAGCTTTTCTCAATTTCCTTGAAACTGAAAGAAGGCAAATTTTAAACTGGTAAAAGTACACAATTTTCATTCAGGACAGAATTAGACTACAAAGTTCATAAGCCAAATAAATTGTCATGGCTAAAAAAATTAACAAGATTCAAACAGTTTACATCCTTGTGTAGATGACAAGAATACTTAAGCATGATCACAGTAAATATTTAAAGTCTATATAAAATTCTGCAAGGTATGAAAATTTTCATGTTAGAGATTCCATCTACTTTTCTTGTTACAAGTGACTGACAGGATAAATTAAGGGAACCGCAGACCTAAAGAAGATGCAAAACAGAAGGCTGTCATTATGACTTGATTGAATATGATGCATGTGTCCACACTAAAGCAATTTATAATGACACATATATATATTTATAGTGCATATAGGCAGCATTCTGTTGTGTATGATTATATACATCATTTTATCAAGCACTTTTAAAAGTTTGTCATGGATTCTGGCTACTACCATAAAGCATGACTTCATCAATTTGTCTGTAATGATTGGACATATAGATGTAATCAAGCTTTCAGTAACAGCAGTGGAACCTTTTTCTACTGCATCTGTAGAAAAAAAATATCAAAGGGAACTTAGATCCTGGTAAATGTCTTTTGAGAGACATTACACAAGTATCTATAGATTCAAATCACAGCAGGGCTTAAGAAATCATCACTTTCCTATATAGAGTAATTAATGACACAAATCTGACTGGGACATTCCACTACTGATCTCTTCTTATAGACTTTAAATAAAAAACAAATGCTGACGCATGTGGGCTTCTGGAAGGCACAGTAATACTTAGCTTGTTGGGAAGACAGCTTGTTAAAGTCCAAGAATTATGTTAGAATTACTCTGATTTTGTTTTCTGTGTTCTGCACTTTTACATTTTTGGGACCTGCCTTTGACAAACCCAGCTATATATTTTGGGCCACTGAGTCAGGGAAACCCTGTACTTACCTCTCTCAGAAATCCACTACCTCCATGGTTATTCTGAGTCACATTTCTTCCCACATGAGACTCAGAACTGAATCTGTAAAACTGGGATGCATCAGGTTCAAAAGATTTATGTGGTGTTATTAAGTGTGTCAGGGATCATCATTTGATGAATAAGAAACGTGGCTTCATTCAGACTGATACTATATGTCAGTCTTTGACTAAAGTCTTTTGTTTCCTCTCCCCTCAAAAATTTCACTTTCAAAGGGTGATTCTTCAAGAAATTATCAAGTCCCTCTTTACCTCTCAAATTATTCTCATGTACTGCACACCGAAGAATCCCGTAGTAGGTATTGCTAATTCATCCTGCAATCACAGGATATAATGCACTTCAGATGCTCTTTTATTTTGCCTTTTTTTGCTTTGTCGTCATATTTGGTGTATCCTAGAGTCAAATGCAGTCCTGCAGCACAAAGCAGTGACTCTAGCAGGGAATGGAAATCTTGCACAATAATATCCTTTTAGTTCCTTTTTTTCTTATCTGATAACCAGAAACTACTTAACAAGATGCTCATTTACTATCTAGTTTGTTTCACATGTTTAAAGTATAAAATTCTATCACTTGCTATTAGAACAACATCCTATCTTCCAGAAGCTAATCTTTTATGGCAGATGCCCTGTCTTAAATGTATAAATCTATTAGAAAACCGATCTGATAAAAATTTATGCCTGCAAAATGATGATTCACTTATATCAATGTACTTGTCACTCAGACCTTAAAAAAAATACATAATACCACAGAATTGGGTGGGTGCTTAAAATATGCAAGACCTCGATAATAGGAAAACATTAGCCACAAAGTGTAAAGGAGAAACACCAATTAAAAAATAAAATTGCCAGTCCAAAGTTTCCACGTTTATACCCATATATTATGAACAGCAGCATGTAAGCTTTTGGTCTTAGGGTGCTGCAGCAGCTACCTTGTGGGTGACAGCATGATTTCAGTTTAACTGGAGATATCTTACTCATCTCCCCATTTTCATATCTGTGCTTTATAAAAGCAACCATGGATTAGGCCTTATGAATCAATATTTCAATACTGGTGTCCAAAGCTGAACTGATGAGGATGTTCTAATTAAACATCATGCTACCTCCAAAAAAACTGACCAGAAAGGAATATTTTCTCACTTTCTAAGCTGTCTCTGAGGACAGGTTAACTATATAAATGTTTGCTTAGTGTGCTTAAAATTATAATTGTTTGATTTTGTTGCTGATTGCAGATGTGGTGGACTTCATCTTTGTATTAAAGTCCATGTGTGTTTTATGTTTGTATCCACTGAATGAATTCCCTGAAAGACACAACAGCATTGCAGTGTAAGCCAAATTCAGTTAGCATTAATTTTTTTTTTTTTCCCAAACCATGCATGGACACAATGGTTCTTTCTGTCTCTGTTCCCACAATACTTCATACCAGTACCTTGCACCAACCATTCCTGCAGACAATACTTGTCTAACACCAGAGGCTAACACCTCTGACTTACAATATCAACTACATCATCTTGGAATGGAGAAGATCCCTGCAGCAACAGAGTCTCTCTTTGCCCTTCACTCATGGAAATAAAGAATTAACCAAATTTCCCTTCTACGTTAGTAATTTTTGTGGAGGCTTTTTGGGGTGGGGGGTTTGCAAACTTTTATAGAAGCAAAGTTTATGAAAAAAACAATTTTCATATATTTAATCATCCTAAATTCAGTGGCAAGATGCAAGAGAGGGACTCAAATTAGTGCTTCCTCCGATGAAAAAACATGTAAAAAAGTGAATGTTACATGCTCTGTGTGTACGCAGAGTTTCACATTAGTCATAGTGTGGGCCCAGTGATGGCTCAGAGATATAGAGACAGTTCTGGTTGCAGCTGTGAATATTAGTTAGGGGACAACAGATACAGTGCAAAAGAATTTGTGTTTCATCCCTTCACTGCTTGTGGAATGGCTCTTCTATTTGACATAAATTATTCTTGTAGTCTGAAGTATTTAATAGAAATTGTCAAAGACTATCTACATTGCTTCAATTGACGGTAGGATATTCAGGACTTACTGAAATTCTTCTATTCAGTGTTTAATAATTGACACTCTGCAGGATTTAGAGTTGAGTGAATTAAGTCACTGTCATCTACTTTGCAAGGTATAAAAGCATATTAAGTGAAATTTAATCAAGAATACATTTTAATCCTGTAGCAATAAATTTAATAATAAAATGTCTACTTGCCACTCAAAACCCTTATTCTGGTGAAGTATTAGATAGATGCATCAGTAATTTGCCAGATTTGAAAAATGTGAGGTTATAATTTACAGCTATGATGCAGTGCCAGCCCTCTGTATTGGTCACATAATTCTGTTAAAGGAAAGTTTAGAATGATCAGAAATGTTACCATCAGGACGAGTAAGGGCATCCTTTGCAATAGTAACAGAAAAATATTCCTACTTCACTTTAGTTCATCTGCGGTCATGAGGAAATCCACATTTCATTCCTAATAAAAGCTACAGCAGAATGCTACTAGTACTGTCTAACTATAAGAAACTGATCATCTTTTTATAAAAATTCATTTGGGGCCTGGTCCAAACCTTCAGGAAGTCAATAGAGATAAGTGGATTTGCTTTCATGAATCAAATTGACACTAACCAGACCAACAAAATATACAAATAAGAGGATTTTGGTAGAACAAAAGAACAAAATTTTACATTGAATTCCAGTGGAGTAAATTGTATTAGACACCCTATTACTGCCAGAGAAACCATGAGCTGAGCAACAAAAGATAATAATAATAGGTATAGCAAGTTTCTTATCTATGTTCTCAGGCAGTGAGAAAATGTCAATGGATGTTATCTGTGGAAATGCAAGACCGTATTTAAAAAAAAGTGAAATACAGCAAAGATGAGGCAAATAACCAAGGGCCCCTTTGAGCCTGAGGAGGTGGGAGAGGAACACTGGAACCAGCCAGTCCTGAGCCTTTATTTGACCAAAGGGGAAGGCATCAAGTGAGTTCTGCTAAGGACCAAGAAACTCAACTGTGTCCATGGACTCCTGATTGTAGGGGCCTTAGTCAGGGGAAATATCTTGTGTTTTGCTGTTTGGTAGGGTTTGCATTTCAGGTAATGAACTGTGCCTGAGGGAAGGGCCTTAAAGAGGCCTGGGCATGGTACTGGACTTTTTTCCTTGGCAGGTGAGGAAGCCTGCCAATTTACAAAAATACAGAGACGTAGCAACTACTGTGTGCTTGTATGAGCACTATCACCTTGCAATAAAGACATGTCCATTTCCAGTATTTTAAAGCAGACTTGACATATTATATTTGAGTGTATATCAAAAAAAATCACTTCTCAAAACAAAGAGGAAAAAAGAGGTATTTTGCAATCAATTGATTTGAAATTTTTAAGAAAACTTCTTGTTTGTTGAAAAGTCACTATTCTTCAACCAGAAAAAACATGCTTGTCTCAGGCTGTAGGCTATTTGGAAAAAGGATTATCTGTATTTTTTCCTGTATTTTTACCCTACTGAGAACAGCATGATTCTTCTCCAGAAATGACACACAAGAGCAATAGCAGTAAAACATTGGTATCTCAAAGATGAAAATAAACACATATGTATTTATGACCAGTCAAAACACTTTCACTTTATAACCTGTATGCAACTACCATATCTTTCTAAAAAAAAAATTCTGTTCAGGTATAGACCCAGAGGAACTGTTTTTTTTGTCTTTTATGTCTTGCTCTCATTCTGAAAAGAATCCTAAGCTATGTGTGAAATAGTAGAAAACTGTATTACTTACCAAAGTAAATTAAAGAACCCATGGTTAGTCACTGCTTCCAAGGCACAAAATGAGTTATTGAAATCTTGTGCTGTTTTTCTGTTCTAAATAACCAGGGAGAAATCAATCAATTGAGAATGGAGGAAAAATATAGCCATAAAAAAAGATATATACATGAAGAAAGGAAAATAATAATTGAGGAAAGTCAAAATTATTGCATATACTTCCTTCAGCAAGGGCAAAATCTGTAAAACTAGGTCTACATTCAGTTTTACCCAAACAGATTGCTAATTTTTATGCTATCCTGTCTCTCTGGAAGCTAAATTTGTCTCTTACAGTACTTTACACCAGCAACAAAAAGCAAAACACAGACAGACTTTCAATATAGTTTAAATGTGATCTCTGCATCAGCAGTATTGAGGAGAAAGTTTTAGCTGGTGAAAGGGTGAATGTGTTGCTTTGATGTAAAAAGATGTATTTCATGAGAATACTCAAACAAACAATCTGTTCCATTTATAAGCAATGTGACTATTTATAGTCTGAGCCTAATACAGACATAACACACTTGACTGTGAACAGTAAATACTTTGTGAGGGTTAGAAAGTGAAAAAAGAGCTGCTTGCAGGCACTGCTACATGGTGTACAGCATTTGCTGAGAACAACAATGCAACATCTGCAGATTCCCACAGGATGTGTAATTCTTGTTATTTCAGGGTCTCATCCAGTTTATTTGACATTATTGTAAGATTCACATAAAGATGAATTGATTTTGGTCCTTAGCTTGTCATGTAAAATACTGGCTAAATACAGAGTTTATATTTGGATAAGTGAAATAAAACCTTCCTATTCCCGCACCCTGAATAAGCACTTTCACCTTGTTTAAGATCATTCCAAAAATAACAGGAAGCAGGCAGGTAATAGGTAATATCTGGCCTAGCATTATAATTGCAGCCCCAGGCAAGAAGGGAATAATAGCTTCTTCTAGACACATTTTCCTCACAACCAGATCTTCAAGGAAAATGGGCAATTGTAATAATAAAGAATCCAAGTCTTTAAAAACCTTTTGAAAGCAAATTGATTTAATCATTACTTTTAAAAAATCAATTATTTCTGCCAGTTCTATGCAGCACTGACATAGTTGCTTACTCTGTTTTTCCTCTTTACTTGAGGGATAAATGTCTGATGAAAAACCAAATATGGAGAGACTTGTATAACCGCAGGTCAGCAGGTGAGTGAAGAAAGGTAAGCTTGTGCTTAAAACTGTAGATCTCAGTTGCCAGAGTGTGCAAATGCTAGATTATAACTACTCTTTATTAGGCTTTCTGATGATAGGAGTTAGGGAAAGCATGAGCTGGGAAGGCATGAGCAGCAAGGGAAGCTGTTTTGCCATGCTTATTCTGGGGATCATGTTGTACATTCATCCATCCATCCATCCATCCATCCATCCATCCATCCATCCATCCATCCATCCTCTGTGAGTATAACCAGCTACAGGTACATTCCCATGTGTTGCAAAGCTCTTATATTAATGGTGATTGTGACTTGAGCTGTTGTTTGTCAGTGACCTTGGCTTCACCCTTAACTGCAGTGAACTCCAGTTCCATGGTACCTGTTTGCACTTCAACAGCCTCTCATGAACTAAACTTAGCCTGGAAAAGCAAGAAGTGAAGCCCACACTTAGCCTTTCAAGTGGCAAAGTGGTTGGAGGTAGAACAACAATGTTGAAGTGACTCAGTGACAGGAAAGGCAGATGAGATCACGGGAAGAAGCAAGTGTGGCCTTCAGGGATCTGTTTGCCTGGGACACACACACACAAATGTGGGTGATCTGCAGGCAGCTGTGTAACACCATCACCTTAATGGTGCAGTCATGACTTAGGACAGTCCCTTCTGATAAAGGATTAGAGCTAAGCCACCATCAGTAAATAGTTTTTTTAAAGCTATATTTAATTGTTTTTCATTGTTTGATTCGTGGACATGAGAGTTCACATGATGATATTTTTCAAAGAGTGCCCCCATTCATTAGTGTAATTTTTTTCTACTGAGCACAAAGTGGTTGGTTATGCAATATTAGTGTGGCAATTCCTGGGGGGATTTGTACACCATCAACAATAAGGGCTCTATGCTCATCAAATACATGGCGTGCAGATGATCAGTGTATATGTCTGAGCTCCCAGCTCACACTATCTTGCTAAACTTGTCCGGGCTGAGGAAACTTGTTTTTTCTCTTTCCTGTGGGCCTCCCACTAAGAAACAAAAATGAGTTGATTTCAGTATTTCCATCTCTGCTCTCAAAACCCCACCTGATTCTGAAAAATCAAAATGTCTCCCCTTAAAAAATCCCAAAATGAAACATCGATCTCTGCAAAACCAAGAAAACATTTACAAAAAGGTGAGTGAAACCTCCTGCCTGTGTACAAAAGACAAGTAATTACCAAAAATAATGTGTGTAATTTGTTTAACAAGAAATACTGCATTTCATTATGCTTCTTTCAACAGCCAGAGAAGACTGTAAGGCTTTTCCTGGTATCAACAGTGAGAGCTGGAAGACAATACTTTATGTTCATTTATAACCCACACACAAGTTCCTGCTGATTTACAACTTAGCTCCAGCATTCAGTAATAATGGAACTAACTATCTTTAACCTTAAGACAGGTTTCATCTTCACACAAATTATTTACCTGGTTTCTGTGCAAGTTTATTGTTCCTTTCTGACAAACATTTTTTTCTGTCTTGTCCAGGAATTCAGAAAATTTTAAAGACTTTAAATCAAGAGTCTAATGTTATCACATAACCTGGCTTCCTACATATACTATCTGAAGCAGTTATTATTTGAATTGACTCATGGCTTTTAGATGTACTGTTTTATCCTGATCTTTTGAGTAAATGCTTGAAAGACAGAAAAAGAGGTTGAGGCCTGCAGCCAATAGCCCCTGACAAGTCTGTTCTGGCTCCCTTTCTACAACAGGATTTTTGGACTACATTTATGGGTAAGCCAGACTAGAAACTGTGCATTGACCTGGAAAACATGTGACATGGCTCGAATCGAGATCCAAAAAACCCCACCACCCCATCCCAACCAGATTTATTTTATCCAGAACTAATGGGAAAAGTTTGTGTAACGTGCTGTCCACTTAGTGATACCCACACATTTTCTGGGGTAGGAGTGCTAATTGTCAAGGATCAAAGTGTGCTAAAACTGTAGAAGTACCAGAAACTGCAGAAGGGTGCACGAGTGTGGGCTCTGACCCTGTTTTACTTGCATGTGTAAGAAAAACTCTGTGACCTTTATCTGAGCTTGCAGCCACTCTCTTAGGTTTCTTCATCTACAGTTTACTTCTCTGCCATTTATGCAACACGCCTCTCCACATACTCCACTCCTCCCATCTATTTGTCTTGACTACTGAGTATCTAATAAGCATAGCTCATATACCATAGCCTCAGGATCTCCAAGATGTGTATTTTCACCTGCATCCCACTTCTTGCATATTTTGTTTATGGGGTGTGGTAGCTATCCTTAAAAGCAGGCTAGCCGCTAGCTGCGCTGACTGTTCTTGCTGAGGAAAAGGACAGGTATTGTCCATCCCAGGGAAAGTAACATCTGAGGAAACATTCACAACTGGTGCAATTGCGAGTGGGATCACTGTAATTGTAATAATATGACAAAGTAGCATTTTGAGACTTGAAAATCCTGAGCGTTTACGGAAGAATGAATTATTCTGATCTGAATTATTCTGGTCACAACTCTACACAGTTGTCTTCTGGAACTGTCTTAGAATCAAACTTGTTTCTGAACTATGAGGTGGGGGAGAGGCATATCAAAGCCTACTATGGAGGTGCCTATTCAGTATGGATTCAAGTACAGAATTAATTTTTATGGCATTGAATTTCTTCACAGGTTCAGATAGGCAGAGGAGGCCATTCATTGTTCCCATTCATGTGAGGGAATAATAGAAAGTATTTTTTAAATAGTCATCATGCATCTTTTGGTTGGGTTTGTTTTTTTAGTATTTCTCATGGCTTGGGGGCCTTTCTGGCAGTATCTTTCTTTCAAATGGTATCATATCCTCTAGGAGAAAGCAGTGATGTGAAAGATCCAGCCCTTCTAGCTGAAGTATTTGAACATTGAAAGACACCTGCTGATACTATCCCAGTTTTGTCTGGCTGTTTGGGGAGGAAAGAGGGAGTTTTTGACTGTGGCTGCCCAATCATAAGTCATCCCTAAGGGTGGTGAGTTCTCTTCTCAGGTAGGTAGCAGGTGTCACTTCCTGCTTCACTCAATATGTCTGAAGGCAGGGAATGAAGGCTTAGGAAAGAAGATGTTCACTCTACTTGAATAAGGGGCAACTCCAAGAAAAAACACCTTCTGTGGGTACAGCTGCTACTGGGATCACAAGGTAGGATGGGAATGTGGTACAGAGTTTGGGGCTGTTGTATTTAGGAAAAAGCTAAGGAGTAGAAGTCATGGTATGTGATGATATGGTTAGGGCCTCAAATTATCTGAGTGGAGGTAACTGACTTCAGTGTTTTAACTTCTTTATAAAAGCAGCTAATTTTCTTTTCAAATTTCTACACTGGACCTCTGACACACAAAATCAGACATGATTCATGTTACTTTTGAGACTACTTCAAATATAGATGCAGGTGGCATCATGACAGTGTTGGATGTCACCCTCTGCAAAACGTGCCTTTTCAAAACCACAGTCTGCCTTTGTGGTTGTTGTTTTAGAAGCAGCCCTTCAGCTGGTGTTATCACATGATGACACAAACTGTGGGAAATGAGACAGTCAACAGGTGCTAAGAGACCTTGAATACTAGAAACAAGAAAAAAGTGAAAAAAAAAAAAAGACTAAAGTTAGGCCAAGGAGATACAAAAGTACCAGAAATTTTGAAATTTTTTCAAGGTAAAAACAACCCAAGCAAAGAGAATTATAGGTGATTCTGGCTAGATCAGAGGAACTACTGTGTGAGAATAATGTATTTATAGCCCATATCATCATGTGACTGTAAGATTTCCCTGCTCTGTTACATCAGGCTTTCTCTAGGACCAAGTAGACAAAACCTTTGATTTACTGCTCTTTATTTGGAAGGTTTTGTTTGCAACAGTAAAGCCATACAACATTTTGTTGTTTTAGTTACTGCTTTTTCAGTTGAACCTAGTATCAGGACGTGGATTCCAGGGTAACCATAGTTCTGGGGCAAACTCTGTCCTAGAGCTGTTGAAAAGTTACAATAGATACTGTAAGTGAAATGTCATAAAATTTACTCTTCTTTTTTAACTTGAATTCCTAAGGTGATGAGCATTTGATTGTGCATTTGATTGTATCCAGAGGTCTTTGCATGTCTCCTGCCCCATACCTTCTGACTTCACTAACCAGTTTCTGGACATTTAAAAATGTGGCAAGTATCTCAAAGATAATTATGATCTTAAGTGCTTCTTGGAATTGAACTCCTTAGTGGAATACCATCATACATTAATACTGCAGAAGTGCAAAAGGAAGAAGAACTCAGCAATTCCAATAAATATTTGCCTTGTTGTCCAATGAACCTACACACGCTGGCTGACCATAGAGCACATTAATCCTGACAGGTCAGCTATGAAAAAATTACTGTTGAGACAGGTCGAAATGGCTAAGGCACAAAAGATTCAAATCTGTAGGAAGCCATCAATTCCTTTGCTTATAGAACCACCTATTAACTACAAACACAAAACCTCCCTGCAAATCAGAAATATTCAGCATGCAGTAAGCTATTCAATAAGCATATGCAAATACACCAAATGCATCTTTAAATGCAATTAAGTATGTGTACATAGTAGCTAAGGAATATGTTGATATGTGTATGCATCAGTTCTAAACATTCAAATGTTTACTTGCATAAACAAATACAATGTACAATTACAGCACTTGTAATATAGGCACACAGAAAATTTGATTATCATTTCAGTTTGATTAGCATTATTAATTTTCTCTAGACTACTGACAAAAATCTCAAGTCCAATTAAAAAAGAATAACTGTCACAGAAGTATTTTAATATATTTGTACAAGACCAAAATTGAGCACAACTAATTGTACGAATATATGTTTCAAAGCAAAGAGTGATAACAAAAGGTATCTTCTGAAACAAAGGCTGAGACAAACTTTTAGTCCAAGACATTGTTTTTTCATTGCTATCACCAGTGGGGCACATGGCCCATCGTGGCTTCTCTGCCAACTCTTTTTTTTATGAGTCATCACAGCATCAAAAGCCTGTCAAACACCAGAACAGAGATAACACATCCATAGACCACACTGTTACAAGCCTCCACAGTTTTGTTCCTATCATACCAGAAGAGGAGTCTCAAAATGATTGCTTCCTCAAGTCCAGCCACTTCTTCAAGTGCTACTCTACGTAAGCTTTGGGGAGTTGAACAAAGGACAGAACTGTAAACAAGACTAGCATTAGCAAGGGAGTCAGCCTGGACACTGCTGTAGATTAGCCAGTGCTCCTGACTCCTCTGCCCAGCTGGAACACTGGGGTGCCTCAGGAACCGTTTCCAAGACACCCTTACTCCACCTGTGGCAAATCCTTGATTTCTCCAAAAATGCCAGGAGGGAGAAATGTGGGGGCAACTGCTGGCAAAACTGCATTACAGCTTTAATTTTTTTTTTTTATTTTAAATTGAACCTTTATAAACGATCAGGCCTTGTATGTAAAATGCTGTATTGTACTGGTAAAGAATATTCCTCCCCAAATCACCAAACAAACAATAAATTCCTCTAAAAAGAAGTCATTACCTGTGGTCAGAGCTTTCATATGTCCAAGAGGTATTTTTCTCAAAGAATACCTTCTTGTTTCTTTGTTTATATTCAGTTATTCAGGATATTTCGTTGTCTTTAGTCTTCTCCATGAGTCCATACTATGAACACCACTAAAATTAATCAAGAATGAATTTATTCCAAAAAAATTATACAGGAACTTTAAAAATTGGTTTTAAAAAAGGTTTTAGTTTCTAAGGAAGTATTCAGAGAAACTCTGGTCCTTTCATGATATATGATCACATCTTCCAAATGTGTCTGTAAGGAATAACATTAATATATCACATTTGTTTGGTACAATTCTTCACTAGTAGTAAAAATAATGAAAAATTCCAAAGACAGACATGTTATATACAATACAGAAAAGAATACTAAAACTCAAGCCAAATGGAAAGTTATGTTTAAAATCAGCAGCAAGACTCTTCCCCAGAGACTGAGTACAGTCAAAATAAAAAATTCTACTGAATAACTAACAGGTGTTATTGAAAATGGGGTGAAGTGGTTTTAGGTGTATATCCTGAAGGAAGCAGGTAGCATGGTACCATGCTAAATAGTGCATTACAGGAAAATGAAATCCTACCCACCTAGTTGCTGTTGGACCTCTAATAACTGCCATTGCACAGGTGATTGGTAAAGGAGCTAAGGAAGGAAGTCTGGAGCACAACTGCATCCTTCTTCCTAAAAGTGTCTTAGCATCGCTCCAGACAACTCAAATCATCCTGATGATGTTATTGAGGGCATTGTCAAATAACAATATGGCTGCTACACTCTAAAGGAGTATCCAGGTCCAAAGCTCAGCAAAGTCAAACATGAGTGGGCTTCAGTGGACACTGGATTTAGGGACAGATTGCAGGAGGCAGAGAATCTGCTCTCAGTGCTTGAGCAGAAGCCCACACAACCCATCCCCTAGGAATCAGCAAGAGAGTTCTTCTTGTGTACCTACACACTGTAGTCCAAAAGCGAGTTGAGCTGTCTTTGCCTATGCAAAGCTTACCATAGCTGAACCAGAAGAGGTACAGAACGTCATGTTGCACAATTAGATAGTCTGACCAACTGAAGTGAATGTGTTCATAGTATGGATTCGTGGGGAAGACTAAAGACAAAGACAATCTCCTGAATAACTGAATATAAACAAAGAAACATGAGAAGGTATTATTTGAGAAAAATACCTGTTTGACATATGAAAGCTCTGACCACAGTATGAGTCACTGCAAGTGACTTCTGATGATTCACTGCCATTTTAAAACCTCTGATAATAATCAACAATCTCCAATTGTTTCAAAAACTTTTTTTTTTCACTTGTGAATAAATAGTTTGATAACTTTTCATATCAAAAATCTGTGATGTAGTTTTCTTCTTCTTTTTAAGCCTCTAAACAGCCATACCAGTGGGCTCTACTGGGTAAGATCGCTTACATTACTTGCTCCTCTTATCTTGGAAGGCCATTTCTAGTGCAGAGAATTGATCTTGACTGCTCTATCTCATTCTCTACTTGATCCAAGTAAATTACTTGGAATTCTGGTGGTGATGGTCATCTCCCAGGAACTGGGTGAAGGGAACAGAACCCATGCTAGTAGACCACCAGAATGCCACCAGATTATGACTTTTGGTTACTTCCATGGCCTTTGAGTTGTGATTCCTGCCTTACTTACACAGGAAGGTTGAGTCGCTTGCTTACACCAGTATCACTGCTCAAATAAAAATAGCTTAAACTTTCTGTCATGTATGAGAAGGTTCTTCCCAGTCAAGCATGAATCCCTTTCCAAATGAGGTAATACAAACGGAAAACAAAAAAAAAAGTTTTTCCATATCAGAAAGAGACAGTTGTTGGTCGTTTGAGTTTAGCTAAATCAAAGTACTTTGATGCATTTAGCAGTGTCCATGTGGATGCAGTTTAGCAGTAAAAGACTCTGGCATACAATTACTAGTCCTCTTGACAGTTCCCACAGTCTTCTGTCCTAAATGTTTTTTTTTCCCCAGTTGATATGAACTTAGGCAAAGTAAAAAATGTATCCTAGTAGTAACAAAGTATTCAGACAAATTTTGCAGGCAACACTTTTGGAAGTTTACATAATACAATTTTGTAATAGCTTTGAATAGTTTTGGAAAGTCATCAAGTTTAATCTGCTTTGCAGAGAAATTATTTGAATAACATAAATTATACCCTTCCTAGTTTATACCACAGGAAGAATTTTTTTACTCTGTTTATTCTGTATCCTATTATACATAGGTAACATGAAAATTTTGGGTGGGCAGCACCAACAGTCAGACAATTCTTCCAGTAATTCTGCACTGTGTTTTCATTCTACTTCAAGGCATACATCACTGATTGAAACCACCTGAAAAAAAACCATCAGGTTTGGGATTATTTGCTGCTTGTATTATTGCTGACCCTGTGAACACTCCTAGTCCCTTTCAGTGCAATATTGAATAGGCTAACTTCTAACTAAACCAATCTGAGCAGGTCTTGAGTTAATCTCTTTGGCTTCATAACAGAATGCTTATTTATTTAGTTAGCAAGCCTCATCTGGACATAGGAGCTAAGAGTAAATTTTTCCCAAGTTTGTTAGAAAAATATGGCATACAAAATCAGGTCTTAAGAGTGTAAGAGTGGACTGTAAAAATATTTGTTCTGGGTGAAACCTAAGACTGATCTAGCTCAGTGTTCCACACCTGCATTGGCCATTAGCAAATAAGGGGTCTCTCAGTTTGAAACATCCTGATGAATCCATCATGTGTTGATTTGACTGATGTCTTTTAATTAATCTATATTTTACTTTCTTGCTGTCCTGTGGCATTGGTTTTGGCACAGTACACTTGAACATCACGTGGAAAAGGTATTCTTCTATTAGGCTGACCATTTTATGGAGTGGCTCAGGTCCTTATGTTGCAAGAAATAGAAGTAAAAAACAAGAAAGCTTTTACTAAATGTAAAATAATTTTATTGTATTATGTTAAATATATGGGCAGTGTTGTTTACTTATAAATTAGTCTAAATGTCCAAGTCCATACTAAATTTTCCATTGCATTTAGGAAAATGCATGTAGACCTGGCAGTTTATGCCATTTCGGTTACCGTAAGGAGATCAACGCTTTTCTGATTCCTATTGGGACATCTGTTCATTAGCACACAGGGTGGCCAATATCGCTTTAGGTAAAGATCAGCTAGTTCCTCTGTTCTACACACTTTGGAAGAATAGCTTTGCTTATAAAATGTAACAAATGTTTCCTGGACTGTAGCCAATATATTTTTGATCCTTTCTTGATCTTCTTTTCACTAATCCTTTTCTTTTTGTATTCTTGCTTTTTGTTGACATGCCAAAATTCTGTCAGTCTTGTTTCCTCTTTCAAAAAACGTATTTTTGTTAAGTTGAATTAAGCATTCTACCCTGTTGCCAAGAGCAAATTAAGTTCCCCCACACTGAAATCAAATTTCGTAAAGTGTCCGGGCAATTAGCTCTAATATGTGGTTGCTGTAACTCTTAATTTTCCCCTTTTAAGGGTTTTCTTTTTTCTCTGTCTTTGTTTCTGAACAGAAGACATGAGATTCCTTCTTTTCCCTCTGGTTGTCGTCTTTTAGTTCCCCAGCATCCAGCAACCACATACTGATACTTAGCCAAACCTCACTTTTAATCTGTAACCCAGAGGTATTTAAGTAACAAATTGTTCATTCTTCAACCAGAAAGCTGAGCTGGTGAACCAGCCTGCTGGAGCTGGAACAGGAACAAAACTTGAAGGACAGACTTCCGAAGAGCTCTCCCAAGCAACACATTTAAGCATATCATATGCACATTCAGAGATTTCCCATGACAATTTAAAACTGGCACAGCTCACCCACATAACAACAGAAGTCTTTTACAACAGAACTTATCTTCTGTGCATTAGTTGTCAGGGTTTTGATTCCAAGATGTTCAAGGACAAAATAAGAGCACATTCTACATTCCCATCTACATTCCAAGAAGATGGAAAAGGAAAGGACCAGTTTCAGAAGGATCATGACAAAATTGTTACTGTTTTTGTATGATGGAATGGCCCAGCTCTAGCCTAACCTTCTTGCAAAGCTTTAGCATGCTCACATCTGCATCAGCCTACCATAGGCTTTCTTCTCCAGGCTGCCTTCAGCAAAGAGTTTTTTCTTATCCTATTCTTCAAACCCTTTGTCTTGATGCACAGGCAGGATACATAAAAATAAGACTTCTCTCTGCTTGTCGTACCAAGCACTCTGTGGTGAGGAAGGATGTAATCAGAGCCAAGGAAGCAGCAGTTTCAGTTCCAATAAAAAGTTATATCAAAAACCCCAAATAATAAAAAAGTCCTGGATGGTTTCCCAATGTCAACTAGATTAGGATCAGCTAATTTGTTCATGAGAAATTTGACAGTTTGAACATTATTCAGTCAGCCACCATTCCTCTTTTTCCTTTACATCCCCATTTATTTTGGCAGACTTAAATAGTGCACATGATAAAGCTGTATTATAGTAACAACCATCGTGCTGTTTTAAACATAACACTAGAAGTCAGAGGAAAGCTACTTTGATTCCCAAGGATATATACATATGTGTACAACTATATATCTGCAAATTGACCAGCCACACTGCAAACACTCTAATGAAGCAACAACTGATTTCAACACATAAAACTTGCAATTATCTGAAATACTCTTTTGTTTAAAAAATTGCTTCTGTTCTCAGAACCACACAGAAGTGTTGTCCTGCATCCATACTTCCATTGCTGATTGCCAGTTCCTGTAAATATAATAGTCCTTTAACCCAAAGATCTGGGTATGTTCTGCTGTTGCTGCTCTCCCTTTCTTATTCCTACTCACCCCACTAACTCTCCTTAGTCTACCTCTTCCCTGATTTAGCTTTCTGTCAGCCCTGTAAGTGATGCAGAAGGGAGGTGCAGCTGAGAGTTGAGTGTCTAGTCCTCACTGATGTTCACTGGGGACTAGTCATTAACTGCCCTTCCGTGTTTTGAAAATTCTGTTATGAATAATAACATGTTAAAAATTCAGTCTCTATTTCAAGTTAATGTGGCCAGAACAGCACCCAGAAATTCATAGCTAGTCTTTGCCCTTGGTTGTATGATACTCATCTCCTTCAGCCAATTGTATTTCTTCCAGGCCACATAAAAAAATTTCCTTGTGGCCAAGGGCAAGAAGGTCAGCATGTATTTCCAGAGAACAGGCAGAGGGATCTTGGGGAGGATGTGGTGACAGGTGGGAGGTGAAGCATCTTTTCCTTCATCTGTAGCACCACTGCCCCATGGAATGGGTGGGAAAGGGCTTGGAGCTAGGTCATGCACCTCCTCGCCTTTCACTGTAGGCATCCCTGAACACTTGGCATTCCAGCCCAGCACAGGCTCATCACATGTGATCTCACCATAGCCACCACATGTGACCTGCTCCCAGTTTCATGCAGAACAGGAACATAGACACCTTTTTCTGTGTCATCAATACCAGAACTGCAGTGCCTGTACTCACAGTGCCTCTCAGAAAAGGCTGGGAAGTCTGAAGGCAAGTCTGATCGTTTGTGAACTCCCACAAAATTCAACAATTTCATTATTCTCTATTTCATGAGCTACCCCCTACTCTTCTCTCTTCATCATTTCATTTTCCATCTGGCAGACCTGATTCATGTTCTATTCTGTCCCTCATGCTTCAGCTTCTTAATCCTTCTTGATTCTTACCCCTGATAAGACTGACTTCTTTGTTATTAATGTTATCAAAAGGATGAATTAAAATTAATGCAAGACTTGTAATTCAGCGGAATTGTTGAAGTGAAAAGTCAAGCCAGTCAAAACAGCAAATGAAACATGCTCAAAGGCATATCACAGCAGCTTTTAAAAGAAAACACAGACTCTTTATAAAAGCCTAGGCTTCTAAACAGAAGAAAGATACATGACCATACAAGGGACAATGTGTACTCACAGAAGCTATTTGAGAAGTACATATGATACTTTTCAAAGATTTTAGGTCAGTTACATGATAAGCACAACACATCTCATGATACAGCTACAGAATCTGTACGTCAAACCTAAAATATAATCTTCTATAGGAAAAAATTAGAAATTTTATATTGATTATTATATTAAAAATAGAATATTTATATAATATTGACACTATTTTCCTAATAACATCAGTCATTTTTTTCCATATTTTCCTGATATTACAAATATTTTATCCAATATATTTCAGTTAGTTCATAGTGTCATATAATATGCAGCTACTGGTTTTAAGTTTTGAGTGAAAGGAAGAAGTAATTTTCTTTTTGTACAACAACTGCTGCCTGCTTCCCAGTTGCTTTAATTCTCATTCTTTAGGAACCTTATTTTGCAAGCTAAGTACTTAAACTTGTATTTCCTGGCCTTTACGTTAGGATTTCTACTTCTACAACAAGCACTCTTGAAAGGCATATTATTTTATAAGTGTTATTTCCAAGTATGATCAAGTGGGGAAAAATCAGAAAAATCTCAGATGGAAAATATATTTAAATTATCATGAGGCACAAAATTCAAGGAAAAAAAGTAGCTACTAATGTATTAGAAAGAGGAAGAAAACAATGTATAGATCCATTACATAATGTAGGAAACCAGCAAGCGTGGCTTCACATACACATAAACATGAAAGATACATTGCAATCAGACATGTATAAAAAAATATATTTTAAGAAGGACAGAAGAGTGCCAGACAGAATACAGAAAAAGCAGGTTAAAGAACAAATTTAAATTAATGTTTTAGCCAGCAGAGGTAGATGAAATTTACCCTAGACAAAACGAGAAAAAGTTTGATTTAGCCAAACTAGCTGATTTTGGAACTAACCAAGATACTTTCCCAAACATTAGTGATTGCATGTGGGAACCTGGGGAGGACAAGGGAAGCTCTATTAAATGAGAAAAGGCAGAAGTCTTTTACAAAGGGAGAAAGAAAGATGTGAAGATGCTGAGCATCATAAACTAATCAGTCTGTAAAAATACCGTAATGAATTATTGAACAATCCACGACAACAGCCTTAAAGATAATAAAGTGATTTAAAAAACCAACAAGGGTGTGTCAAGAACAGCTCACTTCACACCAAATTAATTCATTTCTTTAACAGGTAATAAACATAAGCACAGAAGGAAGAAGCAGAAGGCTGTATTTCTACCACGGTAAATGTTTGTCATTGTCTACGTAGTGTTCCTGGAGAGAAGCAGAATCTTGATGTGGTCACTATCAGGTAAATAAGGTTGGCTGAATTAGTTTCAAATCTGTTTATCACTGACTTCCCACCAAACAAAAAAAGTACCTCAAGTGGATGTGATTCTGCCTTGAGTCTACTGGATCCAGATGTATTTCATATTTCCATAGTGACTAAGACAGTACAGTAGAAATTGCCCAGTACAGCAGAGAGATGACATATTACATGGCTAGGGAGAAAAAGGAAATACTGGTTTATTCTGAGTTGGGGACATTTCTGATGGTGCCTTCACTACCTGTGCTAATACTATGGGTCCCTAAAAGCATTCTAGTCACATCTATCTTGCATTTTAGAGGTATACTGCTTCTCAACCCTCTTGCCAAGCCTGGGATCCATTCTGGTTCTCCTGTTAAATCAGAGGTGGAAGGATATTGCTTGTGCTGAGTAGTTTTGAAGAGGCATATGGTATTGTGAAGTTTATAAATGGACCTATGGATTTGACTCAAAGACCACTTCAGATAATAAAAGTGGTAGTGGTATTCAGATGGGTGATAAAAGCCTTTTGGACAGATTCTGAAAGACTTTACTCACTTCCCTAGAAGAATGAAGTATTTAAAGATCAGGTTGAACGATAATCTCACAACTGCAATTGTTTCTACTTTAGTGGCAGTAGTCTTCTGGAAGTAGCTCCACACTTTCATCATTAATTTACAGTAGCACTGATCCTCAGTGAGGGAAAAATGGATGCAGCACTACTTGGGAAAAATAAGGTTGTCTGATTTATAAGAGACCATGGATCTGGCTCTACCTGTTCAAATATTAATATATCCATCCATGTTGTGTGAATATTTTACCTGGGAGTATTATGAGAGTTTATAAGAATTGAAAAAAAAAATATATACACACATTTCTGGTTTATATGGCATCTTTTATTGTAAAAAAAAATCAATTATTCAATAGAATTTATTTTACTTTTGTTTTTTACTGAACAGTGGTATTATATCACATACTCAGGATTTTATATCAAAGGCCAATAACCACTAAGGTCAAGTTTAGGGGCAAGACTTCTTTTAGTTACTGAATCATACCTATACTTTTTCTTAATTTCGAAGTCAAATCACCCTTACTTCTTCTCTTTATTTTTTGATCACAGACTGCCCAGAAAAAAAAAGGCCAGGCTTATTCACAGGCACCAAGACACAAAAATGTTTGATTAAACATAGCAAACTAGAATTTTAAGCACGAGATTTCAGAACCAAAGATTCAAAAGCCTGCTCAGACAAAACACCACCTCTCCATCTTAGCTGAGTAGAGGACTTGCCCAAAAAAGCAAAAATTCTGGCTTTAAGTAAAAGGGCAGGTGAGCTGAACCTTAAAAATTAGTCTCATTCACTTTGACCAAAAGCTTGGGCAACTGAACAAAATAAGTGAACCTAGGTTAACTTCCAGGTTAGCTGTCTGAGTGCTGTGAAGACTCTGCCTCTGTGAATATTGCTTCAGAAAATGTAATTTCTTTTTCATAGCAACCTTTTTCATAGGTACAAGAACAGGATAAAAGGTAGGAAAAAGAAAGCAGTGTTTACAGTTGTTCTGTTCACTTAGCTCTCACACACAGTTGTGATTCATTTTTACCAATAAGGGAAAGTAACATCATACCTTCATGAATCATATTCTTTTTTATTGTGGATTTCTCAGTTTTCAATGTTTTGATGTGTTTTCTCCTCATACCTTCCTTTGCATTTTTGAACTAAGTTGCAAATCGTGTCTTCTTGTTGGCAATAACACTGCAGTGAGAGGTTCAGCTCAGTCTTAAGTGCCTAAAGTTATGGAATCTAAATATACATTGCTTTTGTCTTTGGTCAAGAGATACATCTCGTCAAGCAGGCCATATTGCATAGACAGGTATGCAAGTAGACTGAGGAGTTACCTTCAGTCTTTACAGTATGAAGATCTTGATCAGCTTTTTGAGGGAAAAAAAACAACAAACAAAACAAAACAAAACAAAAAAAAAATTTAAAAACCCAAACCCTCCAAAAAAAAAAAAAACCCAACAAACAAACTTAATAAAATTTATACATATAAACATAAATTTCACAATTTTGCCCTGATATAACTCATCTGGGCCTCCCAAATCACACCAGAAATTATTCAGCCATACAGAGGTAAGGCTGAAGGGACTCAAAAGTATTCACTGACTTTGCATGCCTCTGTTTACGGTTGTCTGGCTTTAAAGACTTACCAGCAGGTGTCTAATTTAGGCTATATTAAAAAAAAAAGAAGAACTCAAAATGTGGGGGACTTTTTAGAAAAGATTTCCCCAAGTGGCTTGTGCAAGGATTTTGAGTGAGCCAGTGCTCAATTCAGAAAGGACAACCAAGGGCCCAATCCAAAACTGACCGAAGGACACAGTCTGCTTGTATTACTCTCGTGCTCTCACGCTCCTGAGAGTGGCAATCATAACATACACCAGATTAAGTAGTATGATGCATATGTTACAGGATTCTGAGGCACAGAGGTGATAGTTTTCATACTGAAACTATATATTGCTTTTCTATGCACCTGGTGTGTGCTCCATATACAGACTTTGTCTCCTCTAAAATGAAGAAGGGGGAAAAAAAGTGAGAGTTGGTTTTGATCCATTTCATTCATGAGCTGTGCTACAATCCTGAAAGCAAGGAAAAAACCCAGTCTTTAATCTTTCTCATCTAGTCAAGGAGTGCCCGAGGAACATACTCTAGTTATTTTGACTAGTATGTTGAAACTGCACTTAGTTTTTTAATTTTCTCAAACTTTCTGAAAAATCATTTTCCCTTGGATACCAGCAATTGAATATTCTATATTTCTACTTCAGTTTTCATCTCCTTCAAAGACTGACTGCAAAAGATTTAAAAACTCAGAATATTTTAGTCTTTTTTTTGTCTGTGTGTTTCCAGCTCTCATAAAATCTTTCATCCCTCCTCACTGGCAAATGGGGCTTAAAAAATTCAGTTGTCTTGTCTTCCTTAAGATTTTGTCAAAGATTAATTAACATGGCTTGAAATACATCCTTTTACTTAATGAAAGAAAGTCTGTATTTTAATTTTTTTTTCAAGTTACCACCAGGAAAGTCAGGATATGAAAATAAAAGATTTTAACAATATAGACAGAAAGACAGTTTTGGAGAAGTTAGACTAATCACCTGACAGTGGTGGAGTACAAACAGAGGGGAGAAAGGAGGTCAAATGTACATCAGTTTCTCACACCTGTGAGAAAGTAGGTGTGGGGAAGAGTTCACTTAAGAAAAAAATAGGGAAATGTAAAAGTCTATAAGACACTGAAAACAGGTTGTTGAACTCCCATCCTTCCCAACCCATTTTGTTAAAATAATAGAGGACAATATTTGTCTGCCTTTTAGTAAAGGAAATTGGGGCAGATTAAGAGGTTCTCTGACTCCTCTACAAAGATAGAGGAAGAAAATTCCCAGGATCTTGGTTATTATATGTATTTAACTAAGCACAGGATTTGACCTAATATTTTTTGTTCCAAGAGAGAATTTGTTTATGTATTTTTAAATGAAATTTTTACTTAAGCAAGATAGTATTCAACTTAAAGTGGGTTTGAAATCCTCCCTTTTGAGTGGGGATCTGTGCTGCAGAGCCCTGGGAGGTAAGGTACAAAAAGGATGCTATGGAACATCTCTGCTCTTAATTCCCACTCTTGCATCTACGTGAGCAAGTAGGGCAGCCCAACAGGCATGGATGTGTTGCATGGCATGTTGATATTAATGGCCCAATGCCCACCTGCTGGATGTTACATGAGGTTTCAGTTTGTGAGCAGCTGGAGTCTGGCAACAAGTGCTGAAAGCTCCTGCCAGGCATCCTGAGCTTGCTTCCACCTGAGAGAACACCCAGCCTCTGCATTCCCCGGGCACAGGGCAAGTGGGGCGGGATGAGCAGAGCATTCCCCTGGAAGCTGCGACTGCGAGGTGCAGTGAAAGCCCTGCGTGTCTCCTCACCCGGGGCACACTCAGGTGGCATGGGAGCAGGGACACCCACCAGCCAGGCCCTGTCACAGCGGGAGGAGCAGGCAAAGAAGCACCAAAGCTCTTTGGCCAGGGAAGCTCAGGCATGAGCCAGGCCCCGAACTGTTCAGTCGTGTTCTCACTGAGGCATTTCTCACACAGGCAGAGAGATGAAGAAGCTTAGGCCACAACCATCAGTGGTTTCAGGACTGTGCCTTTTAAAGCATTATTCTGCTGCCTAAGCAACATTTTAGGGACCTGTATAGTAGTTCGAGTCATTTGCCTGAAGCCACGACAGCCATTTGTGGCAGAACAGGGAAATACACCTTCATCCCCAGAGGCTCTGGCTAACACCATAACCACACCAACGTCCTTCCTCTTTTCTCCTTCCTCCTGGCTGGCCAGAATCAGCTTGAAATCACTTAACAGGAGCAGATTTTGATCACAGAGAGATGGGGCTGTGAGAAGCGTCGCAATTAGACAGCTCTGCCTGAAATGGAAACACTTTGATCACAAGAAGTCCATGTGGCACACAACCAGCTGGACTGAGCCCACAGTGGTCTGTCAGAGATGAAATGGCTGCAGACATATAAAATAAGATATAGTTGTGGGGATGGAAGAGGTAAAAGCTGGTGGTGAGATGAAGAGAAATGCTGGGACAGATATTTATCCAAAAGAAAATAAAAGTCTAAGCTGTCATCCTATTTTACGCAATGGCAAAATTTCCACTGACTTCAAGACAAAGGACTGGCAAGCCATGCAAGTGACTGCAGAAAGCAGCCACCAGTGTGCAACTCAAGTGTCTCTCCCTGAGCAGCTCAGAGATACCAACACTTTGTTTCATCACAAATCAGCAGGACAAGTTAAATATTTGGGTTTTTTTTTCAAACTGAAATATTCTGTTATATTCTGAAATATACTTTGTTTTCAGTATGTGACAAGACTTATTTTAGGCCTTGGGGTTTTGGCTAATGCTATGAATAGTAAAAGCTGCAATAGTAAGTGTAGAATGCCCTGCCAGTTTACAGAGTCACAGAATGCTCAAGGTTAGAAGAGACTTTCAAGATCATCTCATTAAACCATCAACCCAGCACCACCATAATCACCCCAACACCACATCCCCAAGTGCCACATCCAGACACCTCTTGAACACTTGCAGAGATAGTGACTTCATCACCTCCCTGGGCAATCTACTCCAGTGCCTGACCACTCTTTTAGTGAAAACTTATTTTTATAATATTTAATCTGAACATCAGTTTAGTATATCAATATACAGAATGTGAAAATTGAAATGATCAACCATTTTTGTAATTTCTTGCCAAAGTATTACAAAAGTCAGTAATTCACATTATTTTTTCCTTGTTTAATTGAACAAGCACTTCAAGATTTCCACCCTACTTTCCCTTCATTACCTTTTCACAGGCTGTACTTGTATGAACAGGAATTTTAATCTCAAAACATAAAGCTTGAATTTAAAAACTCAGGCAAGTCACCATGCTCAAAATCTTGCTCCTTCTAATGAAGAAGACTTGCCAATTAATTTTAATGAAATTGTGCTGGTACCTACTACCTTTCACAAATTTTGAATCAGGCCTTTGTTGAAAATTGTTTAATTATATCTCTCATCACACTAAAAATCTAAAGATATGGAAATTGATCAAAAGTAATGAATAAACTTCTTTTCTCAAGGCTTGTTCTAACTTGTTGCTTAATTTGGTCTAGTCAAATTTTTAATTTATAACACTTTATTGAGTGCAAAAAAACAGTGAAAACCAATAATGATTAAAAATAAAATTAATGGAATATTTATCTCTATTTATAATAATCTCTTCAACAATTCACATTTTCTAAATTACAGTGCTATTCTCTCTGTTTTCATTGCACATACAGAAGTAGCAATGTATATGTGAATTGTTATCAGATATTCTGAGGTATACATTTTCTTGTGGTATGTTTGCAAAATTAATACAAGATTAAGATCCCATTCTGTCCTTTATACTAATAAATCGCAAAACAAGAAAAAAGACAGTATCTTACTAAAAAAGATGTGGAATAAGATGTGGCTCTGGTTTTTTCCATCTCTCTAGGTTTATCGGGGTCCCAGAGTCTGTACTCCTAGGGGAAGGGAAAAATGTCTCAGCTCTAGTCCCAGGTGGTTTGGTGAGTGCACAGGGAAGAGGAGTAGTGTTGGTTTTATGACTCTACAATCAGGGTGGGAATGAGCATGGACAAGAATATCTGATTTCATATGCACTGCATGAAAACTGAGAAGAGAATGGTGCTGATGATCATCTTAGTGCCAAGAAGAAACTGCCTTTCCAAATTTGGGGCAAAGTGTCAAAATATTGCAATATGTTTTATAAAAATAAAAAAATTCCAAAAGGATTCTGGAAAAGCATCAAAGCAACTGTATCAAAAGACTATACATTGAAATGGTTCTGCTACATGATGTCAACTCAGAAGCACAAAATGTTATTTTTCTCTCTAATATTTAACAGAACACAGACATCATAGTAGCACTAATGTAGAAGTTTAAAAAAACTTAAAATGCAAATTAAATAAAAATTAAATACTATGAGAAAAATAACATATGGAAGCAGATAATGCTCATAAGATTCAAACTACTTAAAAATTAAATAAAATCTTCTGAAATATTTGTATTTTAACAGTGTCTTCTGATTTTTCAATATTTTAAAAGAATCTGACGATCTTAAGCATGTATGATTATACATTTGGGTCATGCTTGTCCTTTCCTTTTGTTTTTAGTCATTTTGGTTTTTGAACAATAAAATATGCAACAGTGGTATTAGTACCTAGTTCTGTTTGCATAAGGGTGAGAGGATATGATAGAATATGGTTTCAAAGGTCTTTTTCGCCATGAATCCTCTTTATTTTGAAATAATATAAAATAAATGCTCATCGCACCTATGGCCAACACTTCTCTACTGAAATGCAACACCCTGTAAGAGGAAAGCAAATTTTGTGGGAAAGTATGGGAGCAAGAAGACCAAACCAAAACTTCAGCAAACAGCTGAAGTTGGCCCCTGCTCTGCTAAATGTTTCCTTGCACAGGGCTGCCAGCATCCCTCCAGAACCCCACTGCCAGAGATGCTGTGCAAGCTGATACAATTTCATCCATATGCCATAACCTGCAGGGTCTTAATTCCTGTTGCCTCACTGTGGTTTGAAAAGCAGAAGAAAAGGACACCAAGTAGGAAGTTGCTTACAGACATTCTGATACATTGTATGAGATTAAATGAGGGGATTTCCCATCAAGGTGAAGAAGAAAGCACACCTGTAAAGACTGAACATCAGCAATAATTTGGCATGATTTCCTTCCTGCTCCAAAACCTGCTGGAACGTTTTTCACTTTTTTCAAACTCCCTTTTGTGTTACAGATGAAAAACAATGTACAATTTTAAAGCTGCAAAGCTGTACTTTCCCACCTGTTCACGTCTTAACATGACTGGACTATTTTTGGTAGAAAAACTGAAGAAAAAACTGCTTTTATACTCTTCTACATCTTTGCCTTCCAGTCTTGTTCTATGATTTATTTTCACTCTCCCTTTCTCTCTCATGTGTCATTGTGTTGAGACTCTTTAAAAACTTCCACACCCTCTGTACTTCACCACTGGGACAGCCTGGACTTTTCTGGTGCTTGGATGCCTCACTTGGATGTCACTCTGCTGATAGAAGCCCAGAGTGCAGAAGAGAGATAAACCCCATTTCTCCTATGTGAAATAACGGTTGGACAAGAGTTGACCAAAATATGTTCTGAAAGGGCCTGATCTAATATTCCCTGCAATCAATGGAAGGCCTTTAACTGACTTCAGCAGGTCTCAGATAAGGACCCACATTAATATTGCCATTATCATTTGTAACGGAGGCTCTGAGCACTGATGTTTTGTAAGACTAGGAGGCAACTATGGCACTGCACGTTTGTCTCTGCTGTTTCAAAAGAACATTATTTTCATGCAAATTTCTGTTTGCTTCGTTTTCTTTGTTGTTTTTATGTATCAGATGTGCCCTTGTTAGAGGTTCTCCCCGTGTTTTGAAATCTCTCAAGCCTCAACAGAAAGATAAGAATATTAAAAATCAACAAGAAAGTTTTTCTCACAAATAGTTTAGGCATTTGTGGTGATTAAGCTTTAAAGGAAAAAATAGTTTGGAATGATCCAGATGAAAGAAGAAGTCCCACCACATTTAATCAGGTCTCACTTGTATAGGTTACAGTGGTACCATTACCCTTTGTGTTGCATTGTGTTTCAGAATGAAACAGACCTTAGTATCTGACAGAAAAACCCAAGCTGAACTTTCTCAGGCCAGAGATGTGGAAGACCTTAAAAAAAGGCATAAATACTGCTTTCCTTTTAGAAAACTGCCTAAATACTGTGTAATAAAAATCTGTAAATATCAGAAAAATTAATGTCTCCGTTGACTTCCACTGCATGGAAAAAAAATGTGGAGCAAAAAAAAAATTTTAAAAGAGGGATATCTCTCAGAGCCCTTTTGCCTCAGTAACTTTCCATTTGATTTACATCACAATCATTTCAGTCACTGTCATAACTTTAGTGGATTAACTTTTGCAATGTCCTCTAAAGAATAGAGATGTTATTAACCCTTGTAAGAGTCCACCTGCTGAAGATAGATTATATGCTTTGAATCATGCAGCACATGAATTGCAGCATGCAGTCCTTTAAGCTCTGGCAAGTGAGCTCAGCAGCCCCAAGATTACACCTGAGCACCTGAGGAAGTTGTACCTGTGTGAATTTCTGCTGGCCATTATTCTTGCAGTCATTATATCTGGGACTGACCTGCACATGTTATGTTCTGGGCTTTGTCCTTTTCTCATTTAGATGAACAGAAAAATCCTTTTGACTCTTCTATGAACAGGATCAGGAATATGACATGCAAGGAGCCTGCTCAAGAGCCAAATTCAGGGCTGCATCTGAGTAAGTCTGAATTCTGTCTAAATTTATGTATATACTTATATTTATACACATCTTTTTCTATCGATATCTAACAACCCATTCCTTAGACTACTTTACACTTTTACTTCCTCTCATTGATTTCTTACCCTCACCTTCTGTCTTTGCCAATCTAAGAAAACTTGCCAAAAACTGTTTGTATGCTCAAACCTCAATACTGGAATGAAGCAGCTAATCAATAAACACTGAGGTAGGCCATGTATTATCTCTAATAATTATCTAGTAACTTCTCAAAGAGCTTCAAATTGTAGGCTTTACTAACTCAGTACATCAAGAAGTGTATGTAGCTAGGAAGTTTAAATGAAAGTAAATAGTATTGTTTGTGTACACAAGTGAGGTTTGTCTGTATGAAAAACTATATAGTTTAAAAACATTTTCAGTTAAACTGATGAAGTAAAAATAATTGAAATGTATCATTCATATAGATTTTATCCCAAATGGATAGTTAGAGCTAAATTAATATGAGTCAGGCTGAACAAAAAGAATATGCTTTTTGCCACATTTCACCCTGTTTTCACTTCCTTTCCAGTGTGATTTCAAGATGAACAACCTTAACTTTGGTAAAGATGAAAATCTAAGTCTGGCCTTAGCACTCCAAAGCACTAAAATGATGATGAAGTTACAGAATAGCCAAAATAGAAGGAGTTCTCACAGGCAGTTACCAAGTTTTTATACTGAGAGTTAGATGTAGGGGAGAGATCCATCAGTTTGCAATAGCGTAGGAAGAGAATATTGGTTCACCAGTCACAGCTTTCCTAATCAAGGAGAGGGGAAAGAAAAAAAAATTAAAGCCTTGAAACTACCAAGGAACTTAGCTACAGCTTAATGTCTAAATAAAGCTTTATGAGATGGTAATACAGACAAAAGGATAGTGCAAAGTGCTTGCTAAGATGTAACCCTGTGAAAGTAATTAAATTTTAGACTAACCTAGTAATTGTTATTTCTGAAAAAGATTAGTGGATGGCTTTCTACTCACATACCACTGGCAGTCAAGGAACACCACTGAGATGATCCTATGAAATAGGAAGTTGGCCATTTAACAAAGTATTTGAGACAGATGCTACAAAAGTACTTGCAGCTACTCAAAGGACACAGAAAAGTGTAGCAAGCACATGTGAACAAATCAATAGGCAGTACTTAAAGAATGATCTTGATCACAGATGTGCTAGAAATGCAAAATATAGGAAATTACAGAAGAAGGGTCATTTTTTTCAGTTGTGTGCTGAACAAAAGCCACCCAGGAGGAGCATGCAGAGCCATTCTTCTGAGGCTCTATTACTTGTATCTCTAAGTGTGATGAACCCTGGAAAGCAGGTTTCCTACTTAATGGCAAGCACAGGAGCTTTAAAACAGGCTTGGTATTTCTACTATCAGAGCCAGTATACAATTATCTTCATTGCCAATCCAAGCTAAAATAAGCCAGTGTTGCCCTCAGAAGCTCAGCAGGAAAACTGGAAGGGAAAGGGCACTTTACAGCGGAGACAACGCACTGGGTATGTTGGTTGAGACCCCATGCACAGGAGAGAGAGAGGTTTGCAGTCTGTTAAGCTGTAGTGTCATACCAATGCAGCTGATACAAAAGTAAAGGGAACATCTGAAGACTGTGGATCTCTTCAAAGTATCAAGAAGGATGAAAAACTGGAGAGTGATGCAGCAGTGGTGCAGTAATCACATCTCATTCCTCAATATGGAGAAGATAACTGCAAGTAGAGAGCATTTTCCTCCTCCAAAGGAAGTAGTTGGTGGGCTTTGTGCTGTTGTGTGATATGAGACCAGTGGAAGACACTTATTCTACAAATGAATCTTTTGTGAGCTTCACTGCTGACTACAGTAACCCTGCGGTCATTCTGCGCAGTCAGCTCATCTGTATCAGAAAGGAAAGGAATCCAGAATGATGGGGCCTTTCCAACACTCATTTAAAAAATTGTGTAGTGTAGCAAATTGCCTGAAAATGTTTCTTGTAACACAAAGAATGGTATTGGTCCTTTCCACATAAAAGTAAAATGGTCCCCTTCCTTCCTTCCTTCCTTCCTTCCTTCCTTCCTTCCTTCCTTCCTTCCTTCCTTCCTTCCTTCCTTCCTTCCTTCCTTCCTTCCTTCCTTCCTTCCTTCCTTCCTTCCTTCCTTCCTTCCTTCCTTCCTTCCTTCCTTCCTTCCTTCCTTCCTTCCTTCCTTCCTTCCTTCCTTCCTTCCTTCCTTCCTTCCTTCCTTCCTTCCTTCCTTCCTTCCTTCCTTCCTTCCTTCCTTCCTTCCTTCCTTCCTTCCTTCCTTCCTTCCTTCCTTCCTTCCTTCCTTCCTTCCTTCCTTCCTTCCTTCCTTCCTTCCTTCCTTCCTTCCTTCCTTCCTTCCTTCCTTCCTTCCTTCCTTCCTTCCTTCCTTCCTTCCTTCCTTCCTTCCTTCCTCCCTCCCTCCCTCCCTCCCTCCCTCCCTCCCTTCCTCCCTCCCTTCCTCCCTTCCTCCCTTCCTCCCTCCCTTCCTCCCTTCCTCCCTCCCTCCCTTCCTTCCTCCCTCCCTTCCTCCCTACCTCCCTTCCTTCCCTTCCTTCCGAACTTCCTTCCTTCCTTCTCTTATATGAAATCATGTGAAGCTTTTGTGACTTGTTCCTTACACAAAAATTTCTGTTAATACAGTATTGGAGTAAATTACTCCAAAGCTTTTCCTGTGGAAAGATTTGATAACTGTGGATAGCCCAACCTGTCACCCAGTTACCGAAACAAAAATGTTAACATATTTATGGTGTGGAAGAAAGCACAGACACAAGAGGGTCGGGGAATTCTACAGGCCATTGAACTTTGAGAAAGTCAAAACCAACAGAACTACATTTGCCTGACCAGGACCTTACAGAGTAGAGTAAACAGTCATGCCTGCCTTTTCAAACAGTAGTGAATTGCTAGCTACAAGCAAAAAAAGCATATTTTTATAGGCTATGGGTAATCCCTAAAACCTGGAGAGGAAGCTGAAAATAGAAGACAGGATGGCCCTGAGGCCTTCAGAGACTGCTGAAAACCTCACTATTTCTAGAGTGGCCTACAGCATATAAAAAGCATGAGAATCTCTGAATTTTGACACTTTAGTAAGGCAGTAAAAAAAACAAAGGTGATTTTCTGATAATACCAGCTTTGTCTGAGGGAGACTAGAAGGGTGGATATCAATCTTTGTGCGCTAGAGGGAGAGAAATAGCCAGCTGGGCTAGAATATTAGCCAAAACACTTATGAACTGTGTGATTGTCAAATACAACTAAAATGTCACTAGGAAGGTTAAGAGTATGTTTTCTTACTGGGGAATTCCAGAGGAACTATTACTGGAAAAGAAAAAAAAAAAAAAAAAAAAAAAAAAAAAAAAAAAAAAAAGCCAGGGTTTATAGGGCAAGGTTTCAAAGCTTTTTTGGCAAGATATAATTTCTACTGCATTATCACCAGCCCTCAATGTCCTGAAGCAAAGGCAGAGACTGGAAGAAATGTGCAGACAAGATGATCCTTCCTTGGCACAGTTACGTACAGATCAGCTCCTGTTATGTCAGCTAAATAAAACAGACTTCACAGAGAAGCACTTGCCATCCCAGTGACTGACACTACAAGAAGCTCTATATATCAACCTACCTATTTACAGAAGGTAGAGGCTGTACAGACCATGTTGACAATGACCAGCTGTTTCTGAAACATTTAGATGAGAATTTATGTGAGGAACAAAAACAATATGTTTCAGAAAAATCATGTGAGTACTTTTCTACAAAAAATGCTGAAGTCTGTTATTATCAGGAGTACCTGAAACTGTATATTTAACAGAAACAGCAACATTGCCTGTATTTCTTGCAAAGAGGTATCTGAGGTTAAAAAAAATCACATGATTTGACACCAAAGCAACCTCTGATAAAGCAGAAATAGGTTTAATACATATTTGCTTCAGTCAAATGTGTTTAATTTGAACAGCATGAACTGGTATGGGATTTTTACCTCTTTTTAAAGTAGTCTGAAGAAGCAGCTCCTGTGATAAGCTCATGACATTCATTTGACTAAGTCTGAAAACTAGAGATGGACCATTTAGGCATTGTCATTGAATACTTAACCATTTATATTGGAAATATTAAAAATATTTGTCAGTTCTGTCCAAACTCCTCTAGACTTATATTTCCTCTAACCCAGAGTAAATGGCTTCAACTTCATTCTCAACCTCTAGAAGGCACTGGCTCCTGGGAGGAGAGAATTTGTGCCTGTATGTTAGCTTACCACACTGAGATTTAGGGCATCTGAGGTTAATTTTAATGTCCCTTCCAGTGTAATCAGATAGCTCTTACATGTCTATCGAAATGTCATTTGTCACAGATCCATGGTGGCACTTAGCTGGTGTTTTGCCATTGTTGAGTTCTAGTGCCTCACCCTAAGAGTTGAGTCCTGCTCTCCAGTTATATTTGAGCAGAGAGCAGGGCCATAAGCAGATACTGGCCTCTTCATCAAATTAAAACAACATCTGACAAGTGATAGATCAGTAAGGACAGATGCTTTATTTATTCATACAAACCCCTCAGCAATTTAGCTTGTTCCCTAATTGTCTTGTTAAAGAAAAGTGAGTTGTCTCCAATTGTCTTATATTTCTACCCACAAAGCACTAAGGATCTACCTAATTTTATCATTCTCAGAGCTACTAAAGGTGCCTTTACCTATTTTATTTTTCCTTTTTTTTTTTTGCACAGCAATTGCACCCAGCAGAAGGCTACCTCTCTCTTAGTGACCAGTTTAAAGAGTCAGATACTCAAGAAGATGAAATGGTTCTGTAATTTTGCTTATGTAAAGTAGGTGTATTTTTAAAAAATCACTCCCCAGAGGAACTGCAATCCCTTATATTTCTAATTGAGAAAAGGGAACATCCCTGAAAACTGTAACTTACCTAAAACTGAAATTAAAAAAAAATAATAACAGTTTAATGTTAAAAGAGAGATGAGGCACTGAGAAATAATATGTAATTGCAAGTGAACAAAAAATTAACTGAGCATAATAAAATTATTATACTCATGTTTTATTCTTAATGAACCAAGGAGTAAATATTTTATTGCAGCACTAAGACTAATAGGTCACTAGATAAAGATTTTTTTTTACAAAAGTAATGTTGTATGATAAGCCCCTCAGTCAGTTTTCATAGGAAGGAAAGGAAGAAATATCCAACTTTAACCTGAAAGTACAGACCAGGAAAGCTGTATTGGGCTGCATATGATTCTAATCAAGCAATAATATCCCCATCAAACTGAAGACCAAATAATTGCCCCCAGAGCAAGTTCACCTTTGATAAAAAGTTGAGCATGCTGTCAATGCTCAGTTTCTGTAGCATCTCCAAAAATAGCTCAGGAATCAGATGCAGAACCAAAATGCAGACCTGGTGGTACAACAGGCAGATGATGGGCCAGCTCCCCTTTCAAGGCTCTTTGTGTTTTACAGTGCTGACAACACTGGAACTTGTTTTCATTAGTGTACTATCCAGATATGACTCAGAAGACATATGGAGAATGTGTACTACCAAGATTCAATTTTTAAAGTCACTTTTCTGTTCAAAACCACAATGAAAAAAAAAAAAAAAAGAAAATAAAAAAAACCCAAACTAAAACAAAAAACCCCACAATAAAGATGTGCTAAACTGACAAAAACTGTTACTAATAGCTGCCTAAATCAATAGGTGGTCATCTCTTGCCCTCTAACTTCAGTGGGGATGGGAAAGAGGAAAGGTGCTTGATGTATAACTATGAAAAATGTTCATTTCAGGAAAAGTTTTAGATTAGCAAACCAGAACACTGAATACTATCTAGATTACAAAATAAAAAACTTGGTTTATGGCAGATGAACATGAACCAATTATATTGGTTACTATTCAAAAGAAGGAAAAAAATAAATAAGATTTCAGTTTGCTATTGAAACTATTACATCACAATATGCCTGCAAAATAAGAAGTGCCAATAAACAGGAGAATAGGCACTTGTGAAATCCAGTTTGGAGCTATATGCATGGCATGGCCATTTGCTGGGGGATCTGTAATACATACTAGAAAGCAACAGTAGATGGCCTACTTTTCACAAAAAGTGAGAGCTAGAGAAAACCACATTGTGCCATAGGGAGGGGAAACAGGCATAGCCTTCATTATTAATTGGCATACAGAGAAAGAGCAAGCAGAAACAAGACAAGTAAAAAAGAGAAGGGAATTCTCCCCGGAAACATATGGGAAGCACAAAACAGAAGTAATAAAACATTAAAGAATAGGGATACAAACACCATCAAGTCCAGAAAGTGCAGTCATTAGTAATGACTGTAATGAAAGCACTGGAAGGGTGAATGTGAAAGCTAATGGCTTCTTTTACACAGAAGAGTGAGAGAGTGCACAGAAAAAGAACAGGGTATCTAAATGCATGAAAGAGTCTTCCAAGTATCATTTTCTATATAACTCACCAGACTTCACTAAAGGGAGAAGCGAAGGAAAGCACAGAAAATTCCACTTTGACACCTGTCTTTCAAAGCTGATTTCATTTTCACAATTTATCTTTGTAGTTACTGCACAGCAGAGGACCCAAAGCCAACTACTGCCAGCATGTCACTTTGGCCACAGACCTGGTGTTCTACTCATTTTCTTTATGGGTCCACTAAACCATCTCAATTTTATAATTAGCCACCAAGTTTCCATAAGTTTCCAGCTAATTTTGCTATGTAAACCTTATAAAGGCTCAAATCACTAAAGAAAACTTAGAGGGCACCCAGCACTGCTGAGGTGTCCTCTCTTCAAGAAGCTGAGCACAAGCTTTTTCAATATTTTTCACTATCCTTTTTCTATCTGGTTAAGCTCTCAAACCACAAGTTGCCTGATGTTGTCAATTGACATTTACAAGATACATTGGGAAATATTTTTGCAGGTCATAGAAGTTACTTCCAGTGCTGAAAAAACAGTGTCTGTAAACATGCAATTTGAAGAATTATTGCTAAAAAATATTTGGTGAACACATTTTCAAATTTCATACCCAAACTTTGTTGGACACAAATACTTAGTAATAACATAGTGATGGCTTCAGCGTTATCTAAGTGATAGCAATCACCTATTCAACCACTTGGTCTTGCTTCTAAGATCCAGCAAACTTTTTTAAAAGCTAACAGTGTGATGTAGGAGTAACTTCATGAAATTAAATGACAGCAGAAGGAATGGCCTTCCTTATGGGCACAAGGAAGAGAGGAAGGAGCACTGCTATATTTGTATACACAGCTTTACTGCAAATATAATTTGACTACCTCTTAAACAGCAGTGAGTAACAAGAGTTGCAAGACACAGAAATGGAGGTGATTAATTCTGTCTTGCCCTGAAAAAATTACTTTTCTTGCCAATATTTTGGCACCTCCTACTGACTAATACAGAAAGGAGTGACATAGGGCCTGAGGATGTAAAACAGACATGGTGAAAATGAAAAGCTCTAGTAGCTAGCCTACAGTAGGCTGCCACAGCAATACAGTAAGTATGTAGGAGAGTGGAAAAAGAAGAGATTGATTCCACTTCGCAATATGCAGTCAGTTAAATGATGGGAGAAGGTCTGAAAGGGGCAAGGTTATAAGCATATAAAATACAAAATATTTTAATAAGATAATAAAAGACAACATAGGAAATAGGGCTTTGTGTGAGAAGTGTAAGTGTGCAAGACAAATCTCAAAAATGAGATTAATAATGGGTTAACATCCAGAAGAAAACATGTAAGAATTGACTGCAACCAGTGAGTTAGAACCTCTGGATAAATCTCCTTTACATATCTGCCAGTAATAGGAGAAATCAATGAATTTTAGAGACAATGGACTTGACAAGAGTCTACTCATGCTTTTATTTAAACTGGTGTAAATCGCCTTGTATTTCCTTCCAATTTATCAAGTCAATAGAACAAGAGGGAAGAAAAATGGGGAACCAGGCCTTTCCAGCTGCATGACAGTGAAAGAGGGCTAAATGTAAGCTGTTGGTGTCCATAGGAGCTTGCTGTGTTGTGCATTGCACAAATAAGTGACTAAACTCATTTCCATGTGTTTAGTCTCAACTACACTGCTACCATTTATAGATTAAGCTCTGCTTTCAGGTACAGCAAGGTGGATCTATAGCACCTTAAGCACCCGAGTTGTTTTGCATTTACAAGAGCAAAAATGGAAGAGAAGGAACAGATGGAATTCTCTGCTAAACTGGTGCAAAGGTGCACCTCCCTCAGAGGACACTTTTAAAAGCAACCACGGAACAAAAGCCTCTCTGCTTGCCAGCCAGGCATACATTATAGTAACCACACCCTTGTAGGTAAACATCTACATAGAGCAAATCACTCCTTTTGTGAATAGGGTTCACTTTATCATTTTGACATGCATATTGCTGTTCTTTGACATATTAGCATGCTTAAAGGAATAATTTAAGGAAATAAGCTTATTTGCATATGTTTTCACTTATTTGTCCTCTCCTGTTGTTAATCAAATTTGTCTAATATTTTTATCACATCATATTTTATATAAAAATAAAAATAAATAAACACCATGATGGCCTTTCAAGTAGTAGTTGCTAGCAATAAAATAAAGTCAAGAAATCACACAGTCTCAAGTGTGATGAAAGTAGCTGGAAAGTTGCTCCAGGTAGTCTGGTAACATACAATGTCAATGCCCCACCATATTGCAAATTTTCTATTACTTCAAATGTCAGTGCTCCGCTGCAGGTTAAAAAGATGAAGCTGCAATGTGTGCAATGGCTGCTTCTCGTTGTTAGTACTGTGTTTTAAAAAAGAAATAAGATTGTTCTGTGTGATGTTGCAGGGCATTACATGGAAAGGCTAGTTTTCAGAGAGGCCCTGCGCTTGGAACACCACTGAGCCCACCATCCTGGGGCAGCCAACTGGACATGGGGTTCTGCTGGTGTCCAAAGATCTGGTGTCACTTGCCCCAAGCCTCCTTTTGCACCTACTGTACCATCCTGTTTCAGAACAAATGAAAAAGAGCTTTTGTACAACATATGTTCAGTTCCTATAGTAAGCTATTTTTGCAGTTGGAAGGCCTCAGGCATTACTATCCTTTCAAGCCATACACAAACAAAGAGGGTTTACCACAAAAAAGAGCCTCTGCTGATGAGTGTAAGGTTTACCTTTGCTCCCTCACTCAAGATCCTAATTTCATCAAGTTCTATAAAATTTCAATTGATTAAGTTTCACCTTATCATTGAATTCTTATTGCTACCTGACCTAAGGCCAACTATACTTTCAAAATAAATAAAGAAAAAGATATAATGCAATCAACTGCTAAGTCTGAACCATTGCTATCTTATTTCTATTGTACACCAGAACACAGTGGGTTTTCAGTGTAGGTGCTCTGGTATAATCAGGATAACAGTAGTCTAGAGGGCTCTAAACATGCATGTGCAGAAACCAGAGGTACAGACTTAAAGATCTAGGCTACGCCATCTACACTGCTGGAGTAGGAGCCAACTAAGCACTACTTCTCTCTCTAAGCACAGGATGCATATCCTAGGAGAGATCTTGTTTCCAGCTGCTAAAAGTTTCCAGTCAGCTTCCTACCCTTTCTCTTGCTTTCCAGCCTGGCTGCAAGAAAACATGAGTGTGATGGCGTGGAGGGAGCTGCATCTCCTGCTGGCCCACATCTGTTGCCATCTGTTTCGGCCTTACACAGGACGAGGCTATGCCCATTTTCAGCAGGGGAGGTGGCTGCCACTCACACCTAAGTGTTTGCTGTTCTTGGAGTCCCAGCACACATGCAAATCTGGGTGTTAACATATCCAGCTACCTTTGAGGCAGGTATCCCTCAGGAAGATACCTGCCTGGCCCTCACACCTGCACAGGTTTCTGGAACAAAAATATTAATGCACACTGTTGGACATAATCCGATACATGATAAAAGAGGCACTAAACCCCCATCTCCTGCCTCCTTCCCCATAACCTTTAATCAATCTTCTTATCTCCTTTTATGAGGAACTTGTGAGGAAGTCTACATCAAAGGAAAACATACATTTTTATTTTGCTTCAGATGTGTTAACAATATTTATTAAAAACATTTCTGGCCAAAATAGCAAAAATCACCTGATGTTCAATTATAAAAATACCACAACTGCATTTGAAACTTTACCGTAACTACAGTCTAAAAGTGAAACTAAAAAAGTGAAAGTTCCTTGTTATTTTATGATACACAGGCTGAAAGAAATGCAGACAGTAAACAAAAAAAAAAACCCATAAACATATATTTATAAAAATGCTTCATGCATTCTAAGATATATTTGCACCAGAGGGAAAGGTGGCAATTCATAAGACTTGACAGGAGAAAAACAAGTGTGATCATACAAGTTGTTAGACAGTGTTTCCTTGCAGATTCTGTGACAAACGCAGAAAAAAATAGGAACACATAGGTGGAGACTGCTGCTGAGATTTTCCAAAGTCTAAAAAAAAAGTATGCAACTATCTCCTGTACATTCAGAAAATCCTGGTGTTCAGGCTTACTGCTCTTCTCACAGCTGAACTTCCTTCATGATTCCTTTTCTATTTGGTTATGCCTAGTTAACTGACACTGGCAATCCTCAGCCCAAGCCATGCCAGCTGAACAGCAGATAGCAACAGGAAAACAGTAAGGAAGAAGACAACTTAGATTTGATTGACATCAACAGATTTGATGTTTAACCAGGATTCTTGAAACTTTCTTCACATGCTTTTAAACTTCATCTTGAGGTTTATGTTTGTAGTGGAGGTGCAGGAAATCAAGTAATTCAACTTGTATTTACCATTTATATAATTACTTTTATTAAATTACCTATATAATTCGTGTAAGGGAAAACTCTAGAACATGCAGTTACACTGTTTACAATTACTCTGTCAGTTTATGCAATTACTATAAATAGGCTCAAAGACATCACTAATTAATAAAGTTGGAAGGGTAATGTAAGAAGAAATCTGCTAAGGCATATGATATAGAAGTTGAGATGTAGAAGGGTGATTTTTCTTTTGGGCTTTGGCAAGAATATATTATAAAGAACCCTCACACATCAAAGTCCCCCAAGCTACAGATGCTTGGGAAATAAAGCAAAATAGTAGAGTTGTGGCTTGTTTCTAGCTAAATTTTAAACATTAAGAATGAAGCAACATCAGTGGAGGGCATGCACACACCTTACTGATTTTAGTGGGGTTTATATATGCAGAGTGAGTTGTGGAAGATTGACCTTTAAACCTGGAGCAGAGGTGTCATCTCTCTCTCTGTTTTGAACACAGTAAGATGTGTTTTATTTGCAATTTTATGTAAACTTATAAACCAAATGTAGTGGATTATTTTTTTCAATCTGGGATGAAAAAATGTGTTTCTTCAGAGTCACTGGAAAAGAAATGTAGCCTTGCAAAAAAACTGTCAGAAGAAAATTGTGCATATTAACAACTCTCTTGAGAGCAATAATAGACATTCTTTGCATTTATTCAGCAAATTTACATTAACATCGGCAAGATGTTGGATTTATCTGTTAACACTGAAATATTTGCAAAAATCAATAAGGAAAAGTGTTTCCTGCAGGAGAAGGAAGAGATAACCTGCACAGTTTTTTTGTTTTTTTTTTTTTTCTACCTCTCTGGGACACTGTAGGCAAAATGACCACACCACTTCAGTGAAACATGCATTTTTTTTTTTTTCCCATGACAGAGAAGTAGTACATATCCTTAACAGTAGAACCAGTGAATTCTGTCATTTCCTTACAGCTCCACTAATGACAGGCCCAGCTCTGGGCCTTCTGTGTATGTAAGCAACACTCACTGTTGGAGCAGTATTCAGAAAACTCTCTTACTTCTAAATAGCTTTCAGTAAAGGGTTCAGGAACATTTTACACACACAGAATTTACACTCCTGTGGCTTATTATCAGTTTTGATTTTGCAACAGTAATATCCCAAACACCTGGCAACACTGTGGACACTAAGACATCTTTCTGTATTTTCTCTGGCCTCCTGGTCTCCTTCATAGCCCAAATACATATTTACTGGGGAAAAAAAACCCCAAACTACAAAACAACTTAAAAATCCAATGGATATGAGTAGCCTTGTTCTCAGCTGATGCCAAAATGCATTTGATACAAAGGTGTTGAACAGAGCTGAATTAGTCTTCAGTTTTCCAGATTAGTGTTAACCCCCCAGCTTCCTCGCAGAGGAATGCTTTGCAGACATGGCACTGTACAAAGCTCCTTCACTCTGCACTAACACTGGTCCCCGGTGCAGCAGACCCATTTTACAGGTAGGCAGACACCGGTAGGCACGGCACCTCCTACCGGAGGCTTGGGCAGGGGCAAAACAGGAACGACGCGCACCCTCCGGCTAATTTAGCACGAGGTGTGATCCCAAGAAGGGATGCGTCCGCTCGGGGAGACAGCCCCGGCTGCGTGCCCACGCCCGCAGTGCCGGAGCCGGTGACTGGCGTTACGCGGGAGCCCTCGGGAGCAAAGCGCCGCGGCGCGGCAGTGCGGGGCTGCCCGCGGGCTGTGCCCAGCGCACGGCCCCGGCCCGCCCCGCCTCGCAGCCCACTACGGCTCTCCGGCAGCGGCGCCGCGGGCTCGGGAGCGGCCCCGCGGCCCCGCCCCGGCCCGGCCCGCCCCGTCGGCAGCTCATTGATGAGCCGCGGGCCTTTGAGGAAAGGGCGAGTGCGCCGAAACCGCTGCAAAGCCATGATTTTTCAAGCAGCAGCGCAGCCTGGGAACTTTGCATGTTTCGCCATTTTTCACATCCTGACTCATTTCTGTATCAAAAAATGTGTTCTCTGGAGCTCATCGGACACCCGCCGCCCCTCCCGCCGCCGCGGCGGCAGGCAGCATCCACGCCGGGCAGCAGCAAGGGGAACTATAGCAGAAATCCCCTGCGGGCAGGCAACCGCAGTCGAGCCCCGGGCAGCCCCGGGCCCCTCCGAGTTCCCTTTCTATTGCCAGCGGGGGTTGTTTGCCCCCGAGGGCTGCAGCCGCTGCAGCCCGCACGCCACGCAGGGAGTGGAGCAGGTGCACCCGCCGAGGCCCACCCTCCCCCCGTCGGCGAGAGGCACCTGCATGGGCCGGGGGTTGGTCGCGGGGTCTCGCCCGAGAGTTCTCGCCCCACGGCGAGACTCACCTTCCCCACCCGCCGTGCACGGCGGAGAGGGGCTGCCCCCCACCCCGACAGCTCCATCAGTGACAGCCGCAGGGCACGGGGGGGCTGCGAACGCGCCGTCGAGAGCCCGCGGCGCGGGAGCGGCGGCGGCGCTGGCGCGGGTGGCTCCCGCCGCTGCCGCGCGGGATGGGCGGGGCGGGAGGGCCCCGCGGGGCGCGCGGCCCCGGTCCGCCCGCCCCGCGCCCCGCCGCAGCGGCACGGGCCCGCCAGGCGCCTGCGCACTGCAGGGGCGCCAGATTTGGCGGGAGGGGGAGTGTCCAAGGGCCCTTTGTTTGATGGCATCTCTGTTTACAGAGTTTACTCTTTAATCTCAACCTGTTTCCTCCTCCTCCTCCCGCGGCTCCTCGGCACTCCCGTGCGCGGCGGCGGAGCGCCCAGGCGCAGCCCGGCAGCAGGGCGCGGCGGCGGGCGCGGGCTCGGTCTCCCCCGTCCTCCTCCCCCAGCGGCCGGTGCGAGGATGTCCCGGAGACCCCGGCACAGGTAACCCGCTGTCTGCGGGCGGGGGACGGCCGGCTGCGCTCTGCGCCTGTCAGACGGGGCGCGGGACGGGAGAGAGGGAAAGCGGCAGCAGGCAACCGGCTCGCCCGGCGGACGGGCGGGCAGCCCCCCGTCCTCCGTGCACCTGGTCTACTCCGCCCCCGGTGCCGAGGCGCTCCCCTCCTCCGGAGGGGCCGGGAGAGCTGCAGCCCAGCAGGACGCGCCGCGGAGCCGCCGGTGCCGGGGCGCTCGGGCCCCGCGCTGCACGCCTGCGGGGGGCCAGTGCTCGCCGCCCGCAGGAGCCAGCGCAGAGCCCGACGGAGCTGCGCGCCCCGCAGCCGCAAGGCGGGACAATGTCTGGCGGGCTCGGCGGCGGCAGGTAGCGCGTCCTGTCCCATTCATTCATTCATTCCCGGCCGGGTGAGGCGACAGGTGGGCAGCGGGTGCGGGGACTCGGTTCGCTCCCTCGACTTTTTGTTTCCTTTATTCGTGCGGCCCTTTCGCTCTTGGAAGCGCGACTCCGGCCTGAGGGGCTTAGCTTTTTCCCGGTACACGCCACTCGGCACATGCCGGAGCGCGGCAGCGCGGGCGGGGGGCTGCGAGTCCGACGGAGCGCTCGGCCGGAGCTGTCACCCGTGGCCGCCCGCCTGCCACTCACCCGGGCCAGGGTGAACCCTGCAACGCCGCGCCAGGGGCCAGGGGCGGCGGTGCCCCGGAGGCGGTGGACTGAACCGGACGGGGCGATAGCGCCGCGTGGCCGCGTCCGTGGCCCCGCTGCCGCGCGGGCGCACAGAGCGGAGTTGTTGTCTAATTAGCCAGGGACGGCGGGTCGGACACGTGGAGGCTTTTTTCTCTTTGCAGCCCGGCATCCTCCCCTCCTCCCCTCCCCTTTGGCTGTCTGTGACAGGGGAGAAGGTCGCAGCCCTGCCTGTCGCTTCCCGGGCGCCGGCCCCGTCCGGTGGGACTGTGGGCTTGGTGGGTTCTTTCTAAGGAAGAGGGGTTTGCGGTGCGGGAGGCGAACCGCTGGGCGAGCGCCGGGCTGTACTTTCAGTGTCAGAGCGGGACTGTCGCTAGAGCTGGCGGTGAATCACCCGGCCCGTTTCTCCCGAAAGAGAGGGACAGCTACCGCTGTCTCGCGGGCGCCTCCCGCAGGGACATGTCCGCCGCTCGGGGCTGGGAGCCCGGGGCGGCACGGTGCGGTGTCCGCCTGATCCAGCGGGCGCGGCGCCGGCGGGAGCGGGCGCGGGCTCTGCCCCGCGGGGCTAGTGCCCGAATTCCTTCAATCACGGTAACAGCAGCGAGTCATTTCCTCTACACCTCCTCTTTTTTTTTTTTTTTTTTTTTTTTCTTTTTACCTCTCCTTTTTTTTTTTTTTTTTTTTTTTTTTTTTTTTCCCCCATGTATCGTTGCACAAGCCGGTTGCCTCGGCGAACAGCGCGGCGCTGATGGGCGGCCGGGGGACTCCGGCTGTCCCGGCCGGGCGGAGCGCCGTGCCGTGCTCAGCCGCTTGGGGGAAGGCTTCGGGGCTGCAGCCGGAGGTGCAAAATAAAGTTTTAGAGCACCGCTGAGGGCCAGGTTGACTGAAGAAACTACCGAGCGTCCCGGAATCCCCGGGCACTTTTCTCCTGGTGGAGAACGCAGGTAGTACAGTGGAGTTTGCTCGGTTCTGCGGTACCAGCGAGGCTCCAGTCATTTAAATAACCTTGTTACAGAACTGGCCCCACACTGAAGTCCTTAAACGTGTTGGCCGCTGATGCTCTGCTGCTGCAGAGCGGCGTTTCCCTGCGGCGCCCGGCCCTCACCGCCGCGCAGGAAGCGCCGCCGATGGATGCGTACCTGCTGGTTGCCTTCTACGGAAAACTCATTTTCAAAATGATACTTGGAAACTGTGCCACAAAACTTCCTTTGGCATATGGGCAGCGGCGCAGCTGTCTCTGTGTGTCACTGAGAAAAGTGAATCTGCTTTGAGCGGCGGCCGGGGACGGAGCCGCGCTTGTGGCAGCTGGAGCGTGGGAGCTTTTGCTCAAGCACAGGAGACTCCAGCTGCCAGCGAGGGGTGCGTGCAGAGTGGGAGCTTCCATCGGGGCTTACTCCCAGAGGTTACGGGGTCTGGGGAATAGGGAGTGAATCGTGGGGCTGCAGGACTGCAGCGCGGTGGGTGCGAGTTGAGGGTGGCAGCGATGGGCTGGGTGGGTGAGTCAGGGGCACCCGGCAGAGACTGCAGGATGACCACACGCATCACAGCAGGCTGTGGAAAACTTTTCACGTGTAGCATGTAAGCATGTTCTTTCATGACACAGGCCAGAAAACAGGGTGGAAGATGTAGGGTGTGATTAGCCCAGTACTTTAAAAGAATGTATGTTCAGCAGCTTGCCTTTTGGAGGTGTTCACATCTTGACAGTCACCGTGCTTCACTGCAACTTAATTGAAAGTCATCTCCTGAAAACAGGTTAACAGCATAAACAGTGCCTGTTAATTTTATTACAAAATAACTTTATTTTAAAGTCTTAGTCATACTTTTAACATACCACAGCATGCCATACCATCAGATATATCACAGGTTATAATCTTAATGACAGTGACTCCTTTCTAACACTCATGGCTAGCATCTCTTAGCTGAAGCATCAGAACTGCTGCTCATACCTTAGAAGTAAAATACTGTCCACCAGAAAGGCATGCCTTGTTGCAAAACACTCTCTTTTAGATTTAGTTAGCTAGGTAGAGCAAGTGCTGTTTGTGAAAAGAGTCATGGAGTCCTTTTTTACCCATAGATAGCCTCTGGGGAAATCCCTTAGTCATGAATTAGGTGAGCAGATTATTTCAAAAGCAGTATGAGGGATTTAGAAATGCATTAGAGGTAATAAAGTTATAGAAATGGAGAATATAGAAGGGTTCAGTCATTCATTTGTTGGTTGCAGGATATTAAACAAACTTGTCCTCAGTCCTTATCTGTCCAAACCCATAAATGGAAGGCATATTTTATATTAGAGCTTATTGCATGTTAATGCTGCCACTTACTGTCTTTACTTATTGTAAAAGCTTGTGCCTTCTCATATAGGGCTCATAAACATTTTCTCAGACAAGGTTATTGTTTAGCTTTTTGTTTTGCTACACCGTCAGTTTTATTTTGGAGCAGTATAACAATCTGCTGTATTAAGAATACAAAAACACTAATGTTTTTCAGAACGTATGGCACGAGTTAAAGATCTTAAACGTGTACTCATGTACTGGACACAGCCTCTAGTTGTCTTTATTGTCCCAAACATTGTATTTTAATTTGAAACCTTCATTGGTTGAAAGTTTGCCAAATGTGTAATTCACCACTGATCTAACATTAGGAGCAGGTCTAAACATGCACAGTAATACGAAGGTTGCCAGCCTTTGCCGGTATCTGTGGATACCAAAAACAGCAGAACCAGTTCAGAATACTAGAACAACAGAATGCAGAACAAAATCTTGTTGTGCAAGTTTTAAAACTTTTATCTGTGTAACCTTTGTAAGGATTGTAGTGGGGGGGGGGGGGTTGTGTTTTGTAATTAAGTGGCTCAAGTCCTCATGCTCCACTCTGTCTGGCTGTGTTTCCTTTTGCAGTATATATAGTAGTGATGATGATGAAGAAGATGTTGAGGTGTATGATCACGACTATGATGGTCTGCTTCCTAAGACTGGAAAACGTCACTTAGGAAAAACCAGGTGGACTCGCGAAGAGGTAAATCCAAGTTCATTCCTCTTCTGCATGTAGAAAGATAAGAGAGAGTGTGGATCACATTCTTCTCCAAATTGCTTCATGTTCTTCACCATATTGCTAATCTGCAAATTTACTTCAGTGACAGTCCCATATCTGAGAACAACTTTTTTGACCCACTAGCTATATTCAGTGTTTTATTTAACTTTGAGCATAGTTCTTACCTTTTAAATAAAATTTAAACACAACCTTTTAATTTCCACCATGCTCTGTGTTAAAGTATGTGATGTGTGAAACTCTGTGTAATCCCTGTTGGAGAAGCAGATTCCAAATCACCTGTAGCAGTGCTTTGCTGTTGCTACTTGCCTCTTTCTGTTTGGAAACTGTTGCTATGCGAGAACCCATGTGTGTTCAGTGTCCCACAGCAGCAAACCACTGTGGCAAAAACTGCTGCAGTCCTTCTGTACCACTGGAATTTTGCACTTTAATTGCACTGTAATGATTCCAAGTGGAAGCAAAGTAAAAGCTGGAGGAGAGAAATCCAGCAGTACCAAAACTGAGCATTCAAGATGTATTTTGCTTTTCAAGGTCAGAATGTGTTTTAGTTGCGATACTCTTGTGCTGACTCTCTGGGAAAATTGTGGTATCAAACTCCTTTGTCAGGTGGATCTCCTTTAGCCTTTTAACTGGTTTGAGTTTGTTGTGGAATACATTAATACAGTTCTTGAGTTATGTTTTGACTTTCTCTTCTCTAACAATGTGTATTGATGTAAAAACAGTGGCAGGTCACCCCTTGCAAGCTTTTTATTTATTTATTTTAAATTATAGCCTGCCCTTACAAAGGTGGACATGGTTGTGATGTGGCCAGGGAGGAGAGGATGGCCATGAAGTCCAATGGCCATTGTCCTGTTGCATGAACTGGGAGCATACTGGGAGGTGCTAACTGGGGAAGGAGAGGGTTACTCTTCTCCTCTTATCTCTTGGGGCATTTCTGGTTTGTTTTACTCTATCTTGATCTTTCCCAGTACGTAAGATTGGTTTCTTTTGTCTTTAGGGTCTATATTTCTGGCCTTATCATTAAAAAGATTGGGCCAAATGTTTTGCTATTTACAAGTATGCAAAACTCCCTCACAGAGAACAGGAGCAAAAAGGAGCTGTTAGTTTTATTGTGCATTTATTGTAGGTAGATAGGCCATGAGCAAATCACTGGAACTTCTATCACTTGCAAGACACATAAAGCTTAAGGCTGTGATTTTCAGAGGTTCCCAGGTAGCTGAGTGCCTGAGTGTTACTGAATTTCAATGTTATTCTGATGCCTGGCATCTAAGCACCCATTTCCTCTTGTAAATCCAGTCCAAGAATAACAGTTACAGTGCTTTGATGAGTAAAATTGGAATGTGTATTGTGGGTCAAAGAACTGCACAGAAGTCAGTCTTTCTCCTGCAACACAGTGAAGAACCTACCAAAATCCAAAGGAGTAGAAAAATCTTATGCTTTAGGAATTAAAAGCACGCAAAGTCTGCAGACCACCCTCCCTTACGCTCAGAAAGCAGAAGTAGAGGCATAAGTAGCTATAAGAACGAATTTTTAAAAATATTACATTTGGATAATAACAGATTGCAATATTAATTATATCTGGGGGGGGGGGGGTGTTTATGATTCAGGATGAGAAGTTGAAGAAGCTTGTGGAGCAGAATGGCACAGAAGACTGGAAAGTCATTGCCAATTTCCTTCCTGTAAGTGGATATTGGTTTCTGTTTCCAGGCTTAGTAGCAACTCTTTATCAAGGGGTTTCCTTGATAAAGGGGAAGGGGAGTGGTTGCTTTATAGTTACATTTTCAGGGGAGATATAAAACTTCCACAAATGGAGACCTTAGAAATTCAGTTAGATTACTGTGGAAACCCTTACATTTATTTTTCCTTTTACTTCTCAGAAAGGGTTGGAAAAAATCAAACAAGCAAAAATGGGGGATGGTGGGGACTTGCACAGTAGATGGCCAATGTGACAATGAAACAAAATGTCTCAGCACAGCAAAAAAAAAAACTGCTGAATTGTAAGTATGATTTTGAAGAAAATTGCTTTGTGTTTGGCTGTTGCTGAAATACTGCATGTGAAAGCATGCCAGCTATTGTGCAGGTGGGGAAGATAAAATTTGTGTAGTTTTGGTGAGGGAGTCCTCAATGCAGAAGTGATGGAAACCTTATTTGTTCTGTGAGCAAATTGATAGTTGACCACCTTCTTTTCAGACTTACTGTATCACTCTGTGTTGTTTAGTAGTCTTAGTTGGTAGTGAAATACATCAAAACTAGTGTAAACAAGAGCATTCTCACTCTACTTTCATCTTTTCTAAAGAGGTATCCACTTTGTGTATTTCACATTTCACTAGAATCGGACAGATGTTCAGTGCCAGCACCGATGGCAGAAGGTACTAAACCCAGAACTTATTAAAGGTCCGTGGACTAAAGAGGAGGATCAAAGGGTAGGTAATCAGTTTTCTTTCTCTCTGATTAATGCCTTATGAGCAAATTTCAAGTGTTGGGGCAAAACTCCTGGAAACTTTGGTGGTCTCAACATTATTATGGCCAGAGGCAGATTGTATTTGTGTAGTGCTTTCTAAGTTTGCTATGCAAATAAATTACTGTGGCTTTATAGCACTGTAATGTGGAATTGCAGTCTAGAAATGCCTTAACTATTACCAGATTTTTCCTTTTGGGTAAAAATATGAATGGGAAGCGGGGAACCTTAATTGCTATTAGTTTTACTTTGGCAGTTTTGAGAAATGTTGTTGAAAATATTGCTTCACCACAGAAAAAAATTTCATTGATTCATCATGCATCATTAAATACAGGCAGTTTTTATGTCCTTCTTTGAAGGTAATAGAGCTCGTGCAGAAATACGGTCCAAAGCGCTGGTCTGTCATTGCTAAGCATTTGAAGGGAAGGATTGGAAAACAGTGCAGGGAGAGGTGGCACAACCATTTGAATCCAGAAGTGAAGAAAACCTCCTGGACAGAAGAGGAAGATAGAATTATCTACCAGGCACACAAGAGACTGGGAAACAGATGGGCAGAGATTGCAAAGTTGCTGCCTGGACGGTAATGACATATGCTTTTAGCGCTTAAAAAGGGGAAAAGCTGCAGGTCTGAGCAGTCTGTTTTGGTCGCCTCAGGCTGCACTGTATAAATCGAAAAAATTTTGGAATCAAAACCTGGGAAGCCAGTGACCCAGTGTGTGTTTTTCTCAGTGAGGAACTTCACTGTTTGGTCAGTACACGCAGCAGTGTGCTATTTTTACAGGCTATTAATGTTTGCCACAGGTAAAAAAGCCAATAACTGGAGCAAGACCATAAGAGTTTCCTAAATGTCTGTGCAGTCTTATTTGTGCCTGTGATGACTATCAAAATTTAAATCGATTTAACAGGAAAGGATCGGGCTCTGCAAATTGAACATATTTTACATTCAGCTAAGGGTATGCTTTCAACATGAAATCCAGTCTATTTATTCAAAATTATTTAAGAGAAGGCTTCTTCAACTTTTTTTAATTGCTCTTGAATCATCCAGATGAATTTGACCTGTTAAAAAACCATGTGTAAAATAGGAGAAATTTTTTCTTCAAACTCTGGTCCTGGAAATACTTGTCTCACTGAAAGCTTTTGTACAGCTTGTATATAAATGCAAAGATTCAGTGTCTTGCTTGCTTGATTAAAAGTGACTCAAAATGTGGGCAAGCAAATAATGTAAGCAAGGGAGAGGTTTCCCTTCCTACGTTTCTTCCTGCTACTTGATAGACCTAAATATAAGGCGTAAGATCATGATAGCCCTTTAAACAGTCATTCCCTGGGCTGCTTTTACCTTCTAGAAGATAACAAGAAAGGAATTAGCCCTTGGAAATATTTTTCTGGCTTCCACAAATCACAGATACTACTTTGAATGGTAACACACAGTGGTGATGTTTTTCAAATAGCAGAGCTGTTTTAAAGTGTACTCTTAAAAATCTCACAAAGTTGGTAAGTTTGTTTTTCCTAACTCATATATGTGAGGATTTGAATCTCAGTTTTTCTGCTAAGAAAAATCCCAACAGTTTTGTTTACCGATTTTGTGTGTAGAGCATGTTGTTGTTGCTGTCTAGGTGACCAGCTGGGAAATTGCTTGGAAGTTAGTCTGTTCACAGCTGTTCTCCATAGTCTTTCTTTCCAGTAATGAGACACAATAAGACTCCACTGAAATATTAAGATATAGGAAGATGATGTTGGCATTCCTTTAGGATAGCCTCAAAGAGATATTAGCCTTTGTTGTCTCCTCACTTCATGGGAATGACGTGAAGATGAAATTAGTCATTTTTTACAATTTGAGGATGTAAGTCATGAAAGATTGGTTTAAAAAGTATGTAAACCAACTGTAGCCCATTTTTCTTTTTCCCTAACCTTTATACTGAGCATCTTTCCTCAGAACTTGGGAGTAGCATCTGTAGTGATGGGGGTAGGAGGAAGGTCAGAGAAGAGCTCAGGGTTTAAACAGAAATGCCAACAGCAGTTCCCTGCCCATTGACCTGTCTGAATTGGAAATGCTCATATTTGAAACTCCTCGAACATCTGTATTTCTGTTGCAGAACTGATAATGCTATCAAGAACCACTGGAACTCAACCATGCGCCGGAAGGTTGAGCAGGAGGGCTACCTGCAGGAGTCCTCCAAAGCCTGCCATTCCTCAGCAGCTGCTGGCTTTCAGAAGAACAACCCCTTGATGGCCTTTGCTCACAACCCATCACCACCCGCCCAGCTGCCGGTGGCCAGCCAGCCCCCGCTGAGCAGTGACTACCCCTACTACCACATCCCTGAGCCGCAGAACGTAAGTGCCTGGAAATGTCAGTGTAGGGGGGATGCTTGTTTTGCCTTGTTGAACAGATAGGTCCAGTTTAGCCATGCCTGGTTTCAGCACGAAGGATTTTCTTCATCTTGGTGGACTTGGATGTGTTTGATGTCAGATGAGGATTTCTTTGACTTTTATTTGTTCAGTGGTGAAAATAAGTACATTTCAAACTGGTGGCATTCAGGTGGTGGAACCGGGTACAGTGGTTTAATGTCTTGGGAGCAGTTAACATATTTCTTAGAGTTGTGAATATTAAATTTTTTGCATATCAATTGAATCTGGTTAATTCTGTGTTCTCTGTCAAAATCTCCCACATTCTCTTTAGTAGTATTCTGTTTGTGGGTTGCCTGTCAGAACCAAGTGAACAAGTATTGTTTTTAATCAGATTTCTTTTGTATTAATGATTAATAATGAAACAGGCTCCTGCTTCAGACAGTTGCATTGTAGAGTTTTAGATGATAGTAAATTGCATCTTTTGCTTTTTCACTTCAATTTAGAAAATCCTTACAAATGTGTCTATAAATTATTCATCTTTTCTTGTTCAGAAAGGGTAAATATTTCATATATGAATTTTCTTTTCCTCTCTAATGCTTGCTATCATATTCCTAAAAACCTGATTACTTTTCTTGTAAACATTTTTATTTTTTTGCTATTTCATCTCCACAGACTACAAATATTAAGTACCCAACACCAAAGTATGCTTAACATAATTTAACAATGCAAGCAGATAATATGATGGAAATAATTGGTTTTTGCTTTTCGACCTAGGTTCCTGGTCAGATCCCGTATCCAGTAGCACTGCATGTAAATATTGTCAATGTACCTCAGCCAGCTGCTGCAGCTATCCAGGTAGATAACTTGAACCTTATTTCAAGAGTCAATTTCTTAAATATTTGATAAACTAAAATCAGACATTGTACATTAAGGAAACATTTTAACGTATTAAGTGTGCTGAAAAGAAAAAATGGGGAAGGTTGGGGAATTCTAACATGGCTAATAATTGCTCCTTCTGAAGTGGATTTTAAATGCAGTTGTTGACATCTGGTGTGATGGCCTTCACTTTCTCCATTTCAAATGTCTATACTGAAATTCAGCAGAGACTTTGGTAGTGGAAAACACAATTGACATTTGTTTCATCTTGGAATCTAATTTGGCTGTTATAACCACAGGTCGGCAAACCATGAGCATTTTAGTTGCTACATCCTATCAGACCTTTATCTTTTCTTTTCCCTTAACTCTTAATTTCAGAGACACTATAATGATGAAGACCCTGAGAAAGAAAAGCGAATAAAGGAATTAGAGTTGCTACTAATGTCGACTGAGAATGAACTGAAAGGGCAGCAGGCATTACCAGTAAGATTGTCACTGTGTGCTTGGATGGAGGGATAGCAGCCTTACCCCAGTGCTTGTCTTTTTAACTTTTTACTCCCCCTCTGCCTTCAGTACTAATCAAGGCTCTATATTTCCATTTTTAAGGGATGAAACATGGCACATAAGTGATCTGTATCTGCTTTGTAAATTCTTTTATTGAAAAAAAAAATCCAAAAATTTTGCAGGTATATTACTTTGCAAAGTGGGAGCAGGATTGGGCTCCTAACGTGATGTAATATTGGAAACATGATGATTGTACAAAAGTTGAAAATCCTACAGACCTTTAATCAATAACAGGATCTGTGTTTCTGAAAGTGTGCAATGGTTCATGTGATGAAAATGTAGTGCCTGTGCATTAGATTTTTCTTCTCTGTTGTATTCTTTCCTTCAGCTGTGTTTTATACACTTTGTAAGCTTCAGACTTGGTGCATGTTTGAGAATTTGTTTTATTCTTCTGAATAATGTTAGATTCTTCATAACTGCATGTGTGGAGCAAGTGCTGGCTATTACTGAATTCTCAGACTTCATTGTATATGCCATTGGATGTTAATGTGTGAAAACCCTTGTGTAACTACTTAACACTGTCACCAAAGCCAAGAATCCCCAAATCATTTTTGAAGATAGGTGATAGCCAGCAGATTCTTTTTTTTTTTTTTTTTTTTGGGTAATATTTAAAAGAATAGTAAAAGAATTGCATGCATGATACGTTAGTTTGGCCACTTTTTAACTTTAGTTAATGTTTTGCAATTTCTTCTGTTGCATGATCACACTGGAAAGAAACTTCTGTTAATTTGTTCTTCTGCTTTCCTAACCACGTTGATTTGACAGCCCCTTCATTGCATTGGTGTAAGCTGTAGCATTAGACAGGGATAGCAGAAGAAAAGGAGATAACCAGACAAAAGCAACTCTAACTCTAAAAACGTTTAGCCTTCTACAGTGCTGAGCGCTCAGTAGGGAAATCCTGCCATCTCTTGCTTCTTACAGAAAAGGACTTGCAGACTTTTTGAGCACTTGGAATCACAAAGTATGAATTGATTATGTGCTATTAATGACATATGCCTATAATCCTGGAAGTAAATTATGAGGTAACTTTGGGATAACAAATACAATGTCAGTATTACTTAAAACAAGATCTTGCACTGATGAAAGGAAACATCTTGACAATTGTTTCATAGGCATAAGCTTTTAGATGATGATGCAACTACTTTTATCTTTCCTCCAGTGGCATCTGACACCTTGTGCAATTTCATTGCTAAGTTCCTTCTGCCTTTCCCCCCTCCCTTTTCTTCTTTTTTTTTTTTTTTTCCATCTTCTTCCTTTAGACACAGAACCACACATCAAACTACCCCGGCTGGCACAGCACCACAATTGCTGACAGTACCAGGACCAGTGGTGACAGTGCACCTGTTTCCTGTTTGGGGGAGCATCACCACTGTACTCCATCTCCACCGGTGGATCACGGTTGCTTACCTGAGGAAAGTGCATCCCCTGCACGGTGCATGATTGTTCACCAGAGCAACATCCTGGATAATGTTAAGAATCTCTTAGAATTTGCTGAAACACTCCAGTTAATAGACTCCGTAAGTAGACTCGCCGCCTCAGGTGGATTTGTGCATGGTCAAGGCGTAAGGGGTGAGGAGCTGGGATTGTCCTAAATGTGGTCATTGATTTTTTTCCCGAGTAACTTCAAGTTGCTCCAGGATCTGAAGTTTATCTTCTGACATGACAAAATTCAGCTGCTTGCAAATGAAGCCCTCAAGCATGGATGCATATGCTTTTTGTGGGTGTCTCCCTTTCCTGCTACATCTTGGAATGGGAGTGTGAGTTTTGGCAAGGTGCACAGTAGGAGCTTGAAACAATCTCTCAATTTTAAGTCTCTTTATAATACAATCAGTGATACCATGAAAAATTTTAAACAATGCAATGATATTTATTGATATTTCAAGTGGCATGTGCCATAGGTTTGGGTGTGGCCACTCATGTATCTGCATCATTTTCTAGATTTTTTAGTTGTAGCCTCAGTAGCAGCTTTTCAAAGTTTAAGGGACTTGCCCTGGCATATGTGAAGGTCTGTAAACACACATTTAAATGTCAAGTATCTGACATTGACGTGGACTGTCATTGCAGTCTCTGGGATGCTACATGTATAGAAGTAGCACATTGAATTACGTTTGTTGGTGGCAACCTCCTTCAGAAGCAGAGATGTCTGCTTCATTTGGTATCATTTCCCTTTCAGCACATCCAGAGCAGCATTGCATGTTAGAAGGAGGCCAGTCTTGGTCTACAGCACACATTTTTTTTTTTGTAACAAAAGGCACCATCATCATACCAGGCAGAAAACACTGGGCAAGCAAATAGTAAGGACATAATTTGACTCATTCGTTAGGGATTCAGTTGCCAGCAACACTATTAGGATGTCAGACAGTTTGATAAGATCAAGGTATGTATTGAAAACACAAATTGTGTTCACAGTGTTGCTGCTCCCGTGGACAGGGTCAGGCTGAATTGAACTGGGAAAGACTTTGTTGTTGTTGTTGGTTACAGACATATCCTAGCGCTGTATTTTCATGAGGTGGCACTATACACTGTCTTATAGTTCCGTGCCTCCCACGTTGTTTCAGGATCCTTCATCATGGGGTGATCTCAGCAGTTTTGAATTCTTTGAAGACACAGACACTCCGGCTAGCAGAGCTCCCTCAGGCAAAGTCGCGCAGCTTCAGCAAAGAGGGCCCAGTGCTTGTAGACCTCAAGGACAGCCCACCACAAATTTGAGCAAAGTCATGTTGAGTCAGGGCTCTCTTGGCTCACCAAAGACCTTATCTGCCTCACAGGGCAGTGCGGCTCCGTGGGTCCTTCTTCGCAAAAGGAGAGGGCACTGCAGCCCCTCAGCCAGTGGCCACGGTAGCACCTTGGTCCTAGCTGACGTCAGCAGCTCAACTCCTCCTAAGCGCTCCCCTGTCAAAAGCCTGCCCTTCTCTCCCTCGCAGGTAGATCAAGACTTCTGCACAGATGTTACTAATTCTCAAAAGTCACCCCAGTCTTAACAATTTAGAAACTAATCCTTTGGAACAAATGACTAATTACCGTTGTGCTTGTTGATTTCACTCCATGTTTGAATCTTCTCACTGCTCCTAGTCTTCACTGCTGAGTTTAGTTAATCAGCAAGCTAACTGTTGATTCTTGGCTTTTAAATTCATCTGTGGGGCTTGTTTTTTTGTGTTTTGGGTTTTTGCCTTTTTGGATCTTTTTTGTAGGGGAGTGTGACTCCTTGCTTTACTCTTGTTGCTAACTCCAACTACTAGAGTTCAACATTTCTGATCATCTGTGATACTTTCCATCTCTGTCCATGTACAGTATGATTCATTGACCTAGAAAACCCCAAACTGCATTTAAATAGCATTCAGGTTGTGAGACAAACTGACAACAACCAGAAAATTCAAATCACGCTTGCCATCCTCTGCCCAGGCCATGAGAGTTGGAGTGGAATAGGAATGAGGAGGAAAATGGCCTGGGGTGCACTTTGAAATTCCTGATGATGGTTGCTTTGTTTCACAGCTGTAGCACTATTTAAAAGTGTTTTGGATTTTTTGTTTGTTTGTGTTAGTTTGCTTTAGTCTTTGATGTCAAAGAAACACTATTTCATGAAGGATAGTAAAAGATTTCATGTAATGATTTCCCACTGTATTTCCCATTACTTATTAGCTATTTTAATCATATGTAATTCTTCCAGGGAAAGCCAGATTTTCTTACATGCCACATTTTTTTAAAGTGACAGAATCTAGAAGGGAATACATTGAATTGTTGTCAGAATAAAGGATACCACTATGCTCACAGGTTTGTAGACTAGAAATAGAAACACTATTTAGATTACTAGGTAGAACACGTACCAGAGCAATTTTCTCCAAACAAATAGTGCTGCCTCTTTTCCAGTCAGCTGTTTCCATTCCAAAGTATTCCACGCTCCCATCACAGGTGGCAGCTTTCATTTTATACTCTGAAAATGAAGTACTTTCTTTTGAGAGAGATGAAAGGAAATTTATTTTCCTATCATCAACACTTTCACTGCCCTAAAAGCCCCTAGATGCCCCATATAAATATTTGTGGAATTTAACCCTGTTTCCTGTGGGTTTGTTTTTGAAACATCCCTTGCTCATTTTCACCCAGTTTCTTGGGCAAACTGGTCTTAATTAAAATTTATTTGGAGAAAATCCAAATTAGGCTCTGAAAGTGGTGGAAAGTTTTTCTCTTTGGAACAGAATGTCATTTCCTTTAGAATTTCCCTCTCTAGCTTCCTGAGCCAAGCCATTGAGTATTTTTTCACAATGTAGTCAGGTACCCCACATACCCCTACTCAAATCATAGGATCAGGAGAGTGACTCATGTCAATCAGAAGAAAATAATTTATTTTTCTTTTGTTGAATAATGTCAGCTTAAGAGGTCTGCCATGTAATCTGGACGCTCCTGTTAATTTTTTCTTTCCACATGTGCAGTTCTTAAACACCTCATCTAATCATGAAAACTTGAACCTGGACAACCCTGCACTTACCTCCACGCCGGTGTGCGGCCATAAGATGGCAGTTTCCACCCCGTTCCACAGGGACCAGACTTTCAAAGCTCAGAAGGAAAATCATGTGTAAGTCTGTTGTCTTGTCGAACTCATGAGGGTCCATGTCTTCACATTTGCATGCAACCGAAGTGCTGGGTCAGCATGTGCTTTAGGCTGTAAGGGAGTGGGTTTAGATTAGATACAAGAAAAGAATTCTTTACTGAGCGGCCTGTGAGGCACTGGAGCAGGCTGGCCAGAGATGTTGTGAATGGCCTATCCCTGGATGAAGCCCTGGGCAACTTGATCTCGTGGAAGCTGTGCCTGCCTGTGGCAGGGTGTTTGGAACTAGATGATCTTTAAGGACTGTTCCAACCTAAACCATTCTATGATTCTGTGCTTCCTGCAGAGTTGTTTGTTCACACACTCAGATTTTTCTTAGTTGGGAGTAAAACTTCCACTTTATGACTATTGAGGTGGGTTATCAAACCATGCATATAGGTTCACCAGTTTTTAAAATGAAGCCATTACACCGTATCAAAGTCAAATTGATGTTCTGCTGTAAAAGCAAAATAGGATGGCAGGGAAATATTTTCCAAAGTCTTACAACAATACCGTCTGTATGCATGCATTTCTGTAAAGAGCTAGTATTTCCAAGCATCTTCCTTTAAAGTTCCTCTCCTTTTTAAAGTTTCAGGACTCCAGCAATCAAGAGGTCGATATTAGAAAGCTCTCCAAGAACACCCACTCCATTCAAAAACGCACTTGCAGCTCAGGAAATCAAATATGGTCCTTTGAAGATGCTGGTAAGAAGGAAACAATGATAAAAGTTGCTTTGATATTAGTGCAGAGGGATGTTCTGGGACTTGGATATAACGTTTCTTTCTTTCAGCCTCAAACTCCAACTCATCTTGTAGAAGATCTGCAGGATGTTATCAAGCAGGAGACGGAGGAATCTGCAATAGTGGCTGGGCTACATGAAAGTGGACCCCCTTTGCTGAAGAAAATCAAACAAGAGGTAAATCTCAAACTTACCTGAGGCAATTTAATTCAGAACTCTTTGCTGAGAAACTTATAGCAATGCCTTTTCTGTTAAATAGCTGTGTCTGTTTTTCTTTCATGTGAGCCCCAAGATCTTAGTGTCAGTTCCATATAGTACACTAGGCATGTCTAATTCATCTCCCATTGATTTCCATAGAAGTCTTTCTGCTGTTTTCAGCAGGGGTTTGCTTGGGCCGTTCTAATGCAGTTTTCGTTTGAAACTTAAAAAGAAAAGAAAAATTAGACATGAATTTAGATTGAATCTTTCAAATATTGGTGAAAAGTATAGAAGAACCCCATGGGGACCAAGCTCCATGGAGTGACTTAGAAACCTGAACATTTGAGGACATTGCATTATATTACTTTGTCACTAAAGTTCTAAAAATACATTTATTCTCAATCCTTTCTAGGAGATTAAACTCCTGAATACTGACAGAGCACTGAGTGCAAGTATTCAAAGTTTTATTAGATGGAGGTTTTTGGAGAACCTTGAACTTTTTTCTTCTGCAAAGAGCAAGGCTGCTGTAAAAGATCTTACTGTAAACATGCATTATGCACCTCTGTGAAGAATATTTGTTCATTTTGTTAAGCAACTGACAGAAATCTCCTGGTCAGTTATGTGATGGTTGAATCGTGCCTTTTCTGCTTTCAGGTGGAGTCCCCAACAGATAAAGCTGGAAATTTCTTTTGCTCAAATCACTGGGAAGGAGAAAACCTGAACACTCAGCTCTTTACACCTGGGTCTACTATGGAAGATGTGCCAGTAAGTATAAGTTTTCACGCCATCAAAGGAATTCTTTGTTTTCCATCTGTTTGATTCTTAAATGCAAGAGAAAGAGAAGATTTTTTCTGATTTTCTTCACAAGTAGGCTTTATTCCTTATTTCTGTGTAATTTTCCTGTACTGAGCATAAAAAGCAAAATGCTACTCTTAATTATCACTCTGATACCTATAGAAGGTTTCAGAAGTTGCAGTCATTTTGCAGCCCACAGACTTTGAAGAGCCTGCCCTTGGAGGATGCCTGCACCTGTGTGTAGAAATTACTAGATCATGGAGTTAAAAACCGGTGAAAGAGACAGAGACACTCTCTCGTGGTTTTTGCAAAGGAGACCTTGCATGAGCACAGATCCCTTTGCATTGCCAGGACTTAAGGACTATTCAGTGTTACTGTAACTCTTGAATTTGGGATTTTCACTGGATGGAAAACCTTTGCACAGGGCAATGCTCCTGCAAAGCCAAGTCCCAGGGACACCAGGCTGACATCTGCTCCTCATCTGTGGCTGTGCCCAGCGTAGCAACTTCTGCACTCAGCCTGAGTTTACTTACAATGCGTTCCAATTCAGGTTGTTCTCATGAGTTGCTGAAAACCTTTTTCTTTTTTTCTTTTCCTGCTCAGAATCTTCTTACCAGTTCCATTTTAAAGATGCCTGTGTCTGAAGATGATGATAGTTTTCACAAAACAGTTGCAGTACCTAGAAACAGGCCACTAGCTAGTCCTCTACAGGTAATTATTCTTTGATAAAAGTATCCTCTGTATATAAAAATACCTATATGCATCCATACAGATATATATATATATTGCTTTCTCACAGACCGATTTTAAGTTTTGAGTGTGGAAGAATGAAATGTTCAGATGAATGTGGCTGAGGATCTCACTTTGCCTGTGGAGCATGGGGGCACAGTGGCTGCAGCAGAGCCAGGAAGCTAAACAGGGCAGAGCCCTGTGTGTGGAGTGTTGTAACTCAGCTGGGTGCAGTGTGGAATTGGTAGGACTAAGAATTAATGTGGACCAGAGCATTTTTTTCTGTAGACTCCTTGTAGGTGTGGTGGTGGCCACAACTTGTGACTGGCCATGCGGTGAGAGGAGAGACTCTAGCACTGCCTGGTTTGCACAGGTGTGGCCAGTGTTGCCCATTCAGCCCAGCACCAGGATGGCCTTTCCCCAGTGAAGGCTAAACGTGTGATTGTTGTAGTGTACGTCAGATCTGACGCTGGGGTTTATGTGTCTGTGCTTTTGCCAAGTATTAACAAACACACACATTTGCTGTGCTTTAAAACGGAGCTGTTGTACAGGGAGTGAGCCAAAGCCCACCAAAGTCATTAGCAGCCAGTTTGGCAGTTCTTGTGTACTTTAAGTGAAACTCAAGGCAAGTCATTCAGAAAACAAAACATAATTTCTGTATTTCCAAGGTACATGACTAAGTGATTTTGTAGCCCTTCTCCACTTGGGAGAAATAAAGGAAAGTGTCTCATTCCCCAGGGTGAGTCACTGTCAGGAAGGAAATTGTAACTCCATAGTTCCTGACTTTCAGACAGATAGTCCGCGTGGCTAATCTTTTCTTTCCTCCCTCTTTCCAGAATTTACATTAGGGATTATTTACAGTAGGAAGGAATGAATACAGGCTGGTTTTGATTAGGCATTTCTAGCCAGGCATTAAAAAAGGAGATAGTAAAATTTTACACACATCCCCATTTGGCACAGTTTGCCATGGAGTAGGCTTGTATTTTGTGCTGCAGAATCATTTGATGAAAAACATCTTTGGAGAGCAGGGACTAGGACTCCCCTTGACATGGGGGCATCTGTAGGGGCCAAAGACTCACACTCAATGTTGTTTATCTGCTCTTCCCTCATGAACTGTGTTTCTTGGCTGCACTGTGGTAGACAGCCAAAAAAAGGGTTTGCAGATTTGCTGCCCCTGATCTAGTGCTGAATTCAGACCCACCTCAGGGCAAAGGAGACTGGATCTCCATCTTTGCAGGGGGTTGCTGGAGCTCCCTGGTGGGTGCTTGGGAGGAGGCTGCTGGTCCTCATGAGCTCAGCCCTGCTGCATCCCAACACCTGCCTGTGAACTGTGACCCCAGCCAAACTCCGGGCTCCTTCACAGATTTAGGGCAAGATTTTCAGGTAGTTAAGCAGCATGGGCTGTGTGTTGTCCTGTTAGTGGTAGTTGCCTGCACTCTGGCTGTAATAAAAAAGAAGGATCTGAGAGGTCTGTAAAATAGGATCTTTTGATCTTTGGTGTACCGGTGTTATGTTTCCTGCTATCTAAAAATATTTTCTTTACAAGCTGCTATAAATGAAAGGGCTTGTTTAACCTTCTGTCCTCACTCATGCTGATTTTGTTCAGGAAGTTTACATGAGTCAATTTGTGGATCATTCTGCATTCAATTCTTCAGTCCATGCTTAGGAAAACCATGTTAAAAGTCAGGTGTGCTCATTGTTTGGATAAAGAGGACCTTCTCTTAAGTAGGAACTGAGTTAAAAAGGACTTCCCAGCTCCTCTCAGTTTTTAAAGTGTGTCGAACTGAAAGAAAAAGTAGCTGTAAAAAGCCCCAAAATGAATAGTTAGTAGGCAGCTTCTTGGTTTACTAGTATGAAGGTAAAATTGTTCTCTCTGCTGGTGGAACACTGAGCTTTTCAGCTGAAATGTAATCTTAAATGAAGAATGAGGTTTGGGGTTTCTGTGATGGTGGCACAGACAGTTTTTTCAGAATGAAATACAGACTTTTTATAACAATGCAGTATTGTCTGCCAATGGCTGCACTCTCTGGTTTGGACTTGGTGTCTTGGTTAAAAGTAATGGTAAAGCTGCTTGGCTTCATGTCAGAGGGGAGGAGTGTGGCCCCGTGCAGCTCAGAAAGGATGTGTAGTCTGGCTCTATTTCACACCAGAAGCTGCTGCTGCTCTGGCCCTAATGCTTTCCCTCCTCCAGTGTAGTGTAAATGGACTCATGTGACTTGGGCATAGCATGTCTAAAGGGTGCAAAGCCATGGAAAACATTAGCCTTTGTGCTTGTCATTGTTTTTACTGTTTGCTTTTTGTACATGACCAGATTTTAGCACATTATTGTCCTATGCTTTCTGCCCTTCCTGGCTTAGAGTTTGGTGTCTCACCCTCATACATGAACACATGCATGGTCACAAACAAATAACTGGACTAAATCCACTGATCCCATGAAAGCAGACATTAGCATGAAGGAACTCATGTGGGTGAAATTTAATGGTGTCTGCATATGTTGACATTGCTGCAGTTAATATTTTGGGTGTGATCCAACTGTTCTTACTTAGGCAAATTCTCATTGACTTCAGTCCAAGAAAGAATTATAGCAATCTCTGTGCCTTGGGATCTGTGCATGGAAAGGGAAGACAGAAACAAAGACAGCACTAAACTTAGGAGGTTTTTTTAATATGGAGGTTTTTTTATATTGGTTTCTAAAATTCCATTTTCTTTTAAATTTGAACTTAGAAAAGAGGGAGGCAGTATATTTACCAGCCCACAGTTTTTCATTGCTTTAATAATTTGCACTACATTTACACAAAGATATTTGGCAAGGGATAAACTGATCAAAATTCTTGATTACTTATTGTCTTGCTGTTAAGTTCCAAAGAAGGCAAGAGTAGCAAATGTTCAAACATATCTCTAATGATATTTTTTACTGCGTTTTGGATACTGACTGATCATATGCCATTTAGTAAATAGCAGCTGATGGCCATATCAGATAGCACAATGTGATTCATCATCACTTAGCAGGAACAGCATGTTGCATCATTTGGCATGTGAGGTCAGGTAACTCCATGTAACACCACTGGAGTTTGGTGCTGTCCATGTTGTACAGAGCAAAGCGAGAAGAAGCCTCCATGGACCCAAAAAGAGTTTGGGTTTTATCCTCATTCAATCCCCTGTTAAGTCTCCCTAAGACATTGGATGTAAAGGCAGTTTTGTGTAAGATCTTTCTGGCAAGGCGTGGAGGTTCAGCCAGCTCTTTTGTCCTATGTGACAAATCTCACGGTTGTGCATGGAGCATTGTCAGACTGGCAGGAACAGGAATGTCTCACCAAACCCACATGTTGCCTTGGGATAGACTTACTCTCCATTGCATGGATCTCAAATATTTCTGCTTTGTATTCATGGGGTTAGTTAAAACCTGTATTTTTGCACCCTATATTTTTGTCACTTAGTTGCATGTCATGGGAGATTTTGGTCTCACTAGCAACTTTTCCAAGGGTTAAGGTTTTGGGATAACATACTCCAGTACCAAGACAAAAAGATGATCTGTACTGAGTATGTGCTTGAATTTTGCCTTGTAAGAGGTTACATAAAAACCCCTCTGTTTCTGGCCCTTCCTATGTAAAAGTTAAATTTTATTTCACATTATGTTCTGGAGCAGTACATAATTCAAACTATCCTAACATAGACATTTTAACAGATAGAAAAGTAGGCTAAATCACAGACCTTCCACCTAACCCTGCAGGCTATCAAAAGACACCATGAAATGGAGCCTTTTAAGAAAATAGCACTGCTTTGATATCTTCTTCCCCCAGTAACAAAGGAAACAACACAAGGTAGAAGCCCTGCAAGCTAAAGAGAATGTTCTTCAACCCCTAGCTCCTGTCACTTTCCATTTTTTTAACCACAGACTGACACATTTCAGCTCGAATTTCCTGACTTTCAGCGGTTTATGTAGCCTTTTTCTTCAAAGAGTAAGTTTAAAGGATTTTAAAACACTTACTTGGTTAACCTTTTTTCAAGTGTTTGAGCTGTCATGAAGCTTAATTTTCTCAGTTTAAAAAGTGAAATGTTGTTTTATTTGCGTCTGGTTGTAAGAAAAAATGGCCAGGAAGGCAGCATGGTCTTCTGCAACAGCAGGTTTTCTCTGTTTTTCCTCCATGGCTTTTTGAGGGAAAAAGGTCCTAAAATCTCATATTTTCCTTTGTTTAATCAAGGGAGTGGGGGAAGCATGCTGTGTTTGAGATTTGCACAGCAGGGGAAGGTAGCCCCAGAGGTTTCTCTCACTTGTGCTGCCCCTTCTGTCCCCAGTGAGTGATATGTACAGGAAGGAGATATGCTTGCCACAGCTGAGGGAGCCAGAGAAGGTTCAAAGTTACAGGCCAGTCATTGCATGTTTTCCTCCCAGGTCAGCAAAATTTGGGTTGCAAACAAATTGGAAGTTACAGCTGCCCTGAGCTGGTGATGGTCTCTCAGGAAGAAAAGTCACAGCTTAACTATTAGTCACATTTGCAGCGATGTATTCTGATCTGTGGGGGAAAAAAAAAAAAAGATTACTGGAGAAGGGAAGAATATCCTCGTATGAGTTGCAGATGATTAGCCCACTTCCATAATCTAGTCCATTCATCTTACTTGGGAAGCTCATGTGTCTTGAGCAGGAGTTTTATCTGAGCAAGAACTTCAGGGTTAAGCTCTTAAAAATGCCATCAAATAGCTCTTTCTAGCTCTGGTGTCATGCTTATAACAAAGCTGAAAAGTTGGACCATCTTATTCTTTCACATTTAGGAAACTGTATTTCTGAGCAGCTTGGAAAGCCCCAGAGTTTAGAAGAAGTCTGTCCTGTGCCCCAGAAGAAAGCCAGCAGCAGGGGTAGAAATAGTGGTCTGTCTTGTCAAATGAGATAAAAAATTAATTTATGGTCACTTTAGTTTTTAATTAGTCTTTACTGTCATGCCAGTTCTTCATCCTTACAGAATAGAAAGTCATGTTATTCATATGCTGTCTATTGTTTTCTGCTAGGAAATTGTTTTGTTTAGTGCATTTTTTTACTGTTTCAGGAGTGCTGCATTTCTGTTGCAAGCCTTCTTTTCAGTGGCACATTCTGCAGACAATCTATACCATGTAATCTAAGGGAAAGCTGACAAGAAATCCAGCTTTTTGCAGCAGGGAAACACAAAAAGAGACCTGGGCATTTAAAATATTTTAAATCCACTAGCTTTTTAAAAATTATTTTAAAATACCAGCAGCTTGGCTAAATTAGTGGTAATGTTTGTAACACCACTAGCTTTGCTAGAGTTGCTGAAGCTACCTGCCAGCAAAGCAGAGATGTAAAGTCTGTTTTCTAACACAGTTCTTTGCCCAAGGATTTCTTCTGGACTTTCATCAGTTTGGGAGCTCAGCACTGTAGGACTGCAGCAATGTTTGATTTTGGCATTGGCTTCTAACACAAAAGGTGTTGTAACACAGGAGCTTTCTTAAGCTATAGAGACAGCACATGAAAAGGCAGTCTGGGCTACAAGAGCAGAAGGACTAGTTCTGTTAGAAAAGCACCTTTTCATATTGTTTTCTTCCCTTACTCTGGTCTGTTTTCTCTAGATGGTCCAAGTTTTTATTTAAAGTTCTTTAACTGGATATCCCAGTTACAGCTTTGACAGTTTGTTTACAGTTCATATTTGCCTGAGGGCAGTTGAAGGCATATTACAGGATAAATAAGGTAGTTTTGCTGCCAGGAGAAGGATGTATTGGTAGGATTATTGAGGTTAAAAAAAAAAAAAAAAAGGAGAGAGAGTAAAAGAAAAGGGACAGGGAGAATGACAAAGCTGGAATTGTACCATGGATCTGTAATTTAATCCTATGAGAACTCGTAGCACTATACTTTCTTCTCCCCCTCCACTCCGTGATTTAACTTAAAGAGAGAAACTGCTGTGTTTGGAAGAAAAAAATACAGTGGAAGTAGTGGTTGAAATGGTTTGAACTCTTTTAATTGACAGCAAAATTAAGACTGGTCTCCTACCCTGTGAAGCAATGAAAAAATTGTGTATGTGGAAAGAATTTATTCTGGAAATCACTTTCACTCCCCACTGGCTAGGAATTTAGGTGCCAAAATGAACACCCCACTCTTAGATGACTGAGTTTAGGCTGAATGAATCCACTGGATTAATGAAAACATGTCCATCAATTTTGGTGAGGTATGGGTCAGGCCTTCTGGCGTCTGGTTACAAAGATCTTGTTTCCTTCAGATTTGCAGAGTTAGACTTGTAAATGTGGTCAGGAGGATGCAATGAGCATTCTGCAACAGGAGTATTCTGGCTAGGGTTTCTGTGCTGTTTTCCTGCCAGCCTGTAGCCTTCTGCCTTGAGTCTCTTTCCTTCTGATACATTTGTTGGGTACTGCTGTCTGTGGGGCACTGCCACTGTCCTGTAACAGAGCCCTGTCAGTACTTGCTGCCATGCTGGTGTGGAAGGAAGCATTGTGGCATCCCTTTTTACAAGGAGATCCCATAGCTGTGTGTGACCAGGCCCAGAAAGGCACTCTGCCTGGATTGTAGGACCCAGCACACCCTGCCAAGGAGGGAAGGAAAACTGCTCCCATCAGGATGACTTTCACACGTGCCTCTGGCACTGTGCTGCAGGGTTGGCAAGGCACAGGCATTGTGCTTTGTTTTGTGTTGGCTGCTGAGAGTCAGGACTTCAGACAGAAAATGTTTATTAAAAATACCCACTTAAATGTTATCTGAGTTCACCAAGGGTAGAATGGAAAACTGTGTTAGTAAATATGCTGCATCAGAAAATATGATACTTTGGGTCCAATTTTTCTTTCTTCACTGGAGCAGAGCTCTCACCGTCATCACCCAGATGCAGAGTTAGCTCTTGTTATAAGTTTGTCACAATAGGGAGGGGGAAAAAAAGTGTAAATAGTGTAATTTACTGGGAAAAATAATACATGGATGAAAACTTTAATGTCCCTACAGCAAAGCTGAAGTTGTTTCAAGCAGGCTCAATTGAGGGGTGGAGCTGGTCCTCCTGTGCTTGCTGTGCCTGCTGCCCAGTGCTCCCTGGGGCAGCCAAGCCCAGTGGGAGGGCAGAGGGTTACTGCCTGCCTGAGCAGCTTCTGCCACACTGACATCAGGCTAAAGATGAAGACCAGGCTTTCTGTGGAATGAGTGACATGTAGCAGCCTGCTGAGATGTTGGTGATATCAGGATACAGATTTTTTTTTTTCTACTAAGCACATGGCTGTTAATACAAAGAGCTCAGTGTAGATACTAACAATTAAGCCTAATTTATGAAATGGGGACACTCCTTACCTGAAGTTACTTATAGTTTTCAGAAATTGACTTACTATGACAAATGGACTTTTCCTTACATATTTTCAGTTATTTAAGGGACTGCTGATCTCTAATTTCTAGACTGGTCCATTGAAGCTTTGGGGGATCACAGGGAAATACTGGTTTGACACATATTTCTGTCCTTGGAAATCATGGATATATGAGAACTATCAGCTGCTTTTGAGGTGTACAGAAAAAATCCAACTTCTAAGAAGAACCAATGGCTTTATACCAGGCATTAATTTGGTTCCTCATGCAAATACGTCTAAAACAGCAGGGGAAAATATGCACAGGTGCCTGAGTCTCACTGAGGATCAGTAGGGAGTTGTAGGTTCCCAGCTTGTGTAGATGCCTTTGAAAAATTTAGGCTGGAAGTTGTTTAACCAAAACATGAAAGGAGCTGTGGTGTGTTGCATGCGGGTCTGTGGCACACAGAAAGTGTGTCACACCTGCTTTCTGACATATGCCCTCAGCTCAGCCACAGCACAAGTTCCACAGCTCTAGAAAATAGGTGTATGGCATGTCTGTTCACTTCACAGATGCAGCTTTCCCACAAAAACTGCAGAAACTTAATGATTTGAGGCCTGACCTGGTTCTCCTTCAGAAAGGGAACTCCTACTGAAGTTCAGCAGTTTTGCTTGCAAAATGGCATCCAGGAGAAGAGGCAGCATTTGGAACTTCCCTACAGAGAAGAGAAAGCCATGTCTAGGGAAGCCCAGCAGAAATTTGCAGAGGACTAGCACACTTGTTTAGTTATTCACTGGGTTTGTCCCTTTCAGACTGTAAGGCCTCCAAGGCAGGAACCTCGGTCCCTTGTGTTTGTACTAGTACCCTGATTAGGGCTTGTTATGTGAAATTATCTGTATTTCATAGTTGCCCAGCCTTATACTATCCATATGTCTCAGATAACACTGTTTACAGTCAGAAGAGCATTCTGTAAACATTTAGGCCAGAGAATAATTTAAGGATCCTCTTGCAAAGTTAACAACCAGAAGTTGGCAGAAAGAGCCATGGGCATGCCAGGACAGTTCTGCAGATGGTTCGCAGTCCACTAATTATGATTCATCCAGTGTCCTAGAGGTTGGGAAGGCTTTGGACATCTCTTTGAGCTACGTAGTTATTGTACTGCAAAGATGATCCTATTCAAATGCAATGGAGAGCTGCGAAAGGTTTCTCTTGACTTGTCTTTGCTGGTGGATCCTGAGCATACACCTTCTCAGTATTCAGCAGTGCTGGGATTCCCTTGTGGAAAGATAAGCACAATTGTGTGCATTTTTGGAATGCAGACTATTTGTACAGCTAACTGTGTGATAATAGAGTTTTTATTCAGGTCTTAGAGAAAGTTTCAGTGTGGAAAGGCAGACACACTGGCTAAGTGAGAGAGTTCAATAGAAAAAAATAAAAGTGTGTATCCTGGTAAATTCCAGGAGCTTTGAAATTTCATTGCTGTTTATAGCTCAAGGCAATGAGAAATGTCTCACATGTGTAGTGAGTAAATAAATACAGCACACACAGCCCTCTGCAGATAGGTTTATCTCATTTTAGCATTATACTAAATGGTGTCTGCAACCTCCATAAATACCACAAGAAGTGAAATGGCTTACATGATAATTAAAAAGCTGTTTCTGCTGAGAGTCGAGCCCCCCTCCCTCCTCCTTTGCCAGAGGAGCTGCATTATTGGGTGGGTGCTGATCGCTGCACACAGGTGAAAGCAGCTTTGAGCGCGGGAATCCTCGGCAGCGCTGGGCTTGTCAGGTCCCTTTAGGGATCTCCAGGACAGAGCAGCTGCATTTTTAGAATGTAGGTTCAGCAGGAATTTGTGCATGGTCATAACATTGATTATTTTAACTGTGCGCTGTAGCCTGTCTGTGCTCTGTTGACAGTGAAGTTGGCCTGCCAAATACATTCTCGTTTAGACCTTCCTAAAGGATTAAAGGCAAGGCTGTAGCTATGGCTACAGCTGTAGAAAAGACACTGTCTGAGAGAGAAGCAGGAAAGTTTGGATCTCCTGTGGTGTCCCCTCTGCAGATCATCTTGTCTATCTGCCCCTGTGGTCAGTAACTGAGAAGTCAGGGTGACATGTTTTTGCCTGTTGTGTTGAGATTTCAGTTCCTCAGGGGACAGGACAACATCCCCCTGCCTGTTCATGGGACAGTTAATTGTCAGCAGGCCTCGCTTTGGCTGGGACTATGGATAAATCACACAGCATGCAAACTAATTCTGTTTCTCTTTGCTAATTTAGCATCTGAACAACACCTGGGAGTCGGCGTCCTGCGGGAAGATTGAGGATCAGATGGCTCTGACAGATCAGGCACGCAAATACATGGCCACCTTCCCCACCCGGACTCTGGTGATGTGAAAGGGTCGACGCACAGAGAAGCATTATGGTTTTGAGAACACTTCACCTCCACTGGGAAATTCCTGTTCCTCTGCATGAGAACTTTTCATGAATGGGAGAAGAGCCTATCTTTGTTGTGGTACAACAGTTGGGAGCAGCACAAAGTGCATTTAGTCACTCAGCATATGTATTCTTGTTGGATTTCACCCAACTTAAGAGTTTGTGTTTTTTTAATGATACTTGCCTAAATTATTAGGTATTGAGTTTGAATCGGTAATTAATGATCTTAAGTGCAGTCTTATAATAAAGATAATTTTTCTTGTACTTTTTGAGATCAAACAGACTTAATACACCAGTATTGTTATTTCAGTGATGTGCTAGTCAGGGGTGGGGTTTAGTTTGTTTCTTTTTTTATTTTTTATTTTGTTTTGTAATAATGAAAGAGCAGGTACTCATACAGATATATTTTAAATCACTGAACAAAATTAATTGGTGTAAAATACCGAAGTGAAAAGCATTACTACAAACGCTTGTCTGTGCAAAAGGGGAAAGCTGATCAAGATCGTGAATGCTCAAACATCCATGCCTCTTGAAATACTCCTTTCTGTTTTGGTTCTAGGCCATTATACATTGTGTGTTTCTGTTGGGGGGGGGGCATTATTAGCTTGCTTTAAAAAATATTACTGTATGAAACATAGATTTATGAGAAAAATTATATTTTTATTCAGTAATTTAATTTTGTAAATGCCAAATGAATACTGTGTTTTGCTGCTACAGACCTTAGCGTGTAGACATGCTGCTAGTGTAAAAGGAGCAGTAGAGCTTTATATGGAAAAAAACAAATGTTGATGTTAGCTAATTGACTATGCACTAGCATTTCAGACCTTTTTGTTTTAATTTTTTTTTACATCATTTATAATTTTTCCCCTTTTTTATAAGCAATATTTTTGAACACTGTTCTTGGGAGATTTTTATTTGTGTGGATGTGTTGTTTTGTTTCTCATTGGTTTGTAACAGCATGCATTGCACCTTCATATGTTTGGGAGAACACTGTCTTGTTCATGTTGTCTCTTTTGTTCCATGTCTAGCTAGTTGTTCCCTAACTTGGGTCTTGTGTACTGAATCAGGTTTTTAGAAATACATGGTTCTTTGTACTGCCATATCAGATCTTTACTGATACGGCAAAACACTGATTTTATTTTATTTTTTTATTTTTTGTGTTTTTATAACAGCCTCTGACTTTGCTGCCTTAACAGCATTTGGTGCAACTTTATCTGCACTTAATTTTTTATACAACAATGTACTGCCTTGTAGATAAATAAAGTGTGTTCTTTTTTACTTAAACCTCCATGGCCTCCTAATCTTGTTTGTCTTCAGTTTTTTGGCGGTGGTGTTAAAGGCAACAATCAGGCCAAGAAGGTTTTTCCCAGCCAAGTTAGATAAGCAAGAAATAGAGTTTTGCAGACCATGGCCTCAAAATCCTCGGTTCTCATTGCTTGTTAAGGAAGTGGAAGGAATACTGCACAAAACTGAGTACTGAGCATGTTGTGGTCTCAGGGCACATCTCTATTGACGCCAGAGTCCAGGTCAGCTTCAGTCAGTGGGAGACTCACTGCACCTTTTGTGAAAAACTCCCTTATCCCACAGTGCTGGCTAATTTATTTTTTCATCTAAGGACAATCAGGTCAGAAACCAATTGAATAAGAGAAAAATATTCTGGAGTTCTTGTAAGTGTAGAACACGCTTTTTTCATGCTTGTCTTAAGAAAACAGAGGCAAGAGTATACTTTGAAATCCTGGTGCATTGTGCTTCACAGCAAATAATTGGACAGACCTGCAAGAGCCTCACACAGCTGACATGCTAAGGGTCTTTCAGCCCTAGGAAGGCTAGAGATAAAAGCAATTCCTGACAAAACAAACAAACAAAAGGCGTCCTGTCAGAAAAAAAAAAAAAAAAATTGAGTAGCTTGAAAATAAATTGCAGAAATGTAAGTTGATGCAAGTGCTTCAAAGTCATACTGATATTCATGAGAGCAGACTTCAGCTCCATGATGAAAGAGTAGCCATGTGTGTGCTAGGCCCCAAAGGTGCCTTCCAGCCCTTTTTGCTCCTTACCCAGCACCTGCCTAGTCCCCAGCTGAAACCACACAAGCTGGCCCTCAAACCATGCAGTGCACAGAAAAGGAGGAGCAAAAAGGCCTTTTCCGCCCTCTGCACATGTCCCTGCTCGTGTGCTTTTGGCTTCCACTGTGAGAAGAGACCTGTGCTTGCAGCAGCCCCCTCCCAGTTGTTTAGTGTGCTTCACATCCATCCCTCCTGTGCGGTTTGGGCTCTCAACCCAGCGCTGGGGGCCAGCGAGAGCCGACCCCGAGGCCGTTTCTCAGCGGTTACCGCAGGCAGGACCCCGGGGCCAGGCATGGATTACGGAGAAGGGGAAGTCTGCGGGAGCCCCTGCCTGTGCCAGAGCTGCCGGGCTCACGCCTCAAACCGCTTGTGCAAGATAAGAGAGCCCTGCGGGACTCGGCGTGCAACGTGGGAAGAGGGAAAGGCCTGCCTTGAGGCATGCCACACAGCTTAGGCAATGTGTTACAGCTTTTAAAGAGGAGAAAAAAAAGGAAAAAAAAAGGCCAAGCTTACAACAGGACTTCAAGGCAAAACTCCTGCCTTGTATGGCTCCAGTGGTAACTGCACAGATCCTGGCTGCGTTTAAACAGACCATTATCCCAGTGCCGGGAACCACGGAAGTTCAGCCTGCAGGTGCCCAGAAAAAGGAGTGGGCTTTTTTTTCCCCTACACCCTCAGTTGCTTTAAAATCCATTTTAAACATCTATAACTATAACAATAATTGTCTTCTTGATGGTCACACTTAGAGCTAATACAGAGGAAAATGTTTCTTTTCCCCATTTCTCATTTCACTGAAAATGCAAAACACTCAGTAGATTCAGGCTGCTTTGCATTTGTTTCTGCATGCATGTGGTGCCCAGCATGGGTGAAGGAAGAGGCCTTCTTTGGATGCTAGACCCAGGAAGCTGATTATTTTCCCTCCACCAATAGTGGCTGCATTTCCCTTGCAGCAAAGTGCCACCTCCTACATGCCTTTCTCACAGAAATGTCCCTGTGTGACCCTGCTCTTCTCACTGCCTGAAACACACATCTTTCAGAGGCCCAAGAGGAGTCCCACCTCTCTGGCAAATTCCATCTTGAACTGGTCAGGCAAGAGCTGTCCTGAGGCAGGTCTGTGTAAATGGTCTCGGTGACAGCAACCTGTCCTAGAAGTGGCTCTTTGCACAGGTGTATGGCCATCCTGGACACATTTAAGCCTAGAGTAACCTACCAAAATGAAAGGAAAGCAGGTTCAGTCAAGTTCTCATTTAATGGAGAGTAGATATTTGGCTCAAATTCCTATTAACCTTTTTATCCTCTGTAATTATAACTTAATAATGTTGTCAGTGGGAATTCTTTTTATTTCTGAAAAGAATTTAAATTATCATTTCAGCATATGCCACTAATTAAAAATGAAGAAGCAAAGGAGCCAGGGCAAAACCAGAAGAAAAGTACCTGAGTGTGAGGTGTTTCCCAGCTAATTCCCTGTCATTCTTCAGCCTTCTATACAGGGAATCCTGGGTCTTCAGCTCCCACAGGTCTGACCCATGTGATATCTGTAAGCCTAAACTGAAAAAGGGCCAGATTTTGAGGGTTTGGGGAAAAAATATTAGAGCTTGAATGAAAGAGACAGACTTTGTAGTTAGCAGCCAAAATAAATCTGCTGATGGTAAAGCAGAGAGCAAGTACAGCATTAACTATTCTGTAGCAGAGAACAATCCTTCAAAAAAGCCAGGTTTTTTTTTTTTCTCTGTATTTGTAGTCTTGATCCTTATCTGTGCCAGCTAAATCAATGGCAATCAACCCTCCCTCAAGCCCACACAGGCAAGCACTCAGGCTAAGGGTGTTTCTGTAATATTGTGACAGGGACATCATAACCATAACCTCCTCTTACTCCTGCCACATTTAATTGTATTTCTACCTCATTCCTGATCTGAGACAGGTGTGATGGCAAAGCACAGAACAAAAGGTTTGTTCCTAGAAATCTATTTAAAACGTGTTGAGATTTTGGTTTGTTTTATTTTTGGGGGGGTTTTGTTTGTTTGTTTGTTTGTTTTGTTGGTTTTTTTTGTTTGTTTTGTTTTTTGTTTTCTGTTTTTTTATTTATTTTGCGTTTAATAAGCATGTTAAAAATATTTCAGTTTGGGAAAGAATGGTTTTGAGGCACTGGTCTGCATTTTGCCTGTGTCCTTGTTTCCTAGCACGGGTGGAGTCATGAGAGCAGACATTGCTCAGGAGCAATGGTGGAGTTCTGCCTGGGTGGCCAAGGAAAGACACTGGTCACATCCTTCAATCTCCAGTCTAATGTCTTAATTCAAAAGGAAGTCATGCTTCCTGACCAAATGCACTTGTTCCCTTTGTTTGCCTCTTTTCTTTGAACTTGACTTTGATGTCTCAGCGGTTTTCACTGAAGACCCTGCTACCAGCATAAACCTGTTTGTGACTTTTTTGCTCTCAGTGACTGCTGGAGGTGAGATAATGAAGATATACCAGAAAGGTCCAAATTCTGCCTTCAGCTGTGTTTGCAAGTTGGCAGTGGTTAAACAGCTCATTGTTAAGGGCTGCAAAATGTATTCACTCTGCTATTACTTTTCCATAAATTATTGGTGATCGAGTTGTTGAGTTTGTTTTTGTTTTTTATAATCCCTCTTGATACATGACATTTCTAGAAGGCATTTTTACAGTCCATTTGAGTATCAGAATGATTGCTGAATTTTTAATTGTTTTGTAAAACAGCCTCCACTTCTCAGACTGCGCAAATCCACGTTTACAGCCTAGCTCGACTCACAGCCAAGGAAATTTCATTTCATGGGGAAAACAACTTTTACCCCTTGATTCAATCACTACTCATCACCACAGCTCCAAGACGTGCTCTGTGCACACATCTGTCAGAGAAGTGAAGAAGATGAAGAAGAAAGTTTCAGGAAGCTGTCCCCAGACAGGTTTCTACACTAACCATAGAGACCACCTCTGCATCTCCCAGTTCCTGCCAGCCCAGCTGCAAGCCTGCCGTGGCCCTCCCGATACAGTCAGCCCCCAGAGAGCCTTGAAAGGGTGCCTGCAGGTGTGCTTTCCTGCCCGCTGCCTCTCTCATGTTTCATTAACTCTCTCATCAGTGTACATCAGCACAGGAGTTTTCTGAAGGTGCAGGGAGGCTATCATTATTTTGGTGAAGGGTTTTTGATATCTGTGTTCCTACCAGCTCAAGGCAGAGACCTCTAAGGTGCTGGCTCAGCCTTCCTGTACAGATAAAGGTGCTGCTAGCCTGTGCTGCTGGCTGGGAAATGAAAATCTGCAAGAGGTTAGAGCTCCTACTTGCTCAGCCAAGCCTTCTTGCACCAAAGAAATAAACTAAGAAACAGCTGTGGTTTGATGTAGTCAAAGGCCTAAAATACCTTTCAGTTAAATAATAAAGAGATTACATTTTGCTTTTCTTTTCTGCTCTGCTCATACTGGCCATCCCCGCTGCACCCCTACCCACTTCATCTCTGTTTCACCAAGGCTCATGCCCCTGATAGGGTTCAGGCCCAAATACTGCTCCAAAAGGATTGATAAAAGTCTCTAATCTCCATAACAGCAGAGAACCCAAGCCCATACTTGGCCAGGACTAAAGACATGGATCATTTCCCTGCCCATGGCTGATGTGCTCCTGCTGCTCCCACTCAGCAGAGGCCCCACACACTCACAATGGTTCTCTTGGTATCCCCAGGTTCAGGATCATCTTCACTGAAAAGCAAGCTCTGATTGTGTCTCAAGTAACATCCTCAAGTCAGGGAGGTACACAAAAGCCTTTCACTGGAGGTGATATACTCCTGACTGGAAGGCCCATCAGGAATAGGCAAGACAGGCCATGTTACACCCAGCTTTGGCACCCTCTCAGCAGCTTCCCACCTGCCCAGGAAGGGGATAGGTTCTCCTGCTGCCCCATGTAGGTCCCACAGTGGCAGTCCAAGAGCAGCAACTCACAGGCTCCCCTCCTGAGCTATCACCGACACAGAAACACCCTTAACTTTCTTTAATCAAAGAGGTTGGAGTAATCCTTTTCTTGCCAACCTCTGATTTGTGGCCACATCCTTTAACAGAAAACCCATAAAAAATAGAAACACAGTTTGTGTGGTGATAAGCTATAGAACCAAAGTGACAGTCACTCCTCCATCACTGCTCTGAAACCTAGGGCTCTCTAGTACAAGCCTTCATTGCAGCCAGCTGGAGTAGCTACTGTTGGGATGTCAGAGCCAGACCCAGCGTGGTCAGGGAGGACTGAACCTGACACACACCCACACCACAATTTTGCCACAGAGATCACAAAGCAGCAAGTATGATGACTAAAATAAGATGCTGATTATTCCAGCAGTCCCCTCTCCTTTTTGTCACTACCAAGTTTTGCTGTGCTGTCTGTCTGACATCCAAAAAAATACTTATTACCATCCTCTCTGGCAGTTCATCAATGGAGCAACTTGGTTTTTATGTGACAGATTGATCAGAGTGAATGTGGCAATTTATTTGCTACCTTCATTTGCCTTCCTGTTAGTGATACAAACTCTTCTTCTTTCGTCTTTAACATACATAACTGACTTTTTCCAAAGGATTTCCAATAACAGAAATCCACTTTTGTCTAGAGCACAGGAACTTTTCCAGAAGGCTCAGTGTCCCAAAGGCAGCTCTGTACTCTCTTGAAGACCATGCTGAGGCTGCTACAGCTTCAGCCTTGCTCCACCAAAGCAGGTTTCCACACCCTAATCCAAACTTTCCAGTAAAACCAGGCACTGTGAAAGAGTCCAGCTGCTACATGTGTAGGTTTGGACTGACCAGATTTCTCTGGACTGAACACACAGGCTGGCCAAGGACACCAAAGTTCTGGAGCAATGTTGATGTGTTGCAGTTATGAGGATGTTTTGAGAAGTTGCATGTAGAATAACACAACCAAGCAACAGAGTGTGCTGCCCTTGCAGTTTCCATGCCCTTGAATCTGCTGAGGAAGTTTGTGTTCATAAGACAGCTGCTACAAGTCAGCAAAGGACTTCACTGGGAGGTGATGATTTTCCCTTACCTTTACTCATGTTGCTCAAATCTCTCTCTCTGTTGTATCTATTATATATATATAGTGTATTTTGTTAGAAATAAAGGAAGGATATTTTACTGAGGAGGGCCAAATCCCAACCAGCAGTCTGAACCTATGTATCATGTGCTTGCTTTATGGACACTCTTGTTCACCAGAACAGAAACTCACAAAGGACAGAACTCAGACAAACATCAGACTCCACACTTAGAAAAAGAGAAAACCATCCAAACAAGAGATTGCTGTGAGAACATCTTCTGTGATGAGAACTGAAACTGCAAGTCACTGGTTTTCATTGAAAGCAAGGCAGCCAAGAGTCTGAAATCAGTCATGTCCCCCAACTGATGAGTCGTCTGAAATCTGCCACCTTCCAGATCACACAGATCCCGAGATTTCTCAGCTTCCTCATTTGTGATCACGGATTTCTGTAAAAGGGTATTTCATGATTAAAATCAAATTGTAATCAAGTTGTAATCATACAGACATTATGGAAAAAAATCATACACAGAAGTTGTCTGACGTGCTTGGGGTTTTTTTCCCCCCCAATGAATAATGTGTTAATTTTTCAATTTATGCTGCAAGTGATTTAATACAAAACTGTTGTCAGAGGTTGGTTCAGATACATTGTGGTTTAGAGTGGACTGGACTTAATTTCACAACTGTATGTTAACCTAATTCTTCCATGCCTGCTGCAAGAGTTTCCAGCCAAGTCAATGGGAGTAATCATGTGAATAACACACGCAGGTTTTGGCCTGAAAATCTCTACCACCCTCATTTGTGGGTCAAGGTTGGTCTGCTTGGGGAAAAGCACAATGCAGTGGCAACAGTGAATGGCCTTTACATGGTCCATTTCCAAGAGATACAATGATACCACCAAACCACCAGGACTGTATGCACATAATGAAAAGTGACAATGCACTCATTTGTGAAGGATATAAGACAGCCATGGTAGTTAGGGCAACATTTGCATAATCACATTAACTTTAAGGACCTACTTTAAAATTGACCTAACAATGGCTGTCATTGTTTAAAGCCACAGCTGTCCATGCTGATCGGACAACATGCTTGGTCAACTTGTGTCGCAGCCATCTTCTTCAGGAGGACTTAAAAAGTTTGACTGAAAAAATCATAGGCTCCAGGACATCCTGTGAATGTCTGGCCTCCCACCGTGGTTCGAGTATCAGAGAATCCACAGCTTTCAGGGCTGCACAACTGCTGCATTCTCATTGGGTCTGGTGTAATCTATGACACAGCTTTATTTTTCAGAATTGTTCATCAAGGTTGTGCAGAAAAAGACACACCAATTACTTATTGGCTGCTAAAAATATTGCAAAACATGAATAGTCTGAGCCCTGATTATTTTAAGCTTGAGCAAGTTACTGCTTAAGATTATTAAAAAGTCAGAACTTGTACTCCAGACGTGACACTTCAGTCAGATGTTTCTTCTACACACAGGGAAGACTGAACCATTTGCATCTTCATACACCTTGCAGAATCATCCCCCACCACAAAATTGCTGATATTCAGCCAAAAGTGTACCTGGTGAATGTTCTTCAGTAGAAAAATATTTACATACATTATCACCACATTTCAGGGTAGTTGTTTATGTACATGGTTCTGATGAAAACCCATACTCTTCTTAGCTAAGATTTTTTTTTTGCTCTGATTTTAGAAAGGCAGCCTTGTCCACTTCAAAAAACATGTTTATTTTTAACTATTTTCAGGATTCTCAGACAATGGAGGTGGTACTGGATTAGCTGGAGGGAACTCAGAGTTTCAGTTACAGTGTGTCTTCTTTGAATAACACTAACCACAGGTAGGAGAATGACTAGATCACACACTCTAGAATGGAAAACAAATAAAGAGAAATGTCGAAGAAAAAAAAAAAAAAGTTGTAGCAAAAACAGTTCAGCCTTTTCTGAGAATGAGGTTGAGGAAAACTCGTTTTTCCTTGCCCTGTTAGGCCTAGTTAGCATAGCATGAGTCTGTGAACTTTAACTGACTTTTTGTTTTGCATTGTATATACTGTGATTAAAAACCCATTTAGGCTCCCCACTGTCATTTGGTCTCAAACCGTAATAACCAGTTCAAATATTCTTATATTGGTTTCAATTAAGAAACTCTCCTGGCTTTACACTGTGGATCAGGGACTCAAAATTTTAGGCAGGAGTGTAATTTGTAACTCTTATTCCTATGAGGATTCATATAAACTTGACCATATAGACTTGCCTTCTGAGCATTTCATTCAACACAGGAGCACCAGGGGCTCACCTCCATTTGGCAGTTCCCTTCCTGGGCAGGATACACCACCTCTCTGAGGGTAAGGGGCTGCACTTGGTCATCTACCACCCTGCTCTGGTGCTGAAGGGGCGGATGCAATGTCACACCAGGCTCGGCTGAGCTGCCTTGGTCCCTTCTGCTGCTTCACGCTAAGCCTGCTGCATGGGAAGGACGAGGCTGCACAACACCAGTGCAGAGGGGTGCAGGGCAAGGTGGGTGTAAAGGCAAGCTGGGAGCAATGGGAATTACTGGCTAGGAGCCAGATGTAAATATGTGCATGAGTGTGTGCACACACATAAATGTGACTGTGCAATTAAGATTAGTATTGTAATGAATATACAGAAAAGTGGGGAGTGAGGGGAGGGTGAATTAATTGCATGTCAAACCTCAGTTCTGACTCCCCTAACTTTGAAGTACTACACTCCCAAGCCTTAATGATCTTTTAATTTATACTTTAAATGATAATTTTTACTTTCTGATTATTCAAAAGATGGGCAACATTTGACACCAATAGTTTACATTTAAGAAAAGTAATTGAAAAGATGCAAATGCCTTCACTGAACAGATATGCAGAATGCCCTTCTGTGTTAAGCATTGGTAAAGTGAACAAGCATATTAATATAGGCAAAGCTTCACTAACCACACTTATTTATATTTTAGGCAATTACTTCATCATGAAGATCAGCATTTATTCCTCAGATTCATATCTGATCATATTAAGGCTACTGGAATAGTTCAACAGCATTACAAGAGAACTGCAGCTAGAGTATAGACAGGGATGAGATCTCTGAAACCTCTTCAGAAACACTTATGTTGTTTCAGCACTTCTGTACTGTTTCAGTACTTCAGAAACTTGTGCACTTTGGGACTGAAAGAAAATACAGCTTCATATCACTTAAACACACATGCCTTTTCCATATGAAGGAAAGCCTCAGAGGTGAGTACTGTTAAAGAAAAAAAAAGTAATGGTTGTGTACTACTGTCCTCTGACAGTCAAAACAAACCTTTGGCAGGGAAAGTGATATGACACCTTCATTTGTTCTTACTTTTATAGGATTCAGAGAGCTATGGCAGTCCCTTTATGTTAAATCAATGTCAAGATTCGTTATGTAATTTCTACTTTTGAAAAATCAGCATTGTGGCATTTGTACATTCCTATGGATTTGGTTATTACTTGAACACAGTTTTGTTGCAGTATGGTAACTAGGTATTTCATTAAACAAAAAGTCTTGTGTAAGTTTCTGCAGGGATCCAGGACTGAATGATCAGGTTTCATTTTTCAGTGTGGCAAGGATGACATTAGTAACTCCAGGATTTCTGCCTAGAAAAAATCTTAATATTTCATAGGAGAGACTAAAATGTGTAAAGCACAAAGGACTGAACTAGGGAATCCATTAATGTGTTCAGTAGGTGGAGTATCAAAATCCTCCTCACCATCAGACATGTCCAGTACCACCTGCCTTCCAAGAACATATCTGCATTCACACTACAAAACACATGCCTCTAGATGCCATTCCCAGCCCCTCCCCATATACAAGCCCAGTCAACATGGGCTAAATCTAAAGCTTTGCCAAGGGGAAAGCTAACAGCAAATTAATATAACATCCAACTTAGGCCTCCTCCACTAACTGGGACCATTCAAAGTTTGTGCATCCAAAAAGGAAGAAAGAAGTTCTCTTCAGGAAATCACACTTGCCTTTCAGGCTCATTTACATTTGAGGTAAAAATGTGCTCATTTTGTCAGCAATGAGCATTCACTTTCCTGTTACCACTATTTGCTGACAGATTAGAGCATTTCAGGTTTCAGCTCCACCATTTTACACAGACTACAGCACTTATACTGAACATGTCTGCATTGAAGAACAATTTGAAATAACTTGAAAATTATGTCAAATATGAGCTCACAACAGCATAAAATTGCCTATTTACAAATAGCGCTCCTGGTAAAAAATGCAGATTCTAAACACAACCTTAAATTCATCCTCTGTAAGACAAAATTAACTATTACTAATGCATCTGGATGTAAAACGAGGATTATGAATAGGATCATGACTGCTTTATATAACTCTGCCTACCAAAGAGAAACAGTGAATCATTTATCTTAATGATGCCAATATTCTGCCACACATAAGATAAAACTTCACAGTGTGGATAGAAAGTTCAGAAACTCATTTAAGCACCAAGCAAATTCTCATCAGCTATCAGGAAAAGTAACTCATTTACTACAGAGTCAGACAAGGTTTACAAGGAGAGCAGTATTTTTATTAGACTACCTGATACAGCTTCTTAGATCAATGGTTGAGCTAATGCAAAGATATTACAGACTTTGATTTTCTCTGCAGCAAAAATCATAACCTCACTTGCACCCTTGGGCTAGCACAGGTACAGGAGCATTCACTAATTGTATGAAACACGTGGGACAAAGTTTTGTGCCATGACTGCATATGGAAGTGGTGGTGCAAAACCAGTACTGGCAAGACCTCCCACGCAAAGTCAAGGGTGGCATCAACACCACACGTCAGAGAGGCCAAACAGCACAGAGGCACAGGAGCACAAGGTGCATGTACTAAAGCAGGTAAGATCCTCCATCCACCTATTATCCTATTGTGCCTCACACACACCACAGGTGGGGGTACCTGTTGCTGTAGGGACGGGTGAGAACTACCTGCAAACCAGGTTAGTATTTTATGCACTGGTGGAGAAGAGGCCAAGATGTTCTTTTTGGGGTAGTGCATGCCCTGACATGTGGGATTCAGTTAATCTTTCTTAATACCAAGTGTTATTTTTGTAGCCAGCTACCCATGTTATACACATAAATATACACTGTTTAAAGACAGATTAGCATTAGAAGGTCATAGGCAGCTCAAAATAAAATTACACAAACCCAACCCAGCTACCTCCTCCAAAGTCCCCATACACTTCATTGCAATATGCATGTGGGTTAATTTCAGCTGCTGTAACTCACTGATCTCCATTTAGCAACTTCTGGTTTTTTCTTTTTTTTTTTTTAATGGCACTTTGAAGGCGTGGGCTTGTAGAGAAGTGATGTAAAACAACAACCCAAGAAAACAACCTAAATTAAGCATCTGTTCATATCACTGAAAAAAGAGGGGGAAAATGAGATATCTTTTCCTTCTGATAGTATTTTCAAAACCCACACAAACAGTGCATAACTCTTTAACTTTTCCAATGGATATTTTGGGGTTTTCCCCCTGCACAAGGCCCTTTCATGGAGACTGTAATCCTCCAAGTCTTATGTTCCACTCACATTTAAATATCTCAGATCTTACTACTGCTCTTTACCTATTGTTAGTTTCTATCATAGCAGCAGTCAGAAATGTCAAGGAGACCCTGACTGTAAGACACAGTGTAGCACAACCCCAGAAAGTTCCTATTGTGTCAAGCAAAATTTGCTGCTATTTAATAGTAAAATATTGTCGTAATAATAGATCTCGTACCTTCCAAGAGTCCATGTGTTTTCTGCTGCTCGCAACAGGCAGTGAAGGCACTTTCACAGGCAAGTGGGACTACTCATTTTCATCATACAAGGGCATATTATGACATAAATCTACACGGTTTTTGTAAGAACTTCTTTCATAGGCACACATCAAGACATACAGCCAGAGCTCCCAAGCAATCTTTTGCCTTTCTTTTGCTTATTGGAGGAGCCGCAATAGCTCCTCTACCGAGGAACTGCAGTAGTGATATTGCAGGGTGTGTGCTATACAGTGATGGTTTGTTCCCCCCAGTTACAGTCAATCAGTTTGGGATTCCTTCCATGTTTTCACCGTCTCTTCCAAATTAAAAAAAAAAAAAAAAAAAAAAAAAAGGGGGGTGGGGTGAGAAAGAAAGGAGGGAGGCAAAAAGGGGAAAATTTCTCAACCTATTTCTTTCACATGGAGACCATGTGCAGCCTGCTTCCTGCTTTGCCATGTTCTGTGGCAATCACTTTGATCCCTGGGGAGGTGAGACGGAAGTTGGTCTTCACCATTTAATTTTTTTATAGATAGCAAAGTCCATCCTTCCACCTGCATCCAAAGCACTAAGGCAGCTGGCAGAACAAAGCAGGAGAGAAAAATAGTTGACCAGAATCTGTCTGAAATTGCCAGCATACAGGTGCAGTCTTGTTTTTCATCTCAGTTGCAGCAGTCCCCAGTGACTGTCAATGTTTTACTGAGGCTAATTAACCCTTTTTTGCCTAGAAAGGATCAGAGAAAGAAAACAACCAATCAAAAAAAAAAAAAAAAAACAAACAAAACCAAAAGCTATCCAAACTAGAACAAAATTACATGAGTAGAGAAATGCAAGAATCATATCTAATTCAGAACTATGCTACAAATAAAAAGGCTGCTATGCAAGTAAAAAACCCCCAGCAAATCTGCGCGGAAAATTTGCATCTTTGGATTGCTGAGACAGCTCCAAGGTTAGCATGTTACTTCTAACACCTGAACAAGGTGGTAAAGATAAACAGAGAAATCACTCCAGAGGCACCGTCAAGAGTAAAGGAGCAATTGTTAAGCAAGGAATAGTAAAACTGAACAATAAACTTGGATAAGCACTGTAGACGGGAAGTCAGCAAATCTAAACAACTGAAATAAAAGATAAGACTTTGAGGATAGATAAGAATTCCCAAAGCTGCAGTTTGGCTGAGCCGTCCACATTAAACATTCCTTCAGATCCTCAAGGAGAAGTGGCAAAGGAGCCTTATGAGCAAATTCAAGTGCAAAAGGCAGGACTCTACCCTGTAATGTGGTGCCTCGTGCTCCTTCTCTGGCTGGTTGTTCAAGTCCTAAACTACAGGCTTCCACTACTACCCTGAGGCGATGATCCCATAATCCCAATGTTAAGATTTTTCCATTTACATGTAGCCCAAGTTTTGCTTCTCATTTTCATCTCATTCCTGCCATTTATACCTCCTTCCATTAAAAAGAGAATGTCCATTGTTACCATTTGAGTATTATACATATTGGCCTCCTTTTCACTCTGCAGCTGTCATTAACAAGGATGTATTTACTTCTTTGAAAGCATCTGTGGAATCCACCTGTCAATGAAGGGTACCTCCAGCCCTTCAGGACCAGGCTTACCACAGTGGCTGCAGAGAGGGAAAGGTCCTTGTTTCTTCCTTCCATCACCTGATACCTCAAAATGCCCCTCTCAAAATGCACTGGGCTTTTATTCCCTTCTCCAATCACATGCTGAGTGCATGTCTAACCTCACTAGCAGTGCAGTTTCTTGCCTCACAGAAAGTTTATTTGGTCCAGGTTCTTTTTCCCCCCAACATCAGTTTTTCCATAGCAACTTGAATTAGAACTAACTGTCCCTCTGACTTGTCACAAATTCTGACAGCTGCCTACCCACCACTGAAAGCTGAGTGATGGCAGGACAGAGAAGTCAAACACTCAGGCAACATCTGGGCTTGTTTTTACCTTCAGTCTTTGGTGCCTCAGCTTTCAGGGTGGAGAATTCGTAAGGATGCTCTGCAGCTGCTCTTCAGCTGTGATAAAATCCAGACTTAGCTCTGCCAAAGCCTCTGTAGCTGTAAATAAGGTAGTTTTGGTAAACAGAGAACAATCCATAGGTCTGGGAGAAAAGAGGGGAAAATGGGGGACAAATGCTTAGTTGTGCTGGTACAGCAGGAGTTCAGCACCGGTGTCAGAGCTACTGAGCCCTCCCTGATTCACCTCAAACAGGCCAGTTCAAAACACCTCACCAGGAGTTGGGGATTCTTGAGCTGCAGTCACATTCCTGGCCCTCAGTGAAACCGCCCACTCTGACCCTAAGGAGCAGCGCCAGGGAAAGCGATGCCTGCAGACCCAAGAGCTACAAGCCTGCCACGGGGCTGGAAGTGCTGGAAAGCCGGGCTGTGATGCAATCCTTTGGCAATCATCGGCTGCGCTGCAGTAACACTTGCCTGGCTCTGCCAGTTGTGCCTTCTATATCCCTCACTTTGAAGAATGCCACGTGCAGACTCAGTGAAAGGGAACACATTCCCCTTGCCGGGAGACTGCAACAGCAAGTCTTGGATATTCTGTTGGCTATAAAAATAGAAAACACTCTTTGGTGATGGAGATGCCCAGTTTCTTCAGACCTCTCAGTTCCTCACACGATGTTTTCTCAAAGTCTTACCTGGATCGTCCTCCCTGCAATTCAAGCCCATTCCTTCTTTTTCAGTCAGCAAAATCATGGAGAATAGCTTGATGTTTTCCTCTTTGCAGCAATGTTAATAGTATTTATTAACAGATAATTACCCTCTAATGAAATAGAATGGGATTTAGAAATATGAGCCATTAGGAGCCTTCAGCTGAAAGGGAGATGAAGTATGATGAAAACTGCTCTCTTAAGTGTAGTATTTCAGGATTTAACTGGATTCACACTGTTAAATGGAAATTCCACAGCAAATGGAATTTTAGGTTTGCAAAACAACTTCCTCTCATTTATAAATGGTATCACTTTGCATATATTTCAATGGTCAAACATCTATTTAGTCCCTGGAATTATTTGTTCTTTCATTAATGGAGACTAGATGAAAGCTGCAGATAACAGCTAATAATGATTGAACATAAAGTAAAACCTCTTTTATTGTACAGGATCTGCAGCCTGAGCACCATGGCAATAATCTAATGATGCCAAAACTTGGATGCCCTTCAAATGCTGCAGAACAATAGGTGCTGCCAGCATGACCCACAAGAGGCACCAGCGGCTGAGGAGCCAGACTCTGAAGTTGCACTTTAACTCTGCGGCCGTGGCAGCACACGGGCAGCGCCCCAGGGGCACCCTGGAAGGGCTGTGCCTGCACTGAGCTGGGCAAGGGGCCAGCGCTGCTCAGGCCCAGCCTCTTGGGGCTCCTTCTCGTTTAGACCCTCTGAAGTCCAGCTGCCAGAACTCAGGAAGAAGTAAATAGGAGTCCTTGTCAGGGTATTCCAGAGCAGGGAAGCTCAGCAGCTCCCATGGAATCCAGCAAGACTTGCCCAGCAGTGAAGCTCAAAAACCTCTCTGTTTTCAGAACTTCCACATTTTAAAGTTGACAGGGGCTCGGTCTGGGTAAGGGGTGTGAGATTAAAGTTGCCCCTAAAGCTGCTCCAGCACTTTGGAGCCTTCTCAGGGACAAGCATACAGCACACTGTGGACAATTAAATGCACTGATTGTGTGCACTGAGCTGTGCATCAGCAACTCCTTTAGAAAGATTGTCCAGCTTCCGTCATTTGATACCAAACCCCAAATTATTTGAATGGCTGATGGGATTATTCAATGCATGTGCCATAAAATCCACATGTACTCTATGAAGCATGAAACTAAAACACTGATGAAGAAAATACATTTCACTAGCAAGCAAAAAGTGATTTCTCAGACTAATTCTTGGAGTAGATTTGGTGCTTTCAGAGAGTTTTGGGAATGGGAAAGGGTAGGGAAAATACCAAAACATGGTAACGTGGTATAGTTAATTTCTTGAGTATTGTTTTCCCTCCTGTCCACGAAACCATTGCATTCACAGACTACCTAATTTCCTGAACAGAAATCTTGTTTATTCTGCATTGTGAAGAAAGAGACCCCCATGAAGAAAAAAATGTGAGGACATTCACTAACTGAGATCACAAAAGGAGAGAAATGGACAGGGAAAAGGCCAAGTTCTTTAACAGAGAGACATTTCCAGCTGTACCAAAGTATTTATTTTAGTTTAAAATTATGGCTCAGTGAATTAATGAAATGAAGGTGCAGAGGTCAGGACCCACCAGAAATACCTCTCAGAAATACCTCTACCTGCTGTCATCATATAAGTCTGCATATTTTTCAAAACCCTAAGTGCTCACACCGTTTATTAGTCCTGTTTCAAAGTAAAGATACTTCCACTCCTTAATGAGAGAGTGCTTACAATTGAGATAAATACTGGATTTACAGCATGACCCTCCTATCTATAAATAGGGCATTATTATCTCATGGTCTGTGAAATAAGCAGGGTCTCCTCGACTACTTTTTAATACATTTCTGTTTTGTTATTAAATCGAGACAGCATTATATGTGTTGGGCAGGCATTCCTGTTTGTAGAGGACAGAAACTTGGGTCCTTTTTTTGCCAGCTAATCCAGAATTTATCTTTTCTCTCTGTTTTGTTAGTAATTATCACTTCTGAATGAAAGAAACCTGAGGGGAGAAGTAACCTCTCTTTCCTTGCCATGGAACATACTTCAAGGCTTTCCGTTTTTCTGGCCAGACTCCCATCCCAGATTTTTGGAGCTCCGGTGGAGCTTGCTCTACTATTATAGCTGCCAGCAGAGTGTATTGTTATAAGTTATAGTGTCCAACTACATCTGAGTAATCCACCTTTACAAAGGCCTTTTCCAGAGCTTTTTGCTCTCATGCCTGATAGTGCCAGCCCCAAAAATAATATAATCAAAATTGCCTCTCCAAGCCATAAGACTGAAAAACACGATTTTACAGAAGTACCTAAAAAAATCCCCAAACCCTCTAAACTTAGTCCCACTATAAATATAGACTACCTTTCAACTACTGAGTCATAGGTATGTGACAACTAAACTTTTAAGATTCTGCTTGTGGACTGGACATTGTCAAGACAGCCTTACACAGATTAACTCTCAGGCTGTCCATGGAAGAAATATTACTATCTTCAGCTAAAGACAGGGAAATTGAGGTGGAGGTTCAATTTACCCAAGGTCATGCCATAAATCACTGGAGAAGCACAATTAAAACTGAATAGCCACGGGCTCATGAGTTCTGGAGAAAGATTCAGGGTCAGGATTTTTGTTCCAGGTAGAGATTTATGACAGAGTAGATAATGAATAAAAAATTTTCACTGCAATTTTCTTTCCAAACAATGGTTGTCATGCACCAACACTGATCTAAGTGAGTCTTACAGATACAATTTTAGAGGAAGAAAAAGACAACTAATAATAGTACACATAACAAAGTGAGAGGAAATATATGATCATATAATTTAAATGGACCCAGAAATACTTTTTTTTTTTTTGCTCCATCACACTGCTGTAAGATAAAACTAAACTTTTCCATAAGAGAGAAAAAGTAATAGATGATATTTCTAATGAAATCATGTGGGCATAGATTGTGCGAAACAGAGCTACCTCATTTCTTGCTTTCTGGCAAAGCCTTAAGCATCCCTATTGTGTCTCCCAATCCTTACCTCTTCCACACTAAAAATTCCAATCCCTTGCAGTTTTTGTAGGTTTCTAAATCTCTTGTCATGCTCACTGCTGTTCCCCGAACCATATTCAGCTTGTCTGCCAGTTCCAGTATGCAGTTCCAGTATCCAGTGCCCAAAACTAAAGCAAAGTATTCCTGCTGAAGCTTCACCAGCATAACTTGGGAAGAAGTAATAATCTGATTTTACACATTTCACCTCTGCTAATATCACTTGGGTGACCCTTTTTTCCAAACAGACATAGTGTGTTGATGATTCACTTAGTTTGCCTTTGAACCTGTCACCTTTCACATTTTTCTTCAATGAAACTGGAAAGCCACTTTGTATTTTTGTCTTTGGTTCCTTCTTCCTCTAGCACAAATCTTATTGGCACCTATTTTACTGATTTGCACCATTACTTTCATTTTCCAACATAGTTTTAAATTCTGATCATGTCTTACAAACAGCCTGCAAACTCCTGGTGTCACACACGCATTTTATAAATACAACTACATCATCCAGCTCATTAATGGAAATAGTGAATAGAAGTGACAGAGAACTGACCTCAGGGACCTCACTTGCAATATCTCCCTGGTATGATAACTAAACTTACATAACTCTTTTTTGAATGCAGCTTCTCTTTTTTAATTAGTTATGCATCAAATCCTTGTGATAGATGACCATATTTCCCCCCCTTTGGTAATAAAAAATATCATATAAGACAGTATCAAAAATCTTACTGAAATCAAGAGTCATGTCATGCACTCCTATTCACTTAGACCAGTTTTACTGCCAAATAAGTGAGTTGATTTGAATATCCAACATCAGTATTTTTCTTAGAAAGGTTTTTCCCCAAAATGGTCTTTAAATAAGCATAGAATTTCTTTGTTAAAAACTGTCAACATTTTCAATATTTCCTATGACAATGTAATCCTATTCTTTTCAAAATTTGTAAAATCACTGCTGGTATTTTTTAGTAAATAGTGATAAAATATAGCTAATGAATTAGGTCTTTGAGTTTTTAGACACAAGATTCAGATTAACGTTAACTAATCTGATTTCAGTTGAAACTCACAAAACCAGCTGTAAATTAAACTTAGCAAAGTGGAAACAAATAATCATTTCAACATCTTTTGATAGAGTGTTTTTTGGTTTTCAGACAGCACTAAGAACCCAGACCACAGCTTTTAATTTAACTTTTCAAAGCATTTCCAAATTATTTTCTTCCTAGAGCAGATACTTTAGCACCTTAGAACAGAAGAAGCAAAAGCTACTTCTACTCACACCTTTCTAGTCAAAAAAAGTTGTAATGATAGTGGCAAATCAGCAGCCAACCTGCCTACACAAAAAAAGCCAATCTTCAAAAGGGCCGATGTAAAACAAGGCAGCTATATCAATATTTACAGAGATTTTTCCAGGAGTGAATAAGTTCCCTGAGCTGCAGGAGGCACAAGTGCCTCAAGAAGTGAGTCACGCTGAGGATGGACAGCAGGGTGTCCGTCAGAGAGATAAGCAGCACCGGATGCCCGGGCAGCTGGCACACTGCCACCCATCCCATTTCTCCATTTCAGCTGGAGTTTTACACAGGAGGCAGGAGGCCAGCAGGGAACTGAGGGTGGCTGGGAGGGAGAATGGGAGCAGCACCACAAATTGCATGTCCTTCCAGGAGTCCTTAATCCCTTGTGACATGTGCCACTGCTTACAAATCTGCGGAGAGCCAGGCCTGTTTTCCACACTGCTGCACTGTGCAGAGAGACTGCCAGTGCCCTGCTTGAGCACTTCTCTGTTGGTATTGCACAGGTTCAAATGGCAGCAAATTCTCTTTTCCTCTCTCTGGCTGAGTTCTTATTCAATTTACAGGATTCAGTCTGACCCTGGGAGATGAATTTATGACAAGAAACTCCAATTCACACCAGAACTCTGCAAGTGAGGTTAACCAGCATTCAGCTAGTGTTGCAGGCACAAACACATGCATCTTCAATTTGGAAGCTGTGCTGGTCCATTGCTGGGTCCTAAGAAGGCAAGTATCTAAATTTAGCTAATTCTAGCTCTAGGAAAATATGGCAATGCTCTGGAAAAACATACCAACGGTTCAAATGAACTAGGAATAGATTTCTTCAATTATACAAATTTCCAATATGATTTACCACACATTCAAAACAAAAAAAAAAAAAGGAACAAAACCACTAAAAAAAAAAAAGATAACCCAAAACATTCACAGATGTTACAGCACTGATCTTAGTGTGGGAAACCGGTGGAGTTCAAACGACTCAATGAAGCAACTACAAAAAGACCAAACCTTGACAGTGTTTGACCAATGTCAGCCCCAATGTGCTGAACTAGTCACTCTTTCCTCTTTTTGCAAAATGTGTCCTTAGAACAAGCAACCTGAGCTAAATATTAAGTTTATCACCTTTGGTGGCAGGCCTTGTATGTACATTTAGGCTGGAAGATATTTGAGTCTTACAGCTTTCTTCTCCTAGTTATCATGGCTCAGAGAAATCCTTGTTTATAGTGTTGGTAATGGCTGGTAATGGCTGTCAGCATTACTTGTTCTATATTGTCTTCCATTTCACTGGCATGAAAAAACAATCAGTGCTAAGCATTGTTAAAAATATTAACTCTCCTGATGAAGCAAACTGAATCCAGCTGTTGCTAGATGATGGCACAATCCATCAGGAAATTGTATCTTAGACCATGTCTGCACAGGTCTCTTCCTCCAACACAAAACCTGACCAACAATCAGAACCTCAGAATTATCCAACAATTTTTTTCCTTGTGAATTCAGGCTACTCAGGGATCTAACTGGAGGCAGCCAAGTCTCTAACACTTGTCCCACAAACCTGATATCAAAAACACTGCCTCAAGTAAGTCTCAGCAAGAGCCAGGTGCCCAGGTTCCCAAACATGACTTGAAAACCCATACTACTATGTTGACAAAGAGTACAAAGGGCAAAATGCCAGAGACACTGAACTCAAAGAGCTGCCATTGAGGGCTTTTTCTATTTTCAGAGAAAATCTAACCCTGACTGAAAGAACAGCAAGGAAAGACAACTGCAGCTACCACTTCAACCAAGTGTGAGGCAAAAGTGCTGGCTAGAGCTTTCACCCTCCTTCCCAGTGCTAGCTCGTTGACTGGTACTCATCCCTGGCAGACAGGAAGCCTGAGCCCTGGCCCTGCTCAGTACCAGCCCCGTGGAGGGTGCCCTGGGTGCCCCTGCTCTGAGGAGTGAGGGTGCCTTTGCTTATCCTAAGGACAGCCCATCTCTTTCTCATCCAAGCCTTTGGATACAGGCAACAAATTAGAGCCTTTGGGGTCTAAACTGGGAGTCCTGATTCCAGGATGTTTCCCATGGAGAGCAGGACCTGCAATGTCCAATGAAACAGTATTCTTGGGAAGCACGCCAGTGCAGGGCCATGTGTTGCTCCACACCTTCTGCGTGCCTGCACACACCCAGAGTGCATCACCAAGGAAAGCCACCCTGGGATGTTCATGGCTCTGTAGCTCTGTCTCAGTTAACAGAAGAGCCACTTTCAGTCACCCTCCATTGCAACCTGGACCTGCTCAGCTCTGCTCATGCTCTTGCGTAAGGAAGAGGGATGTCAGGAGTGCTTGGCTACACTGCAGAGCACATTTACTGCCCTTTCTGCCCTTTCCCTGATGTCACTTTTTTATTATGACATTATACTAAACAACAATGGGGATTAACCAACGCTGTATAAGCTTATTATAGGCTTATGCAGCCTGCTAAAGCTTGGCTTTGGATGGCATTTATTTTAATGAAGCTCAGGCTGACGTCACTATTACACCCATGATTGTGTATCCCCATCAAGCTCTAAAATGAATGCAGAACATAACATGAAGTTGCTTTATACAGTGTCTATACGAAAGTGTCAAAATCCTGATGACATACACTGAAATAAAAGTGCGCTGATGATGCAACGGCAGAATAAAAACGTTGAGGTGAAATTAAAGGAATAATTATGGTCCATAAAAAACCAGCACTGCCAAGTGAGTAACACTTGGTGATGATAACTACTTGCATGTACTCTGCACAGCTCACCTGCAGCAATGGATATACAAAGGCTTAACTTGTGCACTTTAAAACATGCAGTGCAAGCAAGGGAGCAAACCAACCTATTCTACTTACCAAAAATTTGGATGGGGAGAAGGAGGATTTTCTTCAAATCATACAGTTGTGCAGTGCTGAATTAGCAATGTTTAGCTGTGGATTAATAGCAGGATGTTCAACATTGAAGATAACATCCAGAAAAAGATGAAATTCAGTATTTATTTTACCTGAGAACTGAGGCGATGAACTGAGGATAAGCAGCTGAATGCAAGGAAAACCTGTTCTAGTCACTTCTGTAAGAACTAGAGACATTAAAAAACTGATTTTTGAGAATTGCAACTCACAGACAATTTCATTGGAACTCTTTCACTATTATTTAATGAAACCAAACTCTTAAACATGGGCAGAAAAACAAATATGGACTGACCAAGAAGAAAGTTAAACCAGCACTGAGTGTCTCAGCTCCTCTTATTAACTTCATCACCAAAAGACATGGCTAGGCCTGTGCTGACTCAGAAAATGTGTGAAAAGAGGTCCCGCAGTCGAACATGTCCATGGAACTTCATTAACTCTCCTTCTGATCCCAGAACAGTAGGATCTAAGCCAATATATTCTGCAACAATTTCCTTCCCAGCTAGTGCAGGCAGAGGTACTGAGTCTGCCATGTACACTCAGGGATGCTGGTGAATGTGAGTCTGGTGAAAAATTTCTGCATACCAGAAAAATAATGGTAACACTGGGCTACCTTTTCTTCTTTTTCCTTTAATACCTGCATTTTATGTGACTACAGTAGTTTTCAAACAGCTATATCATAACAGTCTGTCGCAAGCGTATTGGGTGTTTCAGTTTGCCAGACCTGTCATAATAAATTAATTACAGGATGTTGCAGAAGTGGCTGAGTTCCAGCAGCATCTTGCACAGTTTAATATAGACCTATTTCCCCATTTCGATGTATTTGTGGTTAGATAAATCCTCAGAAAATTTACAGCTGCTACACACTAGTTTATTATACTCCCTGCCTTTGCAGGCGATATAAATGCAACAAAAATTTGAAGTCTGCTCAGAGCATAGATTTTACTGATATTGCTTTACCGGTGTGGAAACATTTTTTTCCGCTAAAAGTGGCATCTGCAGTTTCTACTGATTGTTTGCATTTGAGCATTACACAGGACTTGTAAACTTGCTTGTCACAGCCAAACGCTGTGAAAATTCATTTGGCTTGACAAAGTCCTCACAAACAATCAGGTGGACGAAGTTTTGTATGAAATGCAGAGTTGACACCTTCATCTATGACTGCAAGAGAGAAAATGTTTTCCCAGCCTTTAAAGTTAGTATACACTAATTGCAGCCTTGATGTTGTGGCTCAAAGCCCGTTCCTTGCTGATTTTGCTGGAGCTTTGAGTATAGGGGTCCATCTACTCTAAGCAGCTTGCAGGACTGGGACTTTACATAAACATCCCAGTGCTGGTAAACAAACCCTTCTGAAGGGGAAGGCAGCAAGCAACCTGCACATAACACATGAACAAAAGACAAGACTCTTTTCAAAACCACTGTGAGCAGAATATATCTACACATAAGAAAGGCATCCTATGACATTAAATGTTTGAAAGAGCAGCTTGATTCTTGAAGTTCCAATCTCTGCTGCAGCTGTTTTGCACCAGATGAAGAGGCTGGAGAGGACTGAATCAAGGCAGAGGTGCCTATTGCAACAGACAACAACTATTAAGGTGCCTCCTGAAAACCTGTGCCAGAAATCAGGGAATTCATCTCTCCTAACAGCTCTGCAAGTCATAGACTACGTGGAATTCCGTAGGCTGTAGCTCAGAGTTAGAACACCAGAGAGCTAAGAGTTACTGGAGAGACACAGAATGTTGTTCATGGGTCCTGAGAGTTCATCCAGAAAGTTTCTGTAAATGGCACAAAACAAATGTTTTAAAAAGTGAAGTGGTTAAATATCTGAATTTCTAAAGTCTAAAAAACATGACTGAAGCAACCAAAGCTGTGCTATAACACACCTACATGCTATCTTCTGTTCCTTCTTCTTAAGTTCCAATTTCTAGTTGCCACATTTTTGCAAGTCTCCCCCAAGCAGCAGCTTTCTTCTCAAGTTGCTTATTTCCCTCTCTTAGACCTCCTCTTGTTTCTATTCCCTACATGCAGCAGTTTTGTTCCTAAAGCATGTATGCTAAACTCCAAGCAATAAACCCCCTTGACTGAACTAACACAGTATATTTTTACAAGTGCAGGTGTACTTAAAGTAAGTTAATTTGTTTGCAATATTCAGTATGGACACTGGACAGAATGCTAAGGGAAAAACCCTGGAGTACCAATCTTTACATGAATCTTCCTGGCCTCCCTCCACTAGTCAGAAAATATTTCTATTCCCTCCCAATTTCCACATCCATAAAATAGGTTGCACTGCATACATACTAATTTCATACGTGCTAGAAAAGGATCATTAAAAATCCCCGTCACACTTTGTGTTTACCAAACAAGTGTTTTTGCTCTAGTCTGTTCCCGCCTTAAACCAAGTATTTCCTATTCACCTGAGTAATTAGAGCAGAAGGATGTAGTGAATGAAGTGCCTCATTATCAAGTTTGCATCCATGGTCCCTGCAGAATGACTACCATGCCGGCTATTTTTCATAGCTGTCTGCTTTTGCTTGTAATGGGCCATTGTTAACCCTAAATGATCCTGACATTCAATTCTCTGTCAGACAATTGCGTCCAGCCGGCAGATTTAGTTCACTAGTCAACAGAGACTTTCGGTTGTCATGTTCCTCTGTGTTCTCATTAGCCCTTGTTTGACTGTGATCCATCCCCTACTGCCTTCTGAATTAAGTGATGCCACAAATACACTTATTATGTTTTATGATGTCTGTTCCTCAAATTATTTTAAGGAAAAAACCTAAATGCAATTTGATAGCTATTGGGAAACACAGGAAAAACACAGCCACATATTTTCTTCTGTGTTGCTGATTTACACACAGTTCTCGATATCTCTGCCCTATCATAAAAACATAATAGCAACTCTATGGTGCAACCCACACACACAAAACCTACAAACACCAGAACAATGAAAGATCCACGATGCTGCTATTTCCAGGCAGCTATAAATATATAATATTCACACTTTTTAAAGCAACATTTTATCTGGTTTGTTCCAGCAATGAATTTGTGTCACCCTCTAAGGAAGTTTCACAGAGACTTTTATAACTCTTGCATTTTACTTTACACATCATGGCTCAGGGAGCAATTCTGCAGGACACCGTAATGCTTCATCCAATAAAAAAGGAAAATTTTCAGTAGGCAATCTGAATCCTTCTGGAATTTTTTTCTTCCACTGAAATGTAAGTCCTCTAAGTACTTATGCAATATTCTGCAAATGTACATGATATTCACTGCAAAGTGATTTTAGAAAATATGTAGATTGCATTAACACAGAAACAAGAAGCATTATATAAAGTTTTTAAATTAAAAACTTCCTTTTAAACCATTAAAGCATTTAAAAGTTTTATCCATTCTTTGTAAATTTGAAATCCCAACAGCAATGTCTGAAGAATAAAAACTCTACTAATACCAAAAAGCAGTTTTTCTAAAAATGAATGTATCAACTGTATTTTTGAACAAAAGGTAAAAACTGTCTTTGCCATTGTGCCATGCTCATAATTTGTTGAAGAGATTTTAGGGTGAAGGCTCTAATTTTAATACTGAAGGATCATAAACCTTTCTAAATTTCAGATATTTCTGTTCCTTTTCTGTGAAATGAATGCAGAAAACTAGCACCACAGTGACACTCTGTATAAAGGAAGAGAAGTCTCTAACCAACCATGTGGTAGGGAAGAAAAAAAATTATAGAAGCAAAACAAAAGCTATTGCAATTACAAGAAAACATTATGAAAAGTTTATTTTCAACTCCTGCATTTTCATGTTTGGCTCTTATCTGATTCCTTGTGCTTAATTGTTATTTGGAACTGTGCCTTGGAAGACACTACTGCTGCCTCTCTTCTCAATTTGGAAAGTGTGGCAAAGCAGCTCTATTCAGCTTCAGAGCAGTGAACATAATTGGAGCCCTAGTTCGCAAGCATGAAAGGAGGTGCTGTGCCTTTGATTAGAACTACCATCTCTCCATGGTGTTTATCTGAAGTGTTATTTCTGTCTTCAGTGTCGACAATGGCAAATTAACATTTTACAATGCTTTCCAATGAGCTCCCAGATCTTGGCTACTGTTCAGCTTTCCCTGATGTGGAGCCTGATGTCACGCTCTGCCCTTGTTTTAAATGGGACCTAGGACATTTTAAGAAATGTAAGATGTCGAGATTTTTCCCCATTATAAAATCTCTAAATGCCACATGTCACACAGGATGATGAGCTGGAAGACACTGCAGGGACATAAGAGGTGGGGAGCCTGGACAGAATCAGGCAGCCCCAGGACTGAGGTAATTTTACACCACCTCTGACTGGGGAAAGAGACATTACTAAGTTTCCAGCACACGCATGCAAGCCCCATTTAGGCATGGCTCCATGCACACACTCTAGACAGAGCAAAGTTAGGACTGCTGGCAAATAACAACTACCACTGGGGCAAAAAGAGAGGATTTGCTGCTGTGCTTTACTTGAAAGAAAAAAGTTTACAGATTTTTCTGGCTTCAAAACATTTGCAAGGAAGATATTACCATATACAGCAACTAGTCCTCTGCATCTGGGTGCATTTCACACATCAGTGCCCAGCATTGTTATTTTCACTTCTTTTTTTAATGGAATCAAGTGCCCTGTCTACTAAATAAGGGCTTTCTAATTTTATGTTATTTATTGCTTCAGAGGGGGAGGAGAAAGAATTTCCTAGCAGAGTAAAAATAAACTGGACATCATCAACCAGAAAAATGCCAACACTAACTGATAGAAAGTGTTTTGTTTAATATAAAACATAAATTATTTAACAGTGTATATAATTACTGAAGTCATTAGTAAAAGTTCACAAAATAATACTCAAGTAAAAAAACAGAGTAATGATGCTTACAAGTGAATAAGGACTACAAGTAAAACAAACAGCATAGCTGAATATGAAATATTTCATTCATACAAAAGAAAGTATATTTGGCAAGACTGCTGCCAAAGCAGCCAGGAACTCTGACAAAACTGCAATGAATCTTTACTATGTGCAGCACACCTCAGCTGAAATATACAACTGCCTGGAATTTGTAACACTAATTTATTTTGATAAGAACAAGTAGTCCTACTGAAGACAGTGTAGTTGCATAGGTAGTTACTCCACAACTCCCTTCAGAGCTGCAAAATGCAGTCCAAACACATATTTGATGTCAGGAAAGTATTTTTTGAAAACTTGTGTTTTCAGGTACACCTTGATGTCAGCACTTCCACATTCTGAACACTCTTCTATTTAACTTATGCACACTTTAAAATGCTAGTTTAATAACTTATATAGTGGTTGGGCATGTTTTGCTCTAGATCACACTTTTTTACTTGATTCTTTGCTTGCAATGGATTGATCTACAGCCTACACAAATGCCTAAGTGATAGTTTAATCATATACCAAATTAGGAAACATTGTATTTAACAGTTTCTGTTCTTTTCCAGTCCAGTGAGGAGCTGAACCTTCAAGTTCTGTTGATTTCAAGGAAGCCAGGGCAAAAGTCATCCAAAACAGGTTTGCACTATTGATAAGTCACAACTGGTACCGTTTTGCATATTTAAGTATTTTAATTTATTTGTTTGTTGTTAATCCTAGAAGAGAGATCATAATTGCAGCCTTCAACCCATGTAATGAACATCGCCCCAGTATTCAAAAATAAATTATGCCTCTGCGTCATGGCGTTCGAGCTCAAAGGCAATATTTGTCCTTCCATTTGTGCTTAAGTTTGAGCCTCTCGCTGCCTTTTTCTTCTTCTTCTTCAATTCCACCCCACAGGATGTAGGTTCGTTTTCAACACCATTAGTTGCAACTGATGACAGAGGAGTATCGACGCTCATTAAGTTGTGCTGATTTTCTCTCTCATTCCTTTGTATCCTTTTCTTCTTTTTCTTTGTACCTCTAGAGGAAAGTGGATATAAAAAGAGTAAAAGAAACACAAAGTTAGCCCAAATTTAGAGCTTTTTCCACCTACAGCTGATGTGTTAGACCAATTGTCTGCCTGTCCTCTTGAGCACAATGCTGAAACAACTACAAAAACTACTGTTCCACAGCAGATCAAAGACAAAAAAAACATGAAGACAAAATATGAGACCACTCCACTAGTCTACTTTTTATCATAGCATTGCTTTGAAAAGAACTGCTCATGATCTTAAAAATCAGCTCGTCTTGATCAACACAAAACAGATGTAATTAAAAAATACAAATTACTAGTCTCCTCCTCTCATAAAAGCAATTGCACTTGTCTTTTTTCACTTTCCTAAGCTCAGACACCAAAATACTCACAATTAAGGAGAGACTCCTGGTTTATTTATGCAACAAGAATAAGACATGCAGTCAAAGTGCCTGAGATTAGTTTTTCCATTTTAATATATCTGAACAAAGACAGAGTCAGAAATCACTTTAACGTCTATTTATGCTTATCAGCCTTCATACAGTGCCAAAATGATCCGTCAAGCTCCTGTGTTCCAGTTGATGCCTCTAACTGATCTTGCACATGATGGCAGGGATTATGCAGATGTTACCACTTCTACCATGAATTCCCACTCCTGGCAGAAGTTGTAACTTTATTTAACTATAAATACGTAACAATACTTTGACTCTAACCTTTCAAAGGAAGGCACTGTCTTTGCTCAAAATTTGTATTGCACCTAGCACAAAAGGGTCTTGGCTTATGACCTAACTGTTTAATGCTGCTGAAACACATAAGCAAATGGATGAATCAAGACTGAAGAATGTAATGTGTGTCTTTTCCACAAAAATGGTGTTACAAGTGCTGCACCGTCCTAATGTAATCAGATTTTATAGATGAAAATGTTTACACATCAGTCTTGCTAATGAACTGATGGAAGTTCTGAACTGATGAAGTTCCAACTGTAGTTGGAACTTTTTTTAGCGCTAAATTGTATGCTTATAAATACGTGGATTGCTGCAGCTCTAGTACTGGAACATCCTAAAGAAAAGGTTTGGGAGTCTAAGAACCTCTGTGTTAGGATTTCTAGAACAATTTGAGAAGTACTGCTAAATGAGGAAACTAGGGTACAGAGTCATAATTATTCAGTGCTGTAAGTATCAGTGTACAAAACCCAGGGTTCAGCTGGGTCTTGTGCAAATCTATGCAGAGCACTACCTAGTGCAGCTCAAGAAAACCATACAATGGGAACACCTATGTCCTACCTAAGGACATACTGGCTGTGCTGACAAGTAGCACCAACCATTACTACTCGAAGGGTAAGGGTACTATGCTACTTCCAATATAAAGCTACTCTAACTTTGAGAAGCAATTTTCATCTTTTTATTATTTGAACATCAGATGTGACGATGTATCAAAACTTAGATTAAAATCACTTAGCATAATTTCTCTATTTCTTCTAGAGTCTGCAGAAGACATATCAACTTTTTGGCTAAGATAGAAGTCCACTGGCATTTTGTATAGAATTTGTTTTCCTATTGCAAAAGCATATTTTTCACCCAGAAATTCTCAAAAAATAGACATTTCATAACAACTTGTCATTCATGTTCTTTCACAGCAGGTATTGTGGCTGTAGTGAACAATACTGTTCTAATAAGCAAACCACTAATCATTCATTTGGCTTAGCAAGTTGTGCAGGTATTAAAGTTTCACTTCTCCATACTGAAAGTGTGTACTTGGCAACCACTTGATTCTTAGGAGTTATGCAGTAAATAAATTTTAATATATGTCAATGTGACATGACTATTAAGTGTATTTTCAGAGAAAACAGGAAAATAACAGCATGTTTTAGGTGGAGCAACTATTTAAGTACAGACTGGACTGGATCTTAAGTCACATTGATATTGCTGCTAGATGCTGAAATAAAAACCTTTTCCAGTTAAGATGGCAACACTTGCATGTATTCGAATTTTTAAGGATATTTCAAGACACATTGACTGCAGTGAGGAAGAAAACTAGAGTCCTGGCAGGTCATGTTTTTGGTAACAGTAAAGTGAGAGTTTTCATAAAGAATAGGCAGCCCTGTTTCTGAGCTGTTTTATTATCTGATGTGTGCTGTATAAATACCTATACCTACAGAAATATTCATAGTTCTTCACACTAGTGGCATCAGCAGTGTCAGAGGATTCTTTTCTAGCTCTCAAAATAAGGCGACAGCTTGGGGTCTTTTCTGGAAAAAACCTGGTTAATGTGGTCACTGCTGTGAAGTGCTACGACATGGAGCATGCATGATTTCAGACTGGAATCTCCATGATGCTCCTGCTCCCTACAGTTCAGGATGAGGGAGCACATTCCAGTGATTCGAGCACGTAGGGGTCTTCTCTCACCTTTTTGAAATGTAACTGAAGTGATTATTGGGCTCAATTCCTTCAGTGTGACATCTTCTCAGGATAGCCCTACTTTCAATTAAAATGAGAATTTGTATTTGCGATGACTCAAAATTCTTGAATTTTCTTAAATCATTTGTGATTCCACATTTTAAATCTGTGGTCCTACATTTTTCAGTGGATGCCCTAGAAAGGTCACTCAAAGTAATTGTTTCCTGAAGTCCTACCAATGGAGTTGAGTTATCCCAAATTTTTGATACTGACTTCTAACAGACTGTGTCAACTGTCACAGTAACTGTGCTTTTAAGGCATTTCCTTCCTTAATGTATATACTACTAGAATAGTTGTGACCAAAATTCAACACTGAATTCTGTCAATGTGTAGTTGTACAGCCCACTCCTCATCGTGCTTGAGGGTTAAACTTTCCACTCACAGTTTATTTTCAAATCTAGATACAGCTGGAGATACAAAATTCAGATTTAAAGGCAGGTTCAAATGAGGTATGTCTCTGCATCTACAGCATAATGCAGATTATTTATACGAGGAGGGAACCAGTCTGGCAAATGATCAGTGAAATAACTTTGCTTAGGTGACAGATACAACGGCAAACGTGAGAAGTATTTTCAGATATCAATTTTTGAAGCAAAAATGGTTGCAAAAGCTAAAGATATTGTGGAAGCTCCTGTTCAAAATGCTGAGATCTTATCTGCTTACAGCTTTCACGCAACAGAGAGCTACGATTTTTAAGAAATGCAAGTGTCATTATCAGAGGTGCTGCTGGCATCTTTTTAGAATGTGAAAACCTTTTGGAATTTACATTAATTAACTTTTAGAAGGTGCAAAAATACCTTTCAGTCTGCAGCAATAAATCCTAATACATAGCTAAGGGATGCCAGTGAGCAACCACATATCCCTGAATTTTGATTGCCATATACATTATAGTCCTTGCTCTTCTGGGGACGTGCATATATTTTTGAACTGTTATTTCCTTCACATTTTGGGCGTGAAGCACCCTCCCACTGATCACCCTAAAGCTAACTTCTTGTTTTGCTTGAAAAAAAAAAAAATCAACCCTTCCAACATTTCTCACAGTTTTCAAACAACAGTTGTAGGAATAACACTGCAAATTGTTTTAAGCATTTCTTGCTTACTGTGTTGCAGGTGAGTCTCTATCTGTGTCATGTTTGGAGATAAATTTCAGGTCCCCTGACTTACTGCTGACTGCTGTCATCTGTAAACGAGACAATAAAAGCAGGAAGGTAAAAAGACAACAGACAACGGAGCCAACACATGTGCATAGAAAACCCACCAGCTTCCTGAATAAGGAGAGAATATACCTCGTTTGAAAAAGAATGTCTATCAGCCATAAAATGTTAACTCCTATGTGGTTACAAACAAGGAAACAGTGCCCTGCTAAAAAAAAAAAAAAACTACTTGCAAATAAAAGGCAGTTTTCAGGTATGTGCAGAAACAAGAGGTTGTGAATCTGCTTGGAGACAGCTTAAAACACACATTGTTTTGAAAGAATTGTTATTTGTGCTTTTATAAATACAAAAGTAGAATGCTATAAAGCCTTCTTATTGCACAGTTTTCACAAGAAAAACCTTTTTTAAGCCTCCAAGTTTCATTCAAAAGCAGTTCAAATCACTCCAGGTTAATTTGTAGTTCAGGTCTAAAAAGATTCCCCAGATCTGGAAAAGTAGGTTCTCTCACTTCCAAAGTAATTAGAGGGTCTCTATACCACTTGCTCCCTCTACAAACAAACCTAATTCTAAAAGGTCTCAAACTTAATGAAAGAATTCCCATAAGGAAATGTAAATGCCCTTCCTGAGTCTTCAGGAACAGGTTATTTTATCAGTTTAATATTATTTTTCTGCTGACTTAGAATAAACAGGATCAAGCTCCCATTGACTTACTGAATTCACACATTTACACTGTGCACAACAACCATGTTCAAACATTAGTCATTAGAATTAGTCTGCTGTAAAAACACAGATTGCTGGATTAGTTTAGACAAAAGTCAGCCTATTAGAATACAATAATGTAGCATTGGCAGGCCTGGGAAGAGAAATCATCTACTTCACACACAAAATCCTTGTTAATACAGTAATAAACTTGAGACTAAGTCAATGGTAAAAGTAAACACAAAAGAAGGAAATACAATACCACTGATATGAAAAATACAAGGGAGTGTTGTAAAGGGAATGATTCCAAGTAATTAATACTTCCTTCAGCATTTATAACCTTGTGGTTCCTTGCCATACACAATCATTAATTCATTCTGCTTACAGTCAAAACAAAATATTTTTTAGAGAATCCTGTGTGAATGGTGTTGAACCATTTTTACCCACATTTTTGAGTATATATTACAGAATCTTCTCACTGTACTAATACTATAATCAAATATTAACCATTCCAAAGAACGGTAGAGTAGAATTCCCTAATGTGCTGCTACAGAAGACTGACCTTTTATGAAAAACAGACTAATACCTTTTAATACTTTCAGACATCTAAACACAGAAAATTATCCTTATTTTACAGTTAGAAACTTAAAGTATCCACTAAATTAAGCTACTTAACTGAAAAATCTTATGATCTGTTTTAAAAAGAACTCATCACATAGCCTTTCATATATTAAAACACAGGTTTTTAGTATGAGTACCAAGGAAAGAGCAGCATACAATTGGAGACATTTGAATAGCTGTTCATCTCACATGGCAACTCATGAGAATTCCTAGGTCTGTGGAAACAGACTCCCAACACTCCACAATGCTGTTTATGACAGCTTTCTTATTTCATTCCTACAAACTTTCAAGCATGTAACAAAGGAGGAACTAGATACTAGATCTTTATGAATCAGATCTCGCTGTCACTACCTCCTTTGGTCTGTCCCGCACACCTTTGTGTCCCTCTCAGCCTACTCCTCGACCTTCTTTTCCCATCCTAGTGATGTAAAAAGTAGTAGTACTGAAGAAATGAGGGGATCAGTGGCAGATGCAAGGAGGCAGTGCAGGAGCTGGTGAAAGAAGGGGATGAAGCATCAGGAGGAAGAAGTGGAGCCTGGGAAAACATGCCAGAGATCTTTGGCAAAGAAGGTGCGGTAACACACACTGGGAACTCACTAAGGACATGTCAATGTAAGGAGCAAGCCTGGGAAGGCTGGAATATGGAGGAGTTGAGGAGGCTGTTGATCTCATCTTTGTCCATTTCTAAACCTCTCAACCACTTATTATGGGCAGATCTCCCAGGAAGCTCCAAACAGCTCTGCACTATCATCACTGCCTCTGTACTAAGATGCAGTAGAGCTGGTGCTGGAACAGGCATGGTGTGAGCCGTGACACTCTCCAGATCGCATTGTTAATATCACATTATTAGGGCAATGTTTGCTTTAAAGAAAAACACCCTAAGGTTTCAGACACTTCTGAGTATTTTTCTATTCACAAGAACAAATACCAAACAAAATGAGCTCATTTGTACAGTGCCACTAATGGTGTTCAATTTTGTTGCCATCTTCTAATTCTCCCCCTGTTTGACAGATATAGCCCACCAGAAGAAGAGAACATTAGTTCATGTCAACTGTAAAAGCTTGGATTTTCTAAAGGTTTTTTTTGCCTTGTGATCATAGAAATGAAAATTGTAATAAAGTACGTATTTTCCTTTTCTAAAGGGCTTGCTTGCTTTATAGCTCTTTCATTTCATACTTTGCATTCTCTCTTGCTACCACATAAGAAGCAACCAAAGCAATATAAATAAAGGCAAAATACACAAAAGCATATCAAGTTCCTGATCCCTGCTATAGAATCCACAGCAGTAAATCAAGCACTAAACCTGTTCACTAAGCCTCTGCAACTTGTGGGAGCAATCAGGTATTTCAGAACACACTTTCTAAAAGAACCTGAAGCAGTGGGCATCTAAAGGAAATACTAAGGACATAGTCCTATCCCAAATCTATGTTTTTAGTGGTGCTTTCCTCTAGGCTGCGCAGAGTTATCCCTAAGACTGGTCTGCAGAGATTCTCTGGCAGTCTAGGAGGTAGATGAACAGAATAGAGTGGTGCACGAAATCTATTCAGATGATTCAAGCCATGACAGTAAATGAGTTTGCTCTACAGCCTACAGAGGAACTCTCCTATAAAAGCTGTTTCTACAGAACTTCATCTAATTAAAAACTCATTGGATCACAGATGGCAAGAATGAACATGTCTCTGTGCCTTTTCATGCTCGTCTTTAGGACACTACACTCAGTATTAAGTCTGTATCTTGTTTTTTTATTATGCAGTCCATGGATAAAAGATTCACAGCCACGTATTTAACTGCCCAAAACAATGCCAATGCCTGCTGTCAAAACTATTCTAACAAGTCAAGTTCAGGAGAAATGTGACACCACACCTCATTCATAATTTTCTTCCCTGCTATTCTGCACCCATCCACACATTTCCCCATTAAATGAACAATTGGCAGAATTTGCTAGCAGAATTACATATATTTATTTTGCCATGACCTTCCTATTTAAAATGCAATTAACTTACAATTGCTTTTGCCCCTCTTTAGTGTTTTTAAAGAACAAGACTGACCATATTCTTGCCCTTATATCTAAAAGTATTAGCTTAGATGTGATAATCTAGAAGAACCACGGCTCTGTATACAAGACAGACATTGGCATGAATTTCTCTCTTTTGCATAAAAGGAAAAATCTGTTGGGTGAAAACTGTAGTCATGGCTTAACATCAGCAAACACTGCATCTCAGAAATCAAATCCACTACATGAGTTTTTGATGGATAACAAAAGGAGGAGAAGGAGGAAGAGTGGAGACAAGATACTTCAGACTGAAGCAGTATGGTTTAGAACACCTGTTTTCAGTCTTATCAATTTGGCCTCTGGGAATTTATACAGGAGCACAGCTTTGCATTAACATTTGCATTAAAAAGTTCAATTCTCTTCAGAAAGAGGCCATGAGGACCCAAGGAGAAAAATGGGGAAGGGAGAGGTTAGCTTGGTCCTGAGATAGCATGTGTCTTAACACATATTAACAGCATTTTTGGTTCCGCTTGACCAACTCAGTGGCTCAGCCTGATTCTTCCTATCTTTAAACAGACTGGTCACCTACAGTAAACACCTATGCAGGAAATGTCACCTTTTCTTTTTTCCCCCAACAGGTATCAATTTGCTTATAAACCAGATACCTTCTCTTTCAATGACTCAAGTAATACTATAGACACAGGTGTAAATATTTCTTGAGACAGATCACATAGCTACCAGCTTACAAATAAAGTAGCACCACACACACTTAAGAAAGAGTAATTCAACTTGCACATGCAGCTGACACGCTGGAGGGAAAGGATGCCATCCAGAGGGACCTCAAGAAGCTTGAGAGCTGGGTCTATGCAAACCTCATGAAGTTCAACAAAGTGAAGTACAAAGCCCTATACCTGGGTTGTGGCAATCCCAGACACACAGCTGGGCAGAGAAGTGACAGCCTTGTGGATAAGGATTTGAGGGTGATGGCTGATGACAAACTCCACATGAGCCAGCCATGTGTGCTCACAGCCCAGAAGGCCAAACAAATCCTGGGCTGTATCCAAAGGAGTGTGGCCAGCAGGTCATAGGAGGTGATTCAGCCCCTCTACCCTGCTCTTGTGTGACCCCACCTGCAGTGCCGTGCCCAGTTCTGGACATGGAACTGTTGGAGCAAGTCCAGAGGAGTGTCACAAAGTTAATCAGAGGACTGGAGCACCATCCCTACGAAGGCAGGCTGAGAAAATTTGGGCTGTTCAGCCTGGAGAAGAGAAGGTTGTGTGGATATCTCATAACCTTTCAGTATCTGAAGAGAACCTACAGAGAAGCTGAAGAGGGACTTCTTTTTCTGTGTCCTGACTTCAGCCAGGGCAGGGTTAAATTTTGTGCAATAGCTGGGAGGGGCACACCTCACATCATTGCCAGGGTTGGGGGAAAAAGGACTCTGTTGGAAAAGGATGTTCCTTCCAGTCCAAAACTTGGTGGAGAGAAGCCATCTGGCACTAATTTATTGTAGCAGGCTCTACAGAGAGCATCTTTGGATGTGAATCACTCTCTCTTTTTTACATTTTTGTTATTAATATTGCTGATGTTACTGTTCATTTTCTTATCTCATTGCTGTTTACAGTAAATTCTTCTTATCACAACCCATGATCTTCACCTTTTGTGCCTCCAATTCTCAACTTCATTCTGGTACAGTGGAAAAGGGGGAAGAAGCGGGAGCAAGAGAGTGGTGTGTGGATTGGGAGAGCCTCAGTGGGGGCACTGAAATGGGGAGTACCATTCCCAGAACAGCCTGTAATGACAAGACAAGGAATAATGGGTACAAATTGAGAGGGAGGAAATTTAGAGTTGGGACTAGATGATCTTTAAGGTCCATTCAAAAACCCCTTCACATTCTATGATTCTATCTCAAACAGTACAAACTGCATTTTAAAGGAAAAACAGAGTACCGAGAAATAGGAAATTAAAGAACTCAAAAGCTAAAATATGTTAATATTGGGCAAAGATTAAGAAAAATGGCCTATTCCTCATAGATGGTGCCATAGTAACATTTCCTTCAGATGAATGATTTCTTAAAGAATAATCAAAGTAATTACTACTTCAAAAGTAGGATTTATGAAAAAATATCTATTTTATAATGCTATTAAACAATGTATGTGGAAGACTACACAGTAGCTTTGCAGATTGATTCTAGAAGAGCATGTCAATACCTTCAGATGTCAATACCTTCAGAAAGATAGATCTGTAATCATATTAGCTAGGAATGAAGCCCAGAATTATGAACTTCACTACAGAACTTTCTAATTCATTTGAAAATCACTTTTTTTTTCTGCTATCTCCCTGAACCTTGAAAATGAACAGACTTCATGATATGTCAAAGGTCTTCAGCTCTATCCACTGCAAGTTTCATTGTATTAATTCCTTAGTATTTCCCTCATTAGCACAATCACATCTTCCTATTTACCCCTCCTCTTCCTAAAATATAATCCGTCTCTGAAGTGTTCCTCAGTAACCTGAAGAAAGGTAACATTAATGCAGAAAATAGAAACAGTACAAAGTATAAAAGTGTTTGATGAAACTAATAGAAAAATTTCCAGCTATTGTTTTTGAAATATGGAACAAGCTTTCCATGCTTTTTATATTTTTAGATTCAATAAATAAATTTTAAGCTCACAAAATCACCCACATGTAAACAGCTCAAGCTCAGGGGGAAAGCATCAATTGCTTGGCAGGTTAGTTTCAGACACACTGGGCTAAGTAGTCACAAAGTCTGACAAGGACCTCCTCTCGGGGAAGAAGAGTGAGACCATGAATTATTTATGTGAACAGTAGTAATCCCTAACTTTGTTTAAATATACATGGAATCAAGTTTTGATGACCTTTGGGTAGATTATTCAAATTGTGCAATAATAATGTGGTTCTTGCCAGTAAGCCTTTTCTTTTTTTCTATTTACATCTTGACATCATTTTCCAAAGATAAATATACCAGAAAGAATACTTTCTTACACTTTTAATGGGAGTTTAAAATTTACTGTTTTGTCTATTACTAATTCCTACTGTTCTCATGTAACATAGCATTGCATATTTAATATTCAGAATCCAGTTACATGTATTTCATGCAGTGAGTGGCAGGCTATTGAATTATAAAACATGTTCACAAGATCTTATAGCCAGCAGAAAATTTCTGGAAAAAAAAAAAAGACACACTATCGACTTTGAAATGTTTCTGATTGGCCAAAATTTTGCAAAACCCACTATGGTTTCTAATAGAACCCTATTTGAATTCCTGTCCTTTCCACCTTCATCTTAAGGAACCTGAAACAACACATTAACTGGAGCAGCCAGCTGTTAAGTCCATCTCTATTTCTTGGAATTCTTCCTCAGTGCAGCGAGAACTTCACTCCATGAAATTTCAATTGGCAGTTTACATGCATGTTGTAATTAAAGATGATTATGACCTAATTTTGTGGCTCAAGAGTTAAGTAACTCCTAAGGCAGGAAAACAAGGTTTGCATAAAATTATTATTATGAATGCAAAACTGATGGTAGAAAGTATTTTGAAAGAAAGTTCTTTGAACTAAACCTTTTTTAGAAATTATTTGCAAAGCTTAATATTGGATCTTAAGTATTACACCCTCTTCTAATGTTAATAATTCCACTTTATTCACTCATAAAGCTCTGACGATTACCTAGATATGTGTGTGTAATATCTGCAGTTGGAAAACTATTCTTAATTAGACTATCTGGTATTCTCAGTAATTAAAACCATAGTCATAGTCAACATTTTAAGTGCCTTATTTAGCCTTGAACAGTACCAAAAATCTCACAAGTAATTGCTACGATGATTTTCACAGTAACTGTTTTGCAGTCTTAACAGTGCTAAACATTTGAGTAACCCTCAAAAAAACCCAGAAAGAATAGATATAGCAGACCTAGGTATAACTAAGTATTTGGGAAACCATTCTTGTGCCCAAAAAAGCAAACAACTAAAATATTAATTTGTATTTTCCTGCTTGTGTCAACAACTTAAGCAACAACCTAATTACTTAATATTACTCAATAAATATTTTTGGATTAAAAAATTAAAAGTTTTTCTGCAAAGTAAAAAAAAACCAAAAAAACAAAAAACAAACCCCAAAAAAACCCAAAACAACAACAACAAAAAAAAAAAACCCCAAGGAAAAAAAACCCAAAAAACCCCAAACCCTAAAAAACCCAAACAAAACACAGGGTTTTACTAAGTTTTTCTTATCTCCCATATAAAGGAAATTGGCAATTCCCTTCATCAGGTCTTATACTGAAAAAAAGTGAAAGGAATAGGAAGAAAAGTTGCTGTGTCACTGCTGCAAGACAGGAACTGCCATAACCGATGAGCCCCCTCAGTGGTCATCTTAGCAGTTTTGTCTCAGAAGTCTCTGGTATTGCCTAAAGTCAAAGCCCTGTACAACCTTCATTCATTCTGGCAAACAGATGAATGACAAGTTGTTTCTTCAAAGCAGAACTCTGCAGCTTTTGCAAACCTATTACATTTCAAGGCTTCATAATGTTACAGAGATTTGATTCATCATTTGGTTAAACTCACTATCTTCTTGATGGTTTATATGGTGCTGATGTGACTTGAAATTAAAAAAAAATCTGCCAAATTGTGTTTCCCAGTCATTCCAATGGTTTTGAAATCTCAGCCACTACCTCAGCCTAAAAAGTGTTATTAAAGCAATTAACCCCTAAGCACACACATTTAAGAGTGTCTTGTAGTAGCTGAGTTCACCAGGGTAACTAAGCATGGCATAAACAAAAATTTCCTTCTACCAACAGTAGATGTGTTCCATTCCAGCTTAATACACCCTGATCTTGATTAACAGCAGAAGGAAAGAAAAACAAAAGAAAGAAGTGTGCATTGACTTCACATCAGGTACTGCTTTGTACGCTCTCTCCACTGCTCATTCTTTGCTAGTTTAATCTCATATGTATATCCCCTTATATAATTTTTCCAGGACCTGTTTCACAATCTCCCTCTAGACTCTGTATGATTTTGTACCCTTGGCTGCTGTGCAAGATGAAAAGCAACATATTTGCTTGGTTTTGGACTGATACTGTACACTTGATTCATTATGTCTTTCTTGTAGACTACGTAGACTACTACAAAATTCCAATTAATTTTTAAATATGTAGTTAATTTAACTCAAGGTACAAGCAGAATTCAATTTAAGAGCATTTTAATTAAATAATATTAAAACTCATTGTTACTAAAACAAGTACTACCAGTAATAAAAAAACTAGTGTTAAAAAATATGGCAGCCATAGACACATGAGAAATTCTAAGCAATCAAAACTAATCAAATGTTGCTTCTCACAAAGCTGAATAACAAATATGGATTGCAAATGTTAGTAACAGTAGTTGGTGTACATAAAAGTATTGTGCTACAATAAATTGACTAAATTCCTACCAGATTAAAACAGAAAAAAAACCATGGATAACAATGACCAAGTCTAATAAAAATAGGTATAACAGTGCTTCTTTCTCTTCTAATCCAGGTATGAGTGAAACTGGGTGATTTCAAAAACATTCTCTGGGATACCCTCCTTGCCTCTAGCCATGTAGACAATATATTAAAGAAATCTTCAGTAACTTATTTTTCCTATATTTATTCCAGTCTGCTTTTATAGAAGGCAGTACAGAAGGCAGTAGTACATCCTTGTATTTCCTGGATAATGGTTTGCCTAGGAATTTCTCAGCTACAAAGAGGTAGAGGATAGTTCAGATTGATTACTACTCAGTGTAGTGATTAATTCCATTTTTCAAGTATAGTTAGGAACAAAACACTTAGTAATTCGATTTATACAGTTGGCTTCAAGAAGACAGCTGGCTTCAACAAGATTGCCAGGTGAGTAATCTGTGCTCAATACTTTATTATATGCTACCTCTCTATATTCACCTACTAAAAACAGAAGCTGCACAAAAAAGGCCAATTGAAACAGTCTTGAATGTTTTAACCTTGAACACTGCAATGCCTTTTCCAGCCTAAGCAATTCTATAATTGTAAACACTATGGAGCAAAGATTAGATGAATCATTTGAGAAGTCCCCAAAAGCTGTAACAACACAGAATATGCTTAGAGTCTTACAAATCAGACACAGAATATTAGATTCAATTTTAGTAAAGCACAGGGAAAAGTCAAATAATTTGAAAGAAATCTGAACAACACTTTTAAAGTAGTTGTGTTAGTACCATTTCAGTAAATGAAAATGAACAGTTGTGGAAAGTACACTTATTAAGGATACAAAGATTTTGAAATAAAAATTTCTTAAATTCTAACAGTTGTTGAAGTAATTTTTAAGTATTTTTTTTCCTAGAAGATATCCCATGTTTTAAGACAACTATCAGTCTTATTTCACAGAATGGAAGCATAAGCATGAAAAATTTCTAATCCCCTGAAGAACTGAGACTCAATTGGCCTGCTTTGCATATAGTGGAATCTTTAAAATTCAGGGGAAAAAAACCCAATCCATAAAAATCAAATGTCTGTTTTTTTTTTCCTGGACTAAAAAGCGTGTCCTGTTTCTTTTTCTTCTGTATATTCTGACTAACAAAAATCACAGAAACAGGAATGCTTATGCACACGTAACTTCTGTAAACTTAGAGTCAGTGGGAGATTTGCCATCCATTAGAACGGTGGAAGCAAGCAGGATATTCAATTGCCACATAATGACACAGCTGATTCCACACAGGAAAAATATTAAACTTCTGCTGAAAATATACCTGCTTGCCTGGAATGAGATCTACACATAAGAAGTTTTTACATAAAAGATCAAAAATTAATACAGTCCATGTGGCAAAGGCAACCTACCTCTATTTACAGAATTCTTCCTTCTCAAATAATAATAATAACCTTGTAATTAGTATAATTAGTATTAGTATAAATAGTAATAACCTTATCTAGTGTCAGAAAACCTTCCTCTGCTTCTGTTGGTCCTTCTGGTAGGAGAGGAGCAGAATCTGGTATTAATCCTGAAGGTTGTTCTTCATATTCTTCTGAAAAGAGGAACCATAATTCGCCATTATTAGAGCTATGAAAGAATTTGTGAACCACCATGACGTTACAATCTAGCCAAAACCAGGATGTGAACGAAAACAGGTGAAAAATGTTTGAAGGCAAATGTTGTATGAGAATTTATGAAAATTTCTCCCATAAACCTTTATTTATACTAGTAAGTTTAGATTTAAATGTGATTTATATATTGGTTATTTATTTATTGGTATAAAAGCATTCAAACATTTACCTAAGGACAAAGTCCATAATGTTAGGAAGCAGTGGATACTTAACAAACCTATCTTAAATATTTATTTTGATTCAATAAGATGATCATCAACTGCAATAGGAAATTATTTACCTTTTTTTTCACAATTGGACAACTGCCTCAAAAATTTTGTTTAGGTTTTGTCTTTGTTTTTCAGAACATTTTTTTTAAGGCCCTCACTGAAGACTCTTCCTCCAGATTTCTGAGTTACCCTATAAGGAGGAAAGGCAGGGCAAAATGCACAGGATATACAAGGAGAGGACAATAGGGAAGGGCATAGTAAATCTAACTTTAATTGACCCCACCAAGTGAGCACAGTGTTATGTACAAGTGTTTTTTAGGAAAGAGGCTTAAATACTAGATTTCACTTTAAAGGCATAGGGAGGAACTAAAAAATGGGGGAAACCATCTTGAGAAATGTTGGGTTAAAAGATTTCTAAATACCAGTATAACTCCTAGTTTAATAGTTTAGGGAGGCAAATGAATTTCTTGTAGTGTGCAATCACATGCTGTGTCCACAAGCTGAATATTTACACCAGCACACTGAGCATCTTTACAGCAGTGGACTAAGTAGGAAGCTTCCTATATTATTTGTTCAAATTCACCTAGGTTTGTCTGTATCAGTTTAATCAAAACTGTTTTAATAAAAAGGACCTGGTAGCAACTTCAATGCTCAGATGTGAGATTTAGCCATTACTGTTCTTTTAAAACTTCATACTGAAATCCAGATATTTGGGAACTGAACATTCTCCATGAGAGCAGGGGGAAAATTAAGAGCTTGTACAAAAGCTAGATTTAATGGAAATTGCCTAACAAAAAAGCCCAAGATGTTTGCGAAATGCTCTGTTGTGCCCTAAAACATTGCCAAGCTGTGGCCTGAATTAAGTGGCTCTGTGTTAGAAGAGACAAGGGATCAATCCAGCTGACAGATAATTAAGTCAGTAATAAGCTGACTTATTCCATAAGCTGCAAGTGCAATGGTTAGCTAACTTAATACAATTTTTGCACCACAATAAGTCATCATTATGCCACGTGTGTACTACATAAATTCCTATCTTCAGAACAATAAGCAGAACAGCATGGTAAAATCTTGGAGCATCAGTTAAACCCGCACCGGTATACCAGGAAGACAGCAGTAAACTTACTTTCACCAGCCACATAATTAGCTGGAAAATAGCCTTGCTGTCCATTTGCTAGGCTGCCAAACCACCAGTTATCATTATCTTTGTATAACACTTGGATAATGTCACTGCGATGGATGGTTAGCTCATCTGATCGATGCGCTGTGTAGTCATAAAGAGCCACTACCTAAAAGAGAGATAAGAACACCACAGCTTTATCACAACCATGCCACAGAGAAAAAAGCGCAACATTCACTTCCTCTTGCAGAAAAGCAGCTGAAACCAAAGCTGCACTTTGGTAAAAGCTGAGGCTGCCTTAAGTTTTGCTAATGGGATCAGGGGTGGTGGGAAAGCAGCAGGAGAGGCAAGATAAAGGACTGTGGGATTGCAGAAATGGTTAAGAACATTCAATTCACTAAGATTAGCTTCAAAACAGCAGCTGTTAGTTTTATAAGCAATTTGCTTGTGAAGCAAAAAGGAAAAAAAAAACTTCATACAGTCACTTTCTCAGAATTGTTACACCACCTTCAGATCCCATTCTCTGTGTGCTCATGAAGCATATGTGTTTGAATAAATACTTCAACAGTATGACAGCTTTATCCAAGGAAAAATTTAATACAAAAAGACATTGCAAAGTTTTGCTTTGATCACTCCATTTTTTTCTTTCTTCTTTTCTATTTTTCATTTGTTTTGTTTAGCAATAAGCATTTGGATACACAATTTTATAAATATCTGCAAAAAATACATTTATGTTCCATTTCACATAATGAGACTATTTGACAGTGAAATTCAGTGCAGCTATACTTTTATGAAAAAAAGTACTAACAGTCATCAGGACCATGGATACTATATATGATAAACTACTAGAAGCCTGCTTTCTACCCTGAATATGAAAATATCAAGTACAATTTCTTATTTATTTCCTATGCCCGATGAACAAAAATCTGTCCTTGTGAACTCTGAGCAGAGAAGCATGAAAGGAAAACAAATGAACTGAAAGAATAATGGAATTGCTCACTTCCCTCATCATAAGTGAAGAGCAAAATTATGACCTATTTTACAAACAGAATGCTGCTTCCCTACCTACAATCTTCACCTCATATTCCTCTACTAAATTTTAAGTATAGGTCAGAAACAGGGATCATTAGGAGCAATAGGAGGGATAACAGGATTGAAAGAGACAGCAAAGTTATGATGATACAGATAAGAAAAAATCCTTCTTTTTTATTATTCATGCAAGCATTTAAATTTTAAGACTGCTGAATTCCACAGTGCTTTTTATATTTGTATTTCTGCTTTGAGCAAGATCACCTGTGAGTTGCGTGTGTAAAAATATAGCCAATGTCACTTGTATTTTCAGAATTCCATGTCACCAATTAAATAGATTAAATCAGTTATGAATGGGAAAAGATGGAAGTGATTCTACCATTGTAAATTTTATGTGCCGTTTTGTGAGCTGGTCAGCACCAAAGAATTAGTATCAGCATAGTTTTCAGTAGACAGGAAATTTACCTAAATATGCATTCAGAAGTCCTGAAGCTTTTACATAAAGAAGCTAAACCATGAAATGTGTTTTATCTTAACTCTCCTCCCTGCATTAGGAAAGCCAAGAGTAATTACAGGTTGGTAGTACAGAAATATGAACTATAGAACAGAACCAAACTGAACCAAACTAAACTACTCTAATGAGCACCATGACCATGTCCAGTAAGAGGTGCTCTAACAGTGCCAACTTCAGTTAAGTGACATTCTCATGAAAACCATGAGGTCACTTAAGGTAAAAAAATCCAAAATCCGAAAAGGAATGTAGGAATGCAACACTAATTATTTGGCACCATGAAAAACAATGAAAGCCAGACCAAGAATTACTTTGTTTTGCAGTGTCTTCTGCAAGACACTTCTGGTGCAAATGTTGTGTTTTATTAAAAAAATTATAAAAACTCAGTCACATGGAAACTGCCATAAACAGTTCAAACCAATCAGGTCCCACTGTCTCTCAGAAATAAGAAATTAATATACCAATGTGTTCTGTAATAGAACTGGTTTAATAAGCCTGACAATTTAAATAAAATGTGGAAATTGCCATTATATTCTCTGTCAACATATGATCAGAAAAATGACCATAACAGGAGATACGAAATGCATCTCAGAAACAAAGAAGAGTGTAAAGCACTCACAATTACACCCAAAGCAGTGGACTTCCTTCTGGTGTAAAATGTAAAAATTTGTCAAGTTCTATTTGGGTCAATGTCCAAGCAAAAAAAAAAAAAAAAAAAAAAAAATTTATATTCAACAAAATTTTACAATATTGGTTTTCAAGACTTATATAAACCCAGAAGTAATGTAGTTACACAGTTATGAACATCTTTGTAAGAATTACAAAATCTACAGTAGAAAAAAAAAAAGTCCTTAGGATCATGCTAAAAAAAAGGCATGCTTTCAAAAGCAGATACAATATAACAGGTACAGAAGATATTGCAAAAAATTACATAATACTTACTGTCTCTTGCTCGGGTGGACAACTGTTTCCTCCTCCCACTCCCAGTGGAGTCAGGCTGTCATTCTAGAAGAATAAGTTGTTTTAAATTTTAATATGAAGCATTTTGCTAATCTATGATTGTATTTTCATTTCTCCTGTAAGACAGTAAGAATTATCTGCAACAAAATGCTTTTTTCAAAAAAGAAAAAGCAGAAGTGATGTTAAGCAACACTGAGTAATATTGGCTATTGGCTGGTTGATGTTTAGAAAAAGATATTAAATTTTTCAAGCATGTACACCACACTAAAGACACATCTGGACTGAAGACTGTGCAGTCCAAGCTTGTTTGCATTGCGAACACTACAGCAGATATTTAAGAAGTTTTTGCAGTGAACTTTACCTCTGAACCAGTATGCAAAAATGTCACTTCCATATAATGGAATTTTAGATTGGTCTTAATAGCCAGGACTTTAAGTGTAATTGTTCTATCCTTACCCCTTGCTCTTCAGACTTTCAATTAATTCAGAAGAATAGTAGATATATGTTACAATAATGAGGAGAAGCCTGTACCTTAAAAAATTTTGATTTCTGTAAAATAATCAAATGCTTAAACTAAAAGATTTAGAATAGAAAAATTATGAAAATTAGCAGAGGAACAACAGACTAGGGGAAAAAAGGGGAAGAGGTGGAAGTCCTTTGCTGGTGTTACTTAATTTTTTTTTCAATGGTCTATCTTCACAAAGGGGAAACCAATTTCCCCTCAATTTTGTATGCATCAAAGGATACACACTATTATACAGAATAGAAATATTACACAGCAATTAAAATATTTTAGAAGCATTAAATGTGTGCTTTGTGAAGTGAACACTTCCACCTCTAACAGATATACTGCATTAAAACCATTAAATCTGAAATTTTTAATCCAATGTGCTTCACCTCTTTCATATTTTATAGCCAATTCTTTATGTATCTTTTGCACAAACTTCTTTCTCTTCTTCTGCTTTTAAAAAATAAATCTATAATGCATTGTTCTTTTTATTTTCAGTGTTTGCGGTTTTTAAAATTTTTTATTATGGTGGCCCAAGGAACATCATTACAAATTACAGAGAAAATCCTTGCAAATCCTCAGCAGAATAAATGCCATTCTTGAGAACAGGCATTCTTGCCCTCAGTGTGCTTTCCATAATTTAGCTGGGCTTATCCCATATGGGAAAGAAATCACTGACTATCCTGAACTCCATCCAGCCTCCAGATTGTTTTGGTACTGCCACAGTAGTTACAGACACACACAGCAGTTACAGATGAACTCAGTACAAAAGTGAACAGTTGCACTCAGTTCTTATCATCTACCAGAACATCTAAGCCTACCACCTAAAGAGTTCTGAATAATTATGTACATGCACAGAAGGGAAAAAAAAAAAAAAATGAAGTGTAACTGCCTGATTTGATAAACAAATTTTGAACAAAGACTGGTGGAGCTGCAGTTCAGAGTTCACTGCTTGTTCAGTGGTCTACTGCTAGTCAGCACTGCTGTACAGGTTTCAGCTAATTCTCATTTTCCATTCTCAAGGTTAAGAGAACTGCACAGGCAATGTGCTTAGCCTGTGGGATGGGAGTGCCTCCTGTTGCTCAAAAATGATTCATCAGAATTATTAGCAGCATTACTTAGGTATCTAGTTCAGGTACTCATATTGCCCCATTATTGTGTCTCAATCTCTCTGTCTCTCATTTTTTAATAAAGAATTTATGTGGCTCTCAAACACTCATGAACAGCTCGAATAGAGCAAGCTGTGTGGAAATAACAAGCTAACATCTATGAGTCACCCCGAGACTATGCTGAATGTTCTCAGACACTGCCTTAAACTTTTAAGGCAACAACAATCCAAAAAGAATTGAAGAGGTGCTCTGAGTATGTCACCGGCTGCACACACCTCTACCTCCAGCTGTCAAGGGCAATTGCCATGGCTGCCTACCACACACAGAGCAAGGCTGCCTCTGCTGTGCCCTGCCATCCCTCGAGTAGTGCCAAGCCATTCCTCAAGTAGTGCCAAGTACCAGTTACACCACAGGCAACATCCAACAAAAACTAGTGGCCTTTCAGCTTAGAAGTATCATTTTTTAAATGCCGTGTCCCAAGATTAAGGCATGTTTTCAGTATTTTGATAAAAACAACAGGCATATTGAATAGTATGAATACATGATTCTTAATACAATATTAATGTCTCCCTGTTTTCATGCAGGATGGAAACAAGCTAATCCTTTTCCTGCACTGGAACAGATGTGGAGCTATAGCTTTATCCTGAGGAGTTGGTCTTTTTGGGAGGCAGACCATCTGTGAGAAACAGAAACAAAATGCTTGCTGGAAAAGTGTGCTATGTCACACTGATTGTGGTTGAACAAAGCTGTCAGGAGCTTTCAGCATTAAGGAACATTCTCAGAGGAAGATAAATAGATCCATCAGTTGATGAAGAGTTATACACTATGGAATATCACACTGATTATCCATGACTTACCCACTTAGATACATAACCTTGACATTTCTAACTCAAAACCAAACAGAAATGTTTCAAGATGCTGATACAAAAGAGAACCACTGCATGTGAGAGTAACCTGATACATTGTTGCATCAAGTTTTATTGATTCCTGATAATAGCCCAAATTAAAATGTTTATGGCTTCTTTTTAATTTCAGTGATTGCTCAAATGAAGGTTTTGGTTTTTTGATGCAGATGTATAGTGGTATGTATACAGGATTTGGGCATTAGACAGATTTGGGCATCTCATTCCCTTAGGAGAAGGAGCACTGAGAAAAAGCAAGTGATATCTTATTGCTGCCTTTTCTGCAAAAATTCAGGATTTCATTTCTACTACTGAACCAATATACTTAAATTACCACAATATCAAAATTTAAAGAAAAAAAAATTATTCATATAGTTTCATATGCTTCTTCCTTATATGTAAACATATTCATTCTAACACAATAAACATACAGACTAAATCCCACTTCTAATTAGCCATTAACTCTTGTTAATAACAACACTTGGAAAATAAGCTTTTCTAAGATTAATTTTATGCAGACCCTACATACCAGGGTGAACTCCAGTGTGTATGCACACATGGCCAAAGTCAGGCTTCCTCCTTTTCCCATCAGTGACAGACTCAGGGACACGAAGAAGGACAAACATCTATTTCCTGGATGCTTCTCAGTAGCACTGCTTCCCTCCACTCCACCCCCCCATACCGGCTGACATAGTGTAAGAGAAACTAATGCAAACACTCCAGAAAAGACAAAATGAATGTGTATTCCAACTTCTCTTGTCTGTCCAGTAAATCTGAGCCTCAGTGTGTAATAGCCAACATTCTGAGGCTGTTACCTTTAGCAGATTTCTTTTGTGGCTGCTTTTGGTTTTTGGTGGTTTCTTGATCATTTTTTTTTTTTTTTAAACGAGAAAGAATAAGAAATTAACTTCTAGAGACTGACTGAAAACCCTTGGTTGGCTTAAAAGTTAATATGCAAAACATTTAAAAATTCTACAGAATAAATCTGAAATTTTACTGTTGCTCCATTGTCTTTTTCCTTAATATCCTAAAGGTTAGAGATTTACTTAATAATGTCCTTCCCTAAGAATGCTATGCAGTCTCTTTACTCTTTACTAAGTGAAGTTTTAAATTAAATGCTATGTAAGATGAGACTTAGAAGAAAACAGCCGGATACTGTTAGCACTTTTGCATTTTGTTCTCATTCTCTGGTCCTAGCTCAGGACAACTACCTACAAATTTAGTCTATGGGAAACAGAAATACCAATACTAGTATTAATAGCTCAATTAAAATTAAAAAGTATCAATTGGCAAGAATGATAAACTCTTCTTCAGTCATAATTAATCTGTCTGTAGACATTGTAAAGTTACTTCCTTAGGCTTCAGATGACTACAATCCTGATTTGATTACAGTCCTTAAATATTTAATAAGCATGGGAATCTATAATTTGCCTAGAGGAAGAAAGGACCAAAACTGCACCAGGCTGCACTTTATTGAAACCTGCAATGTACAAACAGAAATCAGAAATGCAAACACAGCTGCTGCAGTAAAACCTACAAGGATTACAAAAAAAAAAAAAAAGAGAGAGAGAAAAGAAAAAAACAGAAAAAAGACCAATTCGAAAACATGTGAAATACTCCAACTCCGGAAATGATTCAAAACCTCTTCAACTATTTTGCCATTTCTAAAAATGCTAGGTTTTGATATTAATTACTCTGTTAACCTGCATTTATTTCTATATATTAATGCATTTACAATAGAAGTAGTAAAAAATATATTCAAAACCTTACTTTAGCCCTCTCAAAAAAAAACTATTTTAAATTAGCCGCAACCTAGCATTTTACGAAACAGTTGGTCCTGAAAATGTTTATCAAGCTTGCTATGGTGGAGAACACTACAGAACTGGTTGAACAATATATATTTTTCCCTAAAAAATTACCTATTGATGGCTAAAAATTTGAAAACATGAAAACAGAAATCATTTAGCAACTAACATAACACCGATGTAAAAACATACTTTCAACATTTCTTGGTGAATCCTATGTATCTTACAAGCTTGCCACAATTGTCTTAACAGATTCTGTTAAAAAATGTAGGTCCAAAAATCCTAAAGCAATCCAAACAAAACCCCAAACTGAAATGGTAAAACAGATTATAAATGACCCAAGTTAATTTATATCCATTTATAACATTTCTCTCAAGAATTAAAATCAGTGCAATTACAACAGAATATTAAACCATGCCATTCTGTCCATGGGAGCAGGAGGATGAACATCTCCAGTACAACAGGCCCAGCTTCATGGAGACACAAATGCACTCAGTATTCAGAAGCATCACTGCTTCTTTCTTCACTAGTTTTTCCATACATTTTGTGTTTAATACTGGTTCATCAAATGTATAGTTGCAATTAATGGCAGATTAATTACAGATTCTGTTGGATTTTTATTATGGTGATCAGGAAACCAGAAATAAATGATATAATGAACATAATTAGGAGAAGCTAACAATCATTATTTAAGAGATAAACAATTAAGTAAACAGAGGATAGCTATGATTTAACTTATTACAAAAAGATGAAGTATGATTAAACAATGAAAACATGGTGCTACAATGAGAATTTCATTCCAAATTACTCTTTGCTTTTCTTTCAGCTACTCATCAATGCCTGTTTTTTTAGTAAAAACAAAAAACATGCAAGTGTGATCTTATTCATTTATTTCTAAACAACAAAAATTAAGTCATGAAAAAATATAAAGCTTTTGATTTGCAGATATCTGATCTCACTACCAGCTGGCCACAGCATAAGCTAATTTGGCCATGTAGACAATTGGTTTGAAGATATCTCTTTTTTGAATAAAGACAGGATAAAAAAACACCTCTCTACAATGAGAACTTGTGAATAGTGGCATTTTATAGTTAAACATCAATTTAAAAAAAATGCAAAGAGAGAACTCCTTACCTTCTGTAGTCTACCCAATAGTGTTCGACTAAGAGGATTTCCTACTGGGCTGAAGCACCCTGTGAAAAGAAAAGGCTGTGAATTTTCTGCTTGTTATCCTTTTCCATCGAATAAACCATTTTATTTTAAAATCATTATGTTAGCAGGGTATGTTTGACAAAATTCTAATGAAAAGCAGCAGCATCTTTCAGTCACAACTATGCATCCTTTAGACAGGAACAGTTGGAGGGTTTATTTAACTAACAGACCTGACACAAGGTTAACTAATCCAATATTTCCATTCAAATGATTTGGAGAAGTAGCTCAAGCTATGTCCACATGCCACCTCGTGCTCAAAGCTGACACTATTATCTAGGCTGTATTGCTTTCCTCTTCATTGAAATTCCAAGTAATGCATACAAAGTTTTCCAACAGAAATGATCACAAAAACTCACAAAGGAATTACTTCCTTATTTTATCTGAAAGAATAACTATTCCTATTCAGTGGTTCCCTTTGATCATCTGAGTTCCTATCACAACACATCTTGCTGTTTATTTTATTCACCCTCTACACAGCACACTTGAACAAGTACTTGTAAATTCTTTTCTTTTCAGACTATTATGTTAACTACTAAGCTCAGGAAAATCCTTTCATCATCTATGGATTTATCTTTTTGTTATTGGTCTCCTTAGCTGTATACTTAAGAAAACATCTTAAAAAGAAAAGATACAAAAAAAAAATCAGAAAATCGTTGAACATGACAGTGAAAAATGCTACTGCTTCACTGGAGAACAGTTTCTCAAGTACAGAAATGCCAGGCAACACAGAGTTAAGCTCACTGGATTTTCTCTGTGAGACACTAGCTTTGAAGTAAATTTTGTTTTTAAAGAAAAATAAGTTCTGAAAACTCATTTTCATTTGCCACACCAAAAAACCTGCTTTTGAGGAGTCCAGTATCTGAATAAAGAGGACTTTTCAGATTCCCATGTACTGGCACAGCTCCACAAGGAAACTTGCACAACTACACCTAAAGTATATTTTCTAAAGTCTAGTGGTTTTGACTTTCACAGGAGATTTACTCAAAAATGTTTAATCATTAAGATATTAAGATATTTCTAACTAGAATAAAAGCTGCAAGCTCAAATAACTGTAGTTGAACCATGTTCCTGCAAATCTGCATGTGACTAATCTACTTGTGAGAAATCCCAAATACATGCAATAATGGATTATTCAGCTTCATGTATGAGTTAAAAACATTTTGATCTTTATAATTTAGAAAAATCTTGTATAAATTTTGGAACACTTTGTTTTCAAAGGCTTACTTTGCTTTTATTACTTTTCCCCACCTCTTTTAAGAAGAAGAAAGAGATGAGAATGTAAACCATTTTCTGAACTCAACCCACACTTAAAGACAGTAGTCCTGAAGGCAACCTTTTTTTAAAATAAGCTATTTGCTAAAACATTTTTTCAGCACTAACCACAAGTCAGTGGGGATATTACTCCTATTAATACTGTTATCTACACACTCACAAAGTCAAAACCAGAAAACCAGTCAGAAAAACTGCTACAGAGATGATACTACATATGGATATACTATCACATACACATGTTGTATCAAGTCTTTGAAGAAAAAACAAACAAATTGAAAACCAATAAAATGTCTGCATGATAAAAAAATTTTTTTAGACAGCCAGTTTGAGCATGGGAATGTTGTGCCATCTCATACAAACCCATGCTAAGATAAAAGATACATTAAATATTTGATAAAAACAATTGTTTGTCTGGAAAAATATTAAAGTTTTAATTAAAAACAACATTAATCTGCACTTTATCTGTAACATCATTGACCTTCATATTTTTCTAAGGAAAACACACATTACTTCCAAGTGCTCCTGGACTGTACGTTTATGCATGCCAGTACTCCTGTGCAGCCTCTATATTCAGCTGCTTATCAGGTGAAAACTCTATGAAAACTCTGTTGGGAGTGATATTTCCAATTACACCCCAATAAAGGGCAGTGCAGACCTGCTATGCTGCAAGTGTAGGACAGCAAATGTGTTACTCAAAGATATAAGGAGCGCAGTATGGAATTCTAGAAGCTGGCACTGGTTCAGACTCAGTGTTTTCCATAACTAAAGACAAAACAAACAGAAAATTCTTATTACTTTGCTTGAGGTATAGACAGACCACAGCACACCTGGGCACAAATATTCTACGATCATGCCTATTAGTTACCCCAAAGTAGACTTTAGTGTGTTCTGTTACTTGTTTTTAATTATCAAGCATCCCTTTTTGTAGCCTCTGCATTCAAAACTGGTCATATTAAAAACTTCCAAGCAAACAAAATAAACCCAAACCAACAAAAAAACCTGTTCAAATCTTCCTCATTCACAAAACAAGCTCCATTCAACAAGGGAATATCTATCCCTTCTTCCCCAAATGAAGCAGTAAAATTTTAAAGCAATGTTCCACAGCCATGGGCTTGATATGGTCCTATGCTTGATGAAGCATGTAAATGACATCAAGCAGGTGTGACTAACAGCCTCAGCAGTGCTTGATTTGGTTCTCTCTCATCCATGCTGTACACGCTTTTTAACTACTATATTGAAACTGAGGTCCGCATTCCAGAAGGACATTTCAACTTGATCTAAAAATTAAGTTTACAGGACACTGTGACCTGCTGGGACTCTCACTTAGTCTGAGCTTAGAGAAAGGTCATTAAATCCCTTGTAAGGTCAAGCCCAAAACAACCCCAACACCCAGGGTAATCTGGACTGTCCTATCTTAAGGTTGCCTCAGAATCACTAATGGAGAAGCATTTTTATTGATGCAGATGTTTTACTTGTACTCTCCAACAATCTTCTTTCTTATCTGCTGTCTTCATATTCAAAATCGTATCTTGAGAAGGTAATCTTTCCAATGAAAGTATCAATATTTGAATTACTGCATTTCCTATTACTCTGCATTGATTCTTCAGTGGTTTCCTTTACATGGAATTTTACATGAGAAGAACATACTACTTCTATGAGAACTTACTGCTGATGTCTAGCTGCAACTCAGGCATCTCAAAACAATAGATGCTAATCTTTTACCTCAAATGATCCGAATTTTCACATCGACACAATTTAACAGCAGGACAGCTCTTCTTTAGGGTCCAGGTAACTCAATTGTTACAATTATATTGTGAGCCTGTCAAATAACTGGTTTGAAAAACAGTGTATCTGTCTGCCTTCAGAGGAGTCTGAAACTGTGGTAGTTTCCTGTAAAATCTGAACAGAGAACTGGAAGTGTACCCTCAGGTCCCCTCGGTCACTTCTGGCAATTTATTCTTTGCCAGTATAACTGCAGCCTAAGAGGAAAGAAGATAGAAGCTAGGCAGTTGTCCTGTCCAAAATGTATCTGTAATACCAAGTCCCCAGTCTTACTGCATGCTTTCACTGAAAAGCTAGCCTCTGCTCTAGATCACCTCTCATCAGTGTGAGGTGATCAAATTCTAAGTAGTTGGACTGAAATGCACAAAGTAGATGAGTTCACTGCCAAACAGATTTGACTTACATAGCAACAATGCCTCAGAATAATTAAGAACACTTCCTTTGAAATAACAGCATCTTTAGTGATTTTGTTTTAAACTAATAGCATAAGAGGCAGAATAGGGAAAGAAGTCTTTCTAGGCAGTCACATAATTCCACTATTATCCTACTGGACTGTCTATAACCACCCAATGTGAAATGTTTTTGTAAAAAAATGCTGTTTTAAAAAAGGCCAAGAGAACATTCATTACAGAAGAACTCCTGTTTTAATGAACTTTTCAAAAGAAGGCTTTTTCTCACTTTCTGAAATGTTCTTGATAAATTAATTTTGTAATTACTAAATTATTTGAGCATAATAAATCTCTAAGGCTTCCAGTCACATAGATCTATAGCTAATGAAATCATCCAAAAGTTCATCCTGGAAAATTCCTAGAAAATCACAGAGCAAAGGACAAATATATATCTAAGAAAAGTGAAATATTATAATATTCAGACATTTCTGACAAACACCTCTAAAGCATGTAGAGAGAGAAAAAAATCTTACCTACTCTAGTCACACACTATTCTGTTTTTAACTGAGTTTTACTTTAGGTTTATACTAATTGCTAATGTCCCAAAACCCACAAAAAATCCTGGAAGACATGAAAATAAACAATGCCTCTCGGAAATGGTATTTCTTATTGCAGACATTCTTATGAATTATATCATGGTCTCATGGTTTCTTGCAACACAGTGTAGTTAAAATACACCCAATGAAATAACAAACACTGGGAAAAAAAAGTCAAGTCAGATATGAGAGGAATATGTGTAGTTCAGCTCATTCCTCTTCCTACTCATCTTCTGAGGCTTTAAAACTGTTTCCAGTAACGAGAATCATGTTTTCAGCACAGTCACCTAGTGTAGTGTGACCAAAGAATCTTTTAGTATGCAATATAATCTCTACTTTAGATTCCAAATGAAAGTTTTGAGGTTTTTAATGTAAAAGCTTTCCATTATTTCTGAAATTTCATTTTTCAAACTATGTATAATGTAAGGGAATGAAGATAATTTTGTAATGATCTAAATATATATTAATCTTCCCTCAAAGACTTTATCCTCTTACGCTTATTAGAGCGCAAACCAATTATGCTCTAATAAATAAAACAGAATTCATTATATAAAAAGACTGTTTATATATTGGGTAAGAACCTGTTTTCCTTTATTTAAACACATGATCACAAATACATTTAAAACCCACCACAAACATTTTCAGATGCAGTTCACACAAAATGAAAGGAGTGGATACTTAACACAAGCCTACCTTTCCATTTTACCAGCAAAGCAGATGTTTCACTAAAATCCATTGCTTTAGGTTAAAACCCACTTCCAACTCTGTTCTACATAACTTAGTGTAGCACCTATGATTTTGAACATATTCCAGACTGAACAGAACTGATAGGACCAAAGTTTATTGAAAACTGTTTTAGTGAAGTTTAATCTGTATCATAGTGACAGGACAAGAAGAAATGGTCTCAAACTGCATTAAGAGAGGCTCAGGTTAGACATCAGGAAGAATTTCTTCATGGAAGGGGTTGTTAAGCACTGGAATGGGCTGTCCAGGGAGGTGATGGAGCCACCATCCCTGGAAATTTTCAAGAAATGACTGGATATGACACTTAGGGCCATGGTCTAGTTGACAAGATGACTTGGTAAAGCTTGAACTCAGTGATCTTGTAGGCCTTTTCCAACCTAAACAATGCTGTGATTCTCTGATCTTGCAAACCACTTAAAATGCATGTGCTGAAAACAGGCAGTTCCCACATGCTGTATATACAAAGGTGCTGTGATGGCAACATTACTGAATTCAAAGGTCTTCTATGAACAACCATAATATTCTTGCAGTGTATTCTACACTGACAGAAGTCACCTCAGTGTCAGCTCATGCCATTACTAGCACTCTCCTTGTCTCTTCTCCACCTTTTTCTTCTATCAAATCATCTGGAGAACACTGAACTCTCTCCTCAATGTCATTCTCATTTTCTAAATGGGGTTCCAATTTATTAATCTAAATCTATCCTCTTAAAACCAAAACCCAAAACCTAAAGGACAAATAGAATCCCTCTCTGTTTACTGTCTCACTTTTTGTAAGTTATATAGAGAAACATCTGTTTATTTATTTTGCCCATTGGATATGAGAGCTGTTTACATGTTATATACGCTTCAGTAAAATGAGAGACAAAAAAGCTCTGGCAGCTCTACTGCTGCCAGACATCACTCCTCCAGTTACTGGAGATTGATCTAGATGGAAGGAATAAAAAAAAAACCCAACAATCTCCCACCTTACCCTCTCCAAGTTCAGCTGAAACAGCTGTACTGATAGGTGGAAAAGCATTACTTATTTTTGTTTCCCTTCCCCATCCCTATTAATACAATGAAAACTTGTAAATGAACAAAATAATCTCAGGAAATTATGTCAATAGATCAGGCTTTGTTTGCCGTTCAAAATACTACACTATACAGAGAAGTCTGTACAGAAGGATAAGCTTTCAATGAAAAAGTAAGTAATGTTTACCTTTTCAACCATTTGTTTACTAAACACTGGTATGAAAAAGAGTTATCTAGGGGAAAACCTCTAGGGAGTTACACAATTCAGGACCATGCAGTTCCATACATCGTGCTGCAGCTTCTTTAACACAGCATGTGATTTCCAGTGCATGTCTCAGCTGCAGCTACTAGGAGAACCCTGGGTTCACAAACCATGAACAAGTCACAGTTTTCCTGAAGTGAGAGACACAACTGCTCTAGTGTGCTTTAACACAGTAACTTCCTTATCTAAGGATTGATGCAGTTATCTCTAGCTAATGCACCTGGTTGTCTGATTCCACAGCTCAAGTGACCAGGTAGTTTGTCCTTGCAGCAGAGTTAAGTAAACACTGGAGCAGTGGAACAGAGCAAGGTTTAAATTCACACCTGCAGATCCACAGAGAGATATCTTTGCTGTAACATCAACCAATTCCAATCCTCATATAAGAGACCTCAGAATCAGACTGCACTAACATGAAAACACTGTGCTTCTGGCAGTGCCAGATCCCACAACATAATTATATCTCCCATCAGCCAAAAGAATGCATAGAGATATTCATTCAAGGTTAGCCATCATTTACATTCCTGGTTCAAGGTATACAAGAGCACATACATGTGTTTGCTCTGAGAATAATCCTCCACAAGGAGGACTATAGAGATAAAATGTCTGTCACTGGCTTTGGGTTTCATCTGAAAACATTTGTTCTGTGCTTAGGCACAATGAAGAGGCAGAATTTGGCCCCTATTTACAAAAAGCATAATGAAGTAAAAACTATTGCATCACAAAAACAATTAAAAAATCCAACTTTTTAATTAGAGATTAAAATCAAATACATTTAGCAGCCTACACACCCACCTAATTATTTCTGAGTAATCTTATCAAACCATCATCTTACATTTTTCTTGCAAATGTTAAGTTTCTACAGTACCATATATAAACAATGCAAGTAGTAGCACGTGTCCCAAGCATTCTTTTGAAGTAAAGAACATTTATTGAATTCATGCTAATCAGGAACGTGCTAATTTACGACAACTTCTAACATTACATCACAATGGCAGTAGATATCACTGAAAATGAGCACAGGTTATAGTATCCAGTTGCTTCTTTCTACAACTTGGAGAACAGAAGGTGATTCTACAGCAAACATCAATAAGCCTGCACAGATACCATCAGCTTTCTGCAATCAGATTGGCAGCATTATTTACAAGTTTTAGATAGCAGATAAAGATGCAAGGAAAATACAGACTATGACGCATTCTTTGTATTAATAAGAGTTACTTTTCTTCTCGTGCTGCAGATATCCTAAGAAAGTCATTACTGGTTTTGCTAGGCTCACCTGGACTATTTAAAAGCAAACAAACTAAAACAAAACAGAAAAGAAAGTTATTTTGTATTCTATTACATGTAGTTTATGGTGCTTCTGATCAAAAAATACTTCAAAAAATATAAAAATTGCAGTCCCTTGGAGCTGTAGATGCCCAGTACTGAAGTAGCAACCTTCACTTTTGGCTTTAATAATATTTTTGCCCCTACTTTAACTTTCTCTGAATCAGAGGAAATGGAGCTCTTAAGCAGGATTTATTATTATCTGCTTTCTAAAAATATGTAGAACAGTTAAATTTTATTTATTAAAACAGGTAATTCCTACGTGATACAGTTAAATAGAATTAACTATCTGCAGCTTTCAAAGTCAAGTATCTTATGACCTCATAACTCTACTCGTGTCTTTAAAAAAACATACTTAACTACACATAAAAGACAAAGAATGAAAATTATGCAAGGAAGGAAAACAAAGTAATTTTTTCTCATGGTTCTTCCCACAACAGGAATTCAGCAATGGCTAGTTACTCAGAGTTACTTAAATCAAATTAGCTTGCCATTCTACAAGTGGAAAGCTCTAAGAAAATATGCTTAGAATACCACAAATATCTTTCAAACTCAGCCATTAACACATTTTTGCAATGCAAAGTCATGTCAGCTAAGTAAAAACAACCAGTTACTGCATAAACTACTGAATTTATATATTACCCAGTAAGACTCACAATGTGAAATCACATCTTGATTGGAAAAAAAATCTAAAAAAATTTTCAAATCTTGTAACTGCTTATGTAGCATTTTCCTAACATTTATATTCAAGGTAAAATAGTATCACCAACATCATGTGCAGTATGCTGGAAAAAATAAGTCAGCTTGATATTTCAGGTGTTTATCATGACCGGAATAGCCACTACTTTCTCTATGACATTACCACTTTTAGCCAGTACTGAGTACTAATTTTGACAAAGTATTACCAGAAAATTCCACGAAATAGCCAAACAATTCATACATTATCAAACCTGAAAAATGCAGGACTATTGGCAGACACTTTATCAGGAAAGGATTATGTACGATTTTTATCTGGCCTCAAATCAAAAGAGTAAGGAAAAAAGTTCATAGCAAAAATATTTCTATATTCAGAAATAGAAGATCATGTCTTTAAAATACACCCCTAAGTTTACTTTCCATTTTGTAGTTCAGAAATTAGACTGGTCAGATATTTCATGGAAATATTTGTGTGGTGAAACCAAACTACTCCATTTTTCCCCCGTGTACACTTTTTGAGTTTTCAGAAAATTTATGAATAAACTACTTTTAGAAAGTTTTTCTACATATCAGTGAATAGAACACGTATGAATAAGTAAGTGCTTTCTAACTAGCACCCAATTGTATAGGAAAATAAAATAATGGCCTGCAACCACGTTGGTAACAAAAATCTGAATATACTTCCTTGTAAATAACATATGAAAAAGCACATGAGACTAATATTGGTATCATCTGTTACAGAGGAAAATATACTGAAATGTTATGTCCAACATTAAAGCAACGCATTGGAGATCCAGCTGGGCACAGATTTCTATTATACTGATTTTTCAGTTTCCTTTACCTACAAGGTCTGCAAAGCTTTTTAGAATGCAACAGCAACCTGTTACTGCTTTTACAGTAGATTTTTAGAATGTTTGGGTCTTAGATGGGGGATATGCAAAAAAAAGAAAAAACAAAAAGCATGGAAAATGTTTGCATTCAACATAATTAGGCAGCAATACTCCCTTTAATTTACAACAGCAGTACCTGATCTGAGGAGAGGTAAAAAAGGCAAATCAAGACAGGCAGATTCATAAAGAGTGGCTATACCCAGCTTTAGGCTAAGACCACTTTTCTAAAACTCTGGATTATTCTGGAGGGAACAGAATTCTCTAAAAGGTTCAATCAGGAACACAAAATGCTACAGCTGGGATTAGAAGACAGTAAGACTTTTCACTATCTCAGTGGCAAGCAAGAAAGTAGAAGTAACAGTCCTATCCAGTGAATTGGTATCCTGTTTGTATAGGAATTTTGTAAGCAAGACTATTTGCACAGCAAATCTAAAGATGCAAACACAAATAATAACAAAAATTAAATTTTGTTTAAAACTATTTGACCAAATAGTTTTTACAGTATCATGAAATACAATGTACATGCTTAATACAATACCATATTAGCTTTTTTTCACATCATCACATAGGTAGTGCCAAACTGTTAAAAACTACAGTACTTTAACATGCAAGCCTAGTTATATGACCCATTCTCTCTGGTTTGACTACCAGTTGCAGCTAAAATCCCTACTGACTATGCTCATACAGCATCTCCAATAAGCCAAAACCCAGACAAAAGCAACAAGTGCTAAGTTTTCATAATCATCAGTAAGAGGAAGGTGATTAAGGTCTGAATATTCAAGGATAGGAAATTCTTCTCCATAGCCTTTTCTAAAAGGAACCACCCATTTCTATGCATTATGAATGATATTGAGTTTCTTTAAAACTGACTTCATTGCCAACTGCTACAAACATTTACTTCTTCAAAAGGACCAAACAACTGAAAACCACAGGAAATTGTCTAGTAACACTCTTAAGTTTGGAAATCTCAAAGCATATGTTTTAATAGCCTTATTCAGTAAACATTCCTAGATGGTTTTTGCACACATTTATGTGCCAATTATTAACTCAAGAACTGGTGATACAGACAACCCTGGACACACCTTGTTCTCTTTGAGTGATTACTGGAACTTACACTGAAAATTGTTTTGGTAAGAAAAGCTGATTTGCAGGATGAGTCTTAATTGAAACCACAGTTTCAACTGCTGAAGATCCTTTACATGTGTGAGTAGTAAACAAAGTTGGAAGTTTCCTTTATGTTCTGTACCAGAAGGAAAACAAATTTCTAATGAAGTACTGTTATCAAGGTACACATGATGTGGTATGTTATAAATGTGCATTAGGTGGGCATTACACCCCAAATCTTGCAAGTAACAGTAGAACAACTATGTTTCTTCTCCTCTTGTTGCTGTTTTTTTATGCAGAAGCAGCCAAATCAGAAGGAAATATAATTTGGCAGAACATACATTATATTAGATTGAACTGGTGGACACAAAAGGTGAAAAGTTGCCACCATTTAATCAATATATATATTCAGAACTTGTGTTTTAAATTATTAAAAAAATGAAAAATTCCAAGAACACGCTTGGAGTCCTTATAGGAAAGAAACACCTGCTTGGTTTTCACTAGGGCTTGGCTCACAATAGAAGTTCTTCAACTAGCAGCAGGCATAACTCTGTTACAACATTCTCCAGAACAAGCAGAAGAGGTGACACACCTCTTGGATACCTTCTCTGTATTGAGACAGTCACAAACCCCTGCCCCCCCACTTTAAGGATAGGCTCATCCCTTTTTACTACGGAGGTGAACTCTGTTTAAATGTGATTATCCAGTAATGAGAACTTAAAGATGCAAGGAGTAGGAAAAGGAAACCTATTCAAGGTCTTCACCTGAAAATACAACCCCTCACAAAGTGAATTTTTATTATGCTCTGCAGGTGCATAGCGACAACCAGAAGTTTGGCAAATGAATTCTCACAACACTTCAAATTGCTACTAAGCAATCTGTCACAACAAAAGATGTTCAACACGTATTTTGAAAGAAGCTCCAATTTTTTGTATGTTATTATTTGGCTGTATGTTATTATTTGGCATATTTGGCATATTGCAGCAGTCTGCTTCCTTTGACCAGTCCTGACTGAAAGGATTCCAGAAAGACCTGTATCAACATATGCCACTGCAACACCCTTCAGCTAATCTGTAAAAATCCTCAATCAATGAGGCACCAGAAGCTAGCACAGATAGACAGCTGGAGTAGAGATTGACAGGACAGGAAAGGGGGATGTGATATCTAGAATCATATGGGGAAGCAGTATGCTGGAGTCGATCTTTAGATGAGACACAGTGTCGAGTACTATCTGTTACATGGTCCAGAGCCTTCTGCAAAGGGACTGTCCAGCAAGCCAGAACAAAGCCCAGCGTCAAGTGAGCAGGGGAAAGTTTTTTTGAATTTGCCTTTTTGTCACTTGAATTGTTTCTCTTTGCCTGAGGAAGTAAAAACTGAAGAAACTGAGCCCTAATTGTGAGAGGAAAACATGAGAAAGGAACCTCAATTCTTCACAGCATGCTATAAGGTTGCAGAAAACACCCAAATACAAGCTTTCAGAAGCAAGAGTTTTAGGAGAATTCTAGTGCTTCATTTGAGGCCAACAAGCAATGAGTTCCTTATAACCTCCAGCGAGCAAGAAAGCAAGCTAACGATGAGCATGCAGGCTCCAGTGAAGCTCTCACTCCATCTGGATCATGGCAACACATTGAGGCCAGCTCTGTATGGAACAGCAAACTACTGTGTGACAACAGCAATGTCTGAGTTACACACCTATGGAAGCCCCCACTTCTCTGTACTTGCTTTCTTAATGCCAAGCCACCATCCTCTATCATTAGTTTCTACAGGACCAACATGATTCGTATCAAATTACAATGACCAAACTGCATCAGTACCACAAGCTACTGCAGAGCATACTACAGACCACAGATACCCAAAGTTAACTTAAAAGTTGTTATATTAATAGAATTAATCATGTCATGGAGGTTTGTTCTCACTGAAATTGGTGGTTCAACAAGAGTAACAAGGTGCATTGAACCCATGGAAGCTTAATTGCTTCACACATAAAAATCTATCAACAAAATTAGCAAAGGCTTTTTAAGTAGTTGAAAAAGTATGCATGTGTACCAAAATGGGATGGACAACATATATTTAAAACATAGATTTTGGTTTTTTTTTTTTTTGATGCACTCAGAATTTGCTAACTTGCCAAAACCAGCAATGAAGTCAAAGTACTTCGGTTTCCTCTTGGGAGATGGAGATGTCTCCCTCCTGTGCACCATGGCTGCTACCAGGGTTTTTGCACAGTCCTCCTAGCTCCTCTGGAAATTACAGGAACAGAAGGACTGAAGCAATACAAGCAGGGATCAACTTCCCCATTTTATTCACTTATGTTTACTGCTGTACAAACAGCATCCTTGCGGATGTGAGCTTTTGTGCTGGACAAGATACTGATACTTTACTGTACAATCCTTGGCAGGACTGTTTCCCATTCTGTGACCAGCTGAAATTTCATTCAAGCATGTTGTTGTCTCGTGGCTCAATAGCCCAAAATTACAGACAAGCTCAGAGTGAAAACAGTTAACAGGACCTCTCTACTTAGGAATTAGATTCAGTTTTAGGATCCACATAACTGAGAATGTAAGGCCACACTTAGGCCAAATCTCTTTTGGCACAGACTTACCACAGTACAACATCACACCCTGATTTTGCAATCTATATCCATTTCTGCCAAAGAGAGAGTAATGCTTCATTTAATCCACACCCTTGTATAATTTGGCTGAGAGTACTTCCTTTAGCCTGAAGGCTCAGCAGTAATTACCCTAACATACACCAATTTCAAGTAAATATAAATGGTGTTCTTTAGATAAAGTTTTTGGAATCTTCAAAGATTGCTGTTATTGTGCTCTGTATTTAGTGTAATTTTTACAGAAATATTTTAATTAACTTACCTAGAAGAAACATGAGAAAGAACATATAAAAAAGGAACATATGTATCTTTGATCTCACTATAAACAATTCTAGCAAGTTTAACTAGAAAATACAAACTCTTCTGACATTTATAACATCTTATCAATCAGATAGAAGAAACTGGATAAGCAACCTTTTACAATAGAAGAACTAGACTGTCATTAATGTTAATGGTTATGTCTCAGTGTCTTTACTATTCTATTCAAACATTTTTGTGGTTAGATGAATCTATTTATACAACTTATGTTTTCAAATTAAAAATAATTTTTACTATTCATTTTATAAATGTAAACACCCAGCACCTCTACCTTAAAACAAGGTCCTGTATTTGTGCCTTGAGCCGGAACTCTGACATGCTGTCCAATGATGTGGGCAGCACAGCAGGGTCACAGAGCTCTTTGGAAGTTCCTTCCCCTGCAGAATGGCCTAAGCTGCCTGTAAGCCATGACGAAGGCACAGGTGTGTCCTGATACTCTTGATTTTTATTTACTGCCAAAGTCACCTGTAAGCTGGAACATGATGAGCCTTTGTAATCTATTTGCACTGAAGAAACTGAGTTACAGCTACTTCAAAATGTAAATGGTATAGCCAAATAGGTTATAAAAGAAGGAGATATAAAAAATAACAAAAACATCTTGTGATAGATATTCCTATTGTTTTAAAAGAAAACAAACTTTGAGAAAGATATCTGTAAGCTGTATTTTTCAGTTCTTCCATAGCGTTACGAGCAAACAGAAAAAAAACAAAACTTTTTTTTGTTATTTTCTCCCTTCTCTTACACATTTCCCTTAAGTCAAAGTGAGAGATATGAATATCTTAAAATGAATGATCATTTTCCCCAGGGGAGTTCCCATTCAAATTAAGACATATATAAAAAAGTACTTTAGACTTAATGCTCTTCTGCTTATGGTAAAAATACTTTAAGCAAACATCAGTGTAATTATGTCAGTTGACCCTTGCTGAGAACTGATCTGTGGTGTTGAGCTGGTGATTTCTGTCTACTGAGTTCTCCTACCATCTTTTAAAAAATAAAGAGAAAATCTGCTAACTGGATCTAAAACTTAACTTATTATAATAAATTCTCAGTGACTAAGCAGTAATCTTTAGTTAAAAACAAAGGCTTGTCATGACTGTAAAGGTATGTTTCTCTTTGGTTAATAGGAGGAAAAAATCCCACAATAGAATAATGTACTCAAAAACCAAGGGACTAAAATAAGTCAAGTTTACTCACTTAGGAAGTGCTAGTATTCTGCATTATTGCCATCTATTATTGCAGACCAAGTGGTGGTGGGGATGTTTAAGTAATTCAGTTTCCAAAAGAAAGAAAACATACATACTTGATCCAGACACAGAGTTAAAATCTGTTACATCCTACAAATTACAGAAAACGTGAGAATTCTTAAAAGTAGCAATAAGGTATTTCTTGCAATAACAGAAAGCAACTCACATTTTTACATTTAGGAATGTAAAAGAAAATACTAGGCAAAATTCTTAATTTTTTGGCATCAGTGTCCCACTAGAATAATTAAATGAAAAGGGTAACATTTAAAAAAAATTCTTCCCCATAAAAATATACTAACTCTTGCGAATTTTTCGAAGTATCAATTTCTGAAAAGTGTGTCAGGCGGAATTAGTTCTTCAGATACGTGACAGAGCAGGAAGACAGCAAACTGCGTAAGAACATAGAAAAATAACTGCAAAGTGAGAGACAAGTACTAGGCACTTATTTCTTCCATCTTGATGCACATTCCCCTTTTTCAAACACATGACATAATCTACTAGCAGCAGATTGCAGCTTGCAGGAAGCTAACCACTCCGCAAGCATTTATTCTCATGTATCACTTCCTATGTTGGCAACACCTCTACAGCACATACTGAAAGTGTTCTGCATTTCTGTCCAGCTCCAGACTTCATGGGTAGCAGACTGCTCATGAAAACATATTCCGCCCACTGGACTGCCTGACCACATCAAGGCCATTAGGAATATCGCTTAGTGAAGGGGGAACTTACATTTCTCCCTCTGTACAAGGAGGAGGGAGTAGTAGTACTAAGAATAAACAGAAAAGATAAACAGATCAGACAAACAATGAAAAGACTACTAAACTATTTTTTACACGCCTCATAACATCACTTCATTATTTTCTCAATCAATATCACAAAAAAAAAAAGGCCAGCAGACTCACCAATACTAATGAAGTTGAGAAACCTTGTGAAATTATTATACATTACCTACTTCCTTTTGTAAGTTTTTTCATAAATAAAATAAAGTAAAATTAGTTTCTTATCATTACCTACAGCAGATTGTACTACACTCAAACTACTTTCAACTAACAGTGTGGGTTCTGAACCACTTTTAGGTGTGTATTTGGTTCTCTTCACCGTAACATGCTTCTGCCCCAATTTTAAGAAGATGTGGGGATAAAAAGAAAAATGTCAATGGAACTTAGACATTATGGCAAATTGCTACACCATTTCCATAGCTCTGATCTATGCAGCCCTGCAGGATAATTGCTTTCACCATCACTGCAAATCTAAATGAAGCTGCTGGGTGAGCTAATGAGGCAGCATACATTACAATTCAACAGGAAACAGATACACTCAATATTCTTTCAAAACAAAACTGAATTATTTTCTTATGTTTATGGCAAGAAGTCTTTTACACATACTCAAGGTATTTCTCTTAAGAAGTGGATAGGGAGATATTTCACTTCTATGTTAAAATATGATTAGTTAAAATACAGTATTAATGCTAATATGCTAGGATTAAAAAAAAAAAAAAAAGAGTATGTACCCAGTGATCTGTGTGCCATTCAATTTGCCTGCATGGATTGGATCCCAATGGATTCAGATCTATTGGATCTGCCCAACAGATTTCTCCAATGGGCACTGCCACTGCCACCCCCTCTAAACAAAAATATTCCCCCACCCAAGGTCAAAATTACGTATTTTCAGCACAGTAGTGCAGGGAAGATGGCAATGCTGCCACCTGTACCACATGGCTTCTTTTAGTCATCTTATGTCTTTCAACAACTTCTTTCAAGAGATATTACAAATATTGTATTTCATGTTATACTTGGACGATATAGTACACATACATGCACTCTTCAATTACTGTAGACCGTTGTTTTTTAGTATCTCTTTGGAATATTTTGTTGATGATTATTCTCAAATTAGAAAAAAAATTATTAGAATAACAAAATTGAATTAAATTGTTCATTTGATACATGCTCAATTACAGCATGTGTAAGTCTTCTTTCCCCTAAGAGTTTCTTAGTGAGAGACTAAAAAGAATAAGGCCACACTGAACAAGGTTTCTGCAGACATTCTTCCTTGAGTGGCACAGAACTATGTGAAAGGCATACACCCGCCAAAAAACCCAAACAAACCCATCCAATTCCTCCAGGGCTATTGCAGTACTGAATGATAGATGTTACAGAGTTGTGGAGAAAGTATGAAATACTGGGGGGGGCGGAGGGGGGAGAAATCAATCAATGATTTAACATACATATGTGACTGCAACTTTTGACATGTATTTCTGCAGCATCTCTGCACAATGTGAATTTTGCTACTTGGTGTAGCAAAACTGTACCTCCTTTTTCTGATAAAAAAAAAAAACAAGAATAAAAATGGTATTTTAGGAACATTTAACTGATGCATGAATATTTCTGAAATCTATTCTGAAATCTGATGAAGAAATCTATTTCACCATTTGCTTGAGACTGAAAGAAGCAGTTTTAAATAGTCTATCAAATGTAGCAGAGGACTTAAATGTGAAGTCAGTTTTGTTTATTTTTTAGAAAGCAATAAGGAGTACTTTGAAGCTTTCCCTTTATATAGGTGGAAAACACCTTTGACTGTCAGTTGTGTTAATGGAGAGAAAATTTCTAATTGTTCTCAACCTTGCCAAAATCTTATTTTTTTTTGTTTTTGAGATTTTCTTTAAAGATACAAGAACCATCACGTTTCTAGCACATACGTAATTAATTTTTAAGAGCAAGTTTAATTAACTGGTTTTATTGAAGTCCAAATTTCAGTGAACAGATCTGTGCAGTATTTATAGTCAAGCTTCAATCTCCAACATAATTAACAATTAGGGTCACTGTTAATTACAATGACTTGAAACCTAAAACTTATTTTAGAAAGCATGTCCTGAACATAATGGTAGTTACTGAAGAGTCACTGTTGAATAAAGCCCAAAGATGCCGGAAATTTCTTTCATGGCATGCCACAGACCTCCAAAACAGTGTCTCACAGGAAAATGATTTCACTGTCCAAAGATGCTCACAGTCTTAAGGAGGAAAAGCAAACAAAACCAGAGGGGATTTTAAGGTCTGTCAGCCAGAAAGAGCAATTGAGAATCTGGAGTTTTTGCTACTTTCCTATTTGTTAAAAAAATAACAACTAGGAAATGGGTCATCCTGGAAGAAGTTATGAAAGAGGAGCACATGAAGAGAAAGAGACAGGAATGTTTAAGACCAAGTCCTGGATAACACTATAGTGCAGTGCTGCAGAACAGCACTATAGGCCAGGTATGATAAAACTAGCACTAAGCATGAGTGTAGCCAGAGCTGTACAGCACAGGCAAGGTAAAACCTCAATTCTGACTATCAAAGACAGATCTTAATCAAATGCTATTACCATGGAAGGAAAACAAGGAGAAAAAAAAAAAAAACAAAAAAAAAAAAAAAAAAAAAAAAAACAAAAAAAAAAAAGGAAAGCAAAGGAAGAAGAAAAGAAGTTCAGCAACCTTAAATATTACATACCTTTAGGGACAGATTCCTTACAGTACTGAACACTCATAAGACTTTGTGAATTTAAATTACAAATGTAAAACTCAAAGGGGATGACTTTCTCCAAAGACAAACATCTAGCAAACTTTCCAAATTACTGACATAGCTATGAGCACAACTATACTGAGGCAGACACAAAAATTATCCTGATGTGGTAAAATGAGTCACACTCTTGATTAAAAATTTCAGCAAACAGGTTATCATGACAGATGGTAAGAAAACCCAAGTTCCATGCCTTTCCCTCAAATTTAAAACAATCTTTGTGAGAGGAAGGCACACAACACACATTTTCTTTAATTAATTCTGTTAAATCTGATTAAATGTCTCTAATGAAATGCTTTATACATAACACATAAAAATAAGTGGATTCATGTATTGTACCTGCTTTATGGCACTTATTTGCTAATTACTATTTGACAAAATTCATTACATTTTTCTAGTAATTCTAACCATGCTCTTGACAAAACTGTCTCTTGCACAGCACTGCACAGAATCAATGGGAAAGCAGTAGATGTTGTTAACCTTGAATTTGGCAAGACTTACAACACTGTCCCCCATCACATTGCCACAGACGAACAGCTCAAGTGTGCACTGTGTAAAACAGACAGTGCAGCAGACTGGAAGTTGGCTGAGCTGGAGAGTTTAGAGGTTTGTAACCACTCACATGAAATCTAACTGGAGACTTTAGACCAGTGGTGCACTCCACAGGTCAATACTGGTGTCCACACTAGAACTTCTCCATTAATAACCTGGATGATAGAACTGAGTGCACCCTCAATGAATTTGCAGATGATAAAAATCTGGGAGGAGGAGCTGATACAGCAGAGGAACATGCTGACATTCAGAGGCGCCTTGTCGAGGCACACAAATGGGCCAACAAGAACCTCCTGAAGTTCAACAAGGGGAAATGCCAAGTCCTGAACTATGGGAGAAATAATCCCATGCACCAAAGCAGACTGAAATACACTAAATATAATTTAAAGATTATTAAAAATCCTGTCCCATGAGAACACTCCAATATTGTAATAGGTTGTTCAGAGATGTTTTGGAGCCTCCATCTTTAGAGATATTCAAAACCCAAATGGATAGTCCTGAGTTCTAGGCGAATCCACTTTAAGGAGGAGGGTTGGACTCCATGGTCAATAATATCATGATCTTGTCTTTACTCATCTCACATAAAGAATATTCTGTCATTGAGAAAGATACTGAAGCTCTCTATCAGATGATTAAACAATTAATTACTTAATTTAGAGCAAACTGGTTGGAAACAAAGGCAGTCCTCCCTTGGCATCCATGAGCTAACTGTTCTTGAGGGAAGTGGGGAAATAGCACAATAAATAGCAGAATGAAACTGGGGCTTTATTAAAGCCTATAAATCTGTGAAATTATGCACTTGAAGAAAAGCCAAAACACACGATATGTCAGGGTATACAGAACCCATTTGTCAAAATGAACACACATATTTAAAAGCCATAGCAGTGAATATTACTTTTATTTGAAGTATTATATTATAAAGTCACAAACAGCTAATTCTTCAAATGTATATGGATATGAAAAGATTTAAACATCTGGAAAGATCTGCTGTCTTACTGCTACTACCCTTATAGCACATAGATGGAAACACCGTTTTTCCACTGTTTCCTACCTCAGGCAAGACCGAGACAATTAAACTGTCTTTTAGAAAGAAAGGGCTGCATATATTCAGGCTACTACACTGCCTGTACTACAAGATAACAGCTATCACCTTACAAAACTATTAGAGCATGCACATACACCAGCTACGTGGTTAAATATATTGCTAACAGCAGTTTACACATGTAAATGGGAATTCTACATTTTGCTTTAAGAAGCACTAAATGCACAGTAAAAGGTGACAGAACTGAACTCTCAACCTTCAGGAATATGTAACCATCTGCTGGATCTCTAGTACAGGCAATTGCTAACAATGCAACATCCCAATTAACATAAGTACAAAATGAAAATATATTTTGTATATAAAACCAACACAGAAAATAAAGGTTTTGTCTTTCCAGTGCAATCAATAAATCAATAGATGCATTTAAGTACAGATTTTCTATTATTCAAAAGCAAAATTTAACTGGCAGTTAGGCACTATTAACATCAGCAGTTATCTTCACAGTTTATAACCAATGGGGAATGATGAAATAGATAGTAAATATTTTTCATGTTTCACTGAAAATAAGTCTACCACAGAAGAACAACTTGGAGGACCACAAAATGACAGAGAAGTAATTCACAATTTTAAAACATTTTCTTACAGAAAAATCTATTTCAATTGTGGCCCATTAGTATTTTTATGATTGCCTTCCCTTAAAAATCTTCCTGTTCTCATGGCTTCTTCTTTACTATATTTCCCTTTTTACTATGCTTCCCTTGTATAAATACTTTCCTGTACCTGTGGATCATCTTGGAAGTACCAGTCAGCTTTGGAAGCAAAAACACCAAGAGTGTTCATGAACAGCTGTAATATACACCTATGTTTGCTCATGCTATTTAGGAAGTCTCCATCAATACTTTTATCTGTGCTTCTGCATAAAGTAAAATTCAATAAAATAAAATTCCTTTGTTTGAACAATACTAGGAATAGCCATGTAGAACAACTTAAAAGCGTACGTTAATGTTCTTTAAAGGATTAGTCCACTTTAAGTATTCAAAATATGTAAGCATATGCCTTCTACTGCCTCTCTAAGGAGGCAGTATTTACTGTGGAAATAACATGCATCCTTTGAGCAACAGATGAATATTATTATGGCTCCAAGCTCTTTTGTTTAGGTAGAAAATAAAAATACTGAAGTTAATTGGTGTATGGCCATTTGCATTGTGAATTAGTGAGTAAGAGTGATCCTGAGACCAGTGGTCTATATTTTAGACCATGCTAAGGACCATTTCCCCAGCTGCTTCGAAAAAGTAATCATAACTTCATGTGCAAAAAAATTGCCTTTAGGAGATAATTCTATATAATTATAGAGATTATTCCTATCTTTACTATCTACATTTTAAATCTCTATTACGTGTTTTTATTTCATTATATATTCCACCCTCCCTCTGGAATTCTTTTTACTCTTCTCAAGGATACAAAACAAAAACACTGAAATTAAGGTGCCAATTTTCTGTCTTATTTTACAGGTGCCCAGAAAAAATGGCATGAAATTATAAATTTTTTTATTAAATACGGCAATTATCAATGAAACAGATATTAATAGCAAAGTAAGCATCACAAATGTATATAATTGCATTGCTTACCTTTTTCACAAAATCTTTCAATACAAAATATCTTTAGGGGGAAAAAAAATCTAAAAATAGATTAAAAACAACTGCAAATAGACTATCAGGCACTATGGTTCTGTATTAGTATATATGCTTTTAAATTCTAGTCTTTTTTAAGTGCCCATGTTTAAGATACTTTAGTAAGCATTAAATTAAGAAAAGCTGGCAATCACCTCCTCTTCTACAAACTTACACTAATAAATAGATGTACAGCTTAAAGAAAAAAAAAAGTATTACAAAGAAACATGCATCAGCATTGGATTGTATCACACTGCACTTAATAGAGAGTATCACATATAACAAAACTGGGTTAGACTCTGAAAGAGCTGCACAGCAAAATTTTAAGAGGCAGAAAATAAAAAATTCTCATAGAAGTGATCACCCCTTCCCTACAAAGAGTGAAGAAATAAAGAAACTTACCACTTTCAGCAGTGAAAGAATACAGAGGATTCAGTGGAATACTCAGTGTGCCCGGTAGTCTCAGCTTGGAGTGTGGTGACAGAGATGATGGTGCAGGAAGCAAGAGATTTGAGTTTGCCTGTAATAGGAAGACAAATCAGAAAGTGAAGTGTAATTTCCTGGGTCACTTACTGATGCAATAGCTAAAAGAGAAATATTTGTTTACTGTAAATAACTATTAAATTCCAGGAAAAAAATTAGAACTCAATTTGATGAAGATTAACAACTTCAATATTTTTTTTTTCTTAGTATTTGGAGATGCAGGCTTGGAAAAATTACTGGCACAGCAATAAACTGAATTGTGTGTTTATAAATGGACACTAACTCTCAAGCAGTGCAAACAATGGAACAGAATTGTTTGAACCAGCATTTTGTTGCATCTTCATGTATAAAAATAACAAGACATACATATGCTCATAAATTTATATATGCAAAATAATTTCTCATTTTTGAGTACTCAAACTACACTACATCCATGAAGAGATATTCACTACTATAGGAAAAAAAAATCTTAAACCAATCCTAGCACAGAACTGATTTCTGTAAAGCAATAAACACCAAAATCCCAGGCCCTTCCTATATGTAAATTACACATAATTCCAGTCCTAATCTCCATAGCAACAAAGATTATGTAGTTAAAATCTGTGTTCCTATGGACTTTCTTTACATACATATATACAACTATTACAAAACAAAAGCCCTTCCCAAACTTTACTCTTGTCATATTATCCAATATAGTCTATGAAAAAAAATTTAATGATTTCAAGTTTTTGGTTGATCCAATTGAGAATTTTACTGTTTATTAAATATATTCTCACTGCCTTAATACACCAAAGCCAAGGCAGAAGAAAAACAGGCCTTGAATAAAATATTTGTATCATTCCTCAAGCAAGATATTAATATACTAAAATTCATGAGAATTATTTACATAAGATAATATAATTCTTGACCCTTTCAAAAGTCAAGCCTATTTCATCATATAGAATAAAAGCATATGGTCACTCAATCCTACTAAAATCTCCCAATCAGGAGAGCACTACCTTTGGCTTCAGTAAACTCTAGATCAGAATCTTAAACTTCAGTGGTGGGCCAGTGATATTTTGCATATTTTCAAACTAATGGCTTGTAAATTCTGTTTAAAGAAATGAGACAATCACCGATTCACTTTGGTTTAACTATCTCAAAAATTATATATTTTATATAACTATTACTTCTGCAATTCAATAAATATGATTCAATTCAATAATGCATAGGCATTGGCAGGTGTACTGGAAGGTAATATAGCAGTAAAAATGTGTGTTGAATTACTTGACTGGGCCAGAGAGTTTCTGCCACCAACTGCTCTGCACCACTACGCCTGACTTTCATCTTAATGTGTCTGGTTTTCTGTGCAGGAATATGGATTAAGTTCTAATGTGCAAAGTTTATAGTAAAAACTATCTTTGACTAACAAGGAATCTTGTAGCAAAAGTGCACAATTGTAATGGCTATACTTCAAAGCTGACAGAAAGAAACGCAAGACAGAAAATCAAATTAATCATTCAACATGATTTTAAAGAAGTATTAAACCTGCTAGATTTTACTACAGGGTACAAATTTAAATGAATGCTAGTAAACAGTAGCTGGGAAACCTTATCAGAATGGAGGCCTGTTTCTCTGAACAACTGCAACAACAAATCAATCTGCTTTTCTTACATTTACATATGCAAGCAAGTAAGCTTCATTAATATAAAGTTTTCTCTGATATAAAAAATGGTGGAAAGCCATTAGCTTACATATTTACTCAAACACAGAAAAAAATAATCTGTTCTGCAAATGTTTTGAGCTCAGCTTCCCAGTGTTTCATCTTCTTTAATCCACTGTAAACTCTAGGGAGAGCCTTTCTCGCTAGATAAATGAGAATATCTCCCCTTTGCATGAATTTCTTGTGAAGCGCACACTACACCACAAGACAACAGAGGCTTTCCAGTCAAATACTTTAATGGAACTCTCCTTCAAATTTGCTATCAAAAATGAGATTTCAGATAATACCAGAACAGGACAGAGCAAACTATTGAAAACTAACACTTAATAGATGTCTCTGCAGTTCATCCTGGAAGGAAGAATTATGAAGCTAAGCTTTCTTGATTCTAGTCCTTAAACAAATTATATAAGAGATTTGGAACTCTATGTAAATTATTCCTGTACAACACTTAATTCACTTCCCTTTATTTTCCTGCTGTATTATGCAAACACTCTCACAATACATGCCAAATAGCATGCTTTGAAATCAAATGCAACAAGACACACAGAAGAGACAACTGAATGTGCAGTCCTGAGGATTTAAGAAAATCACCTGTTCTAAAATGCAGCATAAATTCTCTTAGAATACTTCCTTCCTGTCCAAGGCCTTAAAAACAAGATTAACATCTTTTTAATAAAAGAGATACTAAAAATGAAGTTTTAAGTCTAAGCAAACTTACAGGAAGTGATTAATTCCTCCTCTTGATGGCAGTGAAGCTGAATTCAGGTGAGCTATAAAAGACTGTCCATCCAAACTAGAGGCAAAACTAGAGTTTTAATGACCTTTCTGCCACTAGCTCTTAAGCATTATTTAAATCTCTAAGAGGCCCAAGGAGGAAAAAAAGGCACAACATTGTAACAGAAAAGGGAAGCACTCAGCTAATAAGTGAGGAATAGTGAATCAAGCACAACTGTTTCCAGGTGAAGTACACTATTCTATGAAAACTAATTAATTCTCCTACAGCAGGCAGACATAAGATTAGCTACAGAACAAAATGACATTATTTTTTAAATGCATGATGTGGGAAATCATTGCTAAATACCTTTACAACAATGAGCAAACTTGGCTAAGATAGCCAACCATGAATTTACTTATTTTTCACCACAGGCTCTGCTTTCTTCATGCATAAACCACAACTTTATCAAAGATACAGTTTACTACTATTGTGAATTGAGTAAGACTAAGAGTTAAAACATTCTTCTTGTTTCCATCACAATAAAGATACCTACATAATTTTTGCCAGGCTTAAACAAAGATGATTTGCATTTTCTTTCATGTGTTAGGGCAGCTCTATGCAAATTATGCAAATACACACTTTCAGTGAAACTAGTTTTCACATTAAAAGTGAATTGCATGAGGCAAAAAATAGAATGCTCTAAGACTTGACAATGTGGCAAAAGCATATATCAAGAGATAAAGCAGCCAACATGTAATTGATTCTGAGACTAGTACTATAGAGTATATAGAGATGCTATTCATAAGTGCTACAAAGGGGCCAGACATCTAAAAGCTGAGTTTCAGAGCTAGAATACGATATTTTCAAAGAAAACCCTTCTCTCTACACCTACACAACATATATCATCCCCTTGTTATGGATAGTTATAAACTGGTTTTTTAACTGCTAGTTGGAAGTGAAATTAAAAAAAAACATGAATAGTAATGTTGAATGAAAAACACTTAGCACTTCCAAGAGCCAGAGATGAGTTAAATGTTTTCCTATCAAAAACCTCCATTAACAGAATCATGCATTAGTATTAGTTCCTTGAGGTAGAGATAAATAATAACTGCCACCAAGATTCACTACTCTGTAATTTCTTGATGTGGTGCAGAAGCTAATTCTGCATTCTGGTCTCATACAGAAATTAATTTTTACCTTTTGTCTAAAAAGGTCTTAGCTTTTCTGAATTGCTAAAGCTTCAACACAATAGTCAACTCTGGTTCTACTTTCTGGGCTAAGAATGGCAATGCTGCAGAAGAGAAGAAAAGAAACTATCATTTCCTAAGGTTGATGTTTAGGTAAAAAGAAGAAAAACAGAAAAATAAAAAAACTATTGGTTCTATCAGGACCTGGAAAGGGGGCACAGGTCATAAGACAAAGAACCCAAGCTTATACAGGACCAGAGTATTCTCTATCTAGCTTAAACCAAACTTTAGTGTATTGACATCACATTTTCCAATCCTGTATCTAAGTCACAGAACTCTAAACTCTACCCTTTAAAGTTAGTTTTAAATCCAGTAGCTATGCTGTTAAGTTGACACATGTTAAAACCAGAGACCCCCATGTTGGCAGATTTGCTTTTGTGTGTTCTAGCACCTTTGTATCGCAAAACACGACCACAGGTGTGACCTTAGGCCAGGTCTTAGGTATGCCGCCACCATGCTTGTCCCAACATGGTATTTCCTACATATCTGTGACGAGGGCATGCAAACATGACCCAAAGACCAGGATTACTCTGCACTGAGGCGGCCTCACCTCGAGTGCTGTGTGCAGTTTCAGGTGCCACAACCTAAGACAGACAATAAACTATTAGAGAGTGTCCAAAGGACAGAAACAAAGATGGTGAACGGCTGGGAGGAGAAGCTGTACGAGGAGTGGCTGAGGTCACTTGGTCTGTTCAGCCTGAGAAGGGGAGACTGAGGGGAAACCTCACTGCAATTACAGCTTCCTCATGAAGGGAAGGTGCAGACACTGATCTCTGTGATAACCAGTGACAGGGCCCAAGGGAATGGCCTGAAGTTGTGTCAGGGGAATTGTGTTGTGTTAGGTTGAATATCAGGAGAAGTTTTTTCACCCAGAGGGTGGTTGGGCACTGGAACAGGCTCCCCAGGGAAGTGGTCACACAGCACCAACCTGACAGAGTTCAAGGAGTGTTGGAACAATGCTCTCAGGCACATGGTGTGACTCTTGCGGGTGGTGCTGTGCAGCACCAGGAGTTGGACTTGATCTCTGGGGCTTCCTTCCGATTCAACATATTCTACAATTCTGTGAAATACATACAAGGTAACAGCTGCATTCTCATCTGGATTTTTAATGTTCCAACTCAACCACAGGGCAGCAAGCCACCCTATGTGTGGTTTCCTAAAGTCATCTTTCTCCATTTGCGTTTGTCTGTTCCCAGAAATATTAGCACATTCTCACACATGTGGCTGAGTGGCAACTTTTAAAAGTTCTACTTTGACAAATACTTTAGCAAACCATTCATGTGAGTGTGCATTCTAATAAGCCTTCCAGCAAAGCCTGCACTTACATACACGCATCATTTTTCATATGAGAAAGGGAATTGCACACACATTAAAAACTAATTCCCAATTACAAATTAGTACAAGTTTTAAGTTTTAATGTTGTATATTTCACTCTGGGGCTGTCCAAAATGTGATAAATCAGGCAGGCAATACTGCAGCCACGTGCAAAAAATTATCCTATCCCTGCTTGAAAAGTATCTACCACTGTCCCCTGAGTGTCATGTTGGATCACTGAAAAGATTAGCATCAAGACTCCTTTCAAGGAACTCTCCTCCCCCATATCTCAGTGGTTCATAAATTCCTGCAAGGAAGCACTCTCAGTGTTTATAATCACTACTGCTATGTGACAGATATCAAACTGGATGTGCATTCTTTCAACCACCAACCTGTACTGTGTGGAAACTCACAAAGTGAGAAGACTCAGATGAACTTTTGGACATCTCCGACATGGGTAGAGGGCTTGGAGGATTCTTGAAGTCAAAACCACTGATCATTACTCTGCTCACAGCAGACTCACTCATCCCAAACTAGTCAATGGAAATCTAGGGTTACAAAACTCCAGTGGCTGAGTTATTCTTTCAAACACAGCTGTAGGCTTGTCTATTTCATCTAGTCACAAAGTAACATGGAACTTCTGGATGCTTCTGCTAAACCAGATTTGTCTTCCACAATCCAGAACCACTGGTTAATCTGGGAGTAAACAGCTGCAATGATAAAGACTCTCAAATTCTCTAACCCCATCATTTTCTTCATATGACCAGACATCCAGAACAGTAAAAATTTATCCTGGAGTATCTTCCTGGAGTACTTGTCCCAGACACAAGGCTACATGTCCAGTCTCTCCATGTTGTGCCTTTCTCTGATAAACAACTTGACAGCACCAGCTCTCACTTTGTAGGTGAGGGGAACAGAATGAGCAGCAAGTAGAAACAAAGCCACACATAATTGAAAGGTAGAAGCAGCAGACTACTGTTATCCATGAGAGCTACTGTGTGCTGTTTCATGAGGAGGTTCACTGGGAGTTCACAGTTCAGAAATCTGTGGTCTGTGTGAATGTCTGTGGGATAGCTTTCTTCCAGACAGTTTCAAAGTTCAGGCCTAATGGGGATGCCAAAGCCAAGGAACCAGACTAAATCTAATCCAAAGTAAAACCCCTACAGCATGATGACAGTAGTTACAGCAACCTCAGCAACAACCACTTTCATCTACTCATCTGCTTCTTTTGTGATTCACTAGTTATTAACGCAGACAAAACGTAAAACTACCAAAGAAAATCTACATGTACTCAAAAGTACTTCAAAATGAAAAACAGCAAATGCAAACTCAAATGTAGTTTATGTCATTGTGAAAAGTAATTATAACTTTACAGTGCTATTCAGGAACATTCTGCATCCTTGTTGCATGCAAAATTGTCTCAAGTTGGGGAATTCAACTTAATTAAATTTATTACCAATTACAAAAGCTTTAATTACTGATTTGAGTATTGAGAAAGAAGACAAATAGTAAAACACCCAACCAAAGAGAACACTTTTCATCCCTCTCTGTCTGTCTCCACTTCAGGCACCTTTTTTCTCCTTTCTAATCCCCAGTCTCCTTGATTTCAAAATTACATTACACTCAGTCCTTTTGGAAAGCCAATGGAAGGGTGGGGCAGTAGAGAGAGGCTAGTGCATAGTGACTTGCTCTTTTTGACTCTTCTTTTTTCTTGCTCTTTTCAACTCCTTTCGTATGGATCCTCCACCACACAACATCCCCTTGGGGGATTGCACCTGTCCAGCACAGATTCTTCCATTGTTTGCAACCGATTCAGAAGCATACCATCATCTGTGTTTTCTTTTGCATGTCCTCGTGTATCTCTTGTCTTTCCTTTCAAGCCTACTCTGTTATTTCCCCAGTATTTCCATTTCTGCATTGTTTTGTGTCTCTTGCATCACCTTTCTGCCTCCTTCTGTGTCTTTCACATCTCCTCATTTCACATGACTCCTCACATCCCTTCTCCTGTATCTTTACTTGTGCCCCAGCACATTTTCCTTTGCATTTCTCCTCTGCTGTGGTGTTTCCTGTCTCCAGTAGGTTCTGACCTTTCTTAAATCAATTTTCTCAGAGGTGCCATATTCTGTTTGGTTCCAGTTTCAGTTGTGCAGTGGGCCCATACTGTCCTTCACTGAGCTGGCCTGAAACACCTGTGCCCAGCACAGGGCATGCTCTCCCCCCAGCCCTGCAGCTCCCTGAAACCCCTACTATTTATGCCACGTACAATTTTTAAGGTATCCATAATGATCTATGGATCCCTGATTTTACATAAATGGACAAACAGCAATGGACACTAGCAGAAAAAAATCCCTTGTGATCAGTTTTTTATTAAAAATTAAGTTTTTTATGGTTGTTCTTTTCTTAAGAGCTACTTACACCTGCATTAGTATAAGCGAGAGATGTATTCATTTCTAAAGACCAGATGCCATGACAACACATATGGTTTTTTAAGTATACCAGTTCCAGAATATAGGAAGACTATACACTTCTGAAATTAATTAAATTTGACTTACCATAACAGAATCAAGTTTTTGTTTCACCTTCTGCATTCTCATTGATGCTCTTGCAACATTGAGAAACTGATCTGCTGGAGATATCACTGAGTTATTTTGTATAGGAATTTCAGAAAAACTGCTGAAGAAGTGTGGCCCTCTTGGTGCAGCTGTGGTAAGTGATGAACTGAGATCTCTTACAAGTTCAGCTTCCTGTTGAGCAACTGTAGAAATAACCAACATTAATGTCTCAGGTGAAGCCTTACATTGCTATGGGAAAAAGTCATTTTGCCAGCCATGTCTTCAGTCAAATACTATCAGAAACTGTACCAACAGTGCTATAGGGAAAACCTGAAAGTGACTTGAAATTTTCCCCTTACTACCCCATTTTCCCCCTAACTCTTCTGATCACAATATCTCACTCCAGTTATTTGTGTTCAGTAATCTCTCATACAGAACTGGTATTTTTGTATTGTTTATAAACAATAGTGTTCCTCATGCAGAAATATTTGCATTGGGTGGGGGGAAAGAGTGGGAAGAGAAAGGAATTTTTCAAAGGCAATAAAGTTCTAAAGCCTGCACTGAGTTCAAGTTGGTGACATTTCACATTTTTTCCAGCCTAGTTCAAGTGAGTTTATGATGCCTGAGCAATATTTCATAAGTTGATAAACATATTATACAGGCACAGGACATACTGACTGACAAGTTGACTTTTGCAATTTTTTGTCCTACAGTCTCAAGCCAACAAAGGTTAAAAGAATTCTTCATGGAAGTTCTGCCCTTGATATTAATAAAACTGCTGGTGTATCTAACACACATGCTTGTCAGAGTCTTAAAAATTAGTATTTTAGTCAGAGACTAAAATTAGTATTACTGTATATTTAACTTTCAACACTGTAGCAGTATGACTATTTTCTGAAAGCAAAAAGGGTGCTTTTAACCAAAAAAGGAACATAAAGATAATAACCAACGATACGAAAAAAGAGCACAACCTATGCAAAGCTTTATTGTCAGCAGTTATGTGTGTCAGAAGACACAAATAACTATGACTGTGCCGTGTGATCTCTAAATGTGTATGCACAAATATATATATTTCAAACTACTATGTTAAGTTTTTTAAGACTCACTGTCTGCTCATTAAAAAATTCTGAACAAACCCTTCACCCAAAAAAATTTCTTTGTTTTTAAAAATACCAATATCCTACTTAATTGAAGTATAGTACTGAATATTGATTGCAAAGTCACTCCACTTAATGTTTCTGTATAAGTCAACCAATTCAACAAATAACCTACAGTGAGAATTTATATGAGCAATCCTACTACTACATGTTACTTAAAAAGCCAGTGTATAAAGACAGGATTAGCTTTACAGATCTATGTCCCCTGCAAACATAATTCATACCAAAAAATTACTGCATATTAATTACTGCAAAAAAAATCTGCATATTTTTAATATATTAACACATTAACTCTCTAGATGCAAATGTCCTTAATTGAACACAACTATTAAAAAAGCCTGCAAATGACAATCTGAATTTTATTTTGTATACCAAAAATTCCAATTTATTTATTACTATCTTCTCTTCAATATAACATGGGGAATAAACATGTCTCTGACATAATGACATCACAGCTATAACAGCTATTTCTCAGAAGTCGATACACTCTCATTCATTTTTATATGGCTCCTCAACATTATTTTGTAACATACCTGGCACAAACTACTCAGATTCCAATTAAGCTACTAATTAGTTTTCCAAATAATTGTATTTTCTGGATCCATAATCTACCTTGATATTGCAAAAAGGGCTCTTGTATAATGCTGCCTATATATGATAAAGTGTTGCAAAACTCACACAGTATGAAACACAAAAAAATTGAGGGACCTCTGGTGATTCTGGCTAGGCCAAAACCCTTGCTTAAAGCAGCATCACAGGCCTGCTCATCACATAGAACAGGCTGAGCAGGATCATGTTCAATCCAGTTTTGCCATCTCCCAGGAAAAAGATATGCATTACCATCAAATGACTGGTATCTTTTTCTCTCAAAAGAAGTACAAATACTAACAAATAGCTTCTAAAAATAAAATACTTACAGGTGAGTATCAAGAAAATTTGTACCGTACCTTTATAATCATAAATGTATACAAGTATTGGATGGTTTTGACCAAAGGCACAAAAAGACACCATGTGTTCGTGTGGATGAAAGGCAACATCACGAAGTGGAGATGTGAAGGAGAGATCAGAATATGTCGCCACCTGATCTCCTGCAGAAATTAATTAAGTTTATTAATGCCGTGGAAAAATATTTGAAACATTTGATACAGCAAAATAACAGTTGGTTAAATCTTGTATTACTGCAGTGTTTGCCACTGTTAATAAATGTTCTTCAGTCAATTTCCTGATTGAAAAGTTGTCTTTTGGCATAAGACAAAGGAAATTTTGTATGCTTTTAAGTTATTCAGTAAGTCAGAAAAGCTAGTGCTGTTGCAATAGCTGCAGGAAATGCCAGAGGAGGATACACCAGGTTAGATGAGTTCTCTCGTTCTGATAAGCACATTCTAGAAAGGTGGCGTTCCACAGTATTTGTTTGCTCTTGTATTGTACAAAGATAGCCATCTTACTTGTGGATTTCAGCTATGTAATACTGATAACAGGAGTGAAAGTTGAGGAGAGAATTATTTAAAAATATAAATAAAATTAGCTCTTCAGCTGATGGCACTGTAAATGCAAATACAGTGTGTACACAAAAGTCAAAATCCAATAAAAACATACTAATAACAAAGTTCCTCCTTCCTTTTACTTTTATTATTTTTTAAAAGTTTTCAGGCAAATTATGTAGCAGCAAAGATGCAAGCTAACATAGTTGGAAACATGGAAAGAAATTCAAAACAGAACTGTTAGTTATCTGCCAGCTTAAAAATATTTACCTTTTTTATTTTAAAATACTACATAAATTACAATTACAGACAGAATATAACGTCATCAAATCCAAAATGGTATTCTGCTACTTTCTGCTCTTATGTTCATCTCTTTTACCTCCTGTTCAAGAAACTCTACCCCACATTTTCATCACTTTTTTTCAGAAAGATTTTGGTAGCTATTTTGAAACTCCTTGGCTTGGGGACTAATTCACAGTTAAACCTTATATACCACATACCAAAAAGATTCAGTCTCTGACCACCCACCACAGAGATGAAGTGGTTCTGCACAAGAGCCTGATTCTCAAATCTAAACACACCAGAAGAACTTACCTGATGTAAAACATTTTTTGTGCATTCCATCTTAAGATCCTCACCACATGTAAAGAGTTGCAGTATACAAAAAGCTGAGCCTCAGGTGCTTCAGTCATGTTGGATATTACAAATGTTGCCTCTATTTATTTCCTCTAGAGAATTAAATCTCAGAGATTAATAACAGCTATTTAAAAGGTGGAGCTAAAGCTTCAGGATTTAAGAACATCTCACTGAAGTTTTATTCCGTATCAAAAGTGTTCCAATAAACTTTAAAAAATCCTTTACCCTTCAGCTTTGACAATTTGGCTTAAGCCCATAAAAAAATTAGTTACCTGTTTCTGGATTCCAAACATAAGCCTTTCCATCTTCACTTCCTGAAAACAGGAACGTACCACACGGTGTTAAGGTGCTGTGAATCTTTTCTCTGTAATTTGTAGCACCTACATATTTCTTTGTTGCCAAGCTAAAAAAAGTTTGCAAATATAGAAGATACATTCAGAATATACAATGTAACTTTTTAAGTGTCAGTTCCCCCTCTATTCCTCAGAAAGATCAGTACACCTTGCATCCCAAGTAGATATGCAAGCACACACTTTTTGCGGAGTGCAGTATTTATTTACCCTTTATTTTCCCTAACCTTCATAATGCACTTGACAGTATAGATGAAAATGTACGTCCTTGTCTTTCAGCAGAAAAAGGAAACCCTCAGATCTAGACAACAGATAGAGATGCAGTAATTTGCACTATCTTGATCCTGGGCTTTGCACAAAACAGGGAAATTAGCACTATTACTTCAAGCTCTCTTAGAAGAGTTTTCATTATGCTTCTTGAGCTTGAATGATTAAACCTACGCAGCAGCTCTCTTCAACTCTTCAGACTAATGTCTCCTTGGTCAGAAAACCAGCAGTAGAATAAAAAAAATTCAGACATAAATGTTGATTTAATATGTTTGATATTATTTTGCAACTTAGGTATCCTAAGCTTTTTTCAGTGAAACATTATTGGTCAGCACAGTAAGAATGATCAATGTGTTGGCATCAAGTAGGAGAGAATCCACAAAAGGATGGAAAGAAGAATAAATCAGCTTGTAAGAGGCTACTTTAAACATGAGGCATAGCCTGGAAAAAGATACCAAAGTTCAACACAGAGACTAACCCAGCAGCAGTACTACAATGCAGAATTTAAGGCAAGAATAACAGCAATAGGCCACCACAGCCCTCAAGGACAGAAGACAGTATTATTTCACATTTGTTACTGCAAAAACAATGGAGGTATGCTGGGAGAAGTACAGTGCATTTAATATTACAGGAAAATTATTTTAAACAATATTCCAAATAAATATACCCTAGATGATCCCACAGCAAGTCCATATTAGCCCAAATAAGAGTTTTAGCTGTATGAATAAGAAAGATAGTATCTCTGAGATGTCATTAGAAGAACCCTGCAAGATGTAAAACTAACCTTCATGTGAAACCCCAAGGAGAGGGCTGAACTAAAACCAAATCCCTGATCACATACCTAAGTGACAGGACAGCAGCATTATCCAAAAAGATCAAAAAAAGCAAGTTGAAAGAGGAAAGTTAAGAGCAACCAGCTGTCAATCAAAGTGAATTGTGTTCATCTATGACCTCCACCCCCTCTTTTCTCATGCAGGGAATGAACAGTTAATGCTGACGTGTAAAATTATCACTGCTGGGTATCTGACCCTGTGGTTTATTGATAGACTTAAAAGTCAATGTAACTGTGGGCTGTGGTCAAAGTAGCAGTCCTGGTGGTGTCCTCTCCACTCTTATTTTCCCAGGCTCTCCCTCATTTCTTCTCTAGTGTTTGGGCAGCTATCAGATAAATTTGATCAGAGAGCTGATTAAAATGAAAATTAATCATTTGTATTTGTAGGCTAATTTTTAGTCGGATCAGCTCACTGATCTGACTTACCCTGCATCAAAAGATTTCTAGAAATGATAAAAAAGAAATGCTAGGAATACACGGCCAAAGGTGTGGGAGATTGCAGGAGATGGTACGTCCTATGGATAAATTTGCTTAAAATAATTGTGAAATTGCACCCCATATTAAAACCTTTGTTAAAGATAATATGCATGCCCATCTTTCCCTCTCAAACTAAAACTCTCTGCACGTTTTAGAAAGAGAAGCAACAGAAGAACACTGCTTAAAAAACTACAGCTTCCCTCTCTGAATCCAGCAATTTCATGCTTCAACTGAGTGGATAGTTCAGCTTCTACCATGGTCATTATATTTTATCATTTACAGAAAAGGAGAAACGTGCACCATAATACAGTAGATTCCTCAGCTAGTTCAAACATTCAATCCAGTACAATAACAGAATTGCTTCATTTTAAAATGACCTTCAAGATCATTAAGTCCAACTGTTAACACAGCACTGTACCTTCCACTACTAAACCATATACCTAAGGGCCACCTCTACACATCTTTTAAATACCTCCAGGGATTTTCTGTGTGGTGAGGAACAGAAAGAAACCTATGAAATTAAGGATGAAACATTTTAGAAAAGTTGTTCATATCTTTAATGTGACTTTCCAGAACAGAATGTTCAAATGCATCTTATCAACCCAGGTAAGTGATTGGTGAGAGACTCTGCTTACCCCCACCCAATGAAAAGACAAAGAGGGAATGGACATAAATTGAAATACAGCTAACTCTGTTTAAAAATAAGAAAAAAGTCTTTTATTTTGAGGGTGAATGAACACTTGAACATGTTGCTCACAGAAGTTGTAAAATTTTCATCCTTCAAGATATTAAAAATCCAATTGTATAAAGCTCTGAGTAGCATACTGTTGTGATTTGATTATTGGGTTGAACTGGTCATTCTCCATTATCAGTGTCAAGTGAGTCTATAATCTCCTTGCTTGTTATTTTTGTCATTTAAAAAATCATGCTTATACCAATTAAGAAGGAAAAAATCATCAGAAACTGCAAAACTACCTCACAGCCTGCTTAATAAACCATAATAGGTAGATCACTGCATTTTTTAGTATTTATGATGATAATAATTTCCATTTCATCATCCAAATATCCTTCCCAGAGTCTTAAAAAGCAAAACTAACACACAAATATTACCACTTCCAAGTTCTTTTCATGCCCAGACTGCATTTCAAAAGGGATTTCAATCTTTAGAAGACTAACATTGTATTCTTCACAGCACTTTAGGCTCCCAAGTAATCTAGGATATTTTAGATATTCTGTTCTAAAAGACTTACTCAATATCACCCAAAAGGTCTGTAACACAGCAGTGTATTGAAATAATTTCCTAACCATAATGTTTCTATCTTTGATTATTAAAACATCTTTTTTCTCCCCAGCTACACAACTAATACCATTATGGTATTTTATTTCTCCATGTAAATTTTAAAACATAAAGGAAATACACATTTGTCACCAAAAATACCAACATTCTGAGATCCATAATTCTCAGGGTACTGTCTTTGGCATGGATTAATAAATGCCTTCCATTTGGATGCACTTCCAAATGATTTACTGGTGTTCCTTTAATATCGTTTTCTTTTATTTCCTACAGAAGGATGGAAAAATAAAGAAAATTATATAACTTTCTCTTTTAAAACTCATGTTTTTACACATTATTGCCCATTTTTGTCTTGCATTACTACTTTTCATTTCATTTTATTTGGTTAAGGAAAACGATTGTTCCTATATTAAGGCATTACATCCTAGACATGAACTTTTTACAACCATGAGGCAGATTCTGTTGTGACTGAATTTTTAAATTTCTGAATTTCTAAAAAAAAATAAGCTGATGACAGAAATGCTGACTGAACATTAGGGCTCTAAAATATGAACAAATCTGGTTTTTAAAGCCTATATATTTTATTTTTGTCTATAGAGAGCAAAGCATTTACCTGTTAAAACAGTGCTATCAAACCTCAAGTATTTTCAAACCTCAAGTATTTTCATGTTTTATATAGAAAAAAAATATTACAGAACCACAGAATCTTAGAATATCCTTAGTTACAAGGGCCCCACTATGAACATCAAAGACAAACTCCTGGCCCTACACAGGACAGCACCAAGAATTACACCATGTGCCTTGAGAGTCAAAATACTTCTTGAATTTTCTCAGGCTTGGTGGTGTGATCACTTGCCTGGGGAGCCTGTTCCAGTGCCCAACCCAATTAAGTTGCAAAACAACTTAAAAAAATTAAGTCAGTGAATCACTGCACATTGTATCAGTTCTTCTGTACCAGTTTTTAAAGAAAATACACCTCTGCAGTTTAACAAAAGGTTATGTATTAAAAAAACTCAATTCAAATCAGATTACTAGATTTGGAACAGTTCACATAAAAATTACAATGCTAGTTAAGAATCCTGTTTACCTTATTGACCTTCCAGTGTTGAAAAAGATGTGGAGACCTTCCTTTGACAGGTGTATCCCAAACTATTATCAGTCCTGAGCTATCTCCTGAGAACATGTGGTGTCCTGAGAAATAATGTCTTGTAAGTAAAAGACCACCCACCAAACAATAATACAGAAAACAAGAAACAACCTTTTGTTCTCTCATTTTTGTGAATAGGCAAATACCAATTCTTCCATCTCTTTTGCTATAATATACTCATTGCAAATGCATTTTGCTCATATTGCATGACATAAGCTGATACCATAAATCTGGATGTAGCATATACATTAAATACTGAGATGCAGAACATTTTTTTTAATTTTTTCATTTTTATTCGCATTCTAAATACAGCAAAAAGTGAACATTTACAGCTCAACGAGCTTCACATGATAGCTCAATGCTTACTTATACATTCACTAAGAGAATCTTGAACTAGAACAAATAGTGTTTTCCAATACTTGTTCTTTAAGCACAAACATTTATTCTTTATAAAAATACAGCTTTCCTCTTTGTAGTACCTACTCCAGTGACTAAAATGAAGCACCTAACTATTAATGATGTCACTAATACTAGAAAAAAAGTCAAACTTTAATTTTAACCCATCTTCAACTCTTCCTCCACTAGTACATGCCAGTAGAACATACATTTTCAGCTGTCAACCTACCAATTAACATGACTTACAATGGTCAAACCTCTGTCCTTTTCTCTCTGTGTTTCCTATTCTCTGTCAATATTGAAAATTCATCACATTCCCACTTCTTCAGACTAGAGCTAAAATTCTCACAATCTAATTACTACTACCTCATTTTCTTTATCAAAGAGTCATAGATTGATTTGGGTTGAAAGCGCCCTTAAAAACCATCTAGTTCTGACCTCCCTGAAATGGGGAGGGACACCTTCCACTAGAAAAAAGCCTATACCAATATGGCCTTGAACACCTCCAGGGATGGGGCATCCACAATTTCTCCTGTCCCAGTGTCTCAGCACTCTCCCAGTAAATAATTTCTTCCTAAGAAGAATACACTGCGTCCATGAAGTAAAGAAAACTAGTAATACTCAAGTTGGTCTTCAATTGGAAAGACAACTCTTTGTAAAAGCAATATTAAGTACATACCTTCTGCATCAAAACAAAGTGTGTTGATGAAACTTTTATGGCCATCAAGCTCCTGTAGCAGTTGCCCATGGATTTCTTTCACATTTGCATCCCAGATTCTAATCACGGAGTCGTAACATCCTGTCACAACCAACGAGTCAGCAACTGGGTGGTACTTGGCAGTGTAGACAAATGAAGGATGAGGGAAAACTCTCACTGCAGATGCTGCCTTCATTTCTATTTTCCACATTCTAATAGGAAACAAAGTTACAACTTTTACTGTATAAAGTAGTCACACACACAGGTATAACTGATGCCCATATTTTGGGTTACTGGTTCTAGAGGCAAATGCTTGCAAACACTTAGCAATACTTGTGTATCCCGCCAATTTGTTCCACTACTATTTAATACTTTATTATGGTACTTTCTAACAAGAATTAAGAAAAATTTACTACTTTACACAACATTTGGTCTTCAAAGCAAATTAATGACTACTTACTCACTTAATGGATATATTTCTCATTTTAAAATACTCATAAAGAATTCCATGAAATGAATTGGTTTCTTTCTTTCAGGAGTTATAAACAAATTAAGCTCTTCTGGGGTATCATTCACTTAAAACAATATTAGAACAAGAAAAGTCATAAAGGAACATTTAGGGCCAATAAATATAAATAAAATCCCAGAAAATTTTAGAATAATGATTACCAGCCACACAGTGATCATGATCTCGAGGATGTTTACACCACATAAATTCACTTCTTACTATTCATCTATTTCCTATCCTTTGCCAACCATAGCTGTAAGATCAGAATTTTGTTAGTGTTTTCTATTTGATGGTATGCATTTTATTAGTGAGCCTTCCCCAAAGATGAGTCCACAAAGAATAAAACAGTACCCGGATCACTAAATACAGGTGAGCAGCACATTACACACAGTATTCAGTTACAAACTGTTATTGAATTGTTTTAGTGGCACCCACTTCTGGTGAGGCAACTACATCTGGTGGCTATTGAAGAATTCTAAGCTTATTCAGAGGTGAATTAATTAAAAAATTGCAACCCTTTAGAATACAACACTTAATTTGCAATTTGATGCAGAAATGTTACAAGGAATTTACCTATCTTTTAGAATGGTTTTAATCTAACAAAATAAAAATTCACTTATTGCTCACAAATAATCTGGGACTAAACCTTGGGAAGGCTTACATATCCTTGGGAAGGATAACACTGAACACTATATGAAGAAGAATTCACAGAAGTTCATGAATTTACCTTTATGTTACCTTAGAACTCAGTATGAGATAATCCAAATAATAAACTGATAGTGACTTTAAAGCAGTGGGGCGCTGAGACTTTTTAAGGAGCTGAAGGCAACTCACAACAAATACAGGAACAAATAACTCATACAGTGACTGCACATAGTACACAGAAAAGGAGGCAGACCACTGCAGTTTCAACTTGTTGCCACAAATTCAAGAACTTGTGAGGAACAGCTCAGCCTTCTTATAGGCAACATAAATGACTGAAAATGATATTAACCTCAATATAAAAAATACTTACTTAATCCACTCCCAAATTAAAAAAAAAAGAAGTGCTGAACTCTCAACACACTCTTTTTATGCCCACATACAAGCAGCAAAAAAACCCTAAAACAGTTCCACACGTACAACAACAACACATCATTTAACAATTCTTCTGGCATTTCAGTTATGCAACTGCCTCTACCATTACTGAGCTGCATAACAGAAATAATAGATAGGGATCTGAAGGGCTAAAAAAACCCAAAAAGCTCTATGAAAACCAATTAAGTTGCTCACAATAAAACTACAGTGTTCCAGTGATACTGCCATGTGTATCTACAGCTTTGAGGGTTTTGGTTTTTAAATCTGAGCAGATCAATATTTTAACATTAACATTGTAGAGAAGAACACTGTAATTGTAGAGGATTCAATTTAAGAAATAACAGTATTAAAATTTACAGCAATTTAAGCTGAATTACTTTACTAAGTGTAAAAAACCAAAAGAACACCACCAACATACATATATGCAGTGTGGTAAATTTACACACATAACTTGAATCTTAAACTTTCAATTTACTGCCTAGTGTTCAAATCTGCAAACTTAATACCGCATTCATAGTATGGCAATTTCTCCAGGAACAGAATTTTACAACTGTCTCAGTGTCTTCTTGAAATAAAAGCTCTTTAGCTTTTTACTGCACTGTAGATTTAGACACTAGGGTTTTTGGGAAAGCTTTCATTTCAAATACAAATACATTAGAAATATTAAATACAGTGTAAGTGATTAACCCAGTCACAATTTTTTTAGTCACATGGTAACCAAATCTTTAATTAAAACATTATATAGCACAGTTTGTAGTAAAACACTGAATTAAACCACTTTCTTTTCAACTTCTGATGGTATCTGCCAGAACATCTCATCATACTGACCTGACAGTGCCATCAGAGGAAGCAGTAAGAAGGTATTGATTGTCTTTTGACCAACAAAGATCATACACTATGTTAAGATGACCATAAAATTCTCTCAGGAACTGTCCAGAAGGAATTTCATACACTAGGGAAGTAGAAATAGAAAAATAAGTTTTGTAAGTATTTGCAGTCAAACAGATGTACCTACTAGAGCCAAAGTTTAGTCTAATCTTAGGCTGATTTTCTGCTAGCATAAATCAACTCATTTTATCTTTTCATTTTGAGGTAACTGGATGAAATAATTGTTAGATATGAACAGACAGCAAGTATTTACCTCCATCTAGTGGTTCACAGATGTCACAAATGTCTTACCCCTTAAGAAACACTTTATTTGCATGGAATTATTAGAACCAGAATAGGATTATGTTGGGTTTCCTTAAATTTTGAAAACGAATTGACCAATCAGAAATATTTTAACCCTGAGATAATTTTATGGGGCTGTGTAATAAAGGAATCTAGATTTACTGTTCCTTGCATTTAAACACTTACTTTGTGTACATTTAAAATACTGCTCTCTCTAAATCTCAAAACTTTTATGCAAGATTTAAGAACTATGCAGTTGAAGCTACCGTGATGAAGCAGTCAAAAATTTGAGTTACAAGGAATGTTTGTACTTCGACTGAACTGGACTATGGAAGAGCAGCTTCCGGTATTCTGTCTGGAGATGTTAACATTCTGGTATCTAACTTTCAAGACAGGTTAGGAGAAAAATTTACATGAAAAGTGTGTGAGGTGGAGACTTAAAATGTTATTTCCCTTAAAATGTTATCATCAGAAACTATGTTCCTTCTGCAAACTGATATAATATTTCCATTAGGCCTCTGGGCAGAAATGCTGTCATTTCATTCCATTGAACTGTGTATATGTAACCATGTAAGAAAAGCCATTTCCAGCCCTACCAACACAGAAAGAGCATTTTCCTCAATGCTCTTTAATGCACAGAACAAGCGTCTAATCACAACTACAAACCAGAAACTCTAAAAATGCACAATTTAAAAATTAACTTCCTTAATCTTCAATTTCCAAATACATGGATTATGAGAAAAAATCCAAAATGTATTTAAACTTACAAGCAATGGGATAGCCATTCCTTCCTGCACATGCTGCTGCCAGCGTTCTCCCGTCACGAGAGAAGCGGATACAGAAGCAGCCCATATCTCCACCTCGCAGGGAAAGCAGGTGCTTGTTGGGTATGCGGCAAGCCTGGCTTTTCAGGGAACAAGTGGGAGGAATATTAATTATCCAATGTGTGGAGCACACTCTTAGCTCCTGACATGCAGAAGCTCTAAAAGGCTAGTAACATCTTAATGGCATTCCAAAGTAAAATTCAATGTATTATAAACAGAGACAGCCTTGCAGGCCTAGGCCCCATGAATGTGTATCTCTTTCTGCCCCATTATTGCAAACAACTAGCACATTTAAAAAAACCTAAAAAAAATTTAAATTGAAACAAACTCCTAAATCTTAAGTAATGCTTAATAATGCATCAGTGATGTAAGCTGTGGAGTTAAACTGTAAGTCAAGGCTGTTTAAGGAGCCTAAGCACACCTTTTAGTAACCTAATGACTGCAGTGTGAACTCAGAAACCCAACCACAGGCACTCAAACCTTTGGTCTCCTACCAAATAATTTTAACATTCCTCACCTGTACTTAAATATCTGACTTTTAAAGACAGAACCAGAGATGAAACATCTCAAAAAATTTAACTGGTATTTTAGACTCCTTTCCTTTCTCCCAGAATATTACCTCTTTTTGACCCAATGGCTTTTTCTCCAAAACTAAATTCAAAGTTTAAGGTAAAGGGCAATATCCACAGCAGCTATGTGGTTCCTCAATGTAAGCTCTTTCTTTTTTCATAGTTTAAAAATGTCTTCAAGAAACAAAAAGAAAAGTCAAGAAAATATATTTCTAATCAAGTTGAAGTCTGAGAATTGGCTTCCTGTCTTACTTCTTACTCTTTCAATTTCTTAGCAAATTCTGCAGATAGAAATACCTGATTCTTCTGGTAAAAAAAATGGTTAAATCAACCATATTTGAGGAGGTTAAGGTTAAGCCTCCTCTACTATCTATGAAAGTTTTTTTATGTTTTGTTTAATATCTTTGTTATTTTTTAAAATTAATTACTTGCTTCATAATACTTATAAAATATAGTAAATATTTCAATTATTTTCATTTAAAATTCAAAGAAAAATGCTTCACCTGTCCAGGCAATCTTGACCATTTAAATGGCTCCTTTTTCTCCTCTAAAGAAGGCTCACATCCTTCTCTCTGCAGCTCCGACAGTGCTGCATTACTTTGTTCCTGTTGAACAGCTGCCATAGAGTGAAAAGAAGGACCAACCTTAAGGCAAACAAAACTAAATATCAGGGAAAAAATATTTTAAAGTGAACAATGTAATTTCTAAAAAGGTTAAAAGGTACTTTTAATTTAAATGTCTTGCATTTTTGTATTTGGAACACAGAGATTGGAAAAGCCTAATACATGAAAACTGCATTGCAAAATGTCATTTAAAGTAACCAGGAGTCAAAAAGTAATCCAAGCTTCCAAAGTTTTGTCAATCCAATGGTATCACAATTTTTTCAAATACTCAATTATCTCCTATTTTCAGTAACTCTCAAGGTCATTGAAAATTAGAATTACTCCGCTATCGTATTGTATTGTACTACTGAGAGGGTGCATATCTCACCAGGCTTCCACAGACTACCCTTCATAGTACAAACATGAGCAGAAGAAAGTATTATTACAGCTCTAAATACAAATGGGAAATTATATAATACAACAATATTGTACTTGCATCAGAGAAAAGAAAACGCCATACTTATCTTAAATGCAAAGTTAAGTAACTTGCATCTTTTCTCAAAGAATTTTTATACCTGCATGAGATCAGTGACTTAAAAATGGCACTTCTGCTAATTAGAAGGAACATTAATCTTCAAGAAAGTACTCTGAAAGTTTTCAGATTGCCAGTGGCAAAATATTCAAAGTTGTAGGTAGAAAAGTATGCCTATTTTTCAAAGATACCTATGAAGGACTGAGTTTGAAACACCTATCTTGAGATGTAACATTCTTATTATGTATTTTATATACTGCATGTAAGCACAGCTTTTATATACATGCCTACAAACACAGACTCACATGCTCTACCTAGGTACTAGTTCCTACAGAAAAGTCTGCGTATTTGTGAATATATTTATATATTATATATTTAACTTACAAGATCTGGCAGTTTCAGGCCTTTTACAGATACATATAAAGTTGATGGGTAACGATTTCTAGGACATTTTGCCCACCAGTCATAAACCTCAACTACATTTGAATGTGACTTGGTCCTTGAAGGTGGGTAATACAATTGCAGACGAAGTTTTCCACCAACGTTTAGAACTCCATTTGCACCTACAAGCTGGAAGGTTGATTAAAAAGAGGAAAAAGGAAGAAAGATGAACACAAAAGTAATTGATAATTTTTAATATCTTACTTAACAGTATAAACTCTTGAAATCCACTTCCCATTGCAGGAATATATTAACTCTAAAAGTGATGCTGAACTAAGCATGTATTTAATCCCCTCAGAATCAAATCATGAAGACTAAATCTTAGATGGCCGCCTAGTTTCAAAAGATGCTTCACAGCAGTAATATCTTGAAAGTGGGAAGACTTTTTTTTTTTTTTTTTTTTAACTACTACTTGCTAAAATCAACCAAATCTCAAAGAACTGCCAATCCACAAACAGCTTTTTCCAAATCTGTCTTCTTTGAGTGCATTGGGTAAGGCTTTGGTTCAGAGCAGAAGATAGAGCAATGTAGTAACCTCTCCAACTTCAGAGGAGACAGAGTCAGCCCTACTGAACTGAAGAATAACAGAAGTACCTACTGCCATTAACACTGATCAGTGTTGAATTGAGACATTTCTACTTTGACTGATACAGCTAAAAGGATAATGCAGGCAGATGCAGAATGAATGAAGAACAGGCAACAATTTTATTCATATTTATGAGCTGAAAATTTGTTCTTCCCTCTCTTCAGGAGTAAGCTGTACTGAATGCCTGGATGCACAGTTCCTACCAGAGCTCTGCTAACAGACATGGGATAGCAGACCCCTGATTCCCCTAGATTTATCTTGGGCAGAGCTCAGAAGAATCTCTGTGGGGAATTGCTATAGAGGCTCCCATCCCTTCACCTATACTTGCAGTCCATTATCTTCTCCTGTATTTCTCACATTTCCTCTATGTTGTGGACTGCTCAATGATTGTCAATGACTATCACACACAGGGGTAGGTGTAAATAAACAATCCTCAGGGAAACGGAAGTTTGTCAGCTCTCAAAGAACTAACTGACACATTCAAGTTTCTCTTAAAAGGGTAGAAATGTACATGTGCAGTCTAAATTAACCGTATCTCACATTTGGCACATTTGTATCTCAATTGCCACAGCATTTCAAACTCTGCAAATGAAAATGAAAAGCATTCTATAATTAAGGGAGTCTTTTCAAAGACTGGACAAATGAAAATGTCACTAGAATACAGAACAGCTGAGGTACAGAAATTAGTGGATTTGCCATTTTCTTCACAATCACATAAACGCAAAGAAAACTCCAAAAGAAAACAACCTTCTGTACTTTATGAACAAACAAAAAACTTTTAGACATTCTACATTCTACAAAAATTCTACACATTCTTTTCTTGAAAAAGACATATACTTTAATGTCAAGCCTGTTACTGTGTTGATTTCATGGAGTGGAAGAAGACGAAAAGAAGAGAACAGCCAAGCAAACAAGGACTTTTTTTTCTTCCATCTCTGTTGCTGAAAATATTTTTAAATGCTTTCCTCCTTAGTACTGTTAGAGATTTTCAGGTAAAAGGATTTATGAATTTTTTTTCTTAATTTAAATATTTACAGTACCTTTAGAAATGCCCAACAAATTTTTCGGTAACGACCTTCCTGAATTTTTACATCAGAGCTGGCTCTCACTTCACGCATACTCGGAGAATCAAGGACCTAGAAGTATCAGCAGGAATATAAACGTATTTCTAATGAATGTATATGTCATGGTAAAAAAAAACTGCTGAAAATATGCTTGGTCAATTCACTAAATTAAACAGATTTAAATTTTAAGAAATTACAAAAACAGAGTTTCTTCCACACAAGTATAAAATTAGAAATAACAGGTCCTTGTGCATTTACCTGATGACTATAACTTCCATTAAAAAAGAAGTCTAGTCTTAAAAAAACTTATTCTTGTTCCCCTTACGTCTCAATAAAAGAGAAAAAATAATAATGTGTAATTTTCTTAAAAATTCAGAAATCATTTAGATCACAAATCTGACAGTAGAAAACAGCTGCATTTTAATCTAGACAGAAAATGGCAGTCAAAAAGTTAGTTTTTCTTTAATAGCTTTATCAGTTTTGTCATTGAATCAGTCATAGAACAATTAGGGTTGGAAGAAGCCTTCAAAGATCCCAGAGTTGTGAGCCATAGGCTTGGACATCTTCTACTAAATGAGGCTGGTCAAAGCCCCATCCAACCTGGCCTTGAACACTTACAGGGATGCCTATGAGTCTTCATTTTTCTGTCAGGGACATGAATTTTCCCATATTTTGATACTCCTGGAAGTTTATGTGGTATACAAAAAGCCCTTAGAATAATATAATGATTTTTTCAAAGTTGTATTTCATAAACCACACTGAAGTTAAACAGCCTTTTTTTAGTGGAATCATACTTTTGGTTCCAACATTATTTCCATGAAGAATCTTCACATACAAACGTAATTAGTTTTGTGGTAAGCAATTAAGTATTCTTAATTCTATAAACATGTTCATTTACAAGCATCACAAAACCTTAAGAAACATATGGCAATAAATTATATTCAATTAATTATAATTCAATATGGCAATAAATTATAGTCAAACCTATTTGAAAGAGGAAAAAAAAACAAGGAACAAAAAATATTTATTGTATTAAGTTTCCAATTGTACAGGATCTCTCTGTACAAATATTGAAATGCCTAAGCTAAAAATTATGTTGAATACATAACCTAAATTTTTTCCTTTAAACATAATTGTATTGGAGGACAAATTAATAATTACTTTATGCAAACTAGGACAGGAGAGGTGGATGTGTAAAATGTTAATGGAAATAATGCAACGGTTTGCTCATTGGTAAAATGAGGTGCTGCTACATGCAGACAAATTCTACCTTTGAGTTTCTTGTACTTAAACCTCTTTTCAAATTTCAAGAAATTGAAAATAGTGATATCCACCGTATCTTACCAGCCTTCCCCAGAAGTTTGAGAGCTGATTTTCTAAGAAAGCTTTTTGCTCCTTGTTACTATTAAAACAGGATCCTTTCCTATAAAAAAATCCCACTTTTGGTATCTCCACTTGACTTTGTACCTTAAAGCTATGGTACTAACCCAATTTAACTGAAATAAAACACCCAATTCAGTCAAATAGATACTGATGAAAAAACAAACAAAAAAGCAGAATGTGAATAAATTGGATGCAAAATATTTCATCTTACCTCAAAAAACAAGATAACCTGAGGGTTTTCCTCAGTGTTTTGAATAAAGTAAGTAAAACGTTCATTAAATATTACTTGCTCTTCCCACTCTGGAATTGTTGATTTAGACTTTCTAAAATCACATGGTTGTGTCATTATAGGAAGAATGTGCTCTATTTCTCCTTGTTCATAAGAAGAATCTTCCTTCATGCTGTTAGAAGATTTCCAAAGAATTACAATTGTTAGAGCATTTAAAAAACAACCTTGAACAAAACAGTATTTTCAATTACTGAAAGCTAAGAAACATGTAAGATACTGTTTGTCTGATTCTAGAAAAAATTTTCTAAACCCACCAAAAATTTAAGACAATTTGCAATGTATATAGAAAAACTACAGGCTGAAGTTGAAAATCCTAACAATTAAGTTACTGTTAGCAAATTAATGCATGATGATCACGGTGGAGTCTACTGTTTAAGCCCCAGAAAAACCTGGTTTCAGGAAAATTATGGATAATGACAATGGAGACAAGCAACTGAAGTAATTAAAAATATAAAGAACTAGACTTGATTTAAGGATTTTTAAAGTTCTTAATATAAACGGCAGATACTATTTATACTACAAGAATTTTGATTGCATGTTCTTGGCTTTTACATATTTTTGACACTTAAGAAATTTTGCCTCTGGGAAGAATACAGAATGGACTATGTTGGAAATATCACAGATTCACAGAATATGCTGAGTTGGAAGGGATCCACAAGGATCATCAAGTCCAACTCCTCACCCTGCACAGCACCATCCCCAAGAGTCACACCATGTGCCTGAGAGCATTGTCCAAACGCTTCTTGAACTCTGTCAGGCTTCATGTTGTGACCACTGCCCTGGGGAGTCTCAAAAGCAATACAGCAGTGCAGAGCATTTAGAAGTGCCAAAAGGAAAAAAAAAAATATCACCCTCATTTATGGTATGCATATATACACATATCATAGATGCAGAAACTGATGAACAACTACCCAAGCTTAAAATACCCCCTTGTTTTCATTTTCATATTTAATTTTGTAGGGAAGACTATACCTATTAATTGTAATCAGTGATAATAGAAACAGTTTACTAAACGTCACCTATAATCCTTCTTCACATATAAGCCACTTCTCTGATCAACAATATGGATTTTGACCACAGGATGAGATACCAAGTGATCAATTTTAAGTTGATCCGATCGATGGATATAAACTCCCAAAACAAGATCATCGCCAAAACCAAATTTAGACTGAGTTAAAATTTCTGAATTCTTCATTTCCTCATCATTTTCTGCAGCAACATCCGTGGTTTCTTCTAGAAAATGGAGCAAAGTAAACAAACTGTCACTAGTGGAACATACTAATTTCCGTCTCAACTCAAAACTACTTATAGTAAATGAATTTTCAAGATTTTAGATTGATTTATCAAATAAACACTCACAAATGAGCTTCAGAATTGGAAGAACAGAGGTACAACTGAGTAACAAATATAAGTAACTCAAACAGCTCAATCACTTCTGTGCTACTACTATGGACAAGTATTTCTGTAGCAGCACAAAAAAATGTGCAGCTAAGTAGTACAGTATTATAACGTTTTGTTGGCAGACCTTTTCTGCTTTTCTTCTTAACCTTCTTGGCTTTAGGCTTCTGCTTTTCCATGCTTGCCTCCAGTTTCTGTCCTTCTGATGTAAATAGTCTTTGAGGTGACTGACTTTCATTGCCACCTGCTTCTGGATGATGATGCTGCAGCTCAGAAAGGGACATTGCACTGCAAGGTAATAGATCACTGTAAGCAACTGTAGTCCACTGCATATACTGATACAATTACTCATTGCCATTATTAATCCGCTTGAAATTCTCCAACTCATCATCTGTGTATCTTGAAAACATAACAGCCCCCAGCCCCATTAGTGTCTTGCCTTTTTCAGTGCTCTCCCCTCTTCCTTTTCCCCTAATTACCAGAGAACTGCAGAACCATTTATGTGAAGAGGTAAACAAATACTTTTTTGCTGGATCAGGGGCATCACTTATCACTAAAAAAAAAATCATGCCCAAAACAATCTTAATTTAGTTAAGAGTGAATTCCACAGTATACAAATATCAAATAGCAATGAAGAATATTTTTTAAAAAGTTGAAAAGAATCCATGAGCTAAATATTAATCGTGACAGCCTTTTGAGAAAAGATTTAGTACTGCTTCTCCGTAACAGAATCATCCAGTTAATCACTTAGAAAATATGAACAATTTATCAGAAAGCTGCTGCCTATCTTAAAATGAAACATTTTGTGTAAGATTCACAGACACACCATGTAGGGTTTGCCACGTTACCTTGTTTCAGCTTCAGTTAAAATTGCTTGCTCTTTCTTCTTTTTCTTCTTTTTGCCCACTTCATTATTCAATGCAACTTCATGCCTTTGAACAGTGGAGGTAGATTCAGACATCTGTTCTTTAAGTTTCTTTCTCATTTTCGTTTTAATTGCATTTGCCTCTTCCTCAGCCACATGCAGCTGATAGGCTTGAATAAGCTGTTCTTCCTCTTCTAATTCAGTTACATTTCTCACTTCAGTCAAGAAATTTTTGATCTTACTATCACCTTCTTGATCAGGTACATCTGTTTGTGATTTACTTTTTGTTTTCTTCTTTGGAAAATCATTAGTCTTTTCTTCAAAACTCCCCAATTTAGCTTCATATAAATCTTCCTCCTCATTAAATCGTTCTTGTAAGAGTGATTTCTTTTTCTTCCTGTTCAACTTTGGCTGCTTGTTCTCTTCTCCACTAACAACATCATTGTTTATTTTCTTTGCAATTGACGCTTTCTCTCTCAATTTATTTTTTGTAAATCTTGGGCTCTCTTCTTCAGGATTATAGGTGTTGTTTATAATTGCTTCATCATTCACACTTTCCTTAGATAGATCAATATTATTTCTAAAGGTATCAAGCTATAAATGAAAAGAACATAAAACATTTGTACTAAAAATCATGTTCCAAGGATAAACACCGCACTTCATGTTATTCCTTCAGCAACATTACTCAAAGTAAAATTAAATCAAAGATCTAGTTATTTTGTTGTTTCAATTTGACAAGCAACAGATTGGAAGTCAACAGAAAATTCACACTGAAAAAAAAAAATAAATTTGGTATTCAGGCACCTCATCCTCAATGTTACAGTATGTTTTCACATGACTTTTACACATATCCAGTTAAAAAAGAAAACCAACAAGTCTACTCCATAAACAGATGCCAGTGTTTTACACTGTGGAGGATGAGAAGACTACATGCACCACAAAAACAAATACTTTCATCCACTGAAAATCCAAGTTAGAGACAGATTTCAGGCTTGGTTGTTTGCAGTGTCTTCCACTGAAAGCTGCTTGTCAGAACTAAATTTCAGCTAGTCCATTTGTTTAAGCACTTCTTGATGGTTTTATAGAAAACTCACTTTAAACTTTCCTCTCTCCTTCAAGTTTCTATTTCTGGTTACAAAACGTTATAATGCCACTTCCCTGCCTCCTTGGATATGTTCAAGTTCAGGTTGGAAGGAGCTCTGAGCATCTTGATCTAGTTCAAAATGTACCTGATCATGGCAAGGCACTTGGGTTAGATCACCTTTAAAGTTCCTTTCAATCCAAACTATGATTCTATGATAATGTCAAAGAATACAGCAAGTAACTGAGGTCTAGAAAGGGCTTTAAAACACAACAAAAGCAAATTTAAAAGTTTGGAGAAAATATACATATCTACCTACAAAGTTTTATTTGCTAAGACCTTCTTCCTCAATAAACAAAGACATTATTCCCTTCTTGTCAGGATACAACTCCCAGTCATAGAATCATGTTTGTCTCAAACATTTATAAACAGGGACAATATGTGTAATAAGTATGAAAAAACTGACCTTTCATTTTCATCTTATACATGCTCAAAGAAACTACTAACATCATATTTATTTCTAAGTCAATGATTCAAGAGGATGTGGAAAATTTAATAGAAATAACTTGAAATACAGAACAGAGTAAGGAAAATAAAAGTATTAAAGAGCAAGCTTTGTATAAACTAAGAAAAACCCCCAAAACAGAATAATGTTCCTAATAGATTGTTCACTTCCTTACCTTTATTTCTGTGAATAACTTCAACTGTAAAGTAGGAGAAATGAAGATTAAAATACACTGACAATTAAAACCCAACAGTGGCCAGTAACTAAGGTCTTGCTGATTTTTGTCTTTGATAAAACATCAATCCACTAAGTTCAAGAAGTAGAATTATTTGAGAAATCCTAAACAAAAAGCCCTCATCTATGACCTGGTCAAGAGTTTATAAAATAACTCTGATACTCAAGAATAATCTCCTTAAAGGAATCTACCTGATGCAAAAACTGGCTTGAAATACTTACTAGAACTTGTTATTTATTATTGCCTACAAACAAAAAATCATAGATTCATAGAACCACTTAGGTTGGAAAAGACTTCTAAAATCATGAAGCCCAACCATTAATCCAGCACCACTACACCATATCCCCAAGTGCCACATCCACATGCCTTTTGAACAGCTCTAGGGATGGTACCTCCATCATTTCCTTGGGCAGTCAATGTCTGACTATCCTTTCAATGGAAAAGTTTTTCCTAATATCTAAACCTCCTCTGGTACAACTTGAGGCCATTTCCCCATAATGAAAACAAACCGCAATCTCGAACTACAGCAAATTTCAGGAACATTAACGGATACTGCAGGCACAAAGCTGCTCCAACAGTTCAAACGTAAATTCCTCTGATAAATAGCCTGTATGACCTCAATTCAGGCCACCTCTCCCACATGCTGCAATTACATGACATAATTAAACAGCGAGGAAAGATGCAAAGAAGTTACAAAACAAAGAAGTAAAAGCCAAGAGGTTCATAAAAACCTTCAGATTAGGATTCTGGCAGAAGTGGGAATACTGGTATAGATTCTCTGAAACACAGGACTAAGAGACATCAACTAAGAGCAATCATCAATACATAAACGCTGAACTGAATTAGAGAAAGGAGTTAGGTTGGAAAAGCAGCTCAGTAAGACAGGCCTCTCTCTGGAGTAACTCCAGAGGGCTGCTCACCTGAACCTGGCTTTCTCAGCTTAAAATATGGAACAAATAAGGCTTTTTTTTCACAGCAGCTCTGTGGCCACATTACACCAGGGCAGAGGAAGCACTCCCCCCTGGAAACAGCCTTGCTTGCACTACTGGCTTGAGAGGAGCAGGGGATGGATGACAGCCAAGGTGCACACACATGGGCTGACACTCAAGGCTCACACCACAATTAGTCAATCACAGGTCACATCACTGCCATTTGTGCCCCAGAGGTGTTAGCAGGGACAATGACTTTTCAAAGGACTTACACCTTTTCACAAGGACTTCTCAAACATGCACGAGTGGAAACTGGCATCATATAGAGTGAGTTTGTCATGGGTGTTTGGAAACTTGTGTAACCTGATTTACAGAGGTACCTGAATTTCCGCCCATAAAAACACCGGCACACCTTGAAAAACTGGGGATGGACACTGCCAGCCCACTGAAGCGCTGATATGTACTGGTTGTACAAGACCATTAACCTACAGTTGAATTGTTACTGAATGTACTTGTGATGATGGCTTGTTGGGTGGGATGTTTAAAAAAACCTTAATGTACTAGGAAACCAATTTTACTGCCATTGCTTGTGTAAGGCTATAAAATATAGACACTCAAAGCTAGAAGAACTTTAATTTACAGATAAGATGATGGGCTTGGAATTTTCCCACCAAATTGCAACAGAAAACATTGAGAGAATGTATGGATCAATTATATAGTCAACTATTATCAGTTCTCCTATTTTATGCACAAGAAACAAAGGTGTAAAATCCAGTGGAAATCTCAAGAATTATTCAGTGCCTTTCAGCCTACTAGCCAGATAAATCTGCTGCAGCCCTGCCTTGAACACAAAACCCAAGTTACCAATGCCAGTCCATCCCAATATTGTAATCTGATCAGATTACAGTCTAAGAAAGAAATTTTTGCCTCCATACAGTGTTCTAACCTTTTCATCTGGTAGAATGTTTTTAAACATCCTCTTTTCAACCACAGAATTTAGATTGAACAAAATAAATTCATTCATTTTCATGCTGACTTTAGACAGATTAATGTACCTGGACTTTGTCTGATCTGTGGCTTGCCTCATTCAAACAATGAATGATTTGTGCCTGTAATAGGAGGCACAAATGGTAAAAAATAAATATGGAGGCTGTCCTAGAAGGGTTATTAGCAAATTCACTTTCTGACTCTGTCTCAATTGCTTGTTTTTTCCACAGTGCCTTCAGACTTCACAGCCACTGTTCTAGCAGCTATTTACTGAACAGCAAAGCAGAACTTTCACTGGCCACAGCTGATGCGTATTTCCATCTCCATTACAAGCTCTTCATTCCTATCAGTTGTGGCTTCAAACTCATCCTGCCCTACAGACATCAATCTTTCCTCTTCCAAGCAGACTGCTTCCCTGTTGTCCAGGCAGGCTCTCCAGGCAACGGGCACACAAAGCAGAGCAGGCAAGTAGGCAGGCACTCTCCTTATCCTCACTTCTGTAATTTAAAACCAGAGCAAGGCCCTGCATCTCCAGAACTCAGGTTTCAAAGAAACAGTGGACGATAAGGGGAAAAGTCTTATTAATCTCTAAGAGAGGCTAGAGCAAAGACAAAGGAAGGAAACAGACTGGAACATTTCAAGTGGAAATAGGCTCTGAACCATGACCTGTTTTTGATCAAAGCTGGGAGACCATTTATGGCAAGTGCATGACATGAAGGCAACCATCACTGACAAATTTCACATTATTTCAAGATATGTGAAACTCTGTACAGTTAAATCACATGAACTGAAGAAAATGGGAACAAAACCAGCCAACCTTGTCCATCTACCTACTCTTCCACTCCCACACACATTTATTTTTCACAGAGAAATGACTGTTTATTTGCTGAAGCTTTTACAGAAATTTCTACTTGAACACAACCAGCACGGAAAATACCAGCCTGAGCTCCTGCAACTTTGTCACGCTTTAACGAAATACTCCAAATGGTCAGTAATAGGTTTCAATACAAGCTCTCCTCAAGTCCTTAATTTTTAAGTGATTTCATTTGTAACATTTATAGCTTCAACAAAGCCAGAAATTTGAATTTCCACACTGATCCTAAAAATGCTTCTTAATTTGCTTGCATACCACTGAGTTTTGATTCTGGTCCCGGTGACTTTAAGTGTTTCTACATAACTCCAAAACACTAGTGTTTCATATCAGAGACTTCTGGAATGGAAACCAATTCTAAAACCAAAGCAAGTTTAAAATATTTTTGAGTAATATGTAGTTGTATATGAACATACAATTACGTGTTCAAAAATACTTACATATTACAGAATTAAAAATTCACATTTCATAAAATAGTAAACTTAACTGAGGAAGAACTTAGCCTTTTATTTACATACATACCAGTAAATAAGGGGAAAAAAACCCACCTTCTAACTCTCTGTCCTATTTTTAGACATCAAGTTGATTCTTTGTATAGACTATTGACTAAATAGCATATACATCAAGGAATATAAATTTTTTAAAAGCCCATACAAAATCCAACTTCAAACTGTCAACCTAAGACCAAAGATTTAGTAATACTAAGTTTGATGTATCTATTCTGAATATACTTAATATATATAACTACACGTAACATTTATGATATTACATGAAATACCACCCATTTGTCTTAAATGAGTATTAATGAAGGAACATTCATTTCCAGAATCTGATATGGACACAATTGTAAGAAAAATGACTAAAAATATAAAACCTATCAGGAGGAAAATAAAAAACCAGAACATTTGTCTTCTAACCTATTTACTTTCTTTCCAAATAACAAATTTTCTAAGTCAATAATCAGGTATATTAGAACAAGTTCATATTGAACTTTTATTCTCCTCTTCAGGAAAAAGACTACAATATAAACCATAACTCAGAGGGATTTCTGAGGCTCCTTTAGAGACAGATATGCCACAAACAAAAATGTCATCTAACTATAAAAGGGTGATAGAATCCTTCCTAATCTGCAAGTCGCAAGCAAAGGTCAAAATCTTTAAAAAAAAAGTTGACATGTGAACAAGGAACCACTCAAGACATAAAGCTCAGCACATGCAGAAATTCACTGATTACTGAGATTAAAAAAAGTAGAAAATGGAATCATTAATTATTATCTCTTAATATTACTATATTTTCTCATCACTTTTCAATTCACAGCTGTATTAGACAGATACACCTGTATTACACAGATGTAGTCCTCTCAAAATTAAATACTTTCACAGATGTAATTCTACTAGCCCTCAAACATTTCATTAACTCCCAGTAAAGTCAGTACTGAATTTGAAAAATTTTATGAAAATGGGGTATGGAAAAACAAGTACTGGTGGACATTAAACAAGTGCATGCCTGCATGTGACACTTTCTTTTCACCACCATTATAGTCTACATCATTTTGGCATACCTCCAAGTTACAAGGATACTTTGCTGGTACACAAAGAAGAAAATAAAAGCCACACCAAAACCAAGGGGGACACACAGAAACATACTTTACACTTCCATTTTTTTTAATGCTTACATCTCCTTTCTGCAATATATTTTCCTGATCTTTTTTTCTGTTAAGGAAGGCAATCAAACAAAGCCCGCATGTGTTGTAACTCACCACAATACTCTCTTGAGAGTCAAACTTCTTTTTCTTTGATTTCTTTGTGTCTGCTAGGCTAGCATGGTGTCTGAAGATTTCCTCAAAGCGGACTTTGGTTTTTGCCTTCGCCTCACTTTCAACTGCAAAAAGAAATCGAGAGTATGATTTGCCATCTCATTAATCACCATTGCTAAAAAAAGTGAATAATCATGCTCTAAAATTGCAAAGGATGAGAATTATTTATCGGGGAAATTTTACCAAAAAATTCACTTTGTATTCAGTTAAGAATTTCCACTGGCAACATAACCCATACAAGGATAACTCAGCAGCTTTGCACAGACACACACAAGTCTTTCACTTGTTGCTGAAGTCAGCACCATCTAACCTGTCTCCTGAAGAAAACACATTTTGAAGAGCACATGCACCAGGATCAGCACAAAACTTGGGCTAGCCAAAGCAGAGGACAGATTACTGCCCTCCCTGTTTATGAGCAGAGGTGACACGCTGTCTTCCAGGAGAAGTAGCAGCTCTGGGTTCTTATTGGGCCTGGAAACCAGAGCAGCACCACCCTTAGACAGACCTGTAAGAGCTAGGAGCTGGCACTCTTGCTTTTCTGTGAATCATGATACTGCCATCAGCAGCACTTCAACCCTTGAAGCAGTAGGTGTTCTAGTTCCCCTTAGGTAATGCTTAATTTGTAACCAAGAATTCAAAATGCACCTGGAACACCACTGAAAAAGGCTGTTGAATCTTCAGCTACAGCATATTTACCACTGTCATTACAACTTTTTGTAAAAGTCCCTGAATTTAAAATTAAAAAATAACACCACTTCGAAAATTAGCCATAATCATGAACTCAAAAAGGTGACAATGGAACATTAGGGATTTATATAGGACAGAAATAATTTCTCTCATTTGCACCTAGTTCTAATTATAAAATATGTACAGGAAATCAAACACAACGTATCCTTACCTGCTCGCATTTTCAGTCCTCAGTTAGAAGTGGCTCAACTCAACAGCTGCTTCTTCCTCAGAATTCACCATTCTATTTAAAGTATTTAACAACTGTCATTAACATAAGTGGTCCATAGACTTCAAATTAATAATTAAATCTGTGCTAATTAGTATTAGGGATTACATTTTATTTAGAAAAAAGTATTTCCCTATTTGCCTAAATTATTAGAAATTTTCTGCTATCAAATCCCAGCTCTGATACTTATTACTTGAGGGTAAATAAAAAACAACATTAATTTAATTACCTATTTGGCTATTTCTGGGTGGTAGCCAAATTTTTTCAGGACTTTAGTCCTCCAGCCTTCTAAAAAATCCAACAGTTTATTTAAATAATAATGACCCATGAAACCATTTATGTTGAAGCCATTCTAATCAGATTCCTCTCCCGACAGCATCATTGAGGAAGCAGGCTGAGAGTTTTCAATAGAAAGGTTAGTATCTGCCAGCATATCTAACTTTATTACAAATCCCTAAATATTTATGTTTATATAAAGGATTTGTATTTTTATAAACCAGACAAGCAACTACATGAAACTCATTTCTCTAAAGAAAAAAAAATTTAGGCCCTCCTAGTTGTGGAAAAAAGCCTGCAAATGCAATCCAAACTAAGCTTGAAGGCAAATAAAAATATCACACAGGTTTATCTTTTCATCAAGAAAATTCAGACTGTTCTACAAAAAACTTTAATACAAAGAGCTGTTTTGTAAACAGCAGAACTAATGAAGTGTAGGTTCCTATGAAGGTGTGATGTTCCCCTTAGCCTTCCGCGCAGGGAACTCTGGTACCTATGTCCCCCACAGCCCACCAGGTAACAGCTCCAAGTTCTCCCTAGGTACAGCCCCTGTTAGACACCAGTAACTCACATTCACTGCACAGCCAGACTGCACCGATCCCAACAAATTACACATAGCATTAAACACTGCCAGGATGTGTGGTTGCACTATTCTCACACCATTTTGGTCCAAGCCACCTAACATTCACCCAAACTATGCCTGAAATTGACACTGATGAGGTTGCAATATTTTCACTATCTGAAACATGTTCTGACTCCTGACAGCAAAGCTTTACTGTCTCAACTAAACCAGCAACTCTTAAAAATAACACTTCTTACAATAAATTAAAAGAGAAAACACCATTGAAAGATAAAACTGATTTTGCAATTTATACTTGGTTAAATCTAATGGGCATTTTAAAAGTACTACAGTTACTAAGTGCTGCTTTCCAAGTAGTCAATTCACAATTGGCTAGAAAGTACATAATTTAGAAGAGCAGAAAACTAAATTAATTCAAAAAATACAGCAGATTCTATCACTTTAATCACTGACTGAGGACCACAGAAACATGGAAAAAGTCTCTTATAATTAGCTGAATAATTTCAACAAGCCCTCTAAAACAAATTAGAAACACGAAATGAAATACTGAAGGGCTCTTAAAATTAAAGCAAAAAATATGAGAGACAATATAGTACACAAAAGCAAAATGAAGTAAGTGCATACGTATTCTAAGTACAGAAATAAGTTTCTGGTCAAAGGTTAAATAAATCAGTCCACCAAAAAACCCAAGCAACCTATAGGTTGGTTAAAATACTAGTCTTACAGATATTTTTTTGATTCTAATGGAACAAACATCTTACCAAAGGCTAGGGTCGCCTCATGTCTACAAGCAGGCTCTGTAAAATGAAGAATCAGCAAAATTCACCAATGAGTGCATCACTGTTTATTTATTCAGTGTCTACCCTGTTGTGGCAATAAAACTCAGAGATAAAGTTCTCTAATGACAGCAGTATTGTTTAATAGTAATTTCCAATTTAGAGCTTTGTGGTCTTTGACATGCTGCATTAAAGCAACTATCAGGCTTGTGTAAATATAGATCATTAATCAACAAGGATAAGAACAAGGCTGTTTACTTAGAGTAATCTCACCTTAGAATAGGAGAGATTTAATTGTACATCAAAGTTCAGCAACCACCGTGCCTCAGTCTGAGTAAGCTCAGCTATCATTAATTTTGTAAAATGCATTTTTGCCTGATCAGACTGGAGCTCTTCCATGTTAGTAAATATAAGACAATCCAAGACCGACAAAAACACATACCTGGAAAGTGACATTCCAGCCAGCAGGAAAAAACAGCAAAACAAATTCATAAAGCCTAAACTTACAATTACTATACTTTCCTGAAAATAACCTAGTTAGCTCTTCTCCAACATTCTATTTCTATTTATAAAGTGATTCTACATTAACCTCTTGCTCTTTTCACAGTATTTCACAATGATCATTGAGTTGCTATATTCTACATCTGTAATACAGGGATTCCATGCTAAACATGCCACGAGGGTCTCCATACACAAAACCCGCTTTTATTGACCACTAATAAAATACATAAATCAAACTCATACTACAATGAGCAGGACATACAGAATTTGCACTACGCAATGGGAAGTGAAAAATTTCCTACCCAATTATAACCGTTTAGTAAACTGAGCTGACAAAATATAATTGCACACTTAGGATTTTCCTGAACAAAATTCCTTGTTTTTCTTTCGTCGCAATAAGTGAGCATAAACTTCAGTGTCTGAAAACAAGTAGAACATCAGGCCTTCTTTATTTCTCATCTTTTAGATCATAGAGGGAAATCCTGGGTTTTACTAGTAGGCACCTAATTAAGCTACACGTAGGGATCATTACTCTGAGACATGAAAGAGCTTCAGCTCAGAATCATACAGCAAAATTACACTGAGATGAATCTGTTCCTCTTCACTATTGAAAAATCTGACATCAAAAAGCAATCTAGTTTTATTAACGAAAATTCAGTATTTAAGTCCTGACAGACAAAATAAACACCTATGTAAAACCTAGTAAAAGTGCAGTAGTTTTCTACCAGTTTAGATGTGCCTGTAAAAACCTTACACTCATACTAATAAGAAAAGATGTTTTCAAAAGCTGGTGCTACCCTCAGTTTTCTAGTAGTAACATATCAGAAAGTTTTTGCTTCATAGGAACTGTTAGGTTGTGGGTTTCACCCCAGAAATTTGGCACCTTCAGTGCAGAGAAAGTTGCAAACAGACTCTGATGGCAAAATTACTGACTTCAGTTCTATGTAAGGAAATCTAGACAACTTTTATTGTTTTTTAGGCTTTAAGTTTCTGCTTTATCTTAGAATGCTAATTATGAAAAAGTGTTCTCAGCAAGAGACCACCCTAACTATTTTAATTTTCAATGTGGCATTCTGCTTTGCCTGAAAGAGTAGTGTGAGATTTAAAAGATATAAAGGGACATTCCGACCCCACACAACTGGACTAACCGACGGAATTATTCAACGAGGATGTGATGCGCATCCAGATGCGCGTTCCGCATGCGGGGGAGGCATCCCCGCTTTGGAGCCCAAGGTGTCAGGCATGGAGAAGCACTGCATGTTCACTGCAACTGCCCACGCATGTCACCCCAGTGACCTATGAAGTTCGTGAAAAGCGGGGGTGGGGTGCCGGGGGAGCGAAACAACACCCATCTGGGGATTAGGGCTTCCCGCGGCACTGCCCCGTACGGCCGCGCCGGGAGCAGACAGCCACAGCGCGCAGGTCGCCCTAGGCCGCCGGTGCCGCCTGCCCGGCAGAGTCACTGCGGGGCCACTCCGGGCACGCTCGCCAGGTGCGCCGGCCGCTCCCGCTCCCTCCCGGAGCGCGCCGAGCCCGCCCGCGCGCCCCGGCCCGCGCTGGCCGCCGCCCGGCCCGACCACGCTCCCGCCCCTGCTCCCGCTCCCCAGCCCCGATCCCGATCCCGCTCCCCGCCCGCGCGCGCCAACTGCCGCGGTCCCCGAGCGGCTGCAGCCGTGCCCAGCCCCGGGCTGAGCCCCCCGCCCCGGGGCGGGAAGGGGAGCCGGGGGAGGGAACAGCGGCGGGGAGGCGTTACCCAGCCCTACCCGCCCCCGGCGCCGTGCGCTGCGACGAGCGGCGAAGTACGGCCGGAGGGGCCCGGCCCGGGGCGCGGCCCCGCTCCCCGCCGAGGACATCACTCACCCGGCCCCGTCCGCTCCCGCGGCGGCCGCGACGTGGCCCGGCGGCTGCTGCGGCCGCCCCGCCTCCCCCCCTTCCCTCCGCCAGTGGGCTCTTCCTTGGCCCCGCTCCCCCCTCCGCAGCGCCGCGCCGGTGGTTCCGCCCAAAACAATCCCGGCTGCCAAGGAAACGGCGCGCGCAGGGAGGCGCGGGGAAGGGGAAAAAACAAAACAACAGAAAAACAAACAAACAAACAAAAAGCGATGCAAAGCCTTAGAAACGGGAGCCCTCCCACGGGTATTTCATGGTCCATTAAAAAAAAAAAAAAAGTGTCGAAAGTACATATTAGCTCTCAGAGGTCAGACGAACAAAAGTAGCTTGCGGAAGAATAAAGTCCCTGGGTAATGGGCTCTGTTGGGCTCAGGAGGGCAAGTGGCAAGTGTTTGGAATGCACACAAGCTTTCTGCAAAAAGCAGCACAAATGGATGTCCTCGAGCTATGCAGATACGGGAGAAACTTTTATTTGTTGCATGATTTAATAGTTGATTTAAGCAGTGTTTTGGGGATATTTTTTTTCCTTCCCTCTTAGGCATAATTACCTAATAAACTTAAGCATATTTGTCATTGAAAACCTGTATATTCGTTTCTTCTGTGTAAAAATTGATTAAAATATAGATGTCAAAGGTCCCTCATGCGCTGTAAGGTTTGAAAAATCAGTGCAAGGTTTTCAATGAACATGGTTAGTTTTTTTCAGAAGTAAAGTTGAGTAAAATTAGCCTTCATTTGATGGCAATTTGCAGAAACTAGAGGTGAGCAAATGCTTGTGATCCTGAGTTTGTGACATAGTTCCCAAGCATTGCATCCCTCAAGTTCTGTCAATGAATTACACTGGCTTCCAAAAGAATGCACCTTCGGAAACCTGGCTTGCCTGTTCCTTCCTTATGTGTTGTTAGTGACAGTCACTACTATCTCTTTTTGTACTTAACAGTCCTCTGCTTTCTCAAATGCTTACATGCACTCAGCTGATAGGTAGGGATATTTCTGGTTTTGTTAGGCAGGTGTCCTGGGTTGCCTTGGCATAACACAAACAAAACCCAACTCCTCAGCATTGGTGTTCTTCCTTTTATCCTTAGTGAATCTCCATTCTTTTATCTCTCTGTCCTTTGTAGTGCCCCAAAGTCCGTGAAATAATGGCCTTGAACAACCTGATCTCACTTTTAGGTTGGCCTTGCATTGAACAAGAGATTGGACCAGAAATGCAGATAGATATTCCTTCCTAATTAACATCCTGGCAGCTGAGAGGCTCAGTTATGGCAAACTCAAAACCAGTCATTTTTAATCATTGTCATGGAAAGCAGATTTGATATTGTCTACTTTGACCAGCAGTAATGGGCTATAAAGCCTTGTAAATAAGCCTGGCAGGAGACATCGACAGGTTTTCTATTACTACCAAAAGCTTGTGCCACGTTTCCAGGAACAGTTGTTTCAAAACAATGTGTTTAACATTTCTGTGACCATTACACCTTTGACAAACATGAGGTATTTGTGCCATCTGACATCTATAAGCAAGTAGTGGTCAGGGCCATTTTCCGTGTCAGGAGAGAATAAATCTGACCTCTGTAGCTGACTTGTTTAGTTGGGTTCTTGGGGGGTAGAGACAGATGACAACGCTGCAGTTCTTACTCATAAATAATAGATAAAACAAGTCTGTTGTGAGTTTGTGGGCCCCAAGTTGGGCAACTCCCTGGGGGATCCCCTGGCAGGGGAGACCCTCCCGGAGCAGTTCTGTGTCACGAATGAGAGATGCATTGAACTTTTTCAGTCTTCAGCTTCTGTTTATTGTTATGTTACCAAAACTTCAGCACACTGTCTGCACCAGACTCTGTGTGCAGGAAAACCAGCACAGAAATGGCTAACAATCTCTTGTTACAAGGCCTTTTAAGTCTAATCAAAAACTAAGCTACCCAATTAAGAAGAGACACCTAAATTATTTTCCTTTCTAACCCAATAACTGACCCCTAAAGACCTGCAATGGGGATTTTTCTACCCAATTACAGGATACCACCTAAACCCAAGAAGAAGAAAGAAGAAGAAAGAAGAAAGGAACTCAAGACAACACCCTATATCCTCCATCTTGAACGCATCTATAACATATTAAAAATCCTAAACCCTAAATTTCTCACCCATGTGACGTACTACACTACGCTTTACAATCTCTACACTCTATTTCACACTTTTTTTGGTTTCTAGTTTACCTTGAGGCTTTGGAAGTTTTCTCCATGAATGAGGGTCAAAGTCAGTGCTCCCCTGGGGATCAGGACACCCCAGAGCAGACAGAGAAATATTCCCAGTGCCCTGGGTTTCCACAGTCTATGTTAAATTTGCTCCTTTCAACCTGGACTAGTTAAAAATCACTATTCTGGAGTTAAGAATGTTCCATATAGATAGCTACTGTAAGCCAAGGATTGACATGCTGATGTAAAGAAGACTTTTTCACCTCATGTTACTTCGTACAAGGTCCTATGTCTTACAGTTTTTCTGATGTACTTTGCATAGTGCAAAACATGACCTGCTGATACTAAGCAGTTCCTGAGGCTGCTAATCACACTTTTATTACAGCTAAAGATGTTGCAATGTGTATTCCTGTGTCAGTGTCACAAATATTTTTTTTCCATTTCCTGACCGTGAAATTTAAAAAAAAAATATTTGGACTTTGCTCATGATTACAAAAGCAATGCAAGTCAGGAGCGGCACCTAAAGAATGCAGGGGAACTTGTACAGCCCCTAAAATAACAGGATGAGTTTTGTCTGTACTTTGATGGCCTGTGGAACAGACCAAAGAAAAGAAAGCGTACTACAAACACAACGCATCCTGCTCTTAAGCAGAGACAAGTGTGCAATTCTGTTCTGCTAGAAGCAGAAAACCAAGACTTTTGAAAAAAATTGAACATGTATGCATGGAGTTTTTCAATGGCTTCAAAAGCATGTCCTCCCTGTGTTCACCTGGTATTTCAGTTGCAGGGGCTTGTACAGAGAAAGCTTTCCATTATCTTACATTTGGGATGTGTGGGAAGTAGAAAGGGACACGAACTAAGGTGGCATATTGTGGGTTACATGTGAACAGTTTGTAGATACCAGATGCATTCTGAAAATATTGCAGGAATTCCAGGATGATGAAGAATGGATCAAGGTTCTTGTCAGAGCCTAACTTTCAGCAAAAGGTAAAATCTGTTCACATGCAGGGACAGCCTCAAAGTGTCACTCGAGTGCATAAAATGGAAACAAGATTTGGGGTTGGATAACTCAGAGAGTGCTAAATGTGCAGTGATATGTTGGCAGAAGTTAATTGTTTAACTGATCACTGGGTAATTTTCTCTTGATAGCAAAACATAATCGGGTTTCTGCTATTTGGTATCTGAGCAAATGATCTGATTTGACATAAGGTGAAGCTTGAGTTGGGGCAACAGAAAGAAGAAATTTACATATATTATACTGATAATAAAAAAGAAGGGTCAAAACTTTAAAGTCAATAATCAATTTCTTTAATAATTAGAGAACAATTGTGCAAGATGTTCTGCATCCTGAGATGATTGCATCTTGCATGCTAAATTTCTAGTGCTATGAATGCAAGTCATAAGGACTAGCTATGCTGGAAAGTTGGTGTGTCCCAATACTGGCAGTAGAAATGCCTGTATGTGTTTATTTGGCAGTCCAAATTTCTGTGGCTGCTTCTCAGAGATCTGCAAGTCTTTGAACTAAAAAGATTTCACTGTTAGTTCTGTCCTTGACTTGTCTTCTAGTCCTGAAGTGGGTGCCCTTAGTTCATGGGGGCAAGTAAGCAGTCTTTTTTCAGAAGAGAGTTTAAGAATGTTTTTTGTCCTCACTGACTTTGTTGAGCCACATTTACCTTCACAAAGTTCTCTCCAGAGTAGATACAAGACCAATTGTGACCACGGATTTTGTTTTTGTTGTGTATTGTCAACTTCTTGTGAGTGGCAGTTCTCCCAAAGCTAAAATTCTGTAATACAGAAAAGTTTTTTTCACTGTGTACTACAGTTTTTATTTATAGGCCAAAAGCAAAAAAATCTTACATTAAAATTCAGCAAAACATTTAAAGAAACCTAGTTTCTTCTTTCTTTTTTGAACTTGTTTTCAGTTTAAGACTTTAAAATGTTTCAAAGAAATCAAGTCAGTCATCATATTAATGCAGAGATTTGAAGCAAGGCTGGAATTATGAAGTGGCACAATCCTAGGGATCTGGTATTAACAGCGAATGTAACAGACCTAAATTTTTAATAAGTAATTTTACTTTTCATTTTAAATTGGCTGAAGTTATTAGGAGAGTTACATGAACAGTCCCTCATATTTCAATATGTTTAACTTACTAGAATGTCTATTTACTTTGCAACACGAGGAAAAGAAGGTAACCACATTTTATTTCACTACCAGAAAACTAGGTTTCAGAAGCCACAGGTTCAAATTGTGTGTCCAGACACTGAGGTCACAAATCCTCTGAAGACAAATTTTATTGTGTTTTCTGTATTAGTGTTTCTTGAGCAACATCTCCTGAAGTATAGCTAAATCTCTGCTGATGTTTTCCTGTCCTCCGAACAAGAACGCTAAGTCTTTTTGAAAGCAGGTTATCATTTGGAAAACCCTTGTGTTCTCAGGAACTTTGCCACAGGATGGCAGTGTAACAGCATGTCATTCAGTCTAATTTTTGTGAAGTGTTCTGGAAGTGTTGGATATTGGAGCTAGAATTTGTCTGTAACTAACTGCAGCATTGTTGCTTTTTAACTTTTCAAAATACAGTTGTTCCCCTTGTACAGTTAGTGCATCTTTGCATGTATTTTAATTATTTTCCTTTTGTGCTATTTATTAGCTATACAATAAGCTTTAATAAAGAGTAACAGATCTCCTGAATATCCCTATCATATCCTGTGGTTAACAGTATTTTATTTGTAGACAAATTTCCAAAATCTTTTTTTTAAGAAAGGTATTTATTCTTTAAAATGTACTTGTTTTGTTTCAGAATGTAATTGTTGATGTGGTTCATCAGATATCTTTTCTTTCTTCTAATGGCTTGTTTTTTTAATCAAGTCCGTTTGGAGACATTAGTTTGTAGTCCTTCAACATGTTCTTATAAATCTTTTTTTCTAAGTCTTCAAGCCTATATTTTTAAACATTATTGTTTATCTCTCTGGGATATTTTATTCTTCAGTATTTTATAAAGGTTAATTTCTTTCCCTGCTTCCACTGACCTATTGAGTGAGAATCACTATTGTCAGCAAACAAGTGGCCATTTTTTAACTTGGGAAATACTTTAAGAGTTCTGTTGCAAATATGCTGTTCACAAGTCTTGTTCACAGTCTAGCATTAAAAATCAACGCAGTGGTGTCCTGGTGCCCAGCTCTCACTGTACCTGTGCTGAGGGTTGAGAATAATACCCAGTTGTCTTTGACTGGCCTTTGCTGCAGCAGGAGGTAATTCCTCATCCCTGCAGCTTCCAACAGTGATGCTGGTATCTGTCCTCATTCAGTCCCAACTCCCACAAGCACACTTGGCCTTGCTGAGCAATATGCAAGGGATGCCCTTTCCCACCCCATTTGCCAAACCCACCTTTTTAATATTCCACCTGTAAAACAAAGCCAAGGATTCTTCTTTGTATGTGCATCCGTAGAATATGAAAAAAAAAAGAATAAAACCTCTTCCTGTCTCTGAGTTTCACCATAAATCTTACTGCTGCTGTACTTTCTTCCCCTTCTCATGTCATTTAGTGACAAAATTGATGTTATGAAATAAATATAAGAATAGTCACTCTTAATACTAGTGTAAATCATCAGGATTATTAAGAAGTGCTTTTTTCTAGCATAGACAGTAATTATTGGCTTTTCTCTCTCTTTTTTTTTTTTTTTTTTTTTTTTTTTTTTACGTTTAGCTTGCCACAAGGTGGCAGCTACTTCCTAGCTTCCTGTGATCACAGCCAAAAATAATACTACAGGCTTGATTTCTTCTGAAGTCTATTAGGATGGGAAAATCAACACACCATTTTTTGCATTTAAGCAGTGGGAAGGAGTGTCCTGCTATGTCATGCAGCTTGGTTACAAAATCAGCATGGAGGGGGAGCAGAGACAGAAGTCCACATCTAAATAAACTATATTTTGGGAAAATTCAACCTTGGTTTCACAAAATCTTACTTGTCTGGAAAATACCTTAAGTTTGAAAGAGTTCAAATCTATGTAAATCTAGGCTAACTCTCCTGCAGGAAATGGAGAAAGAAGCAACCAAAGGTTAGTCAAGCCTCCCACAGCCATGGAATTGGGCCTGGATGGCACCCAGAGTAATGGAAAAGGATTGCAAATGGAAGTGTCAGGAAAGTCCGGGATACTTCAAGAAGTACTGCAGTGACCAAAGGAAATTGAGTGGGGCATGTCCCACCAGCAACAAAAATCAACAGAAATACACCTGACCCCTAGACTCCCAGTCAGTAACCAAAGCTAATTCCAGAATTTTCAACTGTTGTTCTAGTTTTCTGTGTATAATTTAAAAACATACCACTTCCAAACAGAATATGTATTGACTTACATATGAAAAAAATGTACACTTGCCTAATAGAAATGGACCTCTAAATCTGCACAAGGATAGCTATGTTTTTTAAGTCTTCCCGTTGATCGCCTGATATAAAGTATATTATAAATCTATATCTAATATTTAGGTATTTTATTATTGCTATAAAGAACCCTACAGAGATCAGGCTCTGCAAAAACTCATTTTTGGATTTTTAAAAAAGCTACATCCAAAAAAAAAAATTATTTGCAGACTCTCTGCTTACTCCTTAATAATCTTCATTAATAATTTATGGCTTCCATTCTGACCCATTCATCAATCTCTTTTGTTTGAATAGCTCTTCTATAACAGTCTTTCTTGACAGCACCTTTTCCTTGGATTCCTTCCAAGTCCTGAATATTGTTCCTCTCTCCAAGCTCCTGCTCTCCCAGTCGGTCTGCCCTTAGTTCTGTATCCCCACCACGGCCATAAGAGCCGGCTACCTTTTCCAAGCATGTGGCCCTTAGTGTGGAGTTTCTCACAGTACCACAGATCCCTTTAATCTCATCCAGGGATGCTGGAAATGGTGGTGGCTCTCCTCCACTTTCTCCTGTGTGAACATCTGAACAGGCCGGTACAGGGGACCATGGTTCAGCCTGCAGCCACTTCTGCAGCCTGCTGTTACCATTCAACCAGTGGGACAAGGTCAGAGAAAAACCTGAAATGTGAACTCAAAACCAACTCCCCTTGCTCAGGTACAATACTAGTGTGTCTCTGCCTAGTTCTTCTGTTGTACTACAGCCCCAAGGGCTTTTCTTAAGCTTCATGCTCAGTAAAACTGGATGCTTTCAGAACCTGTTAGCACACCATTTCCCAGAGCACACACAAGGCTTGCTGCCATCTGGCACTTGCTTTCTATCCCCCAGTGCTTTCTGCACTGCTGTCTTTGAAAGCTCTGCCAGAAGTGCTGTTCTTTAAAAAAACATTGGCACCAATTCTCTGTAATAACTGCCCAGGCCCAAAAATTGTTCCTGTTTCTTTTGGTTTCTGTGAGACATTCTGCAGGTCCTGTGGGCACAGTCTAATGGAAATTTCTGGTATTTGATACTGTCTTTTGCTAGCAGATGCTGAACTGTGCCTGCTGGTGATCTACCCCCTAGATGATGCTGTTGCCTGCAGAGGCCTTGCACAGTCTGCCTGTAGGGCACAGATCACAGCAGGACAGATGTGCAGTGAACTCCCCATGGAACCAAGCAGCACTGTGTCACTGAAATGCTGCTGCTGTTTCATGTAAACCAAAGGCTATTGCTCTTGATTTTAAAGTTTAAAAAAGGCTACTCTTCTTGGACACTTTTGTCACTGTACCTCAGTGCACTTTGGTTAGATTTGGAGTGACTGTCAGAATAACAATTTTCATGTTATTATTTCATATTTGAAAATCAGGTTTCTTGCCCAGAAATCTGTGTGACTCATTAACAGCCCATCCTCTTGCTATAGGATGCTCTCAGGAGCTAAAGACCATCAGGCCTTCACTTTGCAATATTCTGTGAATCTTCTTTGACTTGATTCCACAGTTATTTGAGTCTTTTCTGTGTGTCGTTTTGTGACTTGGGATATTTTTTCGGCTTTTGTGAGAATACAGCCTGGATATCTTGCATTATTTTCTCCAGCTGAGAAAATGGTTGCAGTTTTATCTGTTCTCTAGCAGCCTGGGAATTCTTGATTTACTGTCAGTCATATGTCCTAATTCAAGCACCTATTCAGGTGATACTTCTGGCAAGATTTCCTGCATTTTCCAGTCTTTGATGTGCCTAAAGAATAAATCTTTTTTTCATATTTACAGTTGAATACTAGGACTGTGTCAATATATTGTCATAGAATGTAGGAATTTGGACCCTACAGCACTTTGTCACTGGATGGGACTCTGCATCCTTGGTACACGAGTACTGTCCTTCTCATTTCATCTGTCTGGGTCTGCTTTGGTGATCTGTATGTCCTTATTCTGTCATGTTCTCAAATGTAGTTCCACTAGATTTTTTTTGTTTTCCTGTATCTTAACCCTGTAGACAACTGCAACACTTCAAAGCTTCTGAGTGCTAGAAAAGCCTTTTTTTTTTTCCAAGAAGGTATCTTACACAAGATGTCAGAAGACTAATGGGCAGTTTGTAACTAGGGAAGGTCTTGCGGAGTTTGAAAAACAAGTTTGGAAAAAGTTATTAAGATAATCCAGTTGCTGACAGCATCATCTGTTTAAATTTTTACCCCACTTTCATCCACCTTCTACCCCACTGTTTGTGATGACTCGTATTTCTGCACTTTCTATGCCAAAATAGAACATGGTATGCTACAGTCTGTGGGACACACAGCACATGTAAATGGTATATCTTTCAGTAGTTTACTTTGAATTAAAATATAATAGGAGCAGATCATAAAGCTGATCAGCAAATTTTCCATTATTTCTCATGCAAAATTTCCTGATCTCAACTTGGGAGTTTACATGACAGTCAGAAAAAAAAGAACCAATCAATTTTTCTAATGTTGTCTTCAGCAAATGCAGGCTGCGGAATATAATGACAAGGTCTTTTTGCATAGGAACGCAAACATGATTAAAGAATCGAGGAGTTTTATGCAAAATCTATTAAACTAGAAGTGGCATTAACACTTTTATTAACTGTTTGTATACAAAGATGTTATAGTAGGTTATATTCACACACATAAACACACTCACACATATGCATGCCCCCCCCCACACATGCAATTTGTAAAATATTAAACTAAACCTGAAGGTAATATTCTCACCTTGCTGACATATTGTTGAAAATCTCTGTGACTCAAGGGTCTTGAACTGATCCCATTCCAAACAGCCATGAATGGAACATTAACATTATTTTCTGCTGTACCCTTTTAACGCTTACTTTCAATAAGATTAAACTGGTTAGAACATCCCTCCTTTATGCAAGTTAATGACCCAAGAATAAGCATGGAAATAAACCTATATGTAAGTGACAAGCAGAAAATGCACTTGGAAATTTCATTATACACTTTGTGTGGAAAATGGAGGTGGCTTGTCCCTCCTTTCTGAAACTGTCAGAGAAGTAAAGAACTATAAACATTCATCTTATTTCAATGACATTTCTAGACAGTTGATTTCATCACTAACTGGAACCATCAGTTAGCAAAACACTGCAGCACTGATCATTTTATAAAACTGCCTAAGTGTGTAGAAAAAGACCAGAACAGCGCCTTAAAAATAACAGGTAATTGCAGGGGTCTTTGGAAGCACTTGAACAACTGTTGGGTAAAATGCAAAATTTCTCCACACAGTCTGTTGTCTGCTTTTTTTAACCAGAAGAGAAATAATAGTTATGCTTCTTCATTTTCTCTTCCCCATTCTGCTGCCAAATTGTCCTTATCCTCATCCAAGGAGTCCCCAGTGACTCTAAACATTTTGAACAGAGTGGTGAAAGGGTTAAGTTGCACCATTAGGTGTCAGAGGAAGGACTGATAAAGAGTTCAACAACCCTCCCTCTGCATGGGCTCCAGAGCACAGCTCACAGCTGAGTCCTGTGACTTGGAACAGCAGAGACAGGAACTGCTCGCCTGCTAAACACAAAGAACTGCAGCAATGACCCGGCGTGCACCAGTCTTTGAGGAGCCTGAATACAAAAAGATTCTCACTTTCTTACAGACTCTTCCAAGAAGAGCAGAACTAAAAAGACAATCAGACATATGTGTTGCATTTCAGGCCCTATTACATGCTGCTTCCCTGTTTGTGTTTTGCAGCCCCACATGTAAAGAGTGGGTAGCACTCTTTAGGCAGGGTGGTGACAGCAGTACAGCAGGAGAATAACAAAATCACGGAAGGACAAGTTTGGATGCAGGACTTGTGCTCCCCCGACAGAAACATGGAGCAGGCTACAGCAGATCACCACAGCAGTTTTGCTGAACCACTTTCCAAAGTAGTGCTAGTGCTGGATGTTACAGGCTGGGATACTCAATCAGGACTCAAAGCTGCACAATCCCTCTGCTGTCTGTAATTCTTTAGCTTAGCTATGGTTTCTCTGATGTTCTCTATCTAGGAAATGAAGAATGATTTTACCCTCTTGTCTAGCAGCAGCATGATGCAGTTGTCGCCCATGTGCAAAGACCTGTAGCACACTGTGTGCTAAGTGCTGGCTGTCAGATTTTCTATGGCTTTAATGCTCTGCACACCTCTGTTAAAGGTAATTGCACAGTCCCTGTATTTCCAGATACGTTTTCAGCAGTACAGAAACCTCCTAATTAATTTTTTAGATCTTTCTGCTATAAAGGTGACACTCAGTTGGCTCACTTCTAGCTTCTCATTTGTCTGACTTTATTCTTCTGGTTTCTTACATTTGGCAGCAGCCAGAACAAATGAACATTTTAGAGACAGAAGCTTTCACTACTGGAAAAACATCCTCTCTGTATCTCCTTATTGTAATTTTCCTTACCTTGGATCCATTAGCATCTGTGACCAGAAATCACAGAGATGAGTTTATCTACCAGATGTTCTACCCTCTGTGTTCTTTCATGTGCAGAACAAGAAGAGAATTTATTTTTAACTTGGCTACCTTTGCTCCTCTCAAACTCCTCCCTACCTTATGTTCAGCAGCACCTGCTGTTAGAAGCCATCCACATTATCCATCTGGGGTTGCTGCCCAAAGTTCCCTCTGGCTCCCTCTGGATCAGGGCTATATAGGTCTTACTTTTGTTACTTTTTTTGTTGGCATTTGAAAAGAAAGTAGAAGTACCTTCCTTATTTCCCAGCTGCTCATGGCTCTATGCCATGGCTTTACTATTTGGAGCAATTACATGAACTCCTTTACTTCATGCTCATCCCGGTCTTGTGGATGTACAGTACCTTAGAGATACCTTTTGAAATTTTCCCTTCCTTTGAAGATATTTAAAGATAATGAAATCTTTCCTTTGATTCTTTCCTCTTAGCAAGTAAGTGATATCTCAGTGTCTGTTTTCTGATGTTTCCTGATTTTGAAATGTAGAGAATTTATGTTTAAGGGAATTTTTTTTTTTAAAAAAAAGTGCTCTGTGTTCTGACATTGTTTGCAATTACTTTTGTGGGGGTATTTTTCTGAACTTACAGTAAACCCAATTTCAAGGGTCAACTTCTATTTAAAAAACCTCCTACTGTTGTTTATATTTTAACCATTGTGCTAACCAATGTACCCTGACTCTGAAATAAGATCTGATAAACTTCCACCTATGGGTGATCCTCACAGTGATCAAATAAATGAGAACAAACACCACAAGATTAGAACTGGAGAGAGATTTAGATACTGCGTGCATCTATGAGGGGAAAGAGGAAAGAAGGAAAGGCACAAAAGGATAAATCAACAGTTTACAAGGATCCTGTCAAACATAATGCCTTGACAAGTCACATCCTTGTCACAAGACAACAGTGAGGAGTGCCAGTGTGGCAGATGAAAGACACCTCTGTTTTGTCATTTTCTTGTGCAAAACTTGCAGAATGACTGTTTTTGTACCAGAAACAATTGCTAACAATATCCCCAAGTCCAGTTTTCCAGGATCAGATCCATTTAGACAGAGATTAATAAGATTTCTTCAAATCTTCATTGCCATCTTTGAATGAAATGGCAATATGAGTGTTCTTTGTTTTCTTCAGAGCATTCACACCAATGTAGGTCCATTTTAATCAGATTTGAGACAATTAGATTGAGAGAAGAACCAGAGCCAAGCCTAAAACTGGCAACACCTATAAGGTAGGAGTATAGATTGTGAAGGAGTATATATAGACTTTTAACATGAGGAAAGCTTGCAAAAGAGTTTGCTGATCTGATGCATGCAAATTTCCCCAAACTATCCTGGGCTTGTGTTAACAAACCTTTGGCTACCACAATTAGCTTCTTTGGTTTTGAAAACCAGTAGGAAAAGATAATCTGATTTAAATCTCTAACACATAGTGTTTATTGATGAATTTTACAAACTCAGTTAAGACTCACAGCTTTTCTAACCTCTCCATGCAGCAGAAACAGCTGCACTCACCCACTTTTGCAGTTTTTTTTTTCTTCGACTTTTACCACCAGATGTGCACCATAACACAGTAACCCAATGACTACCTCAGTGGAAATGGGAGATACAGAAAAATGAGGAAGGTGCTGAAGATGCTGGAGAGGGCAGGGCTGAGCAGAAAACCAATTTTGCACTGGAATAAGGAAAAGACCCACTATGTGATAATATCTGATGGGAAGGAGGCACAGAGATTGGTGAGCAGATGCTGTTTGTAGCCAGGGAGTCAGGGGGTACAGAGCAGAAGAGATGCAAACCAGATCTGGAGCTAGAATTGAAAATGAGGTTGATTGTTAAAAATGTGCAGCTAAACCAGGCTTAAATAGCTCTCAAAAGCCTGCTAGCTAGTAAAGCCTACTTGGTGTTCTGCTCCTTTGTTTTACCCTTCTTTCCCAATGAGTAACTGGCCCTAAAATGTGATAAGCCTGATCCCACGTGTGATTGCATTATATCCAACCCATTATCCCTGTCACCCTTCAAATGTTTCCCTGAGCTGAGTCCAGCTCCAATCAGCTCCTCTCCTTGGCTCATCTGCTTTGTTTCCCTGGACTAACATCAGTGATATCCCAAGCCTCTAGAGATATCCCATGCTTTGCCGTTGTTCACAAGTTGCATTAAAACAGATTCAAGCACAGTAAACAGCCAAATAGCATGGTATTATACTATCCAACCAGAGAAAAACTGCTTAGGACCACAAGCAGGATCAGCTTTAAATTTTTCACATAATCAGTAAAATATAAGTTAATCTGGTTCTCATGTTCATGCCTCTCTCACATATTTACTCCTGCACTCCTAGCTTTATCCCAAGCCCTCAATACTGTGTAACTTCTACTTAAAGCAGGCAGGATGACATAGAAGTGGACAGCCTCATTAGTTTTTAGAAGCAATTAATGATTCTGTAAACTTTTGGCCTCCAGTTGCAGAAGATTGAATTGCATGATCCAGCAGTGTGCATTCAAGTCTGTTCTCCCCATCCAGTATTCATCCTGCTCCTGCCTCTGATGAGTCACTAGCACATTTGATTCAGTAAGTTGTTTGGAAGCAACACCAGAGAGTTAACAAGCAAGAGAAGCCATGAAATGGTTCTGCAGTGCAACTTTTCCAAGGTAAAGGCTGCTTGGGAAATGCAGAGTGAGCTGATGTTGAAATCAGGATAACACACAGATGAACAAAGTCTGACACCCTCACTGGATGAGTTTGTGCATGCAGTGTGAGGTTTAATGTCTGGTAAGGAAGAACACTAAATTGCTATCTATGATTCTTAAACCTAATGTTTAAGGTTTAGAGTATCCTCTTAAATCTAAAGTTTAAATGAAATTAAAATTAAGTCCTACTCCAAAATAGAAAAATAAAAAAAGAAAACTCTAAGTCAAGGAGACAGCAGAAAAGGAATTCTTTAATAAAGAAGTAAAATTAAACTATTTTACAGAATTAATATCTGAATCTTATAATCATGCTTGCCATGAGATTAAATAGAAGTTGTTCCTTATAAATCAATACAGGTATGCATGGCTGAATTTACTATTGGGACTCTAATGTGAAGAGAAATTCAGATCCTGCCTGGACACATGATTTCCAGCAATATTATTCCTGTCTTTTCTCTAGTAGAGAAAGACCTAACCATTTGAGAACAAACCATATCCTGCAAAACAAGAAAGTGCCTTTGCATTTAATAGCATCCAGTAGGAATGATTGAATCTGATTTGGTAATCCATCCAATTCAAGGTTGTTTGAACAGCCACACCACGGCAAGGGGGGAGCAGCATGGGAGAATGATTAACTTAATCCTCCTGCCTTGTTTGTTTGATGCTGCCTCACTCCAGTGCAAGTCAATAAAACTTTGAGCACCGCCACACACAACTTCCAGCACCCTCCAAGCTGGCCCAAAATGGGAATTAGCAAAGCTGCCTTTCTCCTTCTGTTCTTTCTCAGCTCAGGTAAGAGTCCTTTGCCTTCTGCTTGCCTAGGTGAGACTGGGGCCAGCCAGTTGCAAGCTCCATGTGATGAAGGTAGGTCCCCAAATCCCTGTGTCACAACTCCCCTGGACCATGATGGATTTGGGGCTTGCTGGGCAGCAAGAGCTGCTGCTGAATAGAGTGAGAGCTGTCATTGCTCCTGGGTTATGTTCATTAGAGACACCAGAAAAGGAGCAGCCTTGGTGTCTGCATGGGCAGCTAATGGCTCCCAGCAAACGTTTCCCATGGCCAGAGAAAGGGGCACCCTTGGGAAGCAGCCTGTCAAAGGCTTGTCCAAAGGCATGGCTCCCTCTGGTTTCAGCAGCCTTTTATCTTAGGTTTGGGGATTTTTTTTTTCCTATGTTGTTGCCAGCTACTGTGATCCTTATTCTGATTGCTTTAAAGTTTGTTAATGCTTGTGCGAAACAGAATCATACAGGAAAGGAAAGCTTGTTCTACACACTGCAGTTTCAGTCTTCTTCATAACCACATTCTTAACATCCCTATCCTATTCCATGCGATAGGGAGACCAAATCTGATCACCGTTAGTTTCTGGAATATTTTTGGTACAGAAAGATATGTTTGTGGAAGATGGTACAAAAATGTTGGGATACACAAGAACTGAATTGGGCTCTTTAGATATATTTATATGGGTTTCATACATATGAATATTCTCTGTCCTGAAAACCTTAAACTCCAGTGAACTGTGAGATTCAGACCACACAGCTTCTTGCAGGCATCTGTATAACCACACAATATGTTGTTATTGTAGTAAAAAATACAGTTATGAGTGTGCTAATGCATATATAAAGATACAGTAAATTAAATGTGCAATACAATACAATACATTACAATAAATTTTACATGTACAGTTTTAAAACATAAAAAAAAGTAACAGTTAGGAAAATATATGGGTAGATTTCAGTTGGAAATATTAGAGACATGCCTCAGTGTAAAAAACATCTGTTATTTAATGCTAAGAATTTTTTTCTTGGTTTAAATTCTAGTTTCTAAGCTGCAAAAGAACAGCCTCTGTAAAATCAAATACTTTCCTCAATTAAGTAGGAATTTTATATGAGGGAGAAAAATATACAATTTGGGCTTTTATCTGAAATACTATACTCTTGTTTGCAAATCTTTTATCAAATGGTAGTAAATATTACATTTCTGAATAAGATAGCAATACATCTTTCTGAGACTGTAAAACATCATATAGGGAAAATGGTAGCATGAAAATTTACTGCTTTTTTATTGATTGCATATTTTCCTTTTTATTTTCCCTACAATAATGCCCTGCCATAAAAAGGGGAAAATATTTTTATGACCCAAATCAATTATGACCCTGTCAATAGTTCTAAAATCAAATGTTGTATTAATAATGACAATATTGTTGCAAAATGTCAAAACAGAACAGAATTAACTTTGCATGAAAGCTGTACCATAATAGGAATTCTTTGCTTGTTTTTCTTTCCCTTGTGGAGAGCATTGCAGCATCTCTATCATATTGTCTTAACCTAGTTTAATGTTTTGTCTCAAAACTCATTTCTTCTCAATGTTTTTGTTTTGAAATAACTAGTGGAAATGTCATTGGACTATTTTTTCACTTATTCTTTTGTTTTCCAGCAGCTATCCTTTTCTTCCATGCATACTGTTAAAGTAACTGCCAACCCTTAGGGACGAACTCTCCCCTTGTCTAAATGCAGAAAAAACCTTGCAGTAACTTCTGTGCTTTTGCATTTGAATGTGAGGAAGCATAAGTTGGCTTTTATCCCTACTTTACCGGCTTCAACTTGTAGATGCAAAATGTTCTTTAAGAAAATACCCAGTTGCAGACTGAGCTATCTCTCAGGTGAAAGAATTTAATACCAGGACACTTATGAGCCTGCTTCACACTTAAGAGTGTTACTCAGGAAAGGTAGGGGCTGTTGCCTTTCTCAGTTCGAAAGACATCACTAAACAACCCAGTGCTCACAGGCATGGGTCTGAGTGGGACAAGGAGTTTTTTGTCCCTCCTGCTGACATTGGGCTATGGCTGAGACAGACAGGGGTCAGAGAAAGTGAAGAAGTTCCTCTCTGCAGCCTGGCTGTTATTCCTGAGATTCCAGTCATGGTCTGGTTCATCCCCTGTCTGCCTTCTATTCAGCAATTGCGTAAGGCCAGGCACAAAAGCACAGAGCAGGACTGAGATGTCCTGCAGTGACCAGGGGCCAGGGTGTCTGTTTGGGGTTGAAACCCTACAGAACAGGTAACTCCCAGGGCCAGTTGTCAGAAGAGTCATATGTGCCACTGATAAAGAAACTGTAAAAATCACAGGACTCATGCAACTCCATGACCCTGCAGCTGGAAGTCATGAAAGTCACTGTGCTATGCACTAATTCTGAGAATGCAGAGATGTAACAAGAAAATGCTAAATGCCAAAGTCCTTTACAAGGAGGACTGTTCTGGAACACTTTTTGAGTTTATCATTAAAAATAGCTGTACTTTTTAGTATCCTATACATTTGACAAGCAGCTGTAGCCCAGAGGTTGTTAGGTGAATTTATTTACCAGTTTTATTCATTGCAATGGAAGGCAACAACTGCTGCCTTGATTATTAAGTTCAGTACAGGGTTATTGCAAACTGAACATCTGACAACCCCAGTGACTGAGGGTGGTTTGTTTCTTTTAAGAGTAGGAGCCTTTGAAAGGAGGTGACTGATGAATCTCAAGTCATTGCATGTGGATGGACGGACAGCAATGGACAAACACTGTTTCACATCTTTCTTGAGCGCCATTTCTCTGCTTTGTCCAAAGTATGCATGGCAAATATTTTCTTTCTGAAACACCTCACTTTTTTTTTGCTCCTTGGGTCATCTTCTGTGCTCCCTCCCATTACTTTATCCCATAGCTTTGTGTTATCACTGTTCAAGCCATTTCTCTGTCCTGCCTTACACTGGGTTTTCAGTGATGCTACCTTTTGCCATACCAGGAAGGCATTTTAGATTTACCCATATTTTGTCACAATTAACCCAATTATTCCAGTAATTAAATTATGATGTCACATGACTAGGTGACAAAGAATTTAACATGGGAGTTTGAAATAAATCAAATCATCATTCCCATTTTCACTCCTTTCTCTCTTTTTCCACTTAGTACAAGGAAGCATCCTAGACCGCTATGTGAAAACAGAGGGAGCTTGGTTGCTCAACCCAATGAAGCAAGTTTATAGAGCAAATAGTGATGAAGAATGTGCAGAGAAATGTGAAAATGAAGAAAAGTTTCCTTGCAGGTAATTACCACTGGTTCCTACATGTCTTTCATTGCAGGTGATGGAACAATACGCCTTTTTTATCTGCAGTCTGAACTTTCAAGGGTTTCTTTATGACTATGTGGGAGTTTGAGGTTTGCTGGAAAAACAAAAATGCGCAGAAACAGAATGCCTGTTCTGCATATAGATGAACATATAGATGAAGATAGAAAAATAGAGAAATTAACAAAGTTATGTTGAATTTTTATTGAAAAATATTACAATATCTTGGTGCACAGCTTGACATGCTGCAAACCAACTTGACATGGTTTTATCAAGACTCTTGCACTCCTTCTGCAACAAGGAGTCGTAATTAATTTCTTGGAAATTTAGGACAGCAATAATAGCATTGCTTATTTTCATTGCATTGGTTGTATTGCAGATATATCCATTATTCAGAATTTTACTAGAATTTGGACTTCGGTAACTTCTATTTACTTTGAGAAAGAGATGGCCACCCAAACCTTCATGATTCTAAACCCTTCTTTCAGCCAAGTCCTCTCCCTGCACTTGCATTAACCAGGCTCAAGGGGCTGGAAAGCATGAAAGGTGTTGATGAACCTGTATTATTGGTCTTTCCTCAGGCTTCTGCCCCACTGGAACCTATTGCTCTGAGCCTGAGGCTTCTGGATCTCCTGTGCCAAAGCCTTGCAGCCCATTGAGCTCTAGCAGTACAGCAGGAAACTGAGGCAGTGAGGAGAGATGTCCATTAATGCGGTTGGAGGCAGTCCACACATACAGGGCAGAAGGGTTTCCTCTCCCAGTCTACCACTTCTGCAGCACGCCTTCTTGAACTCAGCAGAGTGATTGCCTGCAGTGCTGTTTCAAGCACTTGGTTCTACTTAATGCTTCTATCAAGGCAGGGATACACTGGTACTGGCTTCTTAAATGTGTTTTGTAACTTTGTGTTTTAACTCTAAAGAGAAAATTAGACTTATTTTAAAAAGGTACAACCCTGAAGGATGACAGGGGTCTGCTGACTGTATGAAATACCAGCAATTCCCTTTGATCCAGCTTCACTCTGAAAAGCACAAAGAGGGCAGAGCTGCAGTAGCACGTGGTTCAGGAGAGGAGGAAGGCAGAGAGGGCAAGTCTGTATATTCAGATTACGCATTTACAGTTTGCAGGGAATTAATGTTCCCTTTTGAGGCATATTCAGACACAGTATCATTCCTTAGCTTCTGCCCTGGGGTCTAAGCCTGCCATCTCTTGGCACTGGAAGGACATCAAGTTAATGCTACCTTAATTAGCTACGTGAGATCTATTACAATCTAGCAAGAACAGGTGTTGTCTGGCAGGAAGGATTTGAGGGAAGAAAGATAAATGTTAATTAGAGCTTAAGACCAGGCCAGCACTGCAGCATCCTCACATTAATGCTTCAGAGCAATCTGTTCAGGTCAATACTTCAAACTTGCTATCCCACTTTAGAGGTGAATTGGGCCGTGCTCTTTAGTTACTTTCCTACTTACAAACTTAACATTACTGACAGCTAAATTGGCTTACTTGGTGGTAACAACTTTCTTGGCATGGATCTACCCACTGGATGCTATGCTGCTATTGCTCTTTTTTTTTTTTTTTTGTTCAGAAGAGCCAGCTGTAGGAATTATTTAGCCTGTCAGAAGGTTTCCTTAGATGCTATTCTAGAGGCTACACCATCTGCTTCAGTTTTGCAGTTTGCAGCCTTTTCTGCTGAAAAGACAAAAGACTTATAAAGTGCTTGCTCTCAAAAGAGTTACCACGAGATAATTTAAGGTCCTGGACTGTGTTTTATCTGCTCCTTGGTAACTGCTGCATACTGTGGAGTGTCTAATGCCTTGAATGGCCACTAATATTTTTGAAATAATGTCAAGGTGCCTTATGTATATATCCCCTTCAATATGGTCTCTTGAACCTCTGGCAAGTTATAAATCCCTTGTTATAATTTATTCTTGTAGCTCCCTTTCAACTTAGGTTTAATATGAACACTTAGAAGTGAAAATCATTACTGAAAATGTGAGCTGCAATACTCAGTGATTTGAACACATTTTTCAGTCTTAAATACCACTGAACTGTAGTGTTTAATAAAATGACAACTGAATACACAAAAATGTTTTCAAGAAAATAAGCAAATATTCAGTATTGTTTCTTACATTGCTCTCTCCTCTTAAATTTAACAGGGCCTTCTTATTCACCAGTAAAGACCAACAGTGTTTAACATTGACTGAGAACACCAAAACAGCAATGATATTCAGAAGAGCAAATGCAGTTCTTTACGAGAAAAGAAGTATGTCTATATCTTTTTTGTACTATTGGACTGTGGTTCAGATAAAAATTATCTATTTTTATAGTATTTGTATATTGTTGTCTGATGTTTGTACTCTTCAGTTAATTAATTTGGTGACATTTTTATTCTATTCTTATTTTTATGTTGATATTTTTATTCTATTCTTATTTTTATGGCATAATTAATTGACGTGGTGAATTTTTGTGTTCCCCTTTTGTACATATTTTATGAATATTTTGTCGTAGATGAGGATTATTTGACAGAAATGGTCTCTAATTCTTTCCAAAAATAGGAAGTGTGTCTCTGAGGAATGGCAGCTATCCATTTTTTTATTATTTTTCAAAAATTATCACCTTATGCCAGATGCAAGGAAACAATTGAGTTTTAAGACTATTTTTGAATTACATTATTGAGGATGGAGCTCTTGCTGTATACAGGGAAGAATGAATGTGGTTTATTTTTAATGTAACATAAATTTCATTGTGCTGTCCCCTGACTTTAGTAATACATAAGGGAGAAAAGATCTCCTTAGGGATCATTCAGATATAAGATGGTGTGATTGAGAATTACTTCTGTTCTGTGTTAAATGACTTAATGAACATTGTGTTTGACCATTTGCTGATCTGTAGCTTTGAAAAAAGTACTAATTAATTTGAAAATATTCAGAAATTGGAAACTATATTATCTCAAAACTTTGATCTCCTTCAACAAAGAAAGGTGCATCAAAAACTAAAATGAACCAGATTCTCAGTTGCTGAAAATCATGAAGTGGTTTTAATGGGCCAGTTTCTAAGCAAAAGGCAAGAATCTCAATAAATTGACAGTAAATACCCATGAGCTCCAGAGAAATTCATCTTTACTTCTGTGTTGACCTTGATGGCTTATCCCTCCTGTGGGATAAGACAATGCTGTGTGTATTGCAGCTGCAAGGAGATTTTAGATGGTAGTTCAACAGCTTTAGCTGGATTGCAGCCAAACATCCAAATGAGATTTTGTTCAGGCACTGTGGATACAAGGAAGTAATTTTTGGTGTGTAAGTACTGGGCCACATTTCCCAGAGAGGCTGTGGAGCCTTCACCCTTGCAGATATTGGCTGGACACAGCTCTGAGCAGTCTCACTCACTTTAGAACCTGAATGTGCTATTTCTGGGGCTATGGACCAAAGACAACTGAGGGTCCTTTTCAACCTAATATTTACTGAAGCCTTTGGCCAGCTGCATTTTTTCTGTAGAAATGTTTAGAACATTAGTTCTTTCATTATACACAGAATCAGGCGGGAATTTCCATACATCACAATTAACTAACACTAAGAAGTCTTCTGCAGTTCTTATTTAGAAGGAAAACTGAGTGAATCAACTAGCAAGTAACAAAGCTAAAAAACCAAATGACTAAGTTATATGTAAATAATTGTATTGGTTTTTCTTACTGTAATCAGGAGCTAGATTGCAATTTTGATTTATTTTTGAGACATCCCTTGGTTTGACTGAAGTTAGAATCTGGTACTGGAATACTCATTGGGGATTTGTTACTACATGTTTTGGGGCCATAGACATGTGTTTTAGTTTCTTGAAATAACAGAACCACACCAATAAAGGTGTGAAAAACTGTTGTTTGACAAAAACAAAATTTCTGAAAACTGCACCTCTCTCTGTAGAAACCAAAAGATGGACCTTGGTATCATAAACATCAAAAACACAACCTACTGTGTATGTTTCAGATGGTGTCTGTGTTGCTAATTTTTGTATTTGCAGTATTTTTTTCAGTCAAAGCAATTACTTGATGAGGCCTAGTTGCTATTTATCATTGTGTTCAATGAAATGGATGACAATTACTGTAAAACTGACAATTTCAGAAGTTATTTTTTCTATAGTATGTGCTATAAAAGAGAAAGTTAATCTTCTCTGACGTACAGTAAAAGTAACAAGAATTAAAGCTGCATTTGAGAATTGTTACCTACCTATCTGTTTGGAAATAGTTAATCCAAGGGACACGGGTTGAGTTTGGGGATCAAAGTTAGTAATTTGTCATCAGAAAGGAAAAGCCCTAAAGGTTATATAAACGGTCAAAAGTTTACACAAACAAGAAGAGTCAGCACTTGACTGATTCAATGTTCAGTGATTGAGGGGCTTAATGTTATTTTATTGCAAAATTGTTTGAGGGATCCAAATGGCTTCCAGCTAAAATTTCTAGAGTAAACTTGCCTCTATATATACATTGAAATAAAAGCATTCCTAAGGGTTCATCTATAAATTCAGATCTAAAATACCAACCTTCAGAAAAGCTGAACCATATTTTGGCATCATATGCTGACAAATATTAGTTCTTTTCACTGTGGGCAAGACAGGTCTGTGTAAAATGGCATTATTTCTCCAGATTTCTATTAATCATCTGCTTGTATGTCAGCTTTGTTATAACTTTGATGCTGAGAAAAACTGTTGCAAAACTCAGTCTCTACAAGTATTCGATTTGGACACTACTTAAAGACACTGAGACAAACCAGGTCACAACCTAAAAGGCAGATTGCTTCCCCAGGGAAATGGTAAATGAGTTTCCTACTTGGTTTTCTGAGCCAGAGGACACGTTGCCTGACAATGACTGTCCCTAAACTGCAGCTGTCTTATCTTCAGCTGAATTCAGGTGACTGTCTTTAAAGATTTGATTTTAATTACTGTGCAAAACTATAATAATCTCATAGGAAGTAAGAAAAAGAGAATGTGTTTCTATTTTGTTATAGTATCTATTTAAATGTTTAGAGTGTATTTTATTATTTAAATCAACAAAGGCATGTTCCCAAAATAACTGGGTTGTGTTACACTTATTTCTCCGGAATTCTGGTGTAGAACTTCTTTTGCTTTCACATACATTTTTCAGTCCCAAATTAAGTCAAATTAGACATCATCTATCTAGAAGGTTTTCACAATGTAAAATGTCTAGCTTTGATAACATAAGTCAAAATATGATCAAACATATTTAAGTGTGCTGGCATGAAAATAGATTTTGTGTATGTTAGAATCCAATGGATATGCCATGATACTGATTAAGCACATATCATTTCAGTTTATCTTCTAGAATGCAAGGAGGGAAAAGGAGTGGATTACAGAGGAACAGAAGCCAAAACTCAGAAAGGTGTGAGGTGCCAGAAGTGGGCTGATAATGCCCCACATAAACCAAAGTAAGGTCTTTTCATATCTGTTTCTATGTTTTTCTGAAATTTTGTTAAGCCATACATATGTGCAAATTTGTCTTGTAAGCAATATTTGGTGTTAGAAATCTCCTTATAAAATATTTTTCTATACCTATCTAGAATAAAACAATTCTCTAATCTGAGTTGTTACTCAGAGACCTCTAAGTGGTGCTACATGAACAATAGAGACACTGTCAGCCTTGACAGTTGCATTTACATTTTATGAGCTTTACATGAGCAAAACACTAGACAGGGAAATATCTGGTTCTGCTGAAATTAGAATTTTTCAGTAATCTCACCAGAGCAAGAACTTCTTCTCTTGCCCAAAGGTATAACATGTGGCAGATGAGATAGAAGTGCATAATTTTATCAGTGAATCCACAATTAACAAGGTAGTATTTCTTGTATTTAATAAGAAACACCTAACGGTTTATTTAGTAACCTTCTATTCAGATGCTATAGCATTCAGGTTACAGAGGACTCTCACATTTCAGCAAATACATTCTCATTGCATCTCCCAGAAGAAGCAGTTCACTACATGCCACATGGTACCCTGCCTGAGCAATAACATGGTACCCTGCCTGAGCTGGAAAACAATAGCTAAAGAAAATGCAAGTATTAAGGGCATAGCTGGCCATAGAGGCACTGTATTTCCTGAAGTCTATCATTGTAGCACTTCTAATACTTCAGCAACGGCACACAGTAACTATTAGGGGCCCCCTAAAGACCAACATCTACGAAATTGTCCTCAGATAAAGATCTAATTTTTAGAGTCCTCAGCTGAATAATTGGGACACTTTCCTTATTCTTTAATCCCATTTAATTCTGTTCCAGTTACACACCTGAAAAATATCCCAAAGCAGGACTGGAGGAAAACTACTGCAGAAATCCTGATCAGGATGAAAAGGGACCCTGGTGTTACACAACAGATCCTGATACCAGATTTGACTACTGTAACATCCCTGAGTGTGAAGGTCAGGATACACATACTGACTTCTTTCCAATTTTCACAATACATGTTCAAGAATGTGAAGTTATACAGACATTTTTTTTTTTCAATTGAGCATTTGTTTCAAACTTGAATTTAGTTCAACACAAAACTTTCCAAAACATTTTCAACATCAACAAGGAAGATATCAAAAGACCCTGAAAGCAGCAATGCAGTGTCTTTTTTTTTCCCCCTAGATAAAAAAAGGCACATAGTTGTATTCATATCATAAAATTAAAATTGAACCAAATGACATATGCTAGTGCAAAACTCAGTAAAATGTGACAGCAGCAAAGAACAGATTTTAAATTATATCCTAATAGATTCAATTTATCTATTTTAAAGCCTGTAGTCTGTAATGTTGGTTTGGGGTTTCTTTCAATGGAATACTACACATGTAATCAACTAGTTAAAGTCATCTTACCAAGGAAAATAAGCTTTTACTTTGCCAAAAAAAAATGACTGTACTTCAGCCTTGTGCTCTGATCAGGCTCTTGTGCTTTGTGTGAGACGAGTGGGAATGTTTCTGGACCAGTTCATCGGGGACTTTCTGTCTCTCTCGTCCTTATTCTGCCTTGTTCCTACAGTAGAGTGCATGCACTGCAGTGGAGAAAACTACCATGGAGTAGTTGCAACAACAGAATCTGGACTTGAGTGCCAGCGCTGGGACTCCCAGCAACCTCATTCTCATGGATACCTCCCGGAAAAGTGAGTCAGGTCCTGTGATGGTCTCTTTATCGTCAGTGGTGGGCTGAAGACCACCCTACACCAGACAGGATAATTGTTACAGCTATTAGTAGCATATATTAAAACTTTAAAATCTTATATTCTGGTTCAGTTTTCCAGAGAAGGATCTGAAGAATAATTATTGTCGTAATCCTGATGGAGAACCTCGGCCCTGGTGTTTCACTACCAGTCCAACTAAACGCTGGGAATATTGTGACATTCCTCGTTGCAGTGAGTCTGGCTTCTAAGCTTCTTCCTGTCAGAGTGGTGTGAGGATCTAGAACAAACAGAAGAGGTCCCAAATATAAAGAAAAGCATAAAAGACAGCTGAATTTTACCTCAAAGAAAAAAAAATCACCTTAAAATGAACCTCTGATAGCTTTATTGAGGCTAGACATTTCTGTCATAGGCATTTCTAATGGTTTTGTCTGGAGCTCATCTCCCTTCCTTGATGTGTTTTCCTATGACCAAGCATTTCTGGTGTTTCTTCTGATGTTCCTCTTTTGATACCAAGAAGTTTCACTCTTCCTGAAAATCCTTCGGCTTTTGTTTTGCTCTTCCAGATCAATTCTCCACCTTCCCAGTTTTCTTTTCCCCTAAAGACCTGTCCTTGCCATTATACTTTTCCTTGGAATTTCTCTCTAGACCTCATCCTTGCTGTCTCTCACCAGTCAGAGTATGTCTATTTTACATGTGCATCTGTCTGTGTCACTGATGGGCCAGACACTTTCACCCCAGTTTTCTTCACAGTGTTACCACTTGCTCACTTTCCATCTCTGTTCTGATGAGGCTGCTAGCATTTTCATATCCTGACTTTTGTATCCTGTATTGTATCCTGGCTGCTGTAAAGGGGCAGATGCAAATGCCCTTCTGGCAGCCTGACTGCTTGTGAAGAACTCAAAATGGGAGAAAGAAAAGTTAAGAAAGGTATCATTAGATCTTTTCTCTGCCTTTCGGACTTTTCAAATATTTTGATATTTACCTGCAAAGAAATCTAAGAAGCCCACCTAATTATAAAGATCAGCGTGGTTTGTTGGTTTAGTTTTTTACTATATATAGAAGGCACTGATTAATTTCAGTTCCTTTTCTGTAACAGCAACACCCCCACCACCTCCTGCACCAGGACGCCAGTGTCTCTCAGGAAGAGGAGAAGACTATCGAGGCACAGTATCTGTTACTGAATCAGGAAATACCTGTCAGCACTGGAGCTCTCAGTCTCCCCACAGACATGCTCGCACTCCTGAAAACTATCCCTGCCAGTAAGTGAAACTCCTCTGTTATTCAGTGTCCATGAGAAATACCAAGTCTCAAAATTACTTCAGTTTTCTTCATCTATATTGCAAAGTTCTTCAGTTACACCAGCATTTATCACCTGCTGGATCTCATATTTTCAATTTTTTCATACATTTCTTTTTACATTTCTTTGTTCTTGAATACAGGTGTCTTCTCTTCCAACTTTCAAGCTCTTCTTGACTGACTTTTTCCCTCTCCATTTCATTCTTTTACTGTATGGTTGCTCAGATGAAACCATGTGGAGTAAGAATGGTACAATTATGATATTTCCTTGGGACTAGATTCTTTCACCATAGATTCTTTCTGCTGTGCTACTCTTGACCTCAAAGCATTACCGTCTCTTAATTCATCCATCAGTTGTGCAGGTATCTGGTTTAGCACATCCAAAACACCGGTGAATTACAATTATTCATGTAACAGATGGCATCAGTAAATACAACCGTAAACTAGGCCGCAAGAGATTCTCCATTTGTTCATAATCTTTAATAGATTTCCACGAGAGACTTTTATCAGTCAAGTTTTCTGTTTTAGGAGCCTAGATGAAAACTACTGCAGAAATCCCGATGGTGAGAAGATGCCATGGTGTTACACCACCAACACATCTGCTCGGTGGGAATATTGCAACATCCCCTCCTGTGATAGTACCAAGCCAGAGGACCCTGGTAAGAACAGGAGACAAGTGGAAGTGAAGGGTCATCATTGTTTATTTTGAAAAATCTTGTGTGACTCTGCTCAGTTGCATTGTTACTCTCACTGCTGGCATTGCCATGCCTAGTTGAACTCCTGGGTCTGATGTGGAGCCCAGGCTGGTGTGTTCAGTCTGGTGGCTAAGTGCAAAAGGTTTTAAGTAAGGATTTCCTGACTCAGATCAGGAAATAATTGCAGTAAAAGAAGTCTTTTCACTTTGCCCAGTGGTGGTTACCTTCACTGATATATTTTTAAATATTCCATGGAAAAGTTAGTTAGCTTTACATGCCAGTTCCTTAAAAACTGAATCTGTAGCAATACCTAAGATAATTTAGGAGCATTGAACCAAAACTCCATAGAAAACAATGAGAAGAAAACTCTCCTTACACAAGGTAGTCTTGTTCCACACATAGGTGTATGGCAAAGACACAGACAGTCCCCATCCTGAAAAAAATTTGATCTGTATGTTAACTATTTGGCTTGTTATCTGAAATAAAACCGCATGTGTGACAGTAAAATTAAGTACAAGTGCTTTTAATCTAGCATATAATGAAATTTTTGCAAACATCTTTTGAAATCTTCCTTTTGATCTACAGTCTGAAAAGGATTCTGTTACAGAGAGCATGCTGTGGTGGTCAATTAAATACTCTGGCTTGCTGTTTTCTCTTGTCTTTCTATGCTCAAGTATAAATGTCATAAAGTATCAAGATGCAAGAGATTGGTTTCTTTATTCACTACAGCTGTTGATGTGCCTGAGCAGGCTGAAGTTACTGAGGAGTGCTATCAGGGCAATGGGGTGACTTATCGTGGTACAGCTTCTTTCACTCTCTCGGGGAAGAAATGCCAAGCCTGGAGCTCAATGTCACCTCACCGGCACAACAAAACGGCAGAGAACTTCCCAAATGCGTATGTGTATTTCCCATTTTCAGGTTTCATTGGGCAATGGTCATTTATGAACTTGTTTTGATTTGCATCATCATTGCACAACAATGATTATAAAGCTGGGAAGGGAGTGTACTAGATAAAAATAATCCCTTCCTTTTCTTCTTTTTTTATCATGGAAACATTTATTAACTTCATCTTGAAAGAAACCACAGGCGTCACTATTATACTTTAGACTAATTAACTGTGTGTTTCTACATTGCTTCTAAGACAATTAATAGTAATAATAAATTTTCTCTTATGCTGAAATGAGCTGTTTCTATGCATTAATTTATTCATGAGTTTAAGTCTTTGCTTCCTAGTCTGCAAGTCATTAAAACTTTGAGAAGGGGGTAGATTTTTTTTTTATTTCTAATATTTATCACTTATTTTTTCCGAAATGCAAAAAACTATTCCTTTTTAAAAGCTATTACCACATTTGAAAAAAATAAAATTAATTCTATCTTTGCTCTACATGTATGCATTTACTTATCTGGATTTTTAAATTATATTCTGCTATAAGTGTTAATCAGTGAATAAGTATTTGGTATATTTAAATATTTAATGTATGTATCCTGATTTCTTTCTGCTGTAAAAACTATTTCAACTGGCCATGACAGAGTGTACATGATAAATGATATATGCTAACTCTGAAGCAGATCTGCTTTCTAAAATGTTCTTTTGAGCTCTCCCCAGGGCAGTGGCATGGATAGGAATATAATATGTTTGCATTTGTAGGGGCCTGAGCCAAAATTACTGCAGAAACCCAGATGCCGACAGCCGTCCATGGTGCTACACCACCGACCCCAGTGTGAGGTGGGAGTATTGTGACCTGAAGAAGTGTGATGGCCAAGGGCTACAGACTGTACCTAAGCCTCCTCAGACAACAGAGGAAACAAACCCTGGTGAGAATACTTTCAGCTTCCCCAGAAATGCTCATAACCAGGAAGCTGGTTTTTATGGAAACAACTTCAAGAATTTAATGAGGATGAAATACAAGAAACTCTAAATAAATACAGAATTTAATACAGTATTGTATCCACACTCTTAATTTTCTGAGCACTTTTGTAGAATTTTATAGCAGGGTTTCTGCATTAAATTTTAGGCTAATATCACATCTTTTACTTGCTACATCTGGCAATATAGGAAACACGAGGAAGCAGATGACTACTAGTCTTCATACTACTGTGGGAGGACAACTAGCAATGACAGAAAATGGAGTAGTGATGGCATTTTGCTGACATCTGCTCCAAAAAGTCTTTTCCTGCGCCATATTTTCACATTTCTAGGGTTCCATTTACCATCAGAGGACAGCTGTCTTTTTTTTTATTCAGTTTAGATGCAACACTGTTATGCAGTAGATGGTTAGATTACTAGACTACTGCAGCTTTCTTTTTTTAACTTTTTTTTTTGCTATGACACGTTTCACTGGTTAGAAGGTTGATAATTTTTGGCTGAAGACGTGTTACTGCGGTTTACCTACTGTAAATGTGGCATTGGACAGATATCAGTGTCTGCAAGGAAAATACTTTATGAGTGCATGGTCTTTGTAGTCCAGATTTCTGGAGTCTTGAAGGATTGACTGAAAGTAAGCTTCTTTGATTTATGACTTTTGTGATCATGAAGAAAATTTTTAAGATGCAAGGCAATTAAAATATCATTGTTAGTCATCCTTGACACTATGTAGCCCTTCTTTCCTCATCTACATAATATGTAGGACATGTAAATTGTAGTAGTATGTCCTCAAATTTATCTCTGCTTCACCACCATCAAATATGGAAGTGGCCCAACAGCTCACAGCTAACAACCATTTCCTTTCCTTCATTTTTCACAGAATGCATTATTGAAAATGGTGTAGACTACCGTGGCACAGTGGCAAAAACTGCAAGGGGCAGGACTTGTCAGGAGTGGAGTTCTCAGAGACCTCACAGACATGACTATTTCACTCCCACAACTCATCCAAGAGCAGGCCTGGAAAAAAATGTAAACAACTGTTCATTTAATACTTGTTGTCATTGAGTTTTGCCTGTCTTTTTCAGGGTCCCTCAGTGAGCATTTGGTGACAGGTCTTTGTTAAATTATTTTCATCGGTTCATTCCAAAAACCTGATCATGATAATTCTTGTTGACATGACCAGTGTGGTCATTGTGGGACACAGAGATGCCCAGAAGCTCTACTGAGTGCTTCTGCAGCACATCCAAAGGGCTTCAGATGGGCTTTTGCTTCTCCTCGCTGCTGAGGACTAACCAGAGTTAGTCTGTGGGCAGTGCCTCTGACAGAAAGAGCACCTGGGGTCATAGGTCTCAGTAGTACCAGGGACAGGTGAGATGGTGATGGATCCAATGTTTGGTGCAGGTTCCTTGAGACATGTAGCTGATGAATTGTAGTCCCCCATGCCCCAGTAATTCCCCTTCAGCCCTCCAGCTTCTGCCACAGCCCATTATTCAGGGCTATAGGTGTACCTGACTGTCCTGGAAGGCAATCGCCCTTTCTAACCTTCATCTCCCTAGTCCTAACAAATGTACTCATCACCAGTTCTTTAGATTTGTAACAGCCCTTTTACAGTATTTGCCTGATTTGTGACAAGCTTTTTATGTGATATAAAGAGCTTGTTTGATGTTGACAGCTTGAACTATCTTTTTACCAGGTAGATGACTAACTTGCTTTAGTCAATTCTTTGATGGCATCACACACCCTGTATTGAATTCCATACTGGGCAAACTCCCTCTAAAAAGCTGCCTGTCATAAATTCTTGGTTCTTGTATTTCTCAAGGGCTCTTGGTAGCAAATATTTTCTCCTTTTTTCTAAGACATGGGATATGTTTTGGGATAGGGAAGGGAACTAGAAAAGATACCTGGTAGCATGCAATTGTGTGAGGTGTCTGTGCTGAGCAGAGATCAGTCAGTATGCCCAGGGAAAACCCAGAGAGTGATTCAGCTAACCAGTTCCTGCATGAGGGGGAACACTGCAGCCCTGCATCACCAGAGGCAGGCATCATCAGGTTGAGCAAGAACAGCTTACACAACACCCACTTGTCCCTGAGTCATGCAGCCAGAGTGGATGTGGAAAGACCTCAGGACTGATCCTACTGCTCCTATTAACTGCAGGGAAAGCAGGAGTAAATATTTTCTGTGCTTTAGAAAGCTTCATCCGAAGTCCAGATCTCCTAATTTTTGAGATCTCAGAGATCCAAGGCTGCCCTAGTGAAGCTTAATGTCTAAAGACAGTTGAAGAAGTCTGACTTTTATTATCCTTTTCCAAACTCACAGAGCAAATGGAAAAATGAAATAAATTTTGAAAAAAGGAATTGGAAATCACTTATAAGAATGGAAATTAAAAAAATATATCCCAAATTTAATTTAATTTTATTTTGAAACTTTAATTGTTTGGCCTTTTTATTCCCTGGTTAATAACTGGTGCCTTTATTCTTTGTTACAGTATTGCAGGAATCCTGATGGAGATGTGAATGGACCTTGGTGCTACACAACAGACCCGAGAAAAGCCTGGGAGTACTGTGACATTCCCAAGTGCCGTAATTATTCCTTTAAAGACTACTGTCTCCCTTTCCCTTAAATTCTAGTGTCTCCCTTTCCTGTACCTTTTTATAGCAGCTGGAGAATATTTGGTGTTTAGTCTGAAAGACTGATCTAAGTACAGTAGATTTAGATTAAAAATTAAGGCTCCTGGGAAGTGATGTTCAAGGTCTCGGTCTGAAGACTTAAGATTGATCTTCCTTGAAAGCCCCAAATGCACCACAAGCTATAGAGGCCACTGAAGCTCATGGGGTTTTGCCATGTGATTCAAAATGGGCAGTTCCAGCAGAAATTTTCCCTGCTCCAGCCCAATCTCCTGGCATAATTCTGTGTGTGGCCTTGCTGAACAAGGCATGCTCTTATACCAGCAAAATCTTTACACTCCCTGCTCATGTGGATCTGGTTCAGTTCTGGATGACAACCAGACTGTCCCTCCTCTGATATTGTACCATATCTGACATCTGCAAAAGGCATCTGACCCTAAATATTTAACCAAATGCCCTTTGTCTTTGTTAGTAGTAATCAAGCTCTGAATGAGGCAGTGCAACAAAGTGTACAATGATGAAGTTTTATAACATTTTGGTTTCCAGTCCTTTCATATCTATCAACAACCAAAACTATGGTAGGAAGAGAGGTAGTTCTCAAAAGAAGGATGACTTTCTTGCTGCTTTATCCCCTCAGCGGTAAGCAGAAGAAAATGTGCTCAGATCAAAACCCAAAAATGGAGCAAACAAGAAAAAGAACATTGTTGTATACACACTGGACCTGTGAAAATTGTACTGCAGTGAATGTGTTGGGCTGGAACTCTTAAGGAAAAAAACACACATTTTCACATTGTATTCTATTTTGATGATCAATTTCTTCTTTAAATTAGTACTGGGTTTTTTTTTTTTTTGCTGAGAAGGTAATCTGAAGAACAGAGGAAACATGGCTTTAAATTTCATTAATTCACTCTTTTTGCTGACAAAATTCTAAATTCTGTGTTGATAAGACTCAGTTCACCGAGGCCAAATAAGAACTACATTTTTAATAACTCAGAGACATCTGAAGTGCCAAATGATCCAAAGATAAGAATTGACAAAATTTTGTTCCTCAGAGACAGCATTAGATTTTCATGTGCTGTACCACCAAGATTAGTTTAAAACATCTGCCAGTGCAACTTCAGCACTGCTGACATCCATAAGAGTCCATTTTAAAATGTTGGAAGAATTTATTTCTTTTTTCTCTCTCTTTTCTTCTCCTTCCCCTTCTGTTTTTGTTTTGGGTTTGTTTGGTTGGTTTTTTTCTATCTGACTGTAGAGCTACTTGTGTGTAATTTGCTGGCCATTGAGAACTGTATGTGAAAAAAAAAAATTACTAGGCTTTTTTAGGTGTTCCAGAGGAAGGTAACCTAACAAAATATATGTGATGTATGGTATAGAATTACTTGAAGAAAATCAGAAGCTGAAGTGACAAATGTAACAGGTTCACCTTCTGGTTCACTGAGTTCATAGTGAATGTATAGCAAATCACTAAATCACAGTTCCTTATAGTGATGTTTTTTTTTCTTATTCTGAAGCTCCTCCTCAGTATGAATGTGGGAAATCCAAGTTCAGACCAAAATTGTGTGCTCAAAGGATTGTCGCAGGGTGTGTTTCGCATCCACACTCCTGGCCCTGGCAGATCAGTCTCCGTACCAGGTATGGTTATTCCCCATTACATTAGACTCTACATGCAAAAAACCCTTGCCTCTCATACAATGCTATAGTAAGTGGTTCAGGCATTCTAAACTTGATTTTAATTTAAAAATAGCTCAAGGCTAAACATTGTGTGTGCTATTCTTAAAGAAGGTCATTTAGACAACCAAGAACACTTTATTTTGCGTCAAATCAGTTGTTAATTGTTAATTTCAAAAACATTTTCAGTAGAAGGCAAAATTACTTTAAATCTGTTGCTATATTCTACAATAGAATCAATTTCCAGTGAATAAAAGCAACAGGATGGCTAGTACATGTCTTGATGAGTCCTTCCATGTAAACATTTGATCCTACTGGCAAAATTATTAATAAAACTAGAAGGAATAAAGGCCATTTGCAGAGCTTTATGACTGTGATAAGGACTAGAAAAAGTCAAAATCTCTAAAATGGTGAATCTCACTGCACACAGGGTTTTCCAGTAATAGAAACGCTGACTAAGAATTAACATCTAGGTGTTTTCATACAAGGCTTCCTAAAAATGTACACAGAACCTTACTGTTATTGTAAGAAACACTGTTCAAGGAAAGCAAAACATTTCTTAATTAAATTGTGGAATAATATTTTTAGTTTGTAAAGGCACACATGTTAAAAATATTACCTGATAAATTCAAGTAGGATTAACTTCCCCATATTAAACGACTGCCCTTTTCATGAATTTTTTCTCTATTACAGTTATGGCATGCATTTCTGTGGGGGAACTCTGATAGATCCTCAGTGGGTTCTTACTGCTGCCCACTGCTTAGAAAAGTAAGTATCTGTTATAATCTCTGCCAGCAACTTCTTACACAGGATGGAAAATAACAGGAGAGACAAGAGAACCAATAACTAACCCAAGAGACCCAATAACTAACCCAAGCTGGTTGCAAACAGCTTGCAAGCAGCTGAGAATTGAGCTAAGTCTATTTGTCATTCATTAAAGCTGAATTTTGACTGTAAAACAGACTGAAAGTGATAACTCCTGCCAATTTGATTTCATGTGCCATTATAAGGGATTAAGTTTACTCCAAAGCTGGCTATCTGGCTTTGATAGAACAAGGTGCTCAATAACATTGTAAATGGTCTTTGTTCTGGTTGTGTATTCATCAGCTCACCATGTGCAATCATTTCCAATAGGTCCTCACGACCAGCTGCATATAAAGTATACCTTGGATTACACAGAGAACTAGCAACAGAGCCATCAGTACAAATACGTGATGTAGAGAAGCTGTTCAAGGAGCCACGCAGAGCAGATATTGCTCTGCTCAAACTGAGCAGGTACCTTCTTACCTGAAGCACTCCTTTGTTCCAGTGGGACAAGATGACTAAAAAGTGGTTGCTGGTGTTGTAGAAATGAGTGTTTCTGTATACTGTGTGTTCAGTTAGTGATTTGAGACCCCCTCTTTCTTCCCTTTCTGCAGAGGCTCCAGGGTTTCAGAAGGGGAAAGGCTGCCTTTGGGAGGGGAGGAGGGCTAGGAACAGTTAGCCAGGCTGGAAATGCACTGGGTGTCAGCTGCTGGAAGGTGAGGCAGTGGCAGCAGAATAGGAGGAGGTAATGCCTAGAGGAGCTTTCAGTCTGTGTTTCTACATGCTTGTACCTTTGTAAGGTAATGATGATTGAAACCTGCAACATTAGCATGATGCTGTTTCCATGCTGTGGTGGGGAGATTTTCTCTTCCAGCAAGGCTGGCCAGTGGGCAGGCAAAGAGTTTGATGTAATGCCCAGTATGACCCTTTTTGCATCCATTTTCATTCATCGGAAATGCCCTTTGTGGAACTGTGCAATCCAAAGGAATTTGTCCATGCAGCTGCAAGCAGATGTGAATGTGTGGTGCTTGGGCTTTCAGTGCTGTGGCTGCAGTGCATGTCCGAAACAGATGCAGGGTCAGCTTAAAAATGTGGTCTTCTAAATGAGCTTTTGCTGCACCCAAAGGCAAGTCAAATGGACTTAGGTTCTGCTGTGTGCTAAGCGTCCTGACAGAAAGTGATTTAAAATCAGACTGGATGCAGAAAGAGCAAGCTAACACCTAGGTGTTAAATGCCACTAAATTATACCCTTTGTAATTGTTTTGTAATTAGGTTCTGTTGGCTATGCATTAGACTAAGTCAAAACATTCTCCTGGATTAATGTTGGTTCTTTTTATGTTTCAGACTTTTCACTTTTATGTATCACTTTATGTGGGTTTAGAGCCTAAAAAGCAATTTTGTATGTCAGAAAAAAACCTCAACTGAAACTAAGGATTTAAATGATAAAAGGCTAAATATATATAGAATCTTTTTAGAAACCTAAATTAGAACCTAGTATTAAGTATAATTGTGCTAATGATTGTTCTTCTGTTCATTTCAGACCAGCAGTCATTAATAATCATGTAATCCCAGTTTGTTTACCAAAAGAAAACTCTGTGTTAGGAGGAAGAGAGGACTGTTATGTGACGGGCTGGGGGGATACAAAAGGTGAGACAGCATTAATACATTTAAAAGCTCCATGTTTGCAGACTGGTATCCAAAGTGTGCCCTCTCTTGTGCCTCACACAAGAGAAAAACTTATGATGAAAAACTTATTTCATCAAAATTCATCATGTGCTGCCAAGCTTCCCACTATCTCTCTGACACTGATTCTCCTAAATTGTTCAATGCCATGTAAACTGAAACCCTCTAAATAGCTGCTATAAGAGGAGAAGCAGAGCTAAGGAGTCACTTCTCTCTCTCAGTCCATATGCTTTTCCCCAAAGTGGGCTTTTGCCCAATTGATGGAAAGTTTTTCTAGATTTAGGTTATTTCTTAATCACATAAATGTGAGTTTTCTCATCCTCTTGAGTGATTCTTCCTCCCAACCAGGCTGGTTTGCATCTCACACAAATAAAACCCTCATTTTCAAAACCCCTCACTCTGTCTTGGTAAAGAAGCGCATTGGGTACTTTTTCTGCCTCCTTGCCCATCATGACATTTTCAACTGTTTGCTTCCTACCTAATTTCTTCCACACAAAATTCAGATATAGAGAAATAAAATGGCTTCCACAAGTATCTGTGGGTACTGGATCCACACGGATGTACTGTGAGAACAGGAAGGTCAGTGGTGGGTGGTAGAAGGTGATAAGTACCATAATACTGATAATGCTTACTGATTTTGGTATATCTTCATATTGGGCCTGGGAAGTATATGCACAGTGCACACTATGCTGATTTTACTGCTTATCCATATCCTGATACTTGTGTGTTGTGAATATGATTATTACCTTTGTCATTCATTCTTTTTTTGCCTTATTTTTATTTGCAAAGGTACTCCTGGTGCTGGCTACTTAAAGGAAACTGGTTTTCCTGTAATCGAGAATAAAATATGCAACCGCCCTGAATTTTTGAATGGTAGAGTTAAAAAGCACGAGCTCTGTGCTGGGAATATTCATGGTGGTACAGATACCTGCCAGGTAAGAAAGTCTGTGAGCATGAGAGTCAGTTGTAAGCACATTCAAATCAAATAGGGCATTGCTTTTTGGGCTTTAGAGGCCCAAAATTATCCTCAGGATGTATCTGAGCTGAAAAATGCCCATGTATTCTCTTTCCTTGCTCCTTTGTCTGCTGCTGGGAAGTGGGGCAATTTTTCAGATAAGCCTGAACTCCAGAGCACATGGTAACACACAGCTGCACAAGTCATGTGTGTGGAAACCAACTTAGAATGACAAAAGGTCAGATTTTCTTTACCCAGTCCCCCTTGCTAGCCTCAACCAGACTACCTCCAATGTCCAAGCTGGCTCAGTTAACAATATCTCAGTTAGCAGTCGAGGAAGGATGCAGTGGAGCCTGCCATGCAGGCAAAACAAGGGCCAGAGGAACTATGAACTTCCAAGTATCAGTGCCACTGGATCATCTAGTAACAACAGAAACCCATGAAAAACTCAGAAAAGAGACTGGGGGAGGAAGCACAGTTTAAGTTAACGGGGCAGATTCTTTTTCAATAAATCCCCTTACTTCAAAAATAAATGTAATGCCTGGGTGACATGAAGAGGGCTTTTATTATAAAAGTGTTCAACAAAATGCATGGAAAACTCTTGCCTTGCTGGAATTCCAGTGTTTCTTTATAACTACTGTGTCCTTTGCATGTAGGAGGTACTTCTATTTCTGTGCCTCCTGTGGGAAGGCCTCATGGGTCTGAAAAGAAGGAATCATCCTGTTCTTTTGCTGTTTAGGGGGACAGTGGAGGACCTCTAGTCTGTCTGGACCAAGATAAATTTGTCCAACATGGAGTCACCTCTTGGGGCCTTGGCTGTGCCCAACCCATGAAACCTGGTGTTTATGTTCGAGTCTCCAACTATATTCCTTGGATTAAAAGCGTGATGGAAAGCAACTAATCCTGGGTATGGACTGCCCTCTCCTGGAAAGCAGCATGCACGTCAGAAATTTAAGATTCCAAGTGCAATATTAAAGCTACAATCATTCATAAGAAAGCAAAATAAATATGATCATCCATTTTAAATTGCTATAAATTTATAGTCATTGCCAAGAAGCCCAGCTGACAGTCTGTCACCCTCTTTCTATATGTTCTATAGTTTGTTTGCTATGTCTGATGATAGACTTACCCACCTCTGAAAAACATGTTGAAAATTCCAACCTTTACTGTAACTGGACACATGCATTTTAATTTTTTGTTAGCTCTACAATGACATTTTCTTTTAAGGTTATCATTTTCAAGATGTTCTGCTTCTAACATATGAAGAAATGAGAATACTTTTTATTTTCTATGAGTTGTCTGAACCTATTACCAATTTGATGCTACAAACCAAAGAATCTCACAGTACATATCTTATATGCCTGTGAAGTTTTATTGGATATATCTGATAGCATTAAATAAATGGGATGGGGGAAAAAAGGAAGAAAACACATTTGGTTTGTGTTTTCATATTTTTTATCGTCATGGAAATACATGTGTCGCAAAAGTATAAATGGTCTATCAAAGATATAAAACAATGAATAAAAAACCAGCCTCGCCTCACCCTGAAGTTAGTCCCTAGTAAAGAAAAGAAAATAGCTATCAATAGGTACCACAAATAGTGACAATGCATCTACATATTATAAAATTGTGTACCCATAGTACCCATTTATTTCTTTGTATAACATTATCTGACTACATAATTGCTAGGTGTACATTTTTCTCCTCTAAAAGAAGATGATGTACACATGTGGTTATAGGGAGTGTAAGCTCAAACCTTTCAAAATGCTTCCCAGGAAAAGCTTGACACATGCTTGCCAAAGTGAAACAATTGCTGACCATGAACTCCCGCTCACATCCTGCCTCTCTGGTAGATAAAGCAGGGAGCTCCCCACAGGCATCTGGAGACCCCCAGCTCTGCACAGGTTCCTTCTGGCATCCCCAGGGTGTGCAGAGTCTATTCCAAGTAAAACAGCTACTTCCTGGGGTCGGCTTTGTTCTGTCCATTTTCTGCACTCCCAGACAAGCCAAAGTGCATGCCATTTTGAAGTTGTCTTTTCTTTTTTTTTTCTTTTTTTTTTTTTTTTTTTTTTTTTTTCATGCTAGGAGTTTTGGTTTGGTTTGTTTTTGTTCCCCCAGTGCCTTAAAAAGGGAGAGGAGAACTAGAGAACTATTAAGCATAGTTAGGTAGCAGGGTGATTTCTGAAGCTTCTACATCTGGAGTCTGACTGTGGGAGATGAAATCATCTCAGGGCGTTGCCTTCCTGAGCAGGAGCAGCTCTGATAAAGCAGACACCACCCACCTGTCTGTCAGAGGGATCCACTGAGCACAAATACCCTCCTGCATATTTTCTGTATATATCCACATTGGTCATTAAGCCAGCCAAGAGATTTGTACAATTCTTCCCTGACAACAGAAATTCTGTGTTGCAGCTTTTGATTCGTTAAGCTCTTCAGATGTGAACTCTTGACAGCATGGTTAATACCTGGCTTGTAGACAGAATACCATTGGCCCTGCTCTCCTTACCAAACTGGCTAGAAATGCCTGGACATGCCTGAGTGGCCATGAAAGTCCCACCTCATAACCCTTCAAACAGTGCCAGTTGTGATCTTTTCCTTCTGCAAGACTGTCAGGGGCAATAAAAATTGCCACTTTTTGTGGTAACCATTTGCACAGACTGGATAAAGTAACCCAGCACATGTGGTGGCAGTGGCACATTTGACTCAAAATAGCACTTCCATCTGTTTGTTGTTCCAAGAAGCCTCTTTGCCAGCAGGAAAAACACAGCTGGGTTTCTGAGGTGACATTGTTCGTGTGCCTTTGGTGATGGTATGGTGACCCTTTGTCTCTTGTGTACCTCACATCTCTCACTGTGCCTCTGGAGGATACACGTGCAGGACAATTCTAGCTGACAGAGTTCAGGCCCTCATTGAAGAGGTGCCTCTCACTGAGTGAGCTGGGCCACAACAGCCATTTTGGTGTCAACACGTGCATCTTAGGAGAACAGTGCTGTGTCTCCTGAGAAGCTTGTAGGACTCTCCTGTAAGTATGAAGCAGTTGGAGGCACATATGAATTTAGAATAACTATTTTTTTTAAACAAACAGCCTTTCCTGTGGTCTGCATGCCCATCTGCATCCACCTCCACGCAACTGGTTTTGCTTGGGGTTCTCCCTTGCTGAAGCTCTTCATCTGGTACTACCACCTCATCTGTCATCTCTCACCCACAAGAGTGGAACCCCACCATTACCAGACTGCTGGTGATGTACCACATTACGTACCCACTACACCTTCAGGAGGAACACAAAGTGTCACAGAGATGGAAGGATTTTTCAATTTAAAAAATCCCTCTTAGGGATGAGTTAGCAGAGGAGCAATTACCAAATACAAACTCCAGCTGAAGTTGCTTAGTACTACTAGATTAGAAGTCAAAACATATGCACAGGTTTTTTTCTGCTGTCGTTTACAGAACAAAATTTTAAGAAATAAATATATTCAAACTTCTGACACTGCCCCAAGCCATTTTACCTACTGAAATTTATCACTTACATTATCTTGTGAGCAACACATGCAAAACAAAGCATAATCTGAAAAGGGGAAACAAGTCTTTGCATCTCTCATTTCTCAACATGTTTTAGTTGTCCACAAACTGAAGAAGCTGTCAAATATTATTCAGATTTATTTGGAAAGTCGTAGTTTTAAAAGATCTCTGCAATCTTTCTCAAGATGCTGAAGTGTTTAAGACACCAATTAAAAAAAAAAAAAACACAAAGAAGAAATACTAAATGGAAGAGGGTGGTTCAGCTCATCCAGCATCACATGTGATCACTTCACCCTGGTTCTCCAAGATGCCTTCAGTAGGGGCTGGCTGGGCTGGGTTTTGTGGCTGGGGGCCTGCACTGAGACACAGCACCTGGCCAGTGCAAGCCCAGAATTTCCAGTTCAGGGCTGGTGTCTGCCAGCCAGCCTTGGGCTATCGTCTTCGGCTATCTACAGAAGATTGTATTGGTCTAGGAGAAGTTTTCTCCTTGTAGCAGTAGCTCCAGTTTTGTGTGGTGTCTTCTAGATTAGCTGTATATATTGTGAGATGTTAATTTAGTTTCATATCTCTAAGTCATTACTGACTTTTGCTAAGCATACCTTTGACCTTTACTGTGTCTCAGAGTGAGTTAGAAACAGCCTTGAAAGACAGGCCTTTATCACTAACTGCCTGAAGTGTGCAAACATTAGGCTGGGATTATTGTTAAAGGTCCTGTTTTCCCCCAGAAGGGCTGGTGATAAAAACAGTTGCTGGGAAAAGGCAGGGAGAGTTGGGAATTGCTGAAAAGCACAGCATATTCTTCACCATAGGAAACCCTCCTGTGCTCCTAGGATGGTGAGACTGGAGCAGTGGTCATTCATTTTCACTGACTGTACCATAGTACTACAGATCTGTGGTATGAACCTTCCAAACTCAGCCCTTTGTTTGCCTGTGCCAAACATGTATTTTTTTTGTGAGCTTATAAGGTCCTTTACAGTATCTCACTGACTTTCTTTTATTTATTTCTCTGTTGGTAACAGGATACCTTTCAAATGCCACATATTTTCAAGTCCTTCCCTGTAAGGACTGTATTGTTCACCAGTCAGTGGCCAGGACACAATTCTTGATGAAGGTCATACAGGAGAAAGGAAAGGCAGTCTGTCCCTGGAATCTACTTACAGAGCCAGAGTTATTCTGTTACATGTCAGCTTCAGCGGACCAATTGACACTTACTTCCCTTCATAACCAAAGCTTCTGGCTCATCCCTGCCCAAGACAGCTTGAAATCTCTGTCAACAACCCAAAAAAATTATCCCCAAGACAGAAAGATGTCAAATAGTGATAATGAACAGAATGCAGAAATTGCAGGTCATCTTGGCAGTGGTGAGGGTGAAGGAATTTAGTTTGTAGGGATGGGCAGAGAGCATGATTTGCAAAGGAAAAAATCAGCATGCTCTTGAAAGAGGTGTTTGAAAAAGCACTCAACAGAGGAGAGCCGGCAGAAGCCCTTCCCTTGGAGGGATGCGGGGTGTCATATGAACCCCAGCTGTGTCTGGGGAAAGGCACTAATGGGCAGCAGGACAATCTGTCCTGCAGAGCTAATGCTCTGTGCAGGGAATGACACCTACATAAAGCCCTGGAAAGGTGAGGAGGACTGCTTCCACATTTGAGAAAGCCCTTGAACAAGGAGGGAAGAAGGGCTTTTGTTGAAAAGGGTCCCTGTGGATGACAATCAGACCAGAGAGAGGTTCTGCTGATGCACACTGCTGATTTCCATCCCTCTCAACCAGGGAAAGTGTCACCCTAATCAGTGCCCTCTTTCTTCAGCCATCATACCTTATATTGGTCCAGATTCTTCAGAGGGACCAGTTAAAATAGTCATCCTCTCCTCCTCAAGGTCATCTAAACAAGAACTACCATTTAAATCATTCCCACACAAATGTAAACCCTAACAAAATAATAAACAAAAGTCTCAAATAGATACAGAAATAAATACAAGGTCACTAAGCTGGACATTCCATATTTTTAAAGCTGTTCTGTTCTGTTAAGAATCACAGTCCCTTCTTGCAAACAGTGTACTCAGAAAAAAAAAGTATTTATTCAATATTCATAGAAAAATACACTACTTGTGTTAAATGTCCTTGTGCTTAGAAGGAAAACATGAAGTTTAATCCATATTCTGCAGCAAATTTTGAAGTTGTAACAGGTGGAGACCAAATTCCCAGTATGGGAACAAAGTTCTTAGCTCAGTGTTGTCCTTCAAAAGTCAAATATAAGAATTTGTGTCCCGGTGTTTCCGTTTCTTGCCACATTTTCCAAAATGACTGTTGAAACAGAAGGGGAGAGGAATATAAGTGTGAAAAAACAGGAAAATATGTTGTTCAAGTTGTAGTCCAAGCTGCTGTAATGAAACATTCTTTATTTTTTTTTTTTTTTTTTGAAAATTTTCTGCTTCTTTAGTTTGTACATTGAATCAGGTAAAAGTTGTTAATGCAATATTCAAAGCCTCTCCTTGAAAATAATTTATGGCACTAGGACTTCAAATTATTTAGCCAAGGAGTAAATATTCCCTGCATATCTGCAAGGCAGTCTGGCTGGCTGTGTGCCAGGAGTGGGAAAGCTGTGCCTACAACTCTTCAGCTTAAATCCATCTCATATGTGATTTTTACATGACTTCACAAATTGTGGGATTGCATCCATGATAAGGGGCCCTTCTTCACAGGATGCTTTGACTGAGGTAATGGCTGGTTTTCTCAAGCAGAGAGTTGCAGGATATGCAGCACCTCTCTTGTGCAATGTTGCTGCTTTCTGCTTCCAGAGATGCATAGGACAGTTTTGTGTCTCTATGAGAAAAATACAGATTTTATCACCATACATTTTTCAGTAGTCTTCCTTAGTGATATTGCAAAGTTCAGGTTTCACCCAAGTGTAAGTATCTCATACCTTAGAAGCTGCTCCACATCCTCCACTGTCTCTGGTAATGAGATTCCCTTTGTCTCTGGTAAAAGCAATACTAGGACGCCACAGACAGCTGCAAGAATACCTACAATGGACATTGAAGAAACACAAAAGCAATAAGAACATTGTTACTTGTATTTTCAGCATTTATCCACTGAGAAAAGTTTGTTCAAATTGAGTTTGAAGTGATTTCTGATTAACCTATTCTAATCAAATACCTCTATGTTACATTAATTTAGCCTATTACAAAATCACTTGAGGGCTAGGAGCTCATTTACAGCCTGATCTCCCCAAAGGGAGATCTTAGAAGTCAAAAACCTGAGATAAGTACATATGGGCAAATGTATAAAAAAAGCACGGGAAACAGGGTGTTATTTCTCATGTAGAACAAATCTGCCCTTTCTCAAAGGGCTCTGTCATGTAGATGCATCTGTGTTTCCTGAAACCACTGAGATTTTCCCAAATACTCTCTTCTTTTATCCATGGTCAAAGTAAATTATGTGGCTCAGAATAAAAACTCCTCCTTGGGGAACAGCATTCAAAATCTGAATTAGGAATGGATATTTTGGAATAATTTCCTGCATAGATATAATTTACATAATGTATTAAGTCAAAAATAGAAGGGCTGGAGCAAAAAATCAAATGTTCCCTGACTGTTCCACAGTTCACTCTGATTTTGTAGCTGTTTACTTAAGACAGAGGGAATTCATATATCCCTCAGAAGCAGCAGAATTTAATAATTAGATAATGTGAACACTGTACTTCTATCTATGTTTTTCTTGAAATAATGCTAGTCTTTTAAAACATCTTTTGTGTTTCTAATTTTGTTTTCAGCTAAAGTTTGTCACTGCAAATTTCCCTTCTTATTCTATTCTTTTCATTCTGATTTTTTCCAATCACATCTACCTCCTAGAAGTCTGGTTTAGCCACAGACTCCCATGCAATTACAGAGCCTAGCTGAAAGGTTTCTCAGCCTTAAAGCACTTCATCCAGTTTAATTTCTGCTCTTTCAGCAGTTACCTAAGCAGACCTGAGCTCCTCCACACTTGTACAGAGAAATCATGTTTCACCCATTTGCTACTCAGCCTCTTGCTCTAGGCATAAGGGTGGAGAAACGCTGCTCTGCAGGGACATAAGGCCACATACTACTTTTACCCCAAAAGAAAAGCTCTGTTAGGAGAAGGATATTTAAAACAAAAGTATATTGTAAATTAAATCTTACTGAAAATAACTAGAGGTAGCTCCAACCAAATGGCTGCTAGTCGGAAAAGCAGGAATGGGGCTATGATCCCACCAAGATCACACAGACTTGAACACAGGGAAACACCAAAGTTTCTGCAAAAGACAAAAAGTACCAGATATTAGAGAGGTGCTACCAAACAGCATAACCAGCAGTTTAAGGAGTAGAATGTAGACTTAGCTCCAAAATTATCTCTTCAGTTTATACCATCCACATTAAGCAGTGGCTATTCAGAGTGGGAAACTCTGGAGAAAACCAAGTTTAACCAAAGGACAGTGAAACAGGTAATGGAGAAAAGCACAGGGAAAAGCTAAAAGATTCCTGGATCTTTTTACGTACCTCAGTGTTGTAGGGTATAATTCGCTGTTCACTAGATAGACAACTTCAAAAGCTACTGTGATGCTCAGTCTTCCCAGCATGGCAGCTGTTGTTTTGAGCCATGGGATATCTGTTCATACAAAAAGAAACACTTCTGCATGAAGTGTGCTCTGCCACACCTGCAGAGCATTTCTGAGAGCCCCAGACCCTTTCAGCAGAAATTATACCACAGGAACACTGCAAATCAGACTGAAAGACCACGGCTGTAGGTATCAATCTATACTGGCATTTATTGCTTTCAAACATCACGTGAGACTGCTTTGGAGAGTTAGAAATCACTAGAGTTGATTGATTCAAGATGCTAGTGGGACATAACAGCATGGGTGGGAGAATAACCATCATAAGCTTCCATGACGGCATCCGAATTGCGTTCCAGAAAGGAGTAATTTTCTATACAGAGATGTTATGTTGTAAGAAACACTGTTGAGTCACCCCCCAAAGCCTTCTGGCCACAAGGAAAGTACCTCTAAAGCTGCATAGACTCATAGAATCATTTAGGTTGGAAAAGACTTTTAGGACCATTGAGTCCAACCATTAACTCAACCCTGCTATTCCACCACTAAACCATGCCCCTTAAGTGCCACATCTACACATCTCTTAGAAATGTCCAGGGAGGCTGCAGTAAAATAATATTCCCTAGAGCAGTCCACCTACCCTTTGTGATTTTTCTAGCCACTCCACATTAGACAAACTCCTAATTATGCTAGTCCTGGTCATCCTCCCCTTCCCTCCCATCATACCTGGCACGCCTGGCATAGGCTGTACCTGGCACTGCCCCGCTGGCTCTGCCCAGCTCTCCTAGCTCCACTCAAGCTCTGGTGAGCAGCCACTGCCCTGAGTACATCAACAGGAAGCCCTTGTACATCAGCAGGGATGCAGTGGTCATCCACACACAGCAGAGCAGAGCTGCCCCTCTCATTTTGAGCAACCCCTCTCTGGAGATCTGGGGCTCTCTGGAAGTGCATGACAAGGAATGTGACAAGCACTTCTGTCATGCTCTTGGGAGAGGACAGTCTCCTGCATGGTCTAACCATGACTAGGCAGACAGGGAGGCAAGTGAAACAACAAGCCTGAACTTGGCACAAAGGGGAGCTCTGCTACTGGAGAGGGCTCTGGCAGTGATTGTGTTTTTTCAAACCTTCAGTGGAAGAACAAGAAAACATTTCAGTTTTCTCTGAACCAAAAATGAGACACTTGGGTTTATTTTCCTTCCAAAACAACCAAACAAATCACCATCAAACTTCATCCCATGTTGCAAGACACTACTTATGCCCTGAAGAGATCTGTTTTCAAAAACATATAAGAGAAACAAAGGCTGGAAAGAACAAAACAATTCCACATCATCTCCATGGCATCCCTTCAGTCCATCAGACTCCCAAGGTGATGGTGACGTCCATGTGGATCCTCCCTCTGCCAGGGGACTGGAATTGTGTGAGCAACACAGAGTGATGGGGCTCACAGCTGAGAGCTGCAGTTTTTTCCATCTGTGTAAATAGACTTCTTTAAAGCAGGACTTAGACCTCAAGTGTCCAACTGAAAGTATCTTAATCCCAAGGCTGTCCTCTCCTACTGAGAGAAGGCTGTTGGCAGCCCCATGATATACCTTGAGAAACTAAAAACTCTTAGGATGTCCAGGACTGTCCCTCACTTTGATAGGAACAGTTCTGGGGAGGAATAAGCCTTTCTGATGTCCATTGAGCTGCTGGTCCCCAGCTACAGTAAGACAAAGCATAATCCTATAGTTATGTACATTTCAAAGCACCTCAAATGCCTCCCTAGGGATAAAAAACAAACAAACAAACCAAAACCAACAAACAAACAAAAACCAAACAAAAATCCAATAACAACAACAAAAAAAACCCTCCAAAAACTGTGGTAGGGAAAACAATTTAAAGCAAGGAGAGAAGTGCTGGGAATCCTTTGTGCAATACCAGACCTTTTCTCTGTCCTTGAAACCAGATAAGAATGGCTTAATCAAAAGCCATATCTTTCTCCCAGCCTCTTAGCATTGTCCAAACCCATGGGAGAGTGAGGGCAAGGCAACAAGCTCTGTGATGCCTACCACAGCCCTTACATTGTGTTGTGGTTTCCATTGTTTTATTTGTAAAGGCAAAGACTTACCAAGATGACTCACCAAAATCACTGATTTCTTACATCACTAAGTGTGTTCCATGTCAGGGAATGTATTTTCCCATTATGTTTGTATATTCTTCCCTTGCATTTGCCTTTACAGAGAGTGCAGGGCCTTTATATACATTTTCTCTAAGACTACTCCCAGCTGTTGTTCACAACCCATCAAAGATATGGCTATTCCATGTGCCAGGGCCATCTACATGCAAATAAAGTGTGCTGTTCCGTGACTGGGTGCTGCCTATATCACCAGATGGTTTTACTTTTACCTGCAGCTCTATGTGGCTCACTGTCCTTGCTCAGGAGGTGCCAGAGGGAAGCCATTGACCTGAAGAGCCTGACCCAGGGAAGGGAATTACCTTCTGGCAGGAAGGCAGTGATGAGACATGAGATGCTCGCCACAATGTTGCCCACGGCGAAGGGCAGGCGCCGGCCAATGCGATCAATTGTCACTATAATTAGGAAAGCAGAGGGCAGCTCCACAGCTCCTGAGATGAAAAAGTCTAGGTAGAGGTTTCCTCCAATAATTCCCAGGCGCATGACAAGCCCTTGGTAGATAAGGGCACTTGTGAACCTAAACAGCAGAGGGAAAAGAGTGTTGAGAGGCAAACAAATGATTGCAGGCAGCTGGAGAAACCCTAAAAGTCACAAGGAAATCTTTCCTCAAAACCCACCGCCCAGGTAACAAGCTGGATGATATGGGCACTCACCAGGCATACATCAGGATGAGTGTGTTCCTTCTCATCTGGGGAGTCCTCACCAGGTCCAGAAAGGAGGGGTTGGTGACCTCCTCATTGCTAACAGTGATCTGAGGAGACAAGTGAGCAGTAGTCAGCTATCAGGAGTCAGGCAGGCACTGGGACAGAGTTTCTGTGTAAATACAGTGATCAGCAATATTCCAGTCCAGCGAGCAAAGGTGCTGACAAGCCATTTTACTGCTCATAGCATTCCAGAGCAGTGCACAGGTGTTGGAATAGCTAATAACTGGATATGGTTGTGGACTTTCCTTAATGAGATGATTGTGCAAAAATCAATTTGAAAATCCCCTATCGTAACTTGAGAACAGAAAAATTATTTCCTCCTTGTTGACCTGGATTTTCTTGGAAGGTAACAAGCAGTCATTGTCACATCAGGGCCTTTGGGCACAGAATTGCCTTCTGCCAGGGGTGGCAGGGAGGAGGAGACAGGGCAAAGCAATGGGCTGAGGGAAGCAGGGAGAGAGGGGCTGAGCAGCAGGCAATGGGCTTGGGAACATCACTGGCAGCACAGCTGGGCAGCAGGAAGAAAAGGGGAGTGAGAGAAAGAGCAGATCTGTAAAAGTGCTTGAATGCTATGAAATATTCAACCAGTGAAATTCAGAGGGTCCTAAAATACACACGCACTGTGCTGAACGTGGCTTTTACCCTGAAAAAAATAACCTGCTAAGTATGAATTAATGGTCCTCATACTGCCTACAAAGTATAATAAATCTGTTCTCAGCTGCCTCCAATACAATCACAATGAGACACTCCATGCAATTACTGGTTAGAAGGTTTAACACTAACAAAAGAGCAGGATTTCACACAGTCCTGTGTTTACCCGTTGAAGTTCACTGCTGTAGATATTACAGAGGCAGAATACAAGCAGGGCCAAAAAGGGACTAGTTACATTGATCTAGACTGTTTGTAACTCTGGCCAGCAGTTTTTAACCAAGCCAGGTGAAAACCCTTCATTCATATGGTCATTTGGCGAGTGAGGAAGACACAAGGAAGATAAGGCAGAGGCAGTTTTAGGCAGGGATCAAACATGATACTGCCCAAGAACTGGCAGCCACAGCTGGGATTGCTATCAGTTCTCAAAGCAGCTGTGGGGAACATGGGGTTAAACCTGCTGTGCCATTTTTAGAAGGATTTTAGGCAGCCTTGCTGCTTTAACTCTCCGCTATTGACCCCTCCTGAGAGGAGGCCTAAGAGGGCAAAGAGAAGAGCAAACCCCTCTTTATTACCACAGCACTTGCTGCTCACAGAGGTGCAGGAGCCCAGGCCAGAGGGGAGACAGGAGTGAAAAGACAGAGAAGCTCGAGGTAACATGCAGATCCATGATGAGAACTCAGGTAAAGCCAAAGGCATTGCCCAAGGGTCTCATCAGCTCAGCCAGGGCTGAGCCCAAAGCTTTCACCCTTTATTTGTTTTATTATATCATAAGGTAGCACACCTGCTTTTGAGTGAGATTTGGCTGGATGTATTTACATATGACTTTTTCATAACTGACTGACACAAAGCTTTGTAAGTAAGACAGAGAATCTCCACACTTATTTGAACTTCCTTTCTACTCCCTCTCACTTTTCTTCTGTAACCAGAGCCAAAAGTTTTCTTCAAAGCACTGCCACTTGTGCTGCATGCCAGAGTCCTTAGTGAGGCAGGCTGAGGTTGCTGGGTTTCTGCACTGCTCTTGGACTCTCTCATAATATGGTTATAAAGCTGCCATGTCTGTTGTTTATAAGAACAGGCTGCCAGCCATCAGTTGTGACTTTGTGCAAATATGGTTTTAGATTTCTAGAGGACTAAAGATAAATTCAGTACAACTGCCACTTGTATTTTTATGTCTTAATAAAGTCAAAATAACCCAAGCATGACTGAGCACTTTTTTATAGATGAAGAAAAGAAGCACTATGGAGAGTCAACACTTTGCAAGGGTAAAAATCCTCTTTTTGTTCTTTGAAGTCAAGGAGAGCTTTGCTATTCACACCAGTGCAGTCAGGAATTCAGTGACAGGGCCCATGTTTCCAAAGATACACTATTTGAAAACCCTGGATGAATCTTTTATAACTTCCCTCACATTTTCATGTTCCAGCAAAATTACATATTGATCTGCCCACAATTATTTTTATGTACGTAGTTCTACACATGCTTAATTCTTCATGGGCCATGCAGGTTTGTACATACATGGTTGTATATAACATTTACATATGTAAGTTAATGTATGCGAGAAATATATATGTCTAGATATGTTCTATAGGGTAGGAAAAAATCTGTAGATAAAGGGACAGGTTTTGATCCACAATTCTCTTATGAAGCAGTTCTACTTAGAGGGTTGCAGTTCATTCTGGTTTTGGACAGAGATCAAGAATTAGAAAATTAGTTTGAAAAAAACTCTCCATGATAGGATAAATATGAGCAACTGTAAAAAAAAAAAAGAGTTTATAATTTAGAATTAATTTAATAAGTTCTGGTTGGGGTTGACCTACACCAGTGTCATAACTCACAAAGCAAAAGCAGCAAATGTTTATCCTTTTTCATATAAAAGTCATCTGTGGTTTCTGCATGCCAACAAAAACCCAAAGCTGCAACATCCAGAGCTGTGTAAGGGACTTGGCTGATGAAATTGATACAGACATAGTGGAAAATCTGAGCCCAAGTGCATTGAGGGATAATGCCTCTCACTTCTTCCTGAGCCTCCACGCCTGCAGCCCTTAGCCTGAAATTCTGGAGCTGCTTCATGAAAGAGAAGTCTGATATCAGTTAATGTGAGAAATACCCTTGATCCATTACCCATGCACTTTCTGGAGATGCTCGCTTTCCTCTGGGCACAGCAAAAGGATGACAGAGATTTTATATTAAAAAGGTCCTAGGAACAGATCCAGTACAAATCTGGATGTGTGGAGGTTAATCTGTTGTGGATGTGTGGAGGTTAATCTGTTGCAGCTGTGAGTGGCTTAAGGTCATGAGCATGCATACTTTTGAAAAAAAAATAAATACAACTTTAAACAAAAAGCAAGGGAAGACACATCTTTCTGACATGATGCTTTGAAAATGCTGATGTTTAGAGAGGAAGTGGGTGTAGGAATGCAGGGCTGAACATGGAGGGGAAGCTGCAGAAGCTGCAGAAGCACAAACTTCCTACTACTTTCTGACCTGGATGTGGGAATCACACTGGTGTATATGCCCCAGCAAAAGACTATAGATTCATAGAATCACAGAATGGTTTGGGTTGGAAGGGACACTAAAGTTCATCTAGTTCCAGCTCCCTTGCCATGAGCAGGGACACTGTCTATTAGGCCAGATTGCTCAAAGCCTTGCCCAGCCTGGCCTTGAACACCATTCAGGATGGGGCATTTACAGCTTCTCTGGGAAATCTGTTCCAGTGCCTCATCACTCTCACAGTGCAGATTTTCTTCTTAATATCTAATCTAAAGCTGCCCTCTTTCAGTTTGAAGCCATTCCCCCTTGTTCTGTTCCTTCGTGTCCTTGACAAAAGTCCATTTCCAGCTCTTTTGTAACTCTCCCTTAGGTACTGGAAGGCAGCTCTAAGACCTCCCTCAAAACTTCACTTCTCTGAGCTGAACAACCCCAGCTCTCTCAGCCTTCCCTCTGGAGAGGTGAAGAGGTGCTCCAGCCCTCTGATCATTTCACAGCCCTCCTCTGGACTCACTCCAACAGCTCTAGGTCCTTTCATAATCTCATGTGGTTTAACAAGAGGTTTAACAAGGTGCTGCACCTGGGTCCAGGCAACCCCTGGTATCAGCACAGGCTGGGAATGAACAGACTGAGAGCAGCCATGCCCAGAAGGACTTGAGAGTTCTGGTGGATGAGAGGTTGGACATGACCCAGCAATGTACACTTGGATCCCAAAGAGACAATTGTATCCTGGGCTGCATCCAAAGCAGTGTGGCCAGCAGGGCAAGGGAGGGAATTCTGCACCTCTGCTTTGCCCTTGTGAGACCACACCTGGAGTGCTGCACCCAGTACAAGAATCATAGAATGTTTTGGGTTGAAAGGGACTTTAGTGATCACTCCAGTTAACCACATCTGTTCTTAGTGAACCGTAAGTCCAATGCTGCAGTAGTCATGGTCTGAGAGCCAGACACTTGCTACCAAAAGAACAAGCCAAATGTTGCAATGTCACAACAGCATTATTTGCATTAAATGCATCAGTCCTTTCAAGTTCTCTCACAACTGCTGGCCAAAGGACTGTAACACTTATCATCCTACTTTCTGAATAGTGATCTCAGACAGAGCTTCCTCATTTGTGAAGTTTGCATTGTGTTTTCTCCCTGTTGGGATGGAAGCAAATTTATACTGAAAATCTATTTCTCTTAGATGTAAAAGGAACTTCTAGAAAAGGAGCCAGGAAAGTGGATAATGCTATCTCCACTCTCTCTGTCAGATAAAATGGCAACTGCTATGAAATACCATTGCTTCTCATGTTGTTTTATGATATTTTCCACAAGTTTTTAAAGTAGGAGTGTTACAAAAGAAAGACCTGATTCCTTGTTTTGCAAACCCTTTTTTTTCAGCCTGTATATTTCCAGACAGTTCACTTTTCCCATCTTGCAATTAACAAAGTAGCTGTGTGGCTGACAGCAAACTGTTCGGGTGTGACTCTTCAAGTGTTGTCTATCCCTTAGAGAGAATGCATTTTAACACCACTGAAACTTCCAAAGCTTAAGAAAGCTTAGAAAAAACCTCTAGCTCAAACATATGACTGTACCTCTGAGTAATGGGGTGAGAGAAATTTCCCATTGTGTTTTGCAATGTTGCGCATGATTTTCAATGCCTTCTCTCCCTTTTTGCGTGTCAGGAGCCAACGTGGAGATTCAGGAACCACCCTGTAAGAACACAAAAGTTTTGAATAAGGCTTTTACCTTGTAACATCATAAGTAAACAAAAGTCTTTTATCTTTTACCCTGTGTTAACACAAAACACAGATTTTTCAGTCTTTGGTACACAAAAACTCTTTTGAGGACTGCTTTTCCAGTCAGCCTTCTGTAAAATATTTGATCCTAGTGGGCAAGAAAGAAGAAAAAAGACTACATCAATACTCTGCAAAGCTGAAAAATCAGAAATCTTAATATTGTATCTGCACAATGGTTGTCAAAAGTATAACCAACAAGCAAAGAATGTTCCTGTAGAACAGCAACAATGAAAGCCAACACTAGACTCACAGAGTAACATATAGAGGCAGATCAGGAAGCTTCTGGCTGTATCGCTATAAGATACACAAACACACAAAGGTATGCTTCTTTTATAAACTGAACACCAAGCAATATGATGGGTGCTTCAGTTTCTGCTAGCCTAGGGTTAAGATGATTCGCTCTTTTAAAGTTCACAGCAGGCAGTGTTTAAGGAAGCAGTGTTCAGGAGGAGTCTCTGTGGGTTAGTCTCTTGGGATCCATCCCACTGGATGGCTGCACTGAGACAGGTGTTTACCACAGCTTAGAGCTCTGCTTTCTCATCAGCTGTACTGCCCAGCTCAGGGGCCTGAGGGCAAGGTCAAACTTTAACTAAGTTTTAACTAAGATAATGTGAGGCAGAAGTGGGGTCTCATGGCTGATGGGAAAAAACAACTTTGGTCAAGTTAACCTTATAAACAGAGCAGAGTTCTGTGAAAGGCCAGTTGTGGCTGACCAGAGAGGCAAACTGGTCAGAAAAACTAGAGTAATGTATGTCTCTGATTCACTACAAAGTAATTACAAATTACACAGTCAACAATATGCAAATATCTTCTTCCTAACCTACATCTTCCACTTGTGGGACTTGGAGCCACAGCAAGACTCTCAAGGTGCTCAAATAGCAATAGCAATAATGACAAGAGCAATGACTGCAACATTACCAATAGTAGAGCAGGAAGAGGAAGTTGGGCAGTGAAATGGCCAGCTGGATCCCCTGCCAGGTGGGAATCAAGTATGCAATTCCAGGGAGAATTATAATTCCCAGGGTAAAGAATATCTGAATCACAATTCCAACCATCCGCTGATCGGAACCAACGATCTCCGTCACTAAGCAGAGACAAAGCCACAATAAATAACACAGAAACAAACCCAATTTGAAAATAAATTATTAGAGGTGAAATACAAGGAAGGCTATGCTGTATGAGGCCACAGGTCTGTCTAGCACAGCATCTTGTCTTCAGCAGTGTAGGCATGTCACTGAGGCTGTCCAGGGCAAACACAAGTGACATCTCCTCATCAACTCACCCACCCTTCTTCAGCCAGAGGGGCTTCTGACTCACGTTTGCTACTGAATCACATAGGGCCACAACAGGGGTTTGAGACTGCATCATGATCATGCTTGGTGGGAAATCCTTAGCACTCTCCCTGGTGCACTTCTGGCACATGCCCCAGACAAGGGGATCCTTCAGGCAGAGGCTGCTCACAGCAGGTAATATGGACAAGACATCTATGAGGAAGAGAATTTAACCATAACATGCTGTTTGTTCTGAGGGTAAGGTATGATCCAGTCTGCTTTGTTTATTTATTAAGAAAGTTTTAGCTTTTGTTGTTTGGTGTTTTTAAAAATAATTTGGTGGATTTTTAATTTTGTGAATGTGTCTAATAGCTCTGAAATCTATGCTCATTTTTCAGGCAATATCCCATGGCCATGACATCCACAATTGAATTGCATGAAGTGTCTCCTGTTTGTTCCAAAACTATCTCCACTACAACACCTTCAGAGTAAAAGCAGAGGATTTTACTTTGGTTTGCAACACACAGAAAACATTTTATTTTAAATTTATTTATTTATTTTGCTAAAGGAGGCACAAATTTACAAGTAACAATGGCTTGTTTTGTCTGGCAATCCAGAGAGATATGACAGCATGACCATTTTTATTGGCTATCCATCATGTCTGCATAGCTAGGGGCAACTCTGTTGCCTAAAGATATCTGATTAGCACTGCCTCCAAAAGAGCTGGATTGTAAGTAAAAGCAAAGGGAAGTTATTGGGGCAGCCTGAAGCACAGATCAAGAGCTTTGGGAATGTATTAATAGTGACCACCATCCTGGTACAAACCTACCTATGATCTGTATATGTATGTTTCTTAAAAGATACTAGGATGGCAAATACTCTGAGAGATCCCAGGAGATAAGAGGCGATCCCTGAAGGGATTTGGAAGGAATCACTCTATCCAAGAGTTAGGCACCTTGCTTAGGTCTGCAGTAATACAGTGTACCTGAGATTCTCAGGATCTCTGAATCTTTCCCTAAAGTCAGGCAGCCTGATCTGAGCATTGAAAAATATTCCCTTCTGTTAAAGCTTGGTCATTTTAAGGAAGCCCTGGGTCTGTCATAAAACATATTGTTGGTTAGAGCACTTGCCAAAGTTTCAAGATCTCAGTTTAAAATTAAGCCATGTGCATGGAAGTAAGAGGAAAAGCAGCTTCTGGTCCTTCCCCTGGATCTTGGACAGGAGCTGCTCAGCAGTGTAACTTAGCCCAGAAAAACAAGGTTATTTTGGGCTTTAGGTACTAAAAGGGCTAGACTGGTATGTTTGCATGTACATCACCACAGTGCTCACAGGTCTCATTGTAAGTGTTCATGTCTGGTTGCAATTCCATTCCCATTCATCTAAATTCCACCAGGAATTTCAAACACTTGTCACAGGCCTCATAGACAAGAGCAATGATACAAGCTTTTGCCCTATATAATGATGTTATCACTATGTTTTGTTTTATAACAGTAGATCACCACATGACTGGTTTTATTTTTAAGTAAATCTGACATCACATCTCTTGCAGGATGCCTTGCTCAATGTTTGGCTTTTTCATTCTTTATGACTGCCTTACTGAACCTGGCAGTCATTCAAGACACCACAACAATATCCTTTCCTCGTCAAAAGGAAGCTTGCTGTGCAAGGAGCTTCATTCCTATAGATTGATAAATTATAATCTACCAAAGATTCTGTATCCCCGCTGCTTTGATGCTATTTATAACAACGCTTCCCTGTCTTTTCCCATTTCAGGAAAATAATAATCCTAATATGAACTCTGGTGTCCAGCCTGACACTAAGCAAAGCCTCCTAGCTAAAGAATGAAAGCAGCCAGCCAAGCTGTCCTCCCAGTGAGGAGAAACAGCTAACTCCTCTGAGCATCTGTGTAAGACATTCAGATTGCCAAAATAAACCATGTCCCTGTTTGTGTATCCGGTTTATTTGGGGCTTGCTCTGTAGATTTTTTATCATCCTGGTGATCTTCTATGTAATAACAAAACCTTTATATATGAATAATCCATTCGCTCACCTCTTAATCATTGGAGGACAAATGCATTAACCAGGATGGATTTGGGTTACTCTTTGTCTGCTGACTCCAGGGCCAGTGCTTTGTTCCCAAGAAAAAATATTATGACAAGCAGATGCAGCTAGAGTCTTTGTCTTTCAAAAATCCCTCACTTCCCCTAACCAAGAAAAAAGAAGGTAACAGCTCTCACCAATCACGTAGCATGTCATCCAACTTCCCTTGCCAAACATGCCTTGGAGAAACCGGAAGATCAAAAATACAGTAAAATTTGGTGAAAATGCCACTATGATACCACATATTCCAACCCCCAGGCAGGAGAGCAGGTAGGTGAGGATTCTGCCGTATCTGTTGAAAAAGGAAAAGAAAGTGGAAATAATCAATGGTGCCTATTAAATATCCTTCAGAAAACATCAGTCAGAAAGCTCCTCTGAATGCTTCCTTTTTGTTTCTGTGTCCTTTTGCCCTTTCTGTGTCCAGATGTGCACAGAAAAGTTTGGAAACCACAAGAAAAGCTCATTTCATGGCATTTTAAGCTCCAAACAGGACCAGTAAGTACAATTGCATATAGTTTCCAGCCCAAATCAAAGCAAAGATTACATTGGCTGGGTTTTGTTAACTCCGTTTGGGGATGTTTATCCCAAGAGAATTAAACCTGCAAAATGCTGACACATGCCTATTGCAGGTGATACTGAGAGTGGTTTCTCCTCCCAATAAATCAAAGTATGAGCTCATACTGTACCTGTCAGCAGCATAGCCCAAAATGAATGCGCCAGCCAGGAACCCCAGATTGAGGATAGCCTGTGAGAGATCCAGCATCCAGGCATTGCCACACACAAGATCATACTGTGGGAACAAGGGAGAGGCATAAACACCCAGGTGTCACCCTCAGGGTAAAACATTACAGAACTGCATAGATCCACACGGGAAGAGGGAAAGGAAGGGGAAGGGGAAGCTCACATTTGCTCGCTCAATAACCAATTGCACCAGTTATTTGCTTGCTCAATAACCAGAGCACCAGTGGGCCCACAGCAAGCACTCTTAAAGTGCTCATGAACAGGGAGAGCTCCTTGCCAAGAGGATGCTGCCTTTCATACATCAATTGTCCAGATTTGGAAAGTAAATCACTCTTCTGCAAACATCACCGTTAAATATGGTGCCAAGGCAAAGTCCTGACTTTGTTTGCTGCAGAATAAGGGTCCACAGCTATTGCCAGTGAAAACAGCATCTTATAGAAATCTATTAGTTTAGTTATTCTTCTTAGTGCCTTCTAGATAAAAGCAAAAACATGTAGTCTCCGAGGAAACTGAAAACAGATCTCAGGTCAATTGCAGACACACTGAATATGTATTTTCTTGGTGTAGCTTTCCCAGACTTTTCTATTCCTTATACTGCAGTATCTGTAACTCCCTAGCACTACTAGCAGGGATGGGGGTGGGGATGAGTGGAGGCAAAGAGAAGGGGAAAGTGGTTGAGAGGAAGGAAGGGACTAGGAACTAAAATTAGAATTAAACTAAAACTGAAGTAATTCTATAGGCAGCATGGCATTGGAAATTACTTTAGTTGTTCATGAAGAATAAAGAAATTTAACCACTGCAGACCATATGGGATTTGGGAGGTTTCAATCCATACCTGGGGTAATCTTTGCAACAATGAGACCTCAGGACCAAAGGAAGCCACAGACAGCAGCAGGTGCCAGCATTTACCTAGAGAGACCCTTTTGCTTTCAGATGTGAGCTATAAGAAATTTTTAAATTGTCAATAAGGTGCTGGTCACTGAAGCACACACAATGTGCCACATTTGTGCTCACCAGCACATGACAACACCAATGCTCAAGCGCTCTGCTTGAGCAGAGTGGGCACAGGGTGGGCTAGAGAGACAGCAGCCTCTTCAGCTATTCACAGTTCTCCAGATCCTAAAATTTTGTGTCATGTGCCCAAGATCCATCCCAGCTCATTTGCCTGCTGTAATGCCCAGAGAATTATCTGGGCCTGAGATCTCAGAGGTGCCTACACAGGACATGCAAGGGGCACCTCACAGGTCTCCAACCTGACAGATATCCCACCTCCACTGACTTTAAACAAAGTAATGGTTTTGATGTCAACCCCGCTACTCCAGGGAGCCTGACTGGCCACCTGTCAGCCAAGTTAAGCTATGAGCACTTGGCTTCCACTTATGTAAATCTTGAGCAAGGGCTGCAGAAACCTCTGAGAGGAATAAAACCTGCTCTCAGCTGTCATACTCAAGGACAATAGAAATGCTTTCCTAAATTAGACTGAACATGGAGCAGCATTTTCAGATTTCAAATGCTGCTTAACCTCTTGCTTTTTGAAGCTATGACAATGCTAGCAAATGGTATCAAAAGATGTATCTTTGGAAAACAGTGGGGATTTATGAGAATGACCTTTAAAAGAAGATTTTTAAAAATCACAATGCAATTGCCTGTGCTGATGCCAGAGGCTGGGACTCTCCTTGACCCCTTTTCAAAACTAGTATTTTTTTAAATGATTTTACCTCTCTTTACTGTAAACAAGCAAGGAATAAATTATCATGAAAGAAGGCAGGAGAACAATTGCATGCCAGAAAGGAAGGGGAAGGCAACAGAGAGGATTCTTTCATCTGTACACCAATTTCCTATGATTTATGCAGCAGCTGAAACCATCTCTACACTAACAGTATAGTCAAATATTGTATATATTCTGGGAAATAGTACCATACAGGAAACTTCTAAGGAGCTGGGGGATCTTTCTGAAGATTGGTGACAATACACTAACTGTTCTCTGAAGGTAGCCCTGAACTTTGTCATTTTTTAAGTATTTAAATAAATTCTGATATAGATAAGCACTTCTGTTTGCTTGACATAGCACCTAGCAATGAAGTCATCATGCTGCTAATGTCTTGTTTTTCATTTGCAAACATAACCTTTAGAGGGGAATGTAACCTTTAAAAGAGAATTGAACACCCTGCAGAAACCTTTTCTTTATCCAAGCCACCTGTCAGACCCACTTCACTGCTCCAGCTGTGACCTGGTTTGGTTGTATATGAAAGTTATCCCTATATGCATCCTTTGGACAAAAATCATCTGCAACAGTTTACCCACACTTTCAGACTGCCTCCAGTTAGTCCTTAGTCCGCCTGTATGACATCCCTCCCAAACACCTCCCACGTTCCTTGCTAGCAGCCTCCACAAAAGGTAGTGGTGTGGTGCCTCCTCTCTGTTTCTGAACATTCATGCACCTGTCCATGCATGGGCTGACATTTACACTTCTAAAAATGCTAAAGCATTTATTGCAGTGCCAGAGGGTGGGGAGAGAAAGATATGAAAATGTAAAGTAAATCAAAGCCTTAGGGTTTTCTTCCCCTGATCTTAACCCTATTTGTTGTTCCGTACAGCACTGGCTACACCCCAACAGACCCTGTTAGAAACCAGCGAGCTGGCTCCTCAAGGCAATCACAAAGCAAGTGACCTAGCTCAGCTGGCCAGCTCCAGCTCAGGGCACGTCCTCTTCCTGGCTTTGCTGTGCTCTCAGCCAAGCCCTCACTGCACTAGTGCAGGCACCCAGCACAGCCCTGCAACTCACCACTGCATTCAGTCCTGGCCCCACCTACAAGATTTCTATCTACTCTAGGACACAAACCCCTGTGCACCTGAACAGAGACCCTTTCCATTTAGACAGCTGACTAAAAAACTGCCCAAATTGGGAAACAATCCACTTCCCCACTGTTTCTCTCTTAGCCTTGACGATGAGCTGCCATTGTAAGCAGAAATGAGGTGCTGCCAAGACAGACAGGCAGCAGGAACCAGCTCCTTCCAGACATTCCTCTGCAGTGTCCTTAACAGATGGGGAAAACAGTTCTGTTCTCCCTGCCAGCCTTGCAGTCCATGCAGCCAGCCACTGCTGGTTGGAAATACACGCCTGTCATGAATGTCTGCACATGTGCTGAGGCTTAGACACCAACGAGATGCTCAGATTTACAGGAGCAGTGGTGTGACTGGAAGGAACAGCGCTGGGTGCTTCATTGATCTATAAAGGAGCAGCAAACCACCTAAGTGAGATCTCTCTGGGAGAAGGAAGAGGCTTTTCACTGGCTCCCTGTAGCTCATTAGTGGTGTAATCACTGTAAGGATGAGCTTGTACATGACTAATGACTGGGAAATACGGGACTGTGGCAACTTCTCATTTCTTCATGGCTTGGGAACAAGGCAAACATTCCATTTCAGTTTGACCTACTGACTAACCACAAACTTGTCATTCCTGGTACTTGAGAGACCTTTATTCACTTCAGCACACATATCCCTGTAAAAATACATTGTTTTAAATCACAACATACCATTAAAAGCTTCTCAAAATGTCGCAGCCTTGGGGAGGGGTTTTGAAGAGCTTTACTGCCTGTTACAATTAAATTACAAGGCAATGGATTAAACTCTATGGTCAATAAAGAATTTTACCGTGATTCTCCAGCTCAATTGCAGCAGCATGTCCAGAGCCCAGACACACATTTTAAATGGCATTCATACAAGTGAACATAAAGAGTTTGGTTTACCCTTGCACTGCCAGTGATAAATGGTTCGGTGAGATATTCATAGTTTAAGGAAACCCGGGAGATGCTGACTGTTGCTACATGTTCCTTAGTTGTTGCTGGGAAGTTCTTCTCTTCTCTTGTCCACTGGCCTTTCAAACTGCTATCTTTCCCACATCCTTACTGCAACAAACCCCTCTGCAAATGCATGTGGTGGAAAGGGAGAAATTATCTTTTTTTTCGCTTTCTGTTAAAGCTTCTGGCAGACTTTAGTATTAAAAGTATTAGTATTGACTTTATGATTGCAGAAGGCTGATTGTTTTATTATATTATCTTATATTATATTATTCTATACTTATTAAGAAACTCGGTAACTCTTACAGTTAGTTTGATATAGCTTTGACTTAATCAGTTAATTAATTTAAACACTATCTAGTGTTTAATTAAGAAATTACTCCTTGGTAAACAAATTTTTATAACACATTCCACATGTGCACAACAAGTAGTAGCAAGTGAAATAAGAATTGTTTTGATCATTCTTTTCTCTGCTTCTCTCACAGCTTCTCTCAGGAGAAATCCTGAGAAAGCTGTCTCTCTCTGTTCAGAGGACATGTGAATACCACAGTCAGCCACTACCCTGCTGCCAGGGCACTGGGGTTCAGGGCCTGAGGGACAGGTTAGTTTTGAAAGCTTTGTAAGTTCCCCTCCTGTGCACGACCAAAAGCCCATTAACTTTGTGTCCCTGCCACTGGCATCACCTGTTGAGTGTCCTAGCACAAAAGGCCTGTTCTGTACTTCCCCTTTTTCTCTGTCTCTTCAGGGACAAAGCAAGAGGGAGGTAGAGAAACTCTTCATCTCCTAATGGGGAAAAAGCAGCAGCTGTCCTCAAAATAATAAAAAAATTGAACCCTCAACTAATACCAGTGAGTTTGATGGCAGTGGAAGAAATACACCCCACTGGCATAACACCTGCAAGCACCTGCTCCAGCCCCTCTCATACAGAGAAATCTTAGTCAGAATTTCATAAGAAATTCAGCAGTTGCTGCTTCCTCTGCTCCTTCTGTGCCCTTTTCCCTTTCCCCTCCCCTAATTAATATTAATTCCCCTCCCTCCCCTAATTAATATTAATCCCACCATGACAGTGAAAATAAGACAGAATATACTGCCATGCCAATAACAACAGTCACACTAGATCAACAATTTGAGAGTAAATTGAGTTGTTTATTCCCTTGGAGGAGGATAGCATAAGGCCCAGCTGTGCTTTTTCCACCCTGAATTTGACTGACGTGTTATCTCCTTCTCTGAGGGACTAAAAACCATGAGACAAACATCATTTTTTTCCTTCCAGGTTTTTCTGTAAATGTTGACTGCTATTATCTGGGATGGCTGGTGAGCAGAGAAGTAAGAAGATTGATTCCCAGCACAGGAGCAATAGGCTATGTTCAGATAATCATTTGTCCACCTCAGACCTCACACTTCGGCAACAAAGTATTGTTAGGTCTCAAAATGGCATCATCTACAGTGTGAAGATTTGCTGCAACCAGGACATATTGAAATCTGCCCCTTCTGCTCAACTCCTGCCAACAAAGGCTGAAATCAATGCTGCCTAAAATATGTCCATCCATGCTGTAGCTGCTGATGACCACACAGACCTCCCTCTTCCTTTTCTCCACCACCTCAGGCCATTTCACTGCAGTCACATGCCCATGCCTTGAGGAGTCACCAATGACAAAAATGTCTGAAGAAAATGGTTCTCCCTTTGCACACTATTTCCAGCCACCCTGTCACAAATTGCTAGATTTGTCTCTCAGGGATAATATTGCATAGTGCCGAAGCCCAGCAGTCTTAAAGATCAGTGACCCCATCTTCAGCACACTTAGGTTTATTGACTTCTGTATGTCCTGGATACATGGGCCCTTCACAAGGCTCACCCAGCAGGACTTGGCAGGCCAAACATTTTCTATTTCAAGTGCTACAGAGATCAGGGCATGACCTGGGCTCCCCTCCAGACCCCTTGGCCAGAGCACGAGGCTGTGACCCCCCAGTCCACTGCAACCTCCCAGCACATCAGTGGTTTCTCCATCTCCATCTGCTGCACAGAAACACAATGCTTCCCTTCGCTCTGAGGAACTGCTGCTCTTACCAACCCCCCCTCCTGAGCAGTGCCAGCCACAGGCTGGGACCAGCATCATTTTAGATGGCAACAGCTGGCATGAGTCAGGAATTGATTTACCTTGATAATTTACCCTGTCAGCTTCACTCTCCAAGAAAAATTTGAATAGCCACTGCATTCCCATGCTGCTGCTGACACAGATTCACAGGGAGATATGCAAGACACACTGAATTAAACCAGAGCTGATTGCACTGGGCCAAGGTCCTCTGCATAGCTCCACCACCTCGTCACAGATGTGTCTCAAAATGATATCTTGAAACCTTTATGTGAACCCAGGTCTTGTTTGCTCAACTCTAACACAGTGCAGTTTATGTGTGCAGCACCAGTGACAACTTTCTCAAATCGGGCTTGTCCTCACAGAAAAGCCTGACCTAGAGCAATGGAGCACAGAGACCCTTGGCCATGTCACTGCAGAAGTAGGGACCTATTCTCAGAGTCCATTGGACACCAGAAGATCTTAAGGGGGAATCTTTAGTAGTACTGCATTGACCATCATGAGAACAAGGTAACTGGCTTTTCCATGTGTTGCTCCTGTGATGATTTCTTAACACAATTTGCTCTTCTCCTCAAATGCTGAAGGAGGGAAGTCCTGTATGTTCTCCCAGAGTCTCACTGTACCCCAGCACTGAGACTTGGGAGTCCTGCAGCAGCAGGTGATGCAGCAGGCACCCCAGGTAGTACTTACAAAGTGTGTGCTTTGTATCAATCCACAGCTCCCTTTTTTCATTTGCTTCCTTCTGGTGATGCTACTGTGAACACTTTGCATAAGACAACTATCTAAGATGAGAGAATGGCCAGTGAGCAGCATGAGCAGTGAAGTCAGGTACCACAGTGCTATTTGTTTCACAAGTCCTCACAAATCAGTCACGTGATTTAGCTTCTGAAGGGTGCTAAATAAGGTGAACTTATTGCAATAGCCTGTGTTTTAGCCGCCAGACCTCCTGTGTGATATGACATCTATCCAAAGAGAAGGCTTTATATGCCTGCTTTTTCCCCCTGAATCCCCTGTCACACTGCAAATCCACACTGCACCTGTGCTTGCCATAGGCCTGGAAGAACTCCTTCAGTACACTGACTTCCCCCCCACTTCTCCCTGAACACACATCCTGAGACTGTTTTGTAACTCATCCTTTTAATTTTGTCTTCCTGCTCACTTCCACTGCTGATTCAACAAGACATGGCAGAAATCTTTAGCTGAAAGAAACATTTCTGCACCCATGGACAAAATGAAGCATTTACAAGTAGGTGGGTAAGAAAAGAAGTCTTTGGTGAGCTAATTAAACAGAACCTAAATTAAGTCACACTTTGTTAGAAACTCAGCTGGGCAAAAGGAGACTAAATTAAATCTGGGAAATAAATTGTCTTTGCTGGATATATAACTCATTAACAAGATATCAAGCCCCTTTTAGTAGCTGATCTCAGAGCAATTGAGTCAGGACATGCATATCACAAGCCTCCTTTTTAGAAGAAATTGAGCCTCATGGGATATGATTTATCCAGAAAATGTTGCAAAACTGGGAAAAGGTTCCAAGTGGCACAGGTCACAGCCCAGCAGACTCCATCTGAGATGGACTGAGCCAGAAAGAATGTCTCTAGGAGTCACAGTGACACCAATGGTGGGACCTGCTGCCCCAGCACAGGGGAGAGACAGTCCCAAACTTGCAGACTGTTACTCCAGGGTTTTCCCAATATGCACTTTTGGGAGCACGGGTGGGAGTGCTTGCCCAATCATCCCTTCATCCCTCCTGGCCCTGAAAGGTCTCCTCAGCAGAGAAGAGCAAGAAAGTGAAGATGGATGAGGTATTTGCCCGAGAACATTGAACCTTTCACTCCCATTTATTGCTGCAAGACAAACAGTGGCTTCCTTTTCCCATAGCTGTGCCCATTGCTGCTGGAAAATCACAGTGGCTCTGTTAGATACACAAAGTGCTGCCATAAACAGACTCTGAGCATGGACACAGCCCACATGCCTTCGCCTATAGCAAGGCTGAAGGGGAAAAAAAAGGGACAACAACAGAAAAGGAATCTCTATATTTTTATTTTTAAGGCCTAACTCCTTGCAGTCCCCCAGCAGAGGTACCTCAGAGGCAGCAGTATAAACTTCCCACCATGTCCATGTCCTATGGATTGTTCCAGAGCCAGGCTGCAGCTCCAAGGCATCATTTGTCCTCCCTCCCTGCCCACCCAGCCCTGCCTTCCACTGCCAACGTGGGCAGAGACACATCATTATTAGGGACCAAAGTTTGACACCAACTCGCTGCATGTCATTTGCAGCTCTCTGAGCAGCCTTGATTTCACAGATCATACACAAAAGCCAGATCTGAACCTTTGCTCGAGGGCCACTGGGTTGCTCTGGTTTCTTTTCTCCTGATATAGACCCTGGCTAAAGCTGCTCAGGTTGCACGTGGCACTCAGGGAACAAAGCTGCTGCTCGGGACAGCCCGAGGCCTGACAGTGGATACAGCAGTCTTAGCTGGATGGGAGAAGGATGATGAATTGGAAGGACAGGATAAGTGTCTCCTGTCAGTGTTCGCTCAGGGCTTTGCCTGCTGTGCCCTGCTCCCTGTTTTGGAGCACACGGCTCCAGTGCAAGCGCCAAAATAAAAAGCACAGCAGGAGGCTCATGAGACAGAGAGGAAGCAGAGCCCTCAACAGTGTTGACACATTTTGCAGTGCACCTTGATTATTTCTGAGCCAATCCCTCTAAGCACACTTTGGATTTTTCATCACTGCATGAGTGACAATTGCTATCAGAATGACTCTAAAATACACACTCCTAGTGTGCAGATGGTATTTTGGAGCCAGACCACAGCAAACCCATGGTACAGATTACACAAAGGGTCTCCTAGGAAAGCATCTTCACTGGCCTTTTGCAGCCTCATAAAAAAATCACTGCATTTGCCAGTGCTTACCACTAGCGATAATAACCTGCTGTTCTCTGACACGGATATTCAGGAAAAGCTGAATATTAGCTTTGCACAAAAACGTGTGTTTGTCTTTTTGGTTTTTTTTCTTTAGTAAGCGCAATCACTTCTGCTGACTCCTGACAGATCTCAGATAGGCAGTCTGCCACCTGTTGTTTTTTTATTACCTGCAAACTTACATGTTCAATACTGGAAATACAGAGAAGAGATAATCTACATTGATCCTGGTCATAGAGTACACTTGGAGTTCACACTACCAGAGCTGTTTGCCTGAAATTGAGCACCCGAAGCCTCAGCTGCAAGGACTTAACTCTTTGTTTTAATCTGACATTCCTCTACAGACAGAGCAATATCTCGGCAGGGTATTCGACTTTGCGTGGGCACTTGGCTTTGAACAGCCACCTTTCATATCAGCTCACCTTTCCCTAAAAGCTTGGTGCCAGCACTAGATCATAGTCATTGTCTGGATTTGTTTGTGACTCAGAATTAAATAAATCTGGAAAGGAAAACCAGACAGCAAAGTAACATGCATTGGCAAAGTAATGCCTTGCATTGGCAACCCATTTTACTGCTGCAATTCCACAGCAGGATAGGCACCACTGATTAGAGAGTGGGTGTTTTCCTTACCTTGCTGACAATGGATGAGCGGGGCTCTTCGTAGACCCAGTCATCGTGGCAAGGGGCGAGTGGCAGGTTGCCTGTGCTGTGATTGCCATGGCGGGCGAGCGGGCTGGTGCAGCTGACAGAAGTGTCCCAAGCGACATCCAGCCTCTCGCACTCCCCAGTGACGGACTCGTTCCCCAGGTGCAGGGGAAGTACCGTGAAGTTTCGTTCCTCTTCCAGTGTCCAGCCACATCGTTCGCTCAATTCAGCTGCCCCAGGGATCCTGCACCAGAAGCTGTCTGGTGCTGACCCAAGGAAAACTACACTGGCAAACAGGGAAGAAAAAGTTATACCTGTCTGGCTAAGGAGGAAAAATACCCTCTTTTGAAATCTTCCAAATTCCCCAGCCTCCTTCAAAACCTCATCAAAAGATGGCATTATGTGAGGTGGTCTGTCCACTTGCAGCAGCCCGAGAGATGGCAGAGTTTTCGTTCACACTTCGCACCGGCTGCCGGCACTTCCTACAAGCGTGACGGTCTCGCCTCCCCTCGCTCCACTCTTCTCATGCGCGCGTACAGACTCACAGACAGACAGACAGACAGACAGACACGCGGGCGTGCGATGCCGCCGGGGGCATGAGCGGAGGCGGAGCAGGGCAGGGCTGCGGGCGGACATGCAGGCGCACAGCCGGGCACACACCGCGGGGCTGCGGGCACCGCCAGTGGCACCGGGCTCACACACAGCCGGGGAGGAGTGCGGGCTGAAGCCAACTCACAGACTGTAGGAGAGGAGGGGCATGCGTTTCCTATTCATCCCGAATGTTAAACAGATTATGTAATAAACAGGGTTAACTCCTTCGGGACGGGCGAGCCGCAAAGGGCAGCTCCCGACGCGGCTGCGATAAATTAGTATGTAAAGCGGAGTTAAAAGGGAAAGAGCCCAGGAGCTGTTGCAAAAAGCATCAGTGAGTGATGCAGGTTCTCTGCAGGATGGCAGGGGCAGAAAGAAAGTTGTTTCAAAAGACCTATAGTCTTTCCTTCCAGAAATAGAAATTAGTACTCTGGCAAAGTTTAATTACTTCTTTAAGGCACTACTTCGGCATTTGTACACACCTAATTCACATGGGCCTTTTCCTTCTGTAGCATAAATAAAGTGAGGGTCACAAAGTGCAACAGACCAAAAACCAAGGGTTTTTTTTCTTAAAGTTTGATCTACCTCTTCAAGCAGACTTTTATATGACCTTGTTATATTTAATTCCACAAAATCTCTCAAAAAATTAAAAGATAAATGGCAGTGTTTCTTTCTCAAAAATGAATGGAAAACAAGTTATGTCACTTTTCTACTCAGCTGTTTGTGGAAAGGGGAGAAGGGAAAAGGGAGCCAGGACCAGGGTGCATTTTGTGTGCATGTGAGCATATCTTGTGCAGAACGCCATCAATCAAATCAGAGATTCAATAGTGGGGTTTTCTGAACCTCAGGATCCATGGTGACTCTTGGGAGAGTCCAAGTATTCTCTTGGGTATTATCATCTCCATGGTATTCTCCTGGGAGAAGGAGCAGAGAGACAGCATCTATCAAAGATGTCTCCTGCAATCCCTTGTCTTCGGTTACCTACAGGCTTGACTATGGGTGTCTACGGTTTTGAAATGAAGTACAATTTTAAAAACAGGTGCAAATCAAGGAAGGCTTTGATTACTATACAGTCTAGCTGACGTGAAAAGTGATGCTGTGGTGTGAGCTCCGCAAAGATGCAGATTTCTAGGTAGGTGCACTCCTGTGCTTACATCAGAATATGCTTTTGAGGGAATTTGGATTAGCCTGGTTATGCTATTTTGTAGTACTCAAGCTGAGAGGCCATGAATGTATTACCTTTGGGTCCAGGAGGATATGAGGAACACTCTGATGGCTGGTTTCAAACAAGAGAAGTTATTTTATCCCAGCAGGGCTAACTGGGAATTCAGTCATGCTGAGTTATCAAAGGTGATGTTTATTCCAACAGCTTCCAGGGACTGGGGAGGAGATTGTCTTGTAAGGAATACCATAAAGACAAGAAACAGGGACAGACCCTGATAATCAGACTGTGTGCTGCTCTCACAGATCAGACCAAGGGTGTATTAAACACCCACTGCTCTTCAAGCCTTACCCCAATTAAAAAATATTGGTTCTGTCCCGTTGAATATTATCATGGAATCATAGAAAGGTTTGGGTTGGAAGGGACCTTGGAGATCATCTTGTTCCATCCCTGCTGCCATGGGCAGGGACACCTTCCACTATTACACTACAGAATATTAGCTCAACTCAGAGTCATGAGGGTTAGCACCCTGAATGCCATGCACCAACATAGCTGTGCCCAGCATTCCTCCTGTTTCAGAAACTCATTGGTGTAATTACTGGGCCACCTCTTTGCTAATCAGTGGAGCTAGATTCAGTTGAGGGAGAATTCAGTCCACTGTTGCAACCTTGCTTCTGGAGTTACTTTCTTCCCTAAAAGAAAGCATGGTCTAGTAGCCCACTGTCAATATTTCACACATCCCAGTCCATTATGCTCTGGTCTTGACCAGCACGTGCATTGCAGTGTGTCAGACCAGAAGCCAGAAAGCCTGAAAGAGACCAGCACTAAGGTCAAGGCAGAGGACTTCTGGTATTCTCTCTAACATTCCCTGCAGCTACACTGCTGGTCATAGAGGCAAGGATCCATTCAGTAAAATCATTTCCACCACCTGGCATACGTGATGTTATGATAACCTTGGTTTCTCAGTGTTAACCTGTATTTTAAGTTCTCTGTCCAAAAACAGCCCATCATATCAGTGTATTGCAAGACTCCAGTTTGTCAAAGAAATGTAAAATATCACAGTGACAGATGCATGAGAGTGTGCATTACTGCATTTATTCTACAGCAAGTAATTCTTGGCTTCTGCATTCTTTTCCTGGAACTTCAGCTTCATGTGCTGTGAGAGCGGAGCACATCTAAGGACAGGAAGATGATGGGTTTGTACCTAAAACCTGTAACTGTAACCTCATGAAAGAATGCCTTTAAATTTTTGAGAACAGATCTCTGGGTCATCATTTTAAACATTCTATCCTATGCATACAGTAAAAAGATGATGCTCTTTGTTACTGGGAAAAGCCAAGGAAGATGCTGACTGATGAGAAGAGCAGAAACAGTAAAAATAGATGCAGAGAACAGGAAAGTGTAAAGACAGCAAGCCAGAGAAAGAGCAGATGCAGAAGTGGTGATGAAAGGGGAGCATAGAAAATAGAGGTAGAGAAGTACAAGTAAATTACAATTACAGGCATCTTCATTTGGAACTCTGTTTAGCAGCCTAAATGTCACAGTTATTTTGGACATGGAAGGAAAACCATATAGTCTAGAGAGGAAAGCACATACAGTCCCTGTACATATGTGGCACTAGACTACCATTTATCCATGCCTGGATGACAGCGTGAGACATTTTGCTGAATACCTACTCTGACTGAATCCTGGACAGTTAAAACTTTACTGCAACACCCTGGATAACCTCTGCCAGTGCATCAGATAGTCACTGATAAATCTCAAAATCCTTCTTGGAACACTGTGAGCAGTAGGGCGGTGACATCACCCAGTTTGCAGGCACTTGAGGGCACCATCCTACAAAACAGCACTGATAAAGTTATGCAGTTGCATGATAAAGTTATGCAGAAAACCACAACCTGGGTTTAAGATCCGTACAGACACACACCCCTTGCTGAATAAAAGAGTGCCTGTGAACAATCTTGGGCAGCAATCATCCACCTTGCTTGTTATCTCACTTGATGCAGCATCATATTGTACCAAATATTTGTCCCCCAGACAAAACTGCGAAGATTAGATAGCCCTAAGCAGCAAGGGTGCAAATCAGTCAGCTTCACACCTAGGGCCAGGAGACTGCCTACACCAGCCTTTTCTTCCACTCTCCATGCCAGGAGAAGGGGTGGGGATCTCCACAGCCCTGCATTTGGGGACTACTTGAGCCTCTGCTCACTGGAGACCCCACAGGAGAGACTGCAACAGGGACCCAGGCAGTGGCAGCTCAAAGCACATTGCACAGATGTTAATGGCAGGGCTTGGTTCACAGCAGAAGATGGCAAGAATTAGAAAGGCTCAGTTTTAGAGAGCTCAGTTTTGGAGATTCAATAAATAGTGGATTTTTTTAAGATCAGAGGGACACCACTTTCTGGGGCAGTTAGAGTTGCTGAGGCTCCCCTCTCCCACACATGGTACAGTTTCATTCCAAGTCAGGACACTAAATTACATGTAGCTTTGTCTCTGACAGTTCCTGTATTTTAGCTTTTGTTGCTGTTGGCTTTTTTTTCCTTCACTTTATTAATCTTTCTTCTTCCTCCCACACCCACTTTCATCTTCTTCTTTCATCCCACTCTTCCTCTTCCAGATTTCCACTTTTTCTTTCTAAAAGGTGGCAAATATACACAACAAAATATGTCCTTTCCCAGACCTCCAGAACAACTTAGTGAGCTGTAGGCTGAATTTGAGATATGGGAAAAGTCAATTCCAACCAACAGGGTTTCCACCTTTTGGCAATTCATTAAAGCAATACACAAAACATTTAACTCCCCTCTCTCAGTATTTCCATGGACTGTAAGCTATTTTTACCATCTTGATCCCGGGAGCAAATATAAATAAATGTAGTACTTGGAACTGTAGAACACAGCAACCAGGGGAATCTGTACTCATTGCTAAGACAGCAGCTGAAACAGCAGAGGAAAATAGAGACATGGGGAAAGAAGGAAAAATCAAAATGAGGGGAAAAAAAAACATGGAGAGTGAAAGGAGAAATAAAACAGTAGCAAAGAGGTTCCTGTTTCCTCTCCTCACAGGACAGGAATAATCAGACCAATAGTTACCATTTTGAAGACAGCCTGTATCTGTCATTTTGAGGAAGCCATCCTATATCTGCTCATCCTAAATGAGCAGCCTGTGCTCATTCTCACACCCTCAGCTTTTCCTCCCACTGCCAAGGTATAGAAGGTGGGTGTCACATGGGGTTTAAATGCCAACAGCTCCTGGGGCTCCCCCAGGCTCCTCCCTTCCACAGCCACCAGGTCTCCCTCCCTGACACCCCACATCTTTCCTTGCACAGGCTCTTTCTTGGGGTGTAGCAGTCTCTGTTCAAGGCCAATGGGATCCTGCTGGGCCTGTGCTTTATTGCCCAAACCCAGTGCTGTTTCACCCCCAGGGTGGTTGCATACCACTCATCTTTGCCTGTTGGAGAATATCAGGTACCACACATTTGGATAGTTGCAGATGATAGCCTGACTCTCAGCATACTGAGGGAAAGCAGCAGAAATATGTCTCTGCACACAGGTGTGGGAACACCAGGATTTCAGCTCAGGATCTGAGACAGGCTCAGGGACCGAAAGGGCTCACCAGCTTCCTCAAGGCCAGCTGAAGAAAAGGCAGCCAGAGGAAAAAGGATTCCTCTACACCTATTTTCACAGTCTATATGTGGCTTCCCTCATCATTTTTCTTTGCACTCAGCCGCCCTAGAGGCCAATGAGGAGGTTACACCAGGCTCTACCTTCCTGTTCAGATAAATATGCCATAATTCCACAGCATGTTTATCAGGATCCTTGCTCATGACTCAGAATAAGCAAGCATTTCAGCCATAAGATAAGACAAGCCAAGTTCACCAGAGGATATTTTACACACTGGAACAAACAAGGTATATTTCCAGAGATGGGTGTAAAGGCTTAATAAAATGAAAATGTTCCCTCTCACATTATCAGACAGATGTAAATCACAAGGTTGCTTCCTCTCTCAGCAGCACATGCCTCAAGTTCTGCTTGGAAAGTCATAAAAAAATCACATCGGTTCTGTTTGCGATTTCCTCATTGTTGCACATCCCTCCCCTATGACTCAGTTTCCACTAAGCTTGGAAGCCAACATTTCTAAATACTAATAAAAGGACCTTAAGTTTATAGATCCATTTTATGAGAATAAGATGAAACTTTTAAATCTTCTCAGTGATAGTGCTAGTGCAATGAAGAGGTCTGAGAGTGTCCCCTCTCTACCTATATACTTCCCTAGCTATTTCTGAAGGGGGAATTCCATTAAAAAAAAAAAAAAAAAAAAAAAAAAAAGGAGGAAAAAAAACCCCACATGAAATCCCCTTGCAGGGTTTTTAACAGTGGACTCCATTATTTACTTTCATACTGTTTCTCAGTTTTACTTTTATATTCAGTATTCCCAACAAGCCTCTTTTTTTGGCCTTTCTATTGCATTTTTTTTTTTGGCTGGGAACTTTCAGGAATGTAAAAGACCACTAAGGTGGCCAGCATAACAAAAATGCCAGCATTTATATACATGAGAAGAAAGTAAAAGAGAAATTCCCCTAGACTGCTGCTGCCCATCTTATGGGCAGCTTTGGATAGAAGCCGTATGATCTGATGGAGAAGAGAATTCAGGTTCAAAATACCCCCTGAGCCTTAACATCTAGTTGATCAAAGTCCACGTGGGAGAATAAATATATGCTTCATATTTATGTGAAAAATTACCTAATCTCAACAGACTTCTTGTTTCTGTCTTTACAAGACAATAGCAAATTATTTTTAATGCCATTGAAAAAGAAACAAGAAACAGCTCTGCAGAAACTAAAAAGAGCTGCAGGATCAGGGTGAGTTCAGAGCAGCAGCAGAGATCCAGCACACTCCAAATGGACCAGCGAAAGTTCAAGTCACCCTGGAAGGATGGATGGGAACTGGTAATTTCTCAGTGTCTTTCTCTATTCTCCCTGTCGTGGTTTTTGGAAACCCTTAGCAGTTGCAATCTATTTATAGTTCACTCAGTTTTTGTAGTTTATCTCTGCTGTAACATCGTGTTTTTTGTCCTGACTGCACAATATCAACCCAAAGGAATTCTTCACAGCTGGGTTCTCACCTCCTGCTTTATTAGGTTGCTTTATTAATAGGAAGAGGGACGAGACTACTCTCATGAGGCCGCTTGGCTGGATGAAAATGCTCTCTGTTCATGATCCAGCTCTTAGCACACTACTTAAAATGGACATTTTTGGGTATGTGGCCCTACCACAGGGTACTTCAGTTACTCAGTTGTTTTAACATTTATTTGATTTTAAATGTCAGTGTATTTATTACACAGGATTTATTTTATTTTCCTTTCCCTAGCAAATGTTCCTGAGTGTATCTGAGTGTATTTAAGAAAAAAACATAAAGATGTACATATCTGATGTGAAGATGCAAAGCAAGAATGATTCAACAAATTCAAAAATCAAGAAATTGTTTACATTGGTCTAAAATCCCCAAATCTTGAGTAAATAGATGAGATGAAACAAAGGCTGCTCAAGCTAAGTGTATGTGAAAAGGATGCAATAGTTGTCTCCATTTTCCCATGCAGCGACTGGAAAGTGTAACACCTGAATCATGTGGAGCTGGCCCAGGTAAAATAATGTGGCTGGCAAAGGAAGTCCCTGAGATGAATGCTGTATTTCTAGGCTGAGCTTTCAGTCACCAAACCCAGGTCTTCACAGAAGACCCTGAGTGAGGGGCTTGCAGTGACCAGGAAACTTGGACAGTTGGTCCCTGGCAGTGTCACCATGATGCAGCAGGCAGAAAGCCCTCGGCACTGGGAGCTGGAAGGCATCATCTGCAAAAGACTGTTCTTCCTGCTGCAAGGTTGCCACCTCCCACTGGCAGCTGGTGTCAGCAGGAGTGCAACCCTTGACTCAGCCCTTGCAGACACGCAGTAGCCAAGAGCTGAGGCTGCTGGTTGATGAAGGGACATTATTGACCACAGACAAGGGATGGCACTGCTGCTCCCCCAGCTTCATGCTGGCAAGCTGCCATAGAAAGGGGAAAGTGGGATGTCTTGTAAAGTCTGGGATGGTGCCATTTGCTGCCAGGGTGGGTAGCATTCCTTGGATGCAGGCCCACTATTCATCCTTCAGGGGAGCCAGTGTTTCCAGTCCCACATGTCTGCTCCACTGCACTGAGATGAGGAGATGGGGACTGGACCAATTTCAGTAAACAAGAAGTTCCTGGACTAACTGCCAGCTCCTTGAAACTTAGATTTAGAAGACTGATTCAGAGATGAACTTTGTGAAAATATTATTTAGAGGATTAGTTCATATGGTATTTTTAGCAAAATGATAGCTGAAGACAAGCAAAAGGATTTACTTTGGGTTTGCTTAAGAAATGAAAATAGCAACATTACTGTATAATTTCCATTTATGCATCAGTACAGCAGCTGGCACCCTCCTGACCCCTCAAATTACTGTCCTCCTCCAGTCCTGTGTTACAACAGCGAACTGCTCCTGGGCCAGCGGAGCCAAGGAGACGTTTATGCTCCTGCATATCAAGCAGGCAGTAGCATGGACCTCATCCTCTCCTCATCTGCAGCCGGACTGCTGACCTCACCACCTTCCCGTGGGGTGAGAGGGCAGAGCCTATCCCAGACTCACTGCCCATCCAGCATAGGGTGGCAGAGCAGGGATGCAAGGTGATACACAAGTTGGAGCAGTTTGTGCAGCTGAGAAAGGCTGTCTCTCACATACCTCATGCTTGGCAGGCCCTGGCTGTCACTCTCCCAGCCTTCATCCCAGCATGGGGGAGGTTTAAAGGCAACTTCACCAACCTCCTTCCACTTCAAAATCATTCTTCTTCCTTCCTTTCAGCAGCATGATTAAAATGGCAATTTATACTAAAGTACCAGGAATGCCTCATTCACTTTCTTCCTCGTAACAGCTCTTGCTCAGACAGGTGGCACTGCTAAATAATTTGTCAGCTTTCAACAAGGAAGATCCTTCTTTATTTTCTGGAATTCTAAGGTGTTCCCAGCCAGTCATTCACTGACTTTTCTATATCCAAGGAAGTTTCTCTCCTGGTTTTCCCATCACATAATGTTTTGTTCATATATGATTCTGCTCCACTTCAATTTTCCTTCCTCTGAGAATGAACCTTTCAGGAAAGTCCTATTTGCTCCTTGACAAAACCAGAAACTTGAAAACCTCTGTGTATAATATAAGAAATCCCCCCTCCCATTTCTCTCCTGTTCCATAAAGCCAACAATCCAGGAGGAAACTCTAGCCTTGTGACCAACATAAGGAAGCCTCAGGCCTTGCAACCACAGTCCCAGCTGTGATCCCTGATAGTTTATACTGTGCTAAGATTTTCTGGAGATTCATTGACTCAGGCTATGTCCAGACTTCTGTGTATGGAGACTGCAGAATTTTTGCCAGGAGAGAATTAAAACACATTCTTAAGAAGTATGTTTTAAGAGGCAATAGGAACAGGCTGAACTGTTCCCTTTGAACACCAGGATATACCTTTCTAGCGTGAGGGTGACTAGAGCACCTAGTGGCACTAGAACAAGTGGCCCAGAGAGGTTGTGGAGTCTCCATCCTTGGAGATACTCAAAAGCCATCTGGGAGTGATCCTGGGCAACCTATTCTAGTGGCCCTGCTTGAGCAGTGGGGGACTGGAGCAGGTGATCTTCACAAGTGCCTTTCAATCTGTGATGATTCTGTGTTTCTTTTTCCTTGCAAAGCTCCAAGCAACTGCAGTCTATGTTACTGCCAAATAGCAGGAGGGGACTAAGGAGGTCACAGAAATGAGAAGTGAGCATGATTGCTCATCCAGTGGTTGTCACTTTCAAGTACAGATAAATTATATTGAAACTCAGCATTACTGACTGTTACAGCAAAATTAATACTTCCACCATATGTCATCTATAGGGACATGACATTCCTGCACCCTCTCATTCAGCCTCTGTCTCTGATCACTCCTGGTGTCTTTGAAAACCTTGGCTCATTATTTTGGAACTTCTGAAAATTTTCAGACATGTTTCAGCTTCTCACTTGCTATGCAGCAGTTTCATTTAGGGGCTATTTCTTAAAATTACTTTTTCACAGATTTCCCTGTTCCTGTGAACTCCAAGAAAACCAGAGTGCAAACAGAAGTTTAAACAAAGTTGTTATGTGCTATCATATGACTTACTTGAAAGCTTTCCTCTTAACCATTGCCACCTTTAATTATCTCAGAGCACACACAATTGTTATAGGATGTTCTTGATAAGGTCAGAGTTTGGGAGTCTGCGGTGTATTTCTCCCTGCTCAGTAGCTGTCAGATTAATTTTGCTTTGGGCATGCCTCTGCTGTCTGTCGGAAGCATAGATCAGCCCAGCAGAGCACCTGTGTGTGAACCACCACAAAGTACATCCACCCTGGGAAAGGAGTCTCTGCTGAGCTCTACCATCCCAAACTCACTGAAACTCCTGCTGGGTATTGTCCTTGACAATTGTATTTCTATCTGCTACTCCCTTTGGCCTGTGGCATTCAAGAAAACAAGAAGTGAAGCCACACATATCCCACATGCCAGAAGTGCATGATGCACAGGATTGTCCATGTACCACCAGCAGCAATATCAGGCAGAGAGACTCTGGTCAGTGTGGCTGTAAGGTTTCTAGTGCTGAGTAAAAGTATTGAAGGGACCTAATAGTATCTGTGCTGGCTGAGGTCCTTCTCTGTCTGCAGGCTGGCTATGACCTGTCATGCTGGGGCTGGCCTTAAAACCGATGTAAAGGCAGAGCTGGCACAGATCCTGTGTCATGTGGACTCATTTGATGGAAACGTGAGTTGGCTCCAGGCCAGTTTTGAATGCTGTATGAACAGGGAACCAGCACTGGTGTCACTGGTACAGGACAATTCTGCTGCAGATCACAGAGGAAACACACCCTGAAATTAGGAGGGAAAGTTGAGATCTCAATATATCTTCTGCTCTAACCAAGGGGCAGATGCAGTTAAATATTAACATGGCTGTGATACAGCTATGACCTGGCCCAACGGTGTTACATACATTGTGTGTTATGTATGTGTATTACATACATTGTGTTTTACATACTTTGTTGCATGTGTGTCTAAGAATAGACATTCACCTGGGTGGTCTCCACAGGTATGACTAACCACCCTGCCCACACACTTTCAACCTTAGGGACTCAGAGAGATAATTGAATGACAATTTAGGCTCACAATTTCTTAGTACAATCATAGTCCACTTACTCTTGTATTTATGGGAGCAGCCCAATAATTCAGAAGTTATCAGTAATCTCCTGACTGAATGGGCAGCTTGCTCCATAGGAGAGTCAGGACATACATTTTACAAGGTCATTCATTCTGAAATACCTCCCTTGAGAGCAGCCTGTGCTTTGTAAAACTGCCTGTGCTGCCAGCTCTGCAGCCTCAGTCTCGGGAAAGCAGAGTGGGACCAGTGCTGTGGGCATGGCTGGCCCCTGGCCCCTGGCATGCAGGTCACGGGGAGTCTGTTTGGCCATCACCTGCTGGGAAATGCAAGACCCCCCCTGCACAAACACTGCCCTCATGTACACACGCAGAGGGACATGCTGCTGTTCCACTGTGGCTCCTTCTGTGAATGCTGCCTACACTTTGTCCTTGTTTTTACCTAGATCTGATTAACAGGCTGAGCTTCAGTCACCTAACTTGCTTGAATTCATGCCTTAGTTTCAGTCCACTGAGAATGGTTCCTCCACAGGGAGCTCCCCTGCCTTCACTTAGCCAATTCCTCCCGAGTCAAAAGTGGACCTGCTCTGGCTCAGCAGTATCCCCGTGCTGGGTTTATATTTCATCCGTACAAAGTGCCACATGCAATGATCTCATTCCACCCACTCCCTTAGCTGTAAAGTGGCTCCGTTTTCCCATGGATATTTCACTTCAAAAGATGCTTGCTGAAGAGCCGACCAACCCTATGGTGCTCGAGGGTAACATCTCACTGAAGCACATGGGCAAATTACCACTGCTCCAAACAGGATATCTGGTGGTGACTATCACTGTCTCACTGCTTCTTCCACCACTAAGGTCCACCCACTGGCTCATTTCTTACCCTGGAGACCATTATGAAGGCACTTATTGCAGCAGGAAGGGAGCACCAAAGCCCACTGGGCAGCACAGACAGGCAATTAGCATAGGAAGACTCAACCAGAAAACATTGCTCTCTGTTTCTTATTTCATGTGGTATGTGTTTGGCTTCAAACTTGCCTGCTAGCTAGTGTCCTTATACTTGACTCCCCCTCTTCCCTGACCAGCCTCTTTTAGTGTACTTCTAGCTAGTCCCACTGAAATTTCACCAGTCCTGGGACTGAAGTGAAGCGGGGCTGTCTGCATTCATGATAGGCTGGTAGAGTTCAGTCCAAATTCCCTAGCAGAGGTTGACTGTCTGTCTACGAATGTTGGGTCCAAATGCTCCCTTTGGACTTAAACTATGACACCTTCTTGCCATTGCTCCTTGATGGTTTTCTTTACCCTTGAAGACCCTGGGAAACTGTGTTTATTGTGTTTGTATTACCTCACTTGTAGCTGCAAGTGGATTTGTGTCATCAGTATATTTAATTATCTCTCAGATGTGTAGACAGATGCCCAAATGTTCACAAAACCAAATTACAATCTATCAAAACCCAAACATTTACAACACAGGCTAAGAAATGGAAATAAAAGTTGAGAGCAAGAACTCTTAGCCTGTTCTGAAGGAAGACTTTGGAGCACCTGACATGACAAGTAGTGTTGGATACCTCCTCCTCTGCTGGGGCAGCACATCACTTCCAAGCACCTGGATGCCTCTGGATGTCAGAGGCATCAGGCTTGAACACAAAATCTCACAGACCAATGTGCCATTTCTCAGCTACAAAAGGACTGTTTTTTAAAGCAATTTGAGCAGAAGAAATAGCTTCATTTCCTGCTGAGCAGAAAGCTCTTTTAGAAACATAAATGTCCAGTCTAATAACAATTGTGTAAACAAACACTGACAAACTTCATCACAGCTGTGTGTTTATGATACTTAACTCCCCAAAGATTCAAGCTTGCGAAATACATTTGAACTCCTTTTGCAGTCAGAAAAAAATATTCAAACCCAGAGTCAAGAAGCCTTTCCTTAAATCTGTTGCTTAATTAGGATTGATCCCCAATTATAATTTTCATAGGTCAATATTAACTGCTTTATTGTTCTTTTTAATAAGTGTTTTGTGTTTGTTTCCAAGTTTTCTGTCATTTAAAGAGCAATTTATGATGCCAAGAGAGATAGGTGTGTTCACTTATTTCACAAAAGTGCTAGAACGATGATTTAGCTGAGGACCATGTGGAAAATCCAAGAATATTGTTCATAATGACTCTGAAGTTGAAGTCTTCTGCCAAGGTGTAGTTGGGGGAATTCTGTAATTGCCTGCCTCTCATTAGACCACATTCGCACCAGTGATCCTAACAGCTGCTTGGTGATATGCAAGGAACAAGGCTGTCAGAAATTCAGAAAAATCAGTTCTTGTAATATTATACCATCTTTTATTCTATTAGGGCTGGGTTTAGACAACCCAGTCCTCTGGTTGATGGCATTTTGCTGCCTCAAGGATCAAACAGGATTTCTGAAGGGGTTGGGCCAAAAACAGGAACGGCAGGGGGAGTCAAAGGGGATTGTCACAGATTGGGGCAGAGAGGTGAGAACTTTGACAGGGAGCAATTGGTCTCGAAGGACAAAAGCAGTCTCTCCTTGTGCCCCCCTGTTCCTATCCATCTTCCCATGGCCAGGACACTTTGCTCCAGAGCAGTCTTGTCTGATGAGACAGAGGGTCACCATCTTCTTCAGACAGCCACCCACGCCTCAGAGAAGCACCCCTGTCTCCCCCTCCCAGTGGGGCACCTTGCATAGCTGCCGTTCCCACTGTGGAAGTGGGGAAAGGTGTGGTCCAGGACAGAGCTCCAGAAAGCAGGGATCTGGAGCCCCCTGATGATGGAAACAGTTATAAGAGGTGCTGCTCCCTTGTCACCTTCCCTCCTAGGCTGCTCAGAGCAGCAGCACCGGGAGCAGAGACCTGCAGAGGTGGGAAGAGGACAACCCTGCTCTGATCCCTGCAGGACAGCCTCAACCCCTGCCACCACTTTTGGTCCTGCTCTGAGCCTGGTGAGGTGCCAGGGGTGTCCCCATGCTTCACCTCGAGCTGTGCAGCTGTGATACCCTGTCTGAGCACAGCAGTAAGTACGTGATTGATATGTCTAATCTAGGAACCTATTAAGCAATCACACTGCCAAGACCTTACTGCAAAATTAAATGCTTGTAATTAACTACATTTTAAAGTCTTGGAAAAGGGACATTTCCAAATTGCAAACCTGCTTGCTACTTGCAGGTTTGCTTTCTCCTATTTTTTTTCTTTCTTCCCTTTTGAATTTGCAAGCTTTCTTTGAGCTTTGCTTCACATGACACCTACTTAACTTGCCTCTTCCTTCTTATATGGGCATGAAGCAGTTCCCATTCCTGCAGAGCTGGTGGTCCAAAAGAAGCTTCTACACATGGGACAGAAGGAGCCAGTGTGCTGAAACCAACTCAGGAGTGACCGTGTCCAGGCAGAGAACAGTGAAATAGGCACCACCACCTCAGCCCCTGACAGGTAGCTTTGGGTGCAGTTACCCAGTGTGTCATGACAGCAAGGCCTGCCTTCACCAGCAGCAGAAATGTATGTTATGATGCAGCCTCAGTCCCCAGCTCACCCCAGCCTCAGTTCTCCCCAGGCTCAAGTCCTCTGAGCAGGATCTAGCCTTGTAATACCCACACTGTTTGCACTGCTTGTCTCAGGTATCACAGCAGGTATCAACAGTTCAACTGTGCAAAAGAAATAACAAACCTAAGGCTTAGAGTGCAAGCCCTTTGGGGATGAGGCTTGTTCTTTACAGTCACACTGGGCTGCTCAACAAAAGCCATGGGCTTCCCCGTTCAGGTGGCTGTGGTGTCAGGCTGGGTAGAGACACAGGGCTAACCATGGACGGCAAGTGCTGTACCCAGAGCTGGGAAGGCTGGTCTGCCCAGCTCCATCCTTGACTCTGCTGATAGATGTAGTTACCCCTTCCAGACAGCTCTTGGAGGAGTTTTTTGAAGTGGATGGGTGGGTGGGCTCAGGAAAATTCTCTGATCAGCATTTAAAAAAACCTGTGTGTTTTTCCTGAAGTGCCTAGCACACCCTCCAGGCTCTGTGCCAGGAGTTACAGGGCTGCCTGGACTCCTCTGCTCACTTTGGTAACCTGCTATCAGTGCACCCTTTGATAAGAGCGGCTCTACAAACCCCAAGTGTACTGTAGGGTGACCTTGCCATCTCCTTGGGAAGTCAGAGCAAAGCAACAGGACCCTAGGGACCATAACACAGGTTCACAACAAGCCAAGCTGTCCCAGGGCCAATTCCCTCTCCCTGGGCAGCACAAGCATCCTCATCCTAGCCAAAGAGTGCTCACACAGCACTCCAGCAGCCCACAAGGCCAAATGCCAGTGGTACAGCAGCTCAGCATGCTCCTGGTCTTGGCAAAAGCCATGCCACCTCATGACTGCAGAAATGAAACCTTCAGAGGACAAACTCCATGAACACGTTGTGCTCTGTGCCATGGTGAAAGCTGAGGAGTAAGAACTGTGCACTGAGATGTCTTTGTCACCAAGGGAGATATTCCTAGGTTGCACAATACTAAGTGGTAATTAATGTGCAAGGAAGAAATGAGCTCAAGCTGTGACTTTTGGATCTAGATGCAAATAATCTTAAACTAGAGGGTTTTGCCAAATATAGTGTGATTATCATCTAAGAAAAATGTGTTAGTAGTATGTGAGCCAACCATAAAGTACACTTTGTTTCTCTCGGTTATAAAATAAGTTCTCATGGTGCAAATAAATACCAAGTGCAAACATGAGCCTTTTGAAATAACTTGAGCAGCCTAAAAACAAGGTGCATAGGCTCCCTCTACAGTCAGTTCTCAGATATCCAGCTCTCAGTGCTGACCTGAAGAACTGAGATCCCATGACCCAAGCTCCAGCTGTTATTAGCAGCTCTGGGTGCACAGATCTGCCATTTAGCACCAGTATAGGCTTCACATGTGGATATACATCCAGGGGTAACTAGATGCTGCTGTTCAACTTTTACATGGCTGATGTTAGCCCAGGTGAAACCCTACCAAAAACTACAAGATGGATGTTTTTTCCATCACCACAGGGACATCCTGCTTCTTCCCTCTTCTTTCCAGCTTCCTTCTCCCAGCAGATTGAGCCATGTGATCCTGTGCCTTCCTTTGTGCTGAATTTTCCTCATCCCTTCACTGAACCCTACAACCTACTACTGCAGATAGGATCGGCCTCTGTCCTCGTAGCAAGTTGAGCCAATTTATGGTGTACAGGATTAACAAGTGCCACAACAGGCTGTAGGAAAGGGGATGGAGCTTTGCACCAAGAAACCAGATTGGCTCAGCCTGGCTGATGTACCTGCACCCCAATGCACAGGCAGTGCATCTCAGTGGGTACATTATAAACTTCCTTGGATGTTTCCAGTGATTCTCCATCACATTCCTCTGAATTATACAAGTCCTGCTCAGGTACATAGTAGCATATGATTATGACAGACAGCATGCTCAGAGCTCCCTGTTAAAAGCCTGTGTTCTTGATGTATTCACAGGAAACAGAACTATGATAAGATCCAAATACACAGGGAAGTACTGAACCAAAACCATCACTAAGTGGCAAAGATGAAAGAATGACTCACTAGGAGGACATCAATGCAGAAGTATTTACTCATGCAAGAAGGTTTGTAGGCCAACATGTCAGCATGCTCATGGTGGGAGAGTCTGAATGGGAAAGTCTGTCTAAGACACCTCTAGCAAACTGTTTTAGCCTAAATTCTCAAAGATCTGAAAACCAGTTTCTCTGAAAAGCTAACCTGCTAGATCTCTTTGCCTCAGGTTCTCAGTCTTCATGAGTGATTTCATGAGATGATGCTTTCAGATCTTTAAACTGGGGCTATTATTTGGCAGCCATCAGCTATTTATACAATCATTATCAGTATGCCTTTCATCTGTAATTTTTTTTACAGGAGTGTGGTAGGCTTGGCTTTGTTCACATTTCACCAACCCTTCAAGCCTACATCTAAAGCTCATGAAGGTCAGAGTACAGGAACGTTTACCCCAGATTTTGGAGGCTGACTTGTTTTAAAGCAGTCATGGTAATACTTCACTACTGCAGACTGAAGGGATTACTGATTATACCCAGCAAACCTGTCACACTTGACAGTGTTTCATGAACCTGCCACTGCAGAGTGATATGGGTCTTCTGTCAGGGACACAGATGCCCTCTGCTAACAGAGCTGCTCCAACTTTCTTCCCTTTTCTCGTCTGGCTGAATTACCTGCTATATGCTGACTGGTGCTGTGCTGCATCTGTGCTAATAAATGGGAAGGCTGGAGGCAATGGCTCACCTCTGTACACACCATCCCCAGTCAGGGATTTTTTCCCTCCTGACTACCAGAAACAGCCTGGCTGGCATCACCTCCCCAGACCTGCCTGGGTGTTGTGAGGTGCTAACAGGAATCAGGCAAAACAGTACTCGGGATGGTGGTAAAGATGAAACACAGTGGCTAAGAGACAGTGCTTGAGCCCCTGCACAGTCATGTTTAGTTTTTCAGTACAGATGTCAGTCTGGCAAGCTCTCATGCTGCCTCCATTCACATGCACTCAGATCCACCAGCAGAACTGCATGCATGCTCACTGCCTGCTCTGTCCCTAGCAAAGTGGAAAAAGCCACACTAAAAACATCTTAAAGACATCGTACTCAGGGATATCCAGGTGACAAGAGTCACCTGCCTTTATATTGGTGGGATGGACCACTCAGTTCCCTCAAGACTGGTGAGATCATACACAGGAGAGAGTCTGGCCAGGATTATTCAAGGACAGCTTGGATTACAGTAGCCAAAACCTCTGGACATCCTGCAAAATATAAAGCTACTCATGGTCACTCCCACTGTAGGACAACACTTTTCCTCCTGGCAATAAAAGAGAATACTCGGTGACAGTGAAGGTTTTCCAGAAGAAATAACATTAATCATAATCAGAGATACAACCTTCTGTCATGTGAACACCACACTGGCAGCTCTCTTCTTGCTTTCTCCAGCATGAAACTACAGTAGGCAGAATCAGGAAAGGGAGTAAAGCAGATTTCTAGAGTTTATGCACTTCCTGTTGCACTTAGTTCAATTTTGGCTGGGATAGTCTTTAGCTGTTAACCACTGCATCAAATATGTGCACTGCTAAGTAGTCTGTGTGCAGGAGGGTGCAAGGTTTAAAGGCTGCTGGTGCCGTGAGCTCCTTGAGCATTAGCAGGGGAAATAGTCCCTTCTCTGCTTCTAATGAAACCAGACTGAACAGAGATAGGTAAACTCTTCAGTTGTACACAGTCAAAGGGCTGATCTTTTCTTAGCTGCAAAAGATGTTTATTGCAAAGGGGCAGTCCCGTTTGTGATCTGTAACATTTCCTAGGAATGCTGGTCATTGTAATTCAAGAGTGCTTGTTTGTAATAGCTCTTTTAAATATTATATTACTTATCACCTCTGTTTTCCTCATTATTTAGTTTTGTGCTTCATAAAACTCAGAGAGGGCACTGAGTGCTCCTCAGGGGAAAATTAACCCAGGGACAGCAGCCTGCTCAGAGGCTCTGTTCAGAAGCACTAACCAAGCTACAGAGTCTTTGTCTGGCTTAGAAAGATTTGCAGACAGAAAGATGGCAGCAATTTTTCAGGCAGATATTATTGCCCTTAAATGATTTTTGTCCAAATCCACATTTTTGATGTTCAGCTGCACTGAACCTCTTCCAATCCTCCATCATTGGCGGAAATGGGGAACAACATAAAAGGACCTTATGCAATCATGGTCGTGGGAACATGACATTAATCACCCGCTCAAGTAAAGGAGGCTGAGGATGTCTCCATTGCTTAATCACACATTTACACATTAGCATTGTCTAATAAATTCTCATTAAAGAGCTGCAAACTGTGAGACAGGGCTGTATCTTGCAGCAGCCTCTGTCCTCTGCCTCCCCAGGGTGCAGGTCAGGGCAGGAGGCAGAGGGCAGGATGGGCATGCAAGGGCTGGTGATCAATCTCAGGGCCACTCTCAGTTCCCTGAGTGTGGGTCAGTTGCATGTGAACCCCAGTAAGTTCAGTTTGGTCACTCAGAGACCCCAGCTCATACTGCAGTGACTGGTCTGATTCCCATTTGAGGCACAACACTATTCTTTAACCACTAAGTATCTAAAAGAAATTTGCTCTGTTGTGTTTTTGCTGTATTGTATTCTCCTATTCCCTCAAAAGAGCATACAAGCAATTATCTATGTCCACTGTAATTTTAAGATTCTCCATTTGTATATGCACGTGAGGAAAAGGATCATATTGCTTTAATAGTATTTATGGCCTCTGAAAATACTGGACAGAGTAATTACCACCTGCCCCATACTGTGCATGGGCAAATTGTCAGACATAGATTGAAATGGCCATAAGCTAAGACTCCAGATCTTGCATTTCAAGTATGTCACATATAAAACAAATTAACAACAGAAGCCAAAAAGAAGAGTCAAAGTGTGTTTAGAAACGGCATTTAAGAAACAAATGCTCCAAGTGTCCTCTAAATTTCAAGCAGATAGGTGATGACAAGAGGATGAGATTTTCCTGAACTTTTTATTTGTTCTTTCAGAGTTTTCCTCCCTTTTTCACTCTCCTTATGTGTCATTATGCAACCATTTTCCGGGGTGTAACTTTCACAAGGTTGGGGAAAATCCAAACAAAATGTATTGCAGATGTCAGCTTAAGAGGATAGAGGATTTCTTTCCCTCTGCTTTCTAGTTGATGCCATTGGTTTGTGGGGAATGCCCCTGAGCTTCTAACTGTGTTTGCCCTTACAGTTTAATCTGGTGTGCAAGGACTCCTGGAAGCTGGACCTCTTCCAGTGGTGTGTGAATGCTGGGATTTTATTGGCTCCATGAGCATTGGCTACATAGCAGACAGGTGGGTGGTGTGTAGACAGGTATGGGATGAACTCTTTCCTCTGGTTATTGGCTTTCTGTTGCTGAACAACATTCACAATTCAGAAAGAAAGTAGATGCAACCAAAACCTGCTTGAAAAGATCTGTGTGTCACTTAAAAGGGAGATGGGTGGTGGTTTCTAAGATACTACTTTCAACAGCTGTTGTGACCCAAAAATTCACAAAAATACCAAGGTATGACTCCACTTTTACAACCCTGAGGAATTAACACAAGTGGAGACATGTTGTTTTCTCTCACAGGTGCAAGCTGCAACACAAGCTCAGAGTCCAAGATGAAATTTTAATTCTTGCACCAAGAACTATTTGCTCATCTTTGCGATAAATTTGTTTCACATTAATTTTAACAGTAGCCAGATGGCCATAAATCAGTTTCAAACTAGGAGAGTTTTTCTCAGATACAGAAACAGAAGCAGTTGTTTCTTCCTAAATTTTATTTTACCCTCCTTTTTTTCAGCTGAGTCTGTATTTAGCCAGTTCTAGACATTATTGTCCTTCATTTTCTCTTTTCCATCACAATTATCATTGTGCTATATATCTCCCCAGTGGATTGGGTTTTTAGGTTAGACTGAACAAATTCAGTACTTTGTAGCTGATCTGTCTCTGCATATTTACCAAAAATAACAAGGGAGGATGAGACTGGAATTTGAAGAAATGGAGGTAACGGGAGCGAACAATTGTTCTGGAGATCCAGTCTGTCTCGATTTTTTTTTTAACTTTGTATTCTCAGTAGCATTTTCCTCCCAAGACTGCCCTAATATTGTCTCTGTTAAACAGATACTGCTATTGTTCCCTTCTTTTCACTGTCACACTCCTCCAAGGGGGAAGATCTATGGGAAGAGGCATAGCCATCCCCTGTAGTACTTCTGCAGCATCACAAAATTAGGATAAGACTGTGTCTCATTGGTCCCTGCTCCCTGGTTTCAGTGCAGGCAAACAGGCCATCAGTTAGGTTGCGCAGATGAATCTGCTTGTGAAGAAGCTCATCTATGCGCAGATTGGACAGATCGCTTTCCCATCCTCATTAAATCTTTACCATACTGCCAGTGAACCAGACCAGCTTTTTTATAAGCTTTTTGCTTAAATGGATTTTTCATCCATAGATAGTGATTTACTGAAGTAACTCTTTGTGGCCACGTCTTGCGTGTGGCTACACCTTTGGCAAAAGGAATTCTCAGGTGAAAGACTTCAAATGGCTACAGCAGTACCACAAAAATCCTACATCCAGTCCTCCATCTTGAGATGGAGTCCTCTGTCCAATTTCAAGGACAAAAGTGGACAGATTTACAACAATTTTGGCTTTTCTTCACATGCATTTTGGAAAATCTTTGTTTTGTTTTTTGTTTTAATCAGAAACATTTGTTGCCTCTCTCATCCTCTCATTCTCTTAAATCCAAGTTCTTGTTTTCTGACTAATCTCCTAGTAAACTTGAAAGCAGTCCATCTTTTTTTTCCCAGAACTGAGGCTTGGGTGGTGATGCACCCACATCCAGGCATAACAGGACATGTAACAGCAGAGAGTAGATTCATTCCATGGTTGTCAGAAGCACCACTCTTCAGATCACCTTTCCAAGCAATCATGTTCCCTAGCAAAGGCATTTCTTACCACCTCATGATGGTGAGAGCCAACAGAAACCAGAGCTTCCAAATTCATAGCCATTTATAGCTGAAATGCTCTTCTGTCTCTCTCTCTCTCTGTCAAAATACTGAAGGATCTTTTTGCAAAAGCTTTTTGTGAAGCAGGAGTATGAAAAGACATGAGGGAGTAGGATATAATTCCTCCTAAGATAAAACACGTACATGTTAGAGTGATAAGGAGTCTTCACTCTGCTCACACCACCCTGTCCCAGCTCACTGCTGCTCCTGCACTGAGAGCACCCAAGAGCAACACGAAATGCCATAACCAGGATGTATTGTGCTCAGTAAACACAAAACCAGAAGTCTCAAATGTGGTCTGATGAGGCTCTCATGGGCTAAACTTTAAGGCAAGTCAAAAATGTCTTTATGTTGGGCTCATGAGAGGATGGAGTTTGAGTGATGGGATCTGCTGATGTTACTGTGAAAAACCAAAGACTTATTTTTGGCTGGTACTTATTATCATGCTGTTTTTGTTAGTGGATGCTGACTAATTTAATGGCTTTTATAATTCATACTTCTAACTGAATACGTATCTCTGTCAGCTAGAAATCAAATGCCTTTCCAGTGTTCCAGTCAGCTTGTTTGTTTTGGAAACCCTCTATTTCTGACTACCAGTGAGTCACAGTGATAAAGGGAATGACAAATGACAGCGATGTACAAAACCTTACTCAAGAAGAGCTCAATAGTCAGCCAGGGTTGATAAGAAAATATGAAAAGATCACAGACAGCAAACAAATCTCCATGAAAAAGCTATGGCAACTTTGAAAGATGGGTTGGGAAGCCACATCAAAGCAATCTTGAATTCATTGGCCAAGTCCTTAACCAAAAGTGAGCAATGACCTGAAAACACAAGGCAGGGCAGTTCCCTGAAATTCCATAGAAGTGGTTAATGTTGCAAAGGGAAGAGCAGATAGAGACTCCTATTCAAAATTAACAGACATCCTCTCCAGCCTCTTTAAACTCTTTGGCTTGCCCCCTACCCTTCCAGGAGCTGAGCCTCTTTTTTCTCTTTTTTTTCCATCCACAAGTTTGGGGGCACAAACTCTGCCTTCTGGTCACAGTCCTCATCAGCGTGGTTTCAGGGGTTCTGATGGCCTTTGCACTGAGCTGGACGGTGACGTTCGGCCTGATCCAGGGACTGGTCAGCAAGGGAGGCTGGCTCACAGCCTCTGTCCTCAGTTACCCAGTTTGCAATGGCACCTTCTGAGCAGGCACCCCTGTTTAGCAGCAGGCCTGACCCCCACTGGCATCATCTGATTTTCAAAGCATTGTCTGTAACAAGACCAAATTTCCTAAGTCAGAAGCATTTTTGCTTCACTTCCTCATGGACCATCCTGCAAATATTTTCTATTTGCCTCCTGAACACTTTCACATGTTTCGGGTGTCCCAGGATATCTGGCAGCAGCAACTCATGTGGCATAAGTGGGAAATTCATGAAGGAACACTTTCTTTTGCTTCTTATAAAACTAAAAATCTCTTTGGGCTGCTCACACACAGCTCATTTCTGTAGCAAGCAGGAGTGCAGTCACAAGCCCAACTCACTTCCTCCAAGCTACCTAACTCTGCACAAAACTAACACAGAGGCAGTATCTGATTTATTGTCACAATTCCCTCTACCTCCCTTAAAGTCTTGGTGCTGTTGGTTGGTCTATAATTCAGCTCCTGCCACTCAGCAGTGAGCACTGCCACTGTAGAGCCCACTGTGGGTGCCTGAGGCATCCACAAGCCCCTTTTCCCTCCTAGTTTTGCTCCTCTTCTTCCAGAGAAATGTAGAAAAAACAAGCACCTCTAAGCCCAGGCTGGCTTTTAAGATTTGGCATCCCAGAATTTGGCTAGATATTAGGCAAGAAAATTTAAAAAAAAAAACAATGAGGAGTTGGAGGCAGTGAATCCTCAGGACTTGTTGGGCCACTTACAACTGCATCAATGTTCGGGAGCAGTGACGGGGAAGGGGCAGGAAGCCCCATCACAGACACCTCCTGAGACCAGCCCAAACAATAACAGGACACTCTGCCCTGCATATTAAAGCACATTAAAGTTTGTGTTTATGCGTGAATGTTTTCCTAATGCCCTGAGCTTGATTGTTTACATGGCCAAACTCCCAAGCATCTGTCAGAAATAAGTACTGAGGCAGGGGGGAAAGATAAGCCAAAAAAGGAGTTTTCCCTCCATACCATGGTGGAAAATCACTGCTGTAGTGCCTTTGGAGTTTGAAGAGCCCTCTCTCCATTGCTCTTGAGAAGCTGCGATTCACATCATATTCATCAACTTATATTTATTCTCTGGATTTGAGTTTGCCTCCTGACCAGTTCTAGTTGTGGAAGAAGGCCCAATTTCTTTATATTTTAAAATATTAAGGATGTAGGATGACACAGTGCTGTTGACTAGCGATGGGATAGGAACACAGAATTGTCCAATCAACAGTAATGCCTGCATGTTGGCATTTGGATTTAGGTGCTGATAGCAACAGAAGAGGACAAGAAAAGTGCTTAGAAAGGTACAGCCCTTGGCCACAAGTTTATCTGCCCATCAGATGATGCCATGGAGAACACCAGGAAATTTGTATAAGTAAAGTTGGTTGGCCAAAACCCAGTTGGTGAAGGCTGGTGGGTATCCCAAAACATGGAGCTTTTATGTTCTCTTCAGGCACAGCTGATATAAAGTCCAGGTTTAAGTAATAAGTGAGGGACAGGGTCTTCTTTAGGGGTCAGTCCCACTTTCATTAATCTGGCCCTATTTACTTGCTCCCAGGCTCCTTGCCAGAGTCAGATGGTGCTTGGTCCTGAAGTGCTCCTTCCCAGGCTCCAGGGACAGCACTGGTTATGCTTCAACAGCCCCAGGAGCAGACAGGCTTCAGCTGCTCTTTAGAGGAAGGAAAGTTGTCAAACTGTGTTACTGAGGCAGGATGTGAGCTTCACCCATAGCCTGGGGGTGAGGCACTCCTGCCACCCCCAGGACACAGTGCTGCTGCTCCCCATTTTGAGAGCAGCCATGTGCAGCTGGACCAGCTTTTACATCCCTCTGACTTCCCAGCTCCAGGAAGCAATCCATGAATGGGCAAATGTCACCAGCAAAGAAATGAATGAAGGACATTTGCCCTTGTGTTTATTAAGCTGCTACCAGAAGCAGATGCCACTATCACAGTCTACAGATGACTTTAAAGTAAAGGTGTTCCAGAGCCTTCCACCTCTGTAGCTCCTCCTGTGGCAGTAGCAGTGCTTATGGGAATAAATACCAGTGTGATGGGTAAGGGTCTTGGGACTCAGCTTTTGTAGTTATTTATTTATTCATCTCAGTCTTTGTTTTGCTTAACTTGTTGCTACCACCTCCATTTTCTACCTGCAGAGCTTTCAACAGGTTTTATATCAAAGAACTGTAAGTCAGAAGTTCTGACAGATTTGGTTAGTGCAGAGCAGAGACATGTCTGCAAACAGAGCAGGACATCAGCTCTTCTAGACACATAATTACACCTCCACTGTTCCTCTTGCCTTCTCAGGACAAGCTTATTCCTCTCTGATCCTGAAGCAAATACTAGTTTTGCAACTGCCCTGGCCAAAGTCATGCCATTCCTGATCTGTCCCTACTCTTCTCAGGGCAGCCTTGCCATGGCCTTGCCTCGCTGCACAACACACTTCCCTGCCTTGGAGGCCCTCACAGCAACACTGAACATTAACTGAGGTTCAGGCCAGTTGAAAGCAGATGCAAGGTCACTGGGATGCAATCCTGGGGGAATTTTACCCTGCCTGCTAGAGTCCAGCGGTGCCTTGCTCAACTGGGAATTCTCTCCCTGCAGCTGATTATCAATGGGCAGAGGTATCTTGTACCCTGCTCACAGTATCCCTATGGAAAAACAGTGTTTTCCAGCAGATAGGGACCAGCAACACAAACAGGGAAGGGGAGACACAGGACCATTGTCCCTGTTTTGCCCTGCAACCACAAGTCTGTTACAGTCACTCAACAGGATGGACTAGGAAATTTCTGAAGGTGCTGGATATTTCCTGGAGAACCCAATGCTGTTCCTGATTCTCCTTGATAGACGGGACCCTTGGTCAGGGTCCTGCAAGTTCCCAAGCCTGATCCCAGCTCACTCCAAAGGAATGCCCCTGCAGGGCACATGTATAATGCTATTACCTCATAAAGGATTATGAGTGTTTCTCCTATGCATGTTTTTTCATGCTCTAGAGTTGCCACATGCCCATCCTTGTGAGTATACATCCTTGTGAGTAGCCAGTAAAATAAAATCCTTGTGAGTAGCCAGGAGAAAATAAAATCAATTTTTTAAAAACTCTGTGCAAGTTGTCACACAGTTGAACCAGGTTTATAGTTATCTTGATTCTACAATGGAGATAAATATCATATTATGCTGCCTCTTCTTAAGAGAAGCCAACAAAGTTAAACTTTATGGAGACTTACAAAGTTTTGTTGGTATGGATCCTACCATATTCAAGTTAAGACCTCTTGAAGTCCACGTTGAAGTCCACACAGATGGTACAAAAATTTCCCAGCCCTAAAACATGTTTCTCTTAGTGTACAGAGGGGGAAGCAGCTATGCAGCAATAGGGACAATCCCATCAGAAAACCCTAAACACTGTAAATAAAGGATGTGCACAGAAATTGAAATAAGAGAGGCAAGGCTTTTGAGAGGGTATTTATTCTAAGTGGTATTTCTGTGCTACTGCCCTAAAGCAGACTACCCAGCAAGAGTTACACCTTCTTCAGCCACATGCTACTTCTGATCCTTGGACTTGGAGATAGATTTTCTTGGCCTTCGGAGCACTTTGCCTGCAAGAGTAATAAGACATGAACATCAACCAGGGATAAAGTTGATCAGGGAGCAGCTAACTTCAAGTTTTTCCCCTGCTCTGCCTTGGCCCCAATAAAATGACTATATATATTCCCTTAGGTTTGCTCTGGTTCCTCAGCAGATACTGGTGCTTCACGCCCCACATGTGAAGCTGCTACCAACACTGCCCTCTTCCTCTTCAATTGTTAAGGCATTTTTTTAAACATAAATACCATTTATTATGGTGTTGCAGCACTTTTGAGAGCCTAGTGCAGCTATTCAAGGCCAGTAAAGGCCTAGGCTACTTGTTCTCAAGGTGCCTAGGTAGACATGGGGTAAAAAGAGTCCAGAATCTGTCCAGAGAGTCTGGAAACTACCCAACAACTTCCTGGAAACAAACAAGGCAGCCAAATAACCCCTGGGATTCCCTCTGGACAGGGATTTTGCCCAATTTCAAGTGAAAACTGCCACATGTTCATCCTCATGACTCACCTGTGAAAGTTTTCAACATCCTCCACAGTCTCAGGCAAAACTCTTCCTTTAGTTTCAGGCAGAAGCAGCACCAATCCACCCGCAATCAAACCAAGCACAGCTTCAAAACAGAGGAACAAAGAGCTTGTAAGCATTTATCAGCCACTTGCTACTGCCAGACTGAACAGACTTGTCAATGGCATTTTATTTTCTTCTTTATACAAGATGTGCACCTCAAGTCTCATGTGCAAAACTGTCATGCTGGTGCAAAAATGGAGGATGTGGCTGCCCTCTGGAGACAGCACCAAGCCAAGTCCTCTTGTGAGTTATGCATGAACTAGGACACCTCAAACTGGACAGATCCTTCCTTCATAGAGGAAAGAACTCTTTTTAGTGCTAGAGCATGCCAGGAAACACATTCCATTTTATGCTATTCACATAAGATTAGAAAATGTACACACAATTATCTTCGAAGCAACACAATCAAATTCTCCTCTGATAATTTCTTTTATCCAGTTTGTAAGTGTTTGGTATGTATTTTAAATCTACTAAGCGCCCTTCTAGATGTCCTGTCTGTTAAAATCTGCATATTGCCATTCAAGGTATTTTTCTATAAATAATGTGCTGACCTAAAGATTCATAAGTGTTTCAGGCCCTGACCTGAGAGTTCAGGTCACTAGTCTGCAAAACTTATCTTGCATTTCTTTACCAGCCACTTTCCAAATAAGTGGAGAGGAGCCGGTTAACAAAGTGTCAGAAAATTTGAAGCATAACAGGCATACTTGTACTCCATTAAATAGGCAATTACATGAAATTCTAGGGTTTGACAGCTGGACAGAGACAATATAACTCACAGAAGAGCAGTAAATCATCTTTAAATCCATCAAATATTAAGCTCATCAACTTTTTTATGAGTTCTTTGCCATCTGCCAAACCTGTATTCAACTCAAACTTCCTTTAAAATGCATGGAGAAATCATAGGGGCAAGGGAAATATGAGTGCATAAACAAGTTCTAGCTTGTCATAAACTGAAGGCTAAGGCCTTGTAGAGAGCAGGGGGCTTCTGCTAAACTTAAAGCAGCTGTGTTGGTGGCTTTTCCCTCCCTTTGGAACTTGGGTCCCCCGCTGCACCCTGGAAGGGACCAGCAAGGAGGTAAGGTGGCACTTACTGAAGACAATCAGTGGCAGATCGTGCCAGATCTCCACCAGTCTGTAGACAACGAATGGGGCGATGACTCCACCAATATCACATAAAGAGGAGCAAACCATTACCCCGAGATTCCTGGTTTGGCAGCAAAGGGATCATGTTAGTGTCAGAGTACTGCAGTTGGAAGGGGATGGATCACAACTCTCACCCTCACACAGGACAGATCCAGGCACTGTGTGCAACTTCAGATCCCTCACCCTCCCTGGTTATCCCAAATTTTCCCTTTATTTCAGTCATGTGAGTTTCCTCTTGTCTAAAAGTACATTTCTTTTCTTTATTAAGCCACTTTTTTTAGGCATTTTAATTGTGCTTCACCTACTTTATGTTCAATAGTACCTGTGTAATTTTGACACATTTGAGGATAACTTCATTTAGCATAAAACGTAACGTACACATCAGCCTCAATTATTTGTTTCCAGGCCAAATGCCAAGTGGGGAGAGGATGCACTTACCTGATATAAGTTGGATACAGTTCTGTGTTTACAAAGCAAACCATTTCAAAAGCCATTGTAATTCCCATTCTCCCAATGCAAGCAGTAATCACTTTTAACCAATGTATGTCTGCAGAGAAAATACATTCAAGACATTTAAAAGCATCCCAGTGATTTAGCAGGTGCCAATTAATACAACAGTGTTATTCTGTGGAACCTCTGATCCCATGTCAGTTGATGTTTTTGAGGGATGTTTGTTTTTTTTGTTTCACTCGTGTGAGTGAGGGAACAGGAACAGAGAGGGCCGCATAAGCAGTGGCAAAGGGATCCTCACAAAGCAGCATGGAGGTCCCAGAGGAATCCCATGGGAAGTCCCCATGGGGCTTCATTCAGGTGACTTACCCTCTGGGACGAGGGCTGTGGCAAGGCAGGCGGCCCCAGCCACCAGGTTTGACACGGCCCAGGGGTAGCGCCGCCCAACACGGTCAATAGTGATGATGATGATGAAGGCCGCTGGGAACTCAACAAGTGCAGAATAGAGGAAATCCAGATACATGTTCTCGGCAGCCATTCCCATGTGCATGATGAGCCCCTGGTAGAGGACGGAGCTCGTGAACCTGGGCAGAGAAGAGCATCCTGGATTTGTTAGATAGTAAGAGAACAGACATCCATGTCCTGTTGGAGTTTTCAAATCCAAAGCTCCAAAACCAGCTCTCTAGCATTATATTCTTACCAGTTGTACATCAAAATGAGTGTGTTTTTTCTTATCTGTGGTGTCCTGAAAAGGTCCATCAGTGAGGGATTCTGCTTCCCACAATCTTCCTCTTCAAATTTAATATCCTATGGAAGAGCCAGTACACAGCACGTTAAATTTCTCTGTGAGGAACTGGTGCAAGGTACTGTCATGATGCTTACTTACATGCACAAGCAAACCCTGATCTCACCTTAAAATGGGAAGGCATCTTTTTCTGATTTTTTTTAGCCATATTGCTGACAATTTTCATAGCTTTGTCATTTTTTCCTTGAGATATCAGCCACCTGGGAGACTCTGGGAGGCACCTAAAATGCGAGTGAATGCCATTATACAACAAAACATAAAGCCCACCTATTCTCCCATGAGTGGAGACTTTGGAGGGATTAAATAGAGGAAGATTGATTTTTTTTGTTGTTGTTGTTTTGTTTTTTTTGTTTTGTTTTGTTTTGGTTGGGTGGGTTTCATGTGCTACTTCCCACTCCCTCAGTCAGGAAAAGTAGTGTATCCATGGCTGAGATTGGAAAAGGAACAGTTGAGGTAGTGGCTTTAGTCAAAGAGGAGTTTAGTGAAGATAAATCAGGGAGGAGCTTTGAGTGAGAGTAGTGCTCTCATCTTGTCCAGCCCATTCACTACAAACCAGCTCCTCTCAGGGAGCCATTTTTCACTTCTGCCAATACAGGTTAAGACGTATTAATTAAGTTAGAACCGGCTTACCAATTCAAAAATATGGAAGAAGGAAGGCAACAAATTTCTTTCTACTATTCCTAACCTCTTGACCCGTCCAGACAATTTCTCAAATCCGAAGCACTCCAACCAAAAAATATTAATTAAAAAGAGAGGAGAGAAACTAAAATGAAGGAGTACCCAAGTGCTTTTTTTTTCGGTTGGACCACAAAACCTGCAACTTTTCTGCCTTAAAAGAACATGCTAGCAGCCTGTTACAGTTATGTTAGCATTAGACAATCTGTCAATATTGTAATCTGTACAAATATTTTCAGTGTAAAACCAATTAAATTATGCCAAGGCACCTATTGTCTTTAAGCAATTTATTAATTGCTTAAAGAAAATAGTAAATTATACTAATCCAATTTTCCCTCAGTGTTTTTCCAAGTGGTCTGTTTTTTAAACACAAGGTCAGGTGAGGTGCACAGGCTAAGATTCAACAAGATCTCAATTGCTGAGGAGTCCTATTCCCCTCTCCTTTTTGCAGGGAACTTCCTCTTTGCACCAAGAGGTGTGCGCGCCAGAAAGGAGCGCCCAGTCTCTCTCAGTATCAAGCCTTGGGAAGCAGGAGAAGCCAGGTTTTTTGGGTGGCAGGCAGAGGTACAACAAAAGGGCACTTACCAGTAGTAGAGCAGGAGGAAGCAAGTGGGCAGGGTGACAGTGAGCTGCAGCCACCGCCAGTGAGGGAGGGCGTACGCGATGCCATCGAAGACCAGGAGCCCGACGGAGAAAGCCGCCTGGTAGAGGATCGCCACCATCCTCCGGTACTGCGGGCCGACCACTTCTGTCACTGCGGACGGGCACACGGGGACACGTGAGCACCCTGGCTGCCCCGTGCAGCACAGACCAGCTAGGGGGGCTGCTGGAGGACCGATGCTATGGTAACTCCTTGGGGAAACCTTGGGCTTCCCAGCATAATGCCTCCAGACAAAACCCCCTGCTTGGCTTTTCTGGCACCTGAACCCCAGCAGAGAAGAAAACACTGCTGCTGGCTGTGCACTGGCCTAAGACATCCAGGAGTGTCCTCTGCTGCAGAAATCACAGAGTAGATCAAACATTTGTCAACGTGCACAGATGAATTTTGTTGTGAAATCTAAAGCTAACATACATAATGTCTCCAACCCAACAACAAAGCTGAATATTTTGTTTCCAAAATACAGGCTTTCAGCCTGCACCTCACTCCAAGTACATAAGGAAAACCTGTATCACAGGATGGCACAGAGCTCCCAGGCCAGGGTGGGATCACTATTTGTCTGCACTTTGCGACTCCACAGCACAGACACACACATTAAGTCTTGATTGATACACAGTTAAAAGTAACTATTCCAGCAGGCAGGCGCAAGCACACACAATATTTTGCATCCAGTTGTGTGACTTCAAGAAAGCAAACTCATTAGAAAAAGAACAGTAAGGAACTAATTAGCGGCCAAATGAGCTGCTGAGTTTTGGAACCACAGATTAGCTAATGCTACTCAGCTGAACAAGGCACAAAGACATCTCTGCAGGCTCAGCAGCACTGAGCCAGAAGCAGCTGAAGGGTAGACAAGTGCCTCAGCAGAGCAGGTTAACAAGGTTTTTCTGTCCTTGTATGCTCCCCTGGGCATTCAATATTGGCCACCCCAGGGAGAAGATACAAATTTAAGGGAGCTTTGGGGCTGGTTCGGGATCTTTTTGCATAAGAGAGTTTCAAGATACTCCAGGAGTAACAAGATGTAACAGAGAGAAAACATCAAGATGAGGCAAATCATTGTCCTGAAAAGGACTTCACCCTCTAAAACAGCTTAAAGTTCCCCAGAAGAGGGGATGGAGATTTCATTTGTGCCAGGAAAATATTTAAATCCAGAAATGCACAGAAAGGAATAATCATGTCTTAGCAGAAGACAGTCTGGACCGTGGGATAGGTGCTTTTATTTATATCAAACATCTGGAAAACTGAATTAGCAAGATGCCCACACTGAAAGATTTCATGGAAGTTTAGGGCACTGACTTTTACATTTTCACCACTGTCACAATAAACTGCATGTCTCTCAGAGGTATTTGGTAGAGCCACCTGCCACCATAACCCAGTTAATGTTCTATAGGTCAGCTTTTAAAATAGTTAATCTGCTGCTTCAGTGATTGCTTGCAGTTGGGTATTTTGGACAAAAGACTGAACTCCACTCCAGAAAAATCAGAGAAATCACAGGCAGCTCTACCCTGAACCAGAAAGAGGTCCTGAGGTGGTCCCAGACCCAGCCTGGCCACCCAGCTGTGCCTCACCAGCAGACACAGCTGGTGCAGGGCACTGGAAGAGGCACCCACACAGGCTGGCTCCTCCATGGCTTGGCCTCTGCTCAGCCCAGTGCATACACACAGGTACACAAACACCTCGTCTTTTTATCAGCAAGTACGTGCTGTTCTTCTGTTATTTTTATGTTCTGAAGCCTCTGTTTGCCCTTTAATGCTTTTTGTGTCATAAAAATGTCTCAAGTTTTCCCCACCCCTCTGCCTGCTTCTTTAATGGGATCCTCTGCCACCATCCTGAATGCACCCAGGCCAGAGGGGCTGTGTCTGCCTGGTCACCTTCCCTAGCCAGAGCCTGATGGAAGGAAGAGCCACGGGGCCCAGATAGATCTGCAAAGGTGAGCTGTACCATCGGGTAAAGCCTATCTCGAGGTAAGAGCCCTAACCCACCACCACTTGCTTGAGCTTTGAAGGCTACTGTCAAATGACAGTCCTTGAAAACATCCTGGGAAGTCAAAGAGGGAGAAAGCTCCTTAATAAAACACCATGACAGGCATTTTTAAAATGGCTTATTTTTTAAATTTTTTGGAGTTGAGTTTTGTTCCTTCATCTTCTGCTGCTAGTCTTGCTCCTGGGAGAAGGTCCTGTACTCACCCAGGATGTAGCCTGCAGTCCAGCAGCCCTTGCTGACCAGCCCTTGCAACAAGCGGATGATGACTATCCACACATAGCTGGGCACGAAGACCAGAAGGATTCCACACACAATATTTGCAACAATTGTTGTTAAAAGGCAAAATTTACGGCCAAACCTGGATTGGAAAATGATAGGCATGAAGCAAACCACTAGTCATGGAAGCATTTTAAACTAGTAAGAGCTTTGTGCATCTTCAGGGGGAAAAATCCAATTTTGCTATGCAATATAGAGACATGCTTTTTTTCTTTGCCTATTACTCACTGATCTGCTTTTCTATGCCATGAAAAGCTACTGTGCCAGTTGCTCAGCAATTCCACAAAAACTTTCAGGAAAAAAAAATAGTCCCATGTTTACATATATTAGTTTGGGACTGAAAAATAAGCATGGATTAATATTATTATTCTGATAGTTCCACATGCACCAGATTTATAAGGGTTTTATTCACCACAATCTTAACCTTCAAAACACTAGTAATGTATGGCTCTGCTTGTGAGTGAGCTGCATTTCTCAGCTGGAGCAACTCAGAGCCTGCTGTACTAACAGTCCTAGGCAGAAGGGGAGCAAGAGGGGAAGTACTGGCATTTGTTTCTCTTTAAGCCCAGATGCCTGAGCCAGGGAGTCTGACTCTGCTGGCTCTGAACACGGAGCTAGAGGGATTATCTGTTTTTTTTCTCAGTGACTGCTGCTGTACACATCTGGCAAACTGTGACAACTGTTTCTAAGCTTCTCCAAAAGAAGCAAAATGTTTCCAAGCTGCAGCCACACAGAGTGTGACAGATTAAGTGGGAGATCCAAACCACACGTTTCCTGGCTTTGGTTAACGCCCGAGGGCTCTGGTATGGCACAGTAGGAAGTTTGGTGTGTACAATTCTAAAATAGTCCTCATGGGCTCTGCAGGGCTTGCTGAGCAGATCTGTGCTAACCACCAGGCACAACCTAAAAGGCAGGATATTGGCTCATGCTGCAACTGAAGGTCCAGGGGGATGACCTTATTTTCAGAAGAGCGGAGATGACATCAGTTGCACAACCTTTATCTAAGTTTGGCTGCTGAACACTGATAAGGGAGGTCAGAGGGTTTTGCTGTCAGCCCACACATACCTGTCTGCAATGTAGCCAATGTTTAAGGAGCCAATAAAAAAACCAGCATTCACAGAAGACTGAAAGAGATCCAACTTCCAGGAGTCCTCACACACCAGGTCAAACTAAAGGAGCAACCACAGTCAGAGACAAAAGAGTGAAATGAGGAGCTGGCTCACATCCACAACTCTCCTTCACTTCAGTTAAAGATTTAAACTTGTTTCTGGGTCAATGCCTGTTTTGCCAGCACACAGAAATCCTGCTAACTTAACTAATTGTCCAACATTAAAGACTGGGAAAAGCCCTTGAGCAGTTTACTGGCATCTCCCACTCATGTCTCATCTCTCTTTTCTGGAAAGCATAAGTGAGTTATTATCTATCAAAACTGGCATCCGAACCTCTGTTGGCCCTCATTGATCAAATCAGCATGGATCTGATGATCACCCTGAGTTTTTCAAACAGCTTTTTTTTTTTTTTTTTGTGACTGATGGTGAACATTTCTAGGCAGTTCTTGTTACCTCATACCCTGGCATGGCAGAGTAGTCCCCACAGACCATTGAGGACTAAGTGTGATGCCCTTATTAGAAGCACCTTAGATGCCTTCAGGAGCCTGCCTTGTTCCAGGTCCCATGGAGCACTGCCTTTCAGAAGGAGGGTGGAAGTATCTGCATCTGCCCTGAGGCCACAGCATTTTCTCTCTGCTCTGGTCTTTAGCTCAACTATGCTAAACATATGTTGTATGTGTCTGGAGAGCAGATATTTTCTATCCAGGACCAAGCTTTATACCACATGGATACCCACATATATTTGCCATCTAGTCTTGTCCTGTCTTACTTGTAGAAATACTTAAGAGCTACTGAAGAAAATGTTATTGCAAAAACCTCTCCTAATATGACTGAGAATCCCTTCCCTTTCTCCTGGTAGCTGGGTTTAATTGAATCTATGCATCCATAATTAACACAAAACCAAATATTTCTTCTGATGCTCTATGGGACTTCCCATGAGAACGTTCTTCCATATGCAAACTTCTCCTTTGAAATAACACAATTTACACTGCACTATCCTTTCCTTTTCTAGGCTATCAGAGCAGGGGACAACATATCAGAGCCTGAGAAGTTTCACAGAAACAGTCTCAACCAGGAACTCATTGACAAAATCCAGGGTTATGTGACATATCTGGTTATTCTAGGAAGGAAGCAGCCCATGGGCCTGGCCTTGCACCCCCTTCAGCAGGAAAGGGGAGACAGCTGATGTGAGAGCACAACTGCATGAGCCCACACAGAGTGCAAGTGCTCAGCTTCCCACAATCTCAGGAGATGATGGTGGGGGCATCTGGACCATGGGATCTGCTGGATCCCAAAGTTAGAAAGCATACCTTTTCCAGTGAGATGTGCCTGCTGAGCTGCTGCTGCATAGAAGGCCTGGCTCACCCTACACTTGAGGTGCCTCACTTCCTCACTTTCATATCTCACAGCCCATAACTTGCTGAAAGAAGTACACTTAGAGTGCACCCCCTTATACCTAGGACCAATCTCTTAGAAAACTATGAATGCTGAAGTTGCTAGAGCACAGATTTTAACTGCTCCTGTGTTAGCCATATGGGGGAAAGAATCCTGACCGCCTCTAAACATTTGGTAGAACTTTCTGTGATGAGATCAAGCTTGTCATCCCAGTTACTGGTTTATTCTTAAAGTTGAAGCACCTAAACTGCTCAAGTACAGCAAGTAGCTTAAGTACCACTTTCAGTTTATTCAGACTCCTTCTGAGAACACAGTTTCTACAGTTTATTCCTAACTTGAACTGTTTAATTGTGGGAGGCAATACCTTTCCTCACGCTGACTGCAATTAATTTTTATTTAAAACCACATTTAAAAGACTTTATTCTTAAAAAAAAAAGAAAGAAAAAAAAAGAAGGGGGTGGGGGGAAGAAATCAAGGCCATTGCATTGGCCCATTTTGTTTGCAGCACTGCTAGCTGCACTGTTTACACGCCTACACACCTTCACCAATTGGACCTCTCATGTGACAGGAATTTCATTCAGAACTGGACTTTATCTACTTGGGGATTTATTTGCTGAAATATGCTTTGCTCCCCAGCTGGAGATATAAGCCTCCTGAGCAGCCAAGGCAACCCTTCACAGCAAGGACAGAGGGAAGATAACTTGTAAACCCCCAAGCGCAAGTTCACAGTAAGAGAAGTTTACCTTCTCCAGGTAAGCAGGGGATATTTGAACATAGTCAAGGCTCCACCAACCCTCACCTTGTCTGTAACAGAGGGGACAGGACAAAGGGAGCTGTTTTTACCTCTGTCACGATAGAGCTCCCTGGGAAGTCGTAGACCCAGCCGTCCCGGCAGGGACCGAGGGGGACGGTGCTCCCGCTGCCCACCAGGCTGCCGAGGGGGTCAGTGCAGCTGATGCCTGTTGTGTTCCAGTCCACCTCGTACCTCCTGCAGCGGCTGCTGAAGCTGCCCCCGTGGCCATCCCACTCGGGAACTGTGTGATTCAGCTGCTCCTCCAGGCTCCAGCCACAGCGCTGGCTCAGCTCAGCCACCCCAGGGCTGGAGCAGCGATGCTCAGGGGTGTACCCAAAGAAGACGACCCCCACGTACACTGGGGTGAAGGAAGCAGATAACAAACATAGGACAAAAAAGATTTGCTTCTGGAACCTGTCAAATTCTCCAATATGCTCTAAAATGTCATCTAAGGTTGGCATTTTGGCATCAAAACCACCTCAGAAAGCTCAACTAGGTCTTCTCTGTAGCACTGATATATTTAGTTGGCAGCAAAGCTACTTAGGTAACAAAGATATTTGACCAAAAGTCAAGACTAACTCTATAAATTATTAAACTACATGTTGCAAGCTCTATTTTTTAGGTTTCATTTGAAATCAGACCTTAATTCACCCAGGGAGAATTTGCCTTTAACCCCTAATCAGAGCACTTATACATGCCTGTTCTCTGGAAAAGCCCCTATGGGTCACAGCCCTTCAGTTTTTGTTGGGGGTTTGGGGGTTATTTTTTTAGTTAGGCAAGTCAGCTCCTCAAATAATAGGCATTTTTAAGCAGCAAACATATAAAATGTTTCTACCAACATACAAGCAACACATGGGTTTAGTGAAGAATGGCTGGGCAGCACATGTGAGCAAAGCTTCTTAACCAGGATCTGGAAAAAATAGGTGGGTACACTCTGAAGAAAGTGTCTACACATTGAGCCATATAGCAGTAAAGGAACAGCTTTCCTGAAAACTTCTATCACATGTGTCACACCTCTCACCCTCCACATTCTTCCATTCCCAAGGAAAATCTCTTCCCACCTGTATCAGGGATTCACCTGAGCATATTTTTGCAGTGATCCAAAAGAGAAAAAGCATTCATTACAGAATTATGCACTGGGAATAGCTGTGGAAAGCCATACTATACAGTACCTATGGCCAAAACAGCTATTTTTTTTTTACCACAGAAGACCTCTAGGACTTTAGGTAGACTTCATTGCAGGCACCTCAAATAAATGTAGTAGTATCCTATGGTACATTGTCCTGCCTATGGACAGATACCAGCTATTCCCATATCTTTTGCTGACAACAGCAGCCTTCCATCAGAAAGAAAAGCCCAAGTGGAGGTAACATTTAAAAGACACAAAAAAAAAAAGGTGAAAATTTGTCTGGAAAGTAGTTGGAATAGCTTAGGCAACAAGGAAAAAAATTAAAGACACAATACACTCCAAAAAAAAAAAAAAAAAATAAACCACCTTAGAAGGCCATTCTGGCATAGACATTGAAATAGAACTTGGTCTCACTGCTCATCAACTACAGACCACGAGTGGCCTGAGCAGCTGTGAAAGCTGCTTTGCAAACCAACACTTCAAGATCATTCCCTACATCACACAGATGTGCTTTCTCCTCTCCTGCTTCATTCTCTTCTCTGTCAGGAACATCCACACCAAGTTAATAAGGACTCCTCTCCTGGCCACTCAGAGCTGTGCCACCCTCAGCCAAGCACAGCACCACCCCACACCAGACCTTTGCCTCCCCACCTGCAGGAGTTCCACGTGGAGCTGGGGAGGGGAACAGGGACACAAACGTGCACAGCAGTCACCACGCTCAGAGCCAGCCCCTGCCACCTTCCTCAGCAGGAGGATGTGTACAGTCAGCTGGAGCCAAGGGAACTGAAGTCAAAGCCTGCCTGGGAAGTGGGTGAAGCTAAGGCATCAGGCTGCATCTTAAAAACACACCCCTTTACATAACCCCCTTCTTTTCCAACAGTTTTATTTAAACAGTTGGTATTGGAGTGCAAAAGTTTCCCTTGAACTACAGAAGTTTGATCCAGACTGAGCCAGTTTTCCCCATTTTCCACCATTCTCTCTGCAGCCAGCCTAGAGGGAACTGTGTGGGACTCTGCCAGGCAGGTGGGTTTCTTAGGGACACTTCCCAAGGAGTCATGCTGCTGATGGGCAAAGCTTCAGCTCCTGGCCCAGCCATTTGTACAGACTCATCTGGGTCCTGCTATTCTCATAACCCTTCCCTCCATACAGTTAAGCAGAGTATTCTTCTGGGAAAAATAGTCTGGTGAAACTGTTTATGCATCCAGCATAAGGTAAGATTCAGCCAGGCTGCCTACAAATGCCTGGGTAAAAAGTGGGCAATAATTCCAAGACCAGGCACTGAAGTCACTCACTGCTGTCAGATTCAGGAGAATTAATTTCATGCAGTTGGTTCATGGATCAAACAACTCCAAAACGCCAGCCCTGATGACATGGGCAAGGGAAGCAGAAGCCTCCGACATGCTTTCAGAGAACTGTTGCAATGATAATAAATAGTATTAAAAATACACCATCAAGCCTCTCACTTCTCCAAGCTCTTCTAATTACAAATATGAAAAATGTTGATTTAAGTTTGAAAATATGCAGTTTAAGCCAAACTGACTTACAGCTCGACAGGTAACAATATCAGAGGAAGAACACCCAAGACTGATTAAACAAAGAATACACCACCAGTGTATTCTGGTGGAATACTCTGATCTTTGTCATCAAACACTGGTTCTTATTTTGAGTGACATGATTGAGGTATTAACCATCACAGCAAGAAAGGGTCTCACCAGGCTAGTGAGCAGCATACAGAATAGTGTAAGAAAGATTCCAGACTTGAGATGTGGGATTTGGAATACCCACTTCATATCTTTTATTGAAATTGCTGAATACTTCATATTACACTATTTTGATTCAAAATGGAGTTTTTATAAAAAGAAACCATTGTTGAAACTGAATAAGCCAGCCAAAAGGAACAACAAAAAAGTTTCAAAAAATTCTGACCAATGCATGTTCTTGTACAATGCTTTGAAACCCTAACATTGTCCATAATTTTATTTAGGAAACACCTGGAGAGGAGTAAGACTGCTACAGAAAAACTGACTTGCATTTATTACCAGCAACGTTTCAAATCAATGACCAGGATCATAGCATATGGACTAGAAATTAGGTTATCAGAAAATATTGGCCCGAATTTATTTTCTTGAAATTAATACCAGAGAGAGGCATTATGCAGACTAGGGCTCCTCTAGTCCTTGGGTTTTTCTTGGTAATGACAAATTGGGTAGTGCAGACTGTATTATAGGAATTCTGCCTCTATGTCCTTAAAAAGTCTGGTTGTCTGTGCAGTTGGCCTAGTCCAGCCATAATCAAGGTAAAAAAAAGAATATCTTTGGGTGCTTGTCAGCTGTTTAGGCAAATACTGATGAAGTCAGTCATATGACCAGTACCAAAAAAAAAAAAAAAAAAAAAACATGCGAAGAACAGCAACCATTTCAGGCTAAATCTATACAGAATTGTACCTTTCAGTCCACACCTTTGAACCAATGATCTGTTTAAATTAGAATGGATATTCAAATTTACAGGATAAATTAGACCAGTTCCAAAATTTACATCAAATCATCCCAACACACAAAAGTTATACTTTTCCTTGTCTCACAATGGGTGAGCCCATAGAAGAATACCCTGCCGGCAGGAAGAACATGTTACTATTATGCAAACCTGAGTAGTGAGGATCAATAAATACAAGGAGTTAAAATGACAGTAGTCAGATAACTTGAGTCTCAGAAGCCAGGGGCTTCATTGAGCCTTAATCTTTTCCTTTCAAAGGTTTCTCTTTTTTAAGCAAGCATTTAACATCTATGCTGAGACTTAAAAAAAAAAAAAAAGTGTCCTGGCTAGAGAGAGTCAACTAACTCAGCCAACTGGATGTCAAAAATCCAGTCATTACTGAACAGATCATTGTAAACAACCAAGAAATCTTTCTCTTCTTCCCTTTTCAATGGTTTCTTGTTAAAGGCAAAATTCAGAAAAATCTTTCAGGCTGAAGTCCTCGTATTTGGTTGGAAATGTTGTCCTGCTATATATAATCTCTCTATATATATTTGATTAGGCACAAGAAGGGTTATTAAATATTCAACAAGTCCTCATCACTATCATCATGAAATGATGCTGTATTTGTAGAGTTCTGTGCCTGATGCTGGCCTGGCTTTGCTATTGCTTTAGTTTCCTTTCCTCCGTTCAGTAAATAAGATTTGTTATCACTGCCAAAACTGTGTGGCTTCTTCTGTGGGTGCTTGCTCAGTCCTCTTCCTGTTTGAATCTTTACATCTGGAATGGTTAACACTTCATCCTCACTGTCCAAGTCATCCACATGGAGAGAGGTAAGGGCTTTAGATGTAACAGACTTGGTAGCAATGTGACCATTCTCCTGCCCTCCTTTTGCTGTTCTTGGATTTGGTGCTGCAACTTCCTCCATAAGCCACTCTGTCTCATTCTCATTAGCGTCTTCTTCACTGTTTATCTGTAAGAAAAGAAAAGAGGAGACTGCATCTGCCACTCTAGACTGACACACACACTGATCTCTCCAGTCGTCAGACCCCACAGCATGCACAACCTTGGTTTAAGGTAGCCGTGAGAGAGTAAACACTGCAAGAGCATTACTTTTCACTGTGCTGAAACAGACTTTGTTCTCTTCTTGTACATTTACATGTTATTTGGTGATTTATGGACTGCTCTTCATTTCCTCAACTCCATCTTCCTTTCCCATTTCACTATCTATATATATATATATATATATATCAGCTATCAGCTATGTGGCTTTCCTGATGCCACACCATATGGTTTCCATGCACTAAAGGAATTAGGAATTAAGGGAGTTATTTATTTATTAATAAAAGCTTCATATTAAGAAAACTTGACAAGAAACAAATTTGATTTTGTCACTGTATTACCTTTGTGTATTTGTAGGAAACACCAGATGATCTTCTACAGCAGTTTGTTATCTTGTTTATAACAATTTCCCTAAATAAAGGAAAGAATATTACATTAGGAACACTATATCCACTTATTAGCACTCACTTTTCTCCACTGAAATTTTACCATCAACATAAAGCATGTCAATAAATGAGCTACAAACTATCACACTGACTCTGAACCACTCTATCAAAATCCAGTCCAGGATGATGTACATCTTCTCCCTTGCTACAGCTTCAGGCTGACTGTTCTGAAACCACTCTGGCCTTCATATCTAAGAGAAAAACACCCCAAAAGTCATCTGGAAAGCAGAGTAACAGCAGGACTTGCACTTTTTCCCTGACACTGTTGTATGGATCCAGTCTGACTCCACGAAAGTGGAGGGATATCAAATACTAACAATATTGTCATACTGTTTTATGTTTCTTAATTAGCAGCTGCCCACAAGAGATGCTAGACCAACTCAGTTGTACAGCCCAGCCCTCTTTACATGGACCTTCAGACAGTAATGGAGAATATGAAGGAACCAGCAGTTTGACAGCTGATGCTGCCAACTGCAAAACAGAACCCAAAGCTCTAAAGTTTAGTATTTCCCTTTCATTTCTGGCAGAAAACAAAGTCCTGACAAAGAAACTTCTAAAGCCTCTTAATTTCTTACCTCCTCTCTTTTTTGTAGAACAGCAAGATTATGAGACACACAGTGAGAACAACCAGGAGGACACTAAGCACAGCACCAACAGCCTGGCTTCTCCTTGAGAGACCTTTATGTATTTGGGTCTCCTCATCTGTCTGGTGCTGATTGTTTCCTGGATCATTACTTGATCTAGCAATGTAAATTGAAAAGATAAGCTCTATTAATAAATTTTGTTAAACTGGATTAGAAACAGCAGATTAAAAGAAGACATGCCACACCATCCTGTCATTCCAACCTAACAGCTGCATGTTTAGGGGATTTCATCTAAGTAAAAAACAACCTGAAAAACACAAATGTATGTACTGTGCCTCCATCCCAGTATGCTATCAAATAGTGCATGGAACTACATGTTTCATGTCAAGACCGCAGAGCACAATTAAGCACTCCAGAGTTTATACAGCAGCAGTGATCCACACAAAGCTGCTGTTTTAGAACCATGCACATGAGTAAGCCTCAACAGCTACGGGAATTATTTACCTCTCATCTGACTATGGCACTACACACCCCAAACTCCCACAATAGGTTTAAATCAGAATCAAGAGTTTGCCTGTGCTTTCAAGCTAGCAGCCAGAAAGTAAACACTCCCAGAAATAAACACTCCATTTTTCACAGTGAGGCTGCCTACCTGTCAAGAACATTGTAAGCACCTAGATACAGACACTCCCCTTTTAATACTAATACTGTCCCCTCACTAATCAGTAGATTAGCTGATATTTAATTGCAGAAATACTTCATTGTCCCTTGAAGACCTGTAATGATTTTCCCTTCCAGGCTAAAGAAGTGGGGAGATAGAGGGGAAGGCCAGTCTTTGTCATAGCTTCAAAGTTTTCCAGACAGTAAGGCAAGGGGGACCACCTCACCCACGAACTGTTTGCTCCTCTCAGTAACATGAAACAGCATGTTCTGTCAGCTACAGTAGCTTTTACTTAGTGAAAACAATTCTATCAATCCCACTGTGCCTCTCCAGCTTTAAGTCCAGATCAGTTTGGCAAGCTTTAATTTAGTAGTCATGTGCCAAACACTGTATACATGACCATCAATTTATCTGTAAGCCTACTGCTTTTGTAGCTTTTCCCCTTTTCCCAATCACTGTGACAAATAAATACAAAAAAGGCTTTCGCTGAGAAGTGCTGACAAAAGCTGCTTTCAGCAAACAGTTATCTACTCACATTAATGGACACACAGCAGATGTGTACCAGGTAAATAAATACTGGCAATCTGCTGTCTCGTGAAGGAATTCAGGGATGCCTTCCTTTACTTCTGGATTGCAGTGGAAGAAAATGGTTGAAGACACAAACTTTGATTTATCTTTACCACATCTGGAGTCAGATGAAAATATGACATCCAAATCATCATCTACAATGAGAAGAAAAAATAGTTTACTTCCTTGGGAACAGTGTGTAAGCACTAGACCCTGGAAAAAAAAAAGTAGCTAGCTAAAGGAAATCATTGCTTATGCCATATGAGCACAGGTGAAAACAGGAGATGAAAGTCTTCTCCTTGCACTGTTTTTACGAAGTCTTCCAACTTCAAGCCTTTCAGTCTTCAAGGGTCAAGTCCTAACTCCTATTAAAGCCATATTTGCAACTGAGCTTCCACAGAAAAAAAAAAAAAAAAAAAAAAAAGAAGAAACCTAAATTATGCTAGACAGACTTTGGATAGCTCTACAGAAATGGATTAGCATAGATGCTGTCAACCAAGAACCATTTTCTGATGAAGCAATTCACAGAGTGTCAAAGCAATTCTGTCTGGTGAGCGCACACTTACCATCAACATAATATTTGGCATTTCTGGCAGAACCAACTCTCCGAACACGCCGTTCATTGGTTTTCACCTGGCAGATGTTTGCTCCAAAGCATTCTGGGGAACTTGAGTTTGTTATACCAGAAAGGTGTATTTGATACACGTATTGATCACCATTTGCCCGTACATCACCAGAAGCTGTGTACAACCTGAGGAAACAGAGGAAAAATCTATTCTTAAGTCTAAATTCACAGGTTGGGGCTATTCCCAAGACTGGCAACAATGGTAGAGATGCCATCACTGGTTGATTCCAGAGCATGCTGAGTGATTCAGTAACCAGAAAAGATGCAGGACTGTGGCTTGCTCCTTGAAGTAGAAGTAAGGATTATATTTAGCAGAAAGCAGATTTTTCCAGCTATACTGCCCTCAATGTGTGAGTGAACATGTAAATACCTTCAAAGGTTTAAGATAGTATGAAGACAAAAAAGTGATTCAGTGGTTCATACACACCGACTGTGAGATCCACCTGGTATGCTCTGCAGCTATGATAAATGGCACAGGTTAGCTATCTTCTCCAGAAAGGTAACTAGTTCTACCATTCTGTTGTTTTGGGGTTTGTTTGGGTTTTTTTTTACTCACTTGGAATAAACATCCCCTAAAGAAAAGTTTTTCCCAGTTGCAGGATTAATGACTGTTCCATTCACCACCTCTACCTCCTGCTGCTTCACAGCACAAGCTGCACGTGTGTCCCACGTGATGTAGTAAGCACAGTTTTCTTCATCAAACCTACCAAATAAAAGATAGAGCTGATGATTCCAGGAAAGAGTAACAAGTTTTTACCATCTTGAGAAATGGAAAAGACAACTGTTAACCCACATGTGACAATGTCCTGCCTAAGTATCACACCTAGAGTAAGCTAAAATAGTTAAGCAGCACTCAAAAAAAAATGGATTATATTGGATTTTTCTGCAGTTTCATTATTTTAGAGGACTTGGCTGCACCTGAATTTTCTACTGAAAATTCCAGGATTCCCATGGTGTATCAGAGGGTTTTATTGATATATTTTAGCTAGTAAACACATCAGGCTGCTTTTCTGCAGCATGTTAAACCTGCCTTTTATTTAAGCAGGACAAGAGGTATAAGCTAATATCCTGCTTCTGGCCACAACAGGGTAGTATTTTTGCAGTCGCCAGAAAGGACCATGGCCAGGAGCCAGAGGTTATTCTATACCAGCTCACATCATTGCTAGGGACAGGGGGAAGGACATCTTTTCTAGGGAGAAGGGGTCCCTCCTGGGCCAGCATAGCATGGCAGAGGAACCCCAGTCATGTATCATTGTCTTGTTCAAATCATTCAGCTCCTTCTTGTACCCTCTGTCATTGGTATTGTTGCTGATACTGTTTCTTTTCTTATCTCATTTGTTTCCAGTAAATTGTTGTTATCTCAACCTGATCTGTGCCTTTTGTGCCTCCATGTCCCCTCTCCAGTCCTTGGAAGGGGAAAGGGGGGAACAAGCAGTGTGTAGTTTCAGTGGGAGCACTGAATTAGAGAATAGCATTCCTAAACTATGACTGCTAGTCAGACTTTGCTGCCTAGTTCTTTGACTCACACAGAGCATTTTGTTCAGATTTCCAATTCTGCAAGTAATATAGTGTTAATAATATCAAGACAAAACAAAAAGTCCTCAAGCTTTCTTAGTATTTGTGATCATGCATATATACCTTATTTTAGAGAGCTTCTGGTTAAATACACAGTATTGAGGCAGAAATAAACCATGCTTTATTAGCTCAATCACTTACCTGCAAAAAATATTCTTTAATATACAGATTACATTCTTTAATATACAGAATGGTTGTACAACGACATTGGCTACCAACACTGAAAACAACAGCATCCGCGCCATTGTCAGCTCTAATTCAGAAGCAGAATGCTTAGATATTTTTCCCAGAAATTTTAGGATAAATACAAAATATGATGTTTATGAAAATGAACAATTGCACAAACTCCAGAAGACCCTATGCCTTGCAAGTACAGACCATGGATATTTTAGGTACTGTCCAACAGAGCAGAGAGTTCCTGTCCTGAGATTTAAGAGTTTACTAGAAAGGTACAAAAGAATCAGCCGTGAAGATCAGTGGTATGTAAATTTATTACTCACCTCTGCAGCATGGGCATGCCAACTGTTTTTGCACATTTCAGTTCTATAATTGTTGTTACTTTCTTATTTTTCCTACATTCTTGCCCACTGGAATAACTAATATACAGTGTATCACCTAGGAAAAAAAAAGGTGACAAAAGGTTTTTGTAAGCAGCTGTCAGAAATTTCCTTTGCTCCTTTGCCCTCTCACAACTATAGAATCACAGATTGGCTGAGGTTGGAAGGGACTCCTGGAGGTTATCTGGTCCAAACCCCCTGCTCAAGTGGGGTCACTTGGGGCCAGCTGTCCAGACAGGAATATGTCCAGACAACCTTTGAATACCTCCAAGGCAGGAAATTCCACAACCTCCTTAGACAACCTGTGCCAGTGTTTGGGTATCCTGACTGTAATAAAAGGGTTTCTTGATATTCAGATAGATAATTCATTTCTTAAAGCTTTAATGACAACACTGTTTATTTGCTTCAATGTTTTCTCATACCTTAAACGTCACATTCTGTTTCCATTTTTAAACAGAAGATTCACTGATAAAAATATTTCAAAATAAAGGCTTCAGCATAATTTAAAAACTACTACAGCCAGGCTGTAAGATTTAAACCTTTAATCTCTAGCTCTCCACAGGAACAAAAAGTAACTCTACCTGTCACGTTCAGCTTCTGTGTATGAACAAGTCCAAGAACTTGAACATCTCCATTGTAGCTTTTCCTGCAAATACTGGCTCTTTCAGGGCAGCCTGTGGGTCCCTCGTGTACTCTCTGACAGAGGTTCACATAGTACCTATACAGAATGTGGTAGACAAAACTTATTTAAAATTCATCTAGGCTAAACTGAAGCAGTGATACACAAACTTTAGAATCTTCATGGGGAGCTACACAGGTTGCAAGAAACTAAATCTCAAATTAGCTGACATACTAAAACATGTACTAAGGTTTGGCAGATTACTTCTAACTATCATGGTTATATGAAGTGTTAAGCACTGACAGTTTTAAGACACTGAGCAGGGACTAGACAGAAATGCTATGCCACATTAGAACTGTACTGCTAAGCAAGCTCCTCCCTGTGAGTTGCTCATTACTCACGAGTTCCCATTGTGGAAAAAGATCCATGATCCTGTCAGGGAAGACAGCATTCTCAAGTCATATGTTCTGTGTTTTTGGACAAACTTGCACTCCATTTTCTTGGGAGGACAAACAGCTTGAGTCTTCCATTCAAATGTCACAGCACAACCAAGAGTCTCGCTGAGAAGGTATGGGCTCCCAACACCAGCATTTTCATCACATGTAAAGATAATCGTAGATTCCTTTCTTGCAGTTGCTATAAGCGGAAAGGTTGGAAAAAAAGAAAAAGCATATTTTACAGGAGGCTTGCAGGCATGTATGGATTTTTAGTGCAGATAAATCTCTGTGTTAGCGAACACCCTTGTACATAAAGTATAGGAAGTACTTACTGCTACTACAGAATCCCCATTTTTCATCTCCCTGGTAGTTTTCAGTTGTAGCACACCATGGCCTATTCTTCCCTTCTGTAATACATTCCTCATAGGTCTTCCCTTGGTATTTGAAGGGGAACACACAGAGCTCTCCCTTTTCAGTTACTGAGAAGGAAAGGTATAATCTCAGAACTACACACAGTAGAATAGAGGCATATCCATATTCAGAACCTTATTCAAAGCCTGTATTTCAATACTAAAGAAAGGTCAGTGGCAGAGAACAGAAATACTGAAACATTGAATTTAAACCCAATTAGAAAACCAGATGTAGCATACAATTAGCTACAATTATCCCTACAGAAAAGTTGCACTGTCTCTTCCAGGGAGATACATGTTGATGTTGCAGATTAGTATGACGCTTGTGATTTAGCAAAACTGTGTGTTTCTATTGCTGCATGTGAAATCTATGTTGCTTCCTCCTGTCACAACAAAACCTCCTATTTTAAGGGAAAAATATCCTGACAAGTTTTGAACATAAAGAATGGGCCTGCTTTGATCTCACCTGGAGGGCACCAATCACCTCCTGTATATTGCAAGATGACTGTTTCATCCTGGTGGCTATAGTCCATTCTCATTTCCTTTATGTTTCCAAAAGATGACACACCACTTTTAGATGTCAGACACACTGCCCCATCTCTGCATTTTCCCTGGGGCAAGCCTACACTGCACACACCAATGTGGTAATTGTTAGATCCAGAAAATACCTGTGTAGACAATCAGAAGCATCACAGTAAGTCTAGAGTCAATACTTACAAAATCACACAAGTGTTTCATAAAACCAAGTCTCAGGCAGCACTTGCATAGTGAAGGAGGAAAAGATAACTAATTTTGCAAGTCTGGCCTTCCTTAATATGACAAAACTGCAGATAAAGCACACAGGACCATAGATAAAATATGTTCAGCAGACCTGCTGAAGATTCTGTCAAAGGTGAACATTTCTCATTCCTTTACCCATCACTGTGTCCATTAACTTCACTCTCAAAAACATTAAAATGTTATACTCTCTAATATTATTCCCTCTGTCAGAAGCCAAATAAGTATCAATACTGACCACAGCACATTTCAGCCTTTTCTTGCACAGAATGCTTAATAGAAACCCTTCCTGCAGTTTCAAAATGTTGATAGCAATAGGCAATTATAAATAAAAAAAAAAAAAAAATAAGTGACACACCACAAGAAGGCATTACCTCGAATGATCTTCCAGAAAGGCTGGTCAGGTTAAATGTATAGTGTAGTTGTTCATCAATCACAGAGCAGCCCAAAGTTTTCACTTTATCAGGACACACAAGTGGAGTTTCCCACTCAAACACAAATGTGCAGTCAACTTTCCTTATCATCTTTGGCTTACCCTGTTACCAAAGAACACAGGAAGACAATATTTAATTTTTGGAGTTTGTTGCTGTTTCTGCACTTTCTCCCTTCCCCAGCAGTTAATCTCAGTTACTACCGTGCCTAGAGTTCATTGATTGTAGGACAAACATCATATTATAACCAGTACCAAAAAAGCTTTCAAGGGAAGTGTATTCTACCTAGCTCCAGAAAACAATCAAGATACATAAGCTTTCTTCTTAATTACGGTTGAGATTTTGATGTTTAGCTCAGTTGCAAGCAGCAGAAGAATGAGAGAAGTGCTTCTTGATGGCAGAGAGCATTAAGAAATTTCACTGAGTTACGGTTTAGAGAGAATACTGTTTACCTTATCATGTTTTAAACTAAAGTATTAGTATGCATAATATTCAGAGCTGCCTCAAGTTTCAACTCATGCCCTATGTTGATGGAAAATGGTTTCATGATCTTCAGTATGCTCTAGTTTGACAAACATATCTAAGTGCTTCTCTACAGTTTTTTGAAGCATTAAAAAAAAATCAGGAAGTGTTAGTTTCACATCACCACACAAACTCAATTTAGTGTTCTGGTGTAGACACAAAATAAAAACATAAGTAACTAAATGCAAATTTTAAAAGTTTTGTGTGATTATAGAAAAGGTTACAGCATAGGGGGAACACTTCACAGTAATACCTGTACAGTTAAACTGGTTCTTGTGTTAGCTGGAGGTACAAGTACAAACTTTAGGATCTAAACAAGGTGCAATACAGCATTAAGTTTAATGACAGCAATGAATTATCACTACATTACTTCTGTGGAATCTGACGCTTGAAATCATCAGAACCTGTTACTCTCAAACTTAAAGTTCACGCACTCAGTAAAATTTTGGCCAGTCAAGAAAACAAATGATACTTCTTGAAGAGAGTCTGTTCATACATTACAGAAACAAATTCTTGACTCAGTTTTAAGCAAAGCTAACACTGGTTACTACCCACTTTCCATTACACTCCAATATCAACATTAAGTTTAATAGATGTCTTACCAGACTAGTTCCTTGGCTGCAGTGAAATACAATAACAGAAGTATAGTTCAATCCGTTGTTTATCTGACAAGGAGTAGTGCTGTTGTAAGTGATGTAAACTTCATTTACTGCCTTATTGAACTGGGGAGGTTCAGTAACACGACCAATATCCTACACAAGCAAAAATATGTATTAATAGAATTACAGGACACACCTAGATTCCAGATCAGCCCAGAGATTCAGATCAATTCAGATTCATCTATTTGATTTACATAGAAGCACAACTACTGCACTTTCGAAAACTTGCATTCTGTAGTCAAAGAACAGCCATTACCTTTCAATACTAATAAAACACAAGTTGAGTGACTCAAAACAGTTTTTCACTGAGCTTGACAAAAGCCAAGGAGTTTCTGCCTCTTAGAGGTAGAATCTTCTTTACATCAATGTGCCAATTTACCAACACATCACTTAAAAATAGCATTAAGAATGGAATAAGATCCCTAGATGACTATGGAAAATAATCACAGCTTTTTATGTCTATCTTCTAGGGCTTGCAAACAAGTCCTGAAAAGAAAAAGCTGAGCTCTCTCAAGGTAATGACACAGACAAGTTAGTCAATCCTCTGTAACAGGCTTGCTATTTATGTAGTTGTCAAGTTCTTACATGAAAGACCTAAGTGCATTTTGAAGCATACTAGCATCCAGACTGCTTCCAACTGTAACAGGCTATCACAAGATTAATTAAGCCACAGAATGGCTACGACATTCTGCTTCCCAGTATCCATATTTGGCACACAAATTCTTTTCCACTACATGAAAAAAAAAAAAAAATCTCTGTAGCAATTTTTAGATTTGTCACTGTATTTAATCTTCTGACATCCAAAAAAGACCACTGGGGTTCAGTATAGGAAAATACTTCTTCATAGGGAAAAGCAATAAATGGGAACTTTGCAGAGGAGATTTTGATTCTGCATTCCATTTCTTTAATCCACTGTCAAGCCTCTGGTTCAAATCAGGTCTCTACGCAGGGATACTATATTAAACTATTAAGGAAATGCACATTTCAGTAATTCTTGGCAAAATACTTACTATTGGTGATGCATTAACAGGAACCATGCAAACAGCTGCTCCAGGTGGGCAATTGACATCTTTGATAGGATTGAGAGGCTCACAAATGTTGATGTAGAAATCTGGAGAAACATCTGTAGTATCTTCATCCACAAATGCCTCATAATACCCAGTGCGATGGATCAGAGGAGACAGGTCAATAATGGAACTGCCATTCATTACGGAGCACTTCACCTACAAGAAGGCACATTTATTGCTCTTCTTCTTTTATTACTTGCTTTGATTAATTGACAAACATCTTATCCTTCTTGGGGCCAGAAGCATGGCTACATTTAAAAGTTTCAAATGTAAGTAAAGCAGCATTTGTTATAATTTTTGTTTGTCTATAGATACTAAGCACCTACAAGCAGCATATGAAAAGCCTTCATCATTTAAGCATTCTTATGGAATGGTGTCCCTATGAGAACAACACCCAGACAAGGCTCTACCACACATACTCCAGAATACATAGTCACTATGACTTCAGATCAGGCCCCATGCCTTCCTCTCCTCATCTCCAGCACCTCCAACAAATAAGCCTGGTTATAACAACATTACAACAATGTAAAGTTAGAGTATTTCAAGTTGATGGCGTGAGTACTACCTCTCCTCAGAACCAATTTCACACACTCTTAATGTGCATAAACCTACTAAGAGTCTATGAGGAATTTGAGAAATCTATTTTTCTTTAGATATTGGAAAAGAAGCAACTAACAAAATTACCATTAAATTTCAGGACAAATAATCATTGTTGCTACCTAGATGATATCACACTGAAATAGCTTGGGTCACTGTGAAAAAAGGGATCAGAAGAAATCTTTCCCTCAAGGAATTTAAAATATCCTGCTATAATATCTAACCCCCCTCAGAAATTTTAAGTCCCATGAGCGTTTTCTGCAAAAGTAATTCTTACCTCTTCTTCACAAGCCAAAGAAGTATGCCAAGAGAAGTAACTAGTGCACGTCTGCTCGTCAAAAGAAACAAAAACAGGCCGGCTCTCATCTCCAGCATCAGACTTGCATACAAAGCTAAAATAGCTTTTATGCTTCAGTGCAGGGTCTGCAGGGCAAGGATCTCCATCTTCATAGACAAGCTTTAACACCTGATCTTCATAACTTAAAGTTTTACTCTGTTTTCCAGCATTAACTGGTTTTTGGCCACCTGTGATACAGACAGCTAAAGTGGAAAAAAGAAAAATTAAGAAAACAGATCAAGTCTGGCGCAACTGCCCTCAAAAATTGCACCATACAACATAAACATCAGGAACCTTAAGATTTTAGCATCACTTTAATTTTCCTAAGAAAGAACTGCTTTGCCACACCATCCTGAGTTGCCATTAAACTGAGCTGAACTGCACTGATACAAAGACCAAATATTGCCTTTATTACTTCATCAACCAGCTGAATGTACTGCACCTATACATGCTTAAGCAGCTACAGAGCAGTGTTTTGTTATCACTTCTCTGAAAACCAAGCAATTAACACAAAATGTCAGATTATATATAATTTTATTAAGATGTCTCTTAAAAACCAAATAAATCCAATATTTTCTTCTAACTCCAGGAAAAAAATTTCATGACAAGAAATATTCCTATTTTAGCATCTAAGATGCTTAAGTATTATTTCATATTCAATTTGACAGAAGAGCTAGTAATTCAACCTGCAATAAAGCAGTCATAAAACCAATTAAGGAAGCAGAAAGTTAACTTCTACTGATGTTTCAGAAGTACCCAGAACAGAAAGCTAGAAAGAGGATTGGCAAAGGTGTTTGAAGTGCAGACACAAAGCCCAGTACAGATGTATTGCAGCAATGCATCCCTATAAAGTTCACTCCAGCTGGAAGACTGTAGTGTCTCCATTTTCACAGCATTAAAGACATGCAGTAGAAGCAAACTACATTCCTGCCCTCATGTCCATTCATTAGGAATTAAAGGGACTGAGACTTGAAGTGAAATCATGTGAATGGTGTTGGGTAAAATATATGGCCTCATTTCCTAAAACAGCTTTAGGTTCTTTTCCTAGTCAGTACAGCCACCAGCTGCTCCCTTCACTCCTTCTGCATTTGCAGTAAAACATCACATTTTACAGTAAACTTGAGCATAAGCATTTCTTTTGGTTACCCTATAGTCAATGATTACAGTACCAGAGAGGATAAGTTGCTTACCAGCTCCATTAGCACATGAACTTTTAACTTCAGCACAGACATTCAACTCAATTATTCTGTTGTGTGAATCACTGAGGGTATAGCCAGACTCTCGCTTTAATGATGTCAAATCAAAGAGATGGCCTACAGAGAGATCAGGGAACAATTTAATCTCTTCTTCTGATTCAAAATCAAGATACTTCTTTGTATTATAAGCTTTCAGTAATTTAATTTAGTAGGAAGGTTAACCAGACCCTATTTGCCTGCTATATTAGAAAGGGAAACAGTTACTTATTCACATTAACAGAGGAAAAACTAGTTCTGAACTATTAACTATTTATGTTCCAAGTGACATTGCAATACAAGAGATTTCTACCATCAGTAAGCTTGTTAGTCATTATCCAGAGGATGTACCATACTGCCCTTTACTAACGAAGTCCCTCAAGAACACAAACACAGTAGTGCTGCTTCCAGCAGCCTCCTCCACATACAAAGGCCTGAGGCCTCCTCTTTACCTGTTGCAGGATTGGTTACCCGACAGTCGTTTTGCACATTGCTTTTAAGAGGACATGCAGCAGCAGTGAACCATAGGAAGGTATATTCACAATCTTCAATGGCAGTTATAAGTGTTGGCTTTGATTCCTAAACACAAAACAGTGGAGAGAGCAACATCTCTATAGAGTGATAGTGTAAGATGCCATGCCAACAGGTTTATCTCTGCAGCCTGTAGCTGAGCTCAGTTCAAACACCAGTTCTAAAACCTGACAGATCATGATGGTCCAGTAAATTAATCCAAGGACACAGTATTTAACTGTGATTATTTCAAATATACAACAATACAGAACCATTATGAGGAGAAATAAAATTACTAAGAGGAGAGCTAAAGGTAGCCTAGGTCAATAGAAAATCCAAAAGGCAATTCAAACCTCAAATGGAAGAGTACTTAATGGCAAGGCATACAGATGTGCAAGAGTTAAGAGCCAGTAGCATTATTTACTACTCGAAACACTTCCCAACCTGCACTACATTCATCTTCAACATGTAAGCAGACTATCTGAAGCTATTACAGATGACAAAATTTGTGCTAATAGAGTTTACAAAACAATCTCTTAAAAATTGCTCAGCATCTAAAATTCAAGTACTTATAAGTCCTTCTGCTTGCATGAACACATAAAATCCCAGCAGAAGGAACCCACTTACAATTCTGTTTTCATCACACTTGAGGCGCAATATTGTTGTTTTCTTCCGAATTTTATCTGGACACTGATCTCCATTAACATATTTCAGGATAAAAGTGACATTTTCCCAACGAGGACCATCAGCCACTTCCCCAAGACTGGTACATTTTGTACCCTCAATGAGGGAGGCAGCAGCATCAGAAGGGCAGGAACCTATACAGATAAACAAAAATTGCATTATTACTCCAAATGTTAGTAAGGTGTACTTTCCGGGAACGAAACTCTACTTTCAGGTATCTCATGGCTGATCTATCTCCAAGGCATTGTCCAAACCATACTCATTGGGATGCATTTTCCCCAAAAATTACAAGTAGCAGCAACTGTTTCACTTCACTGAAGATCATGCAGAAAGTAGTGGCAGCTACCACAGGGGAAGTAGACTACTACAGAGTGGAAGGCTACAGTCTGGCCTTGCACTGCACAAAACATCAAGTCAGTCAGAAGATGCCATAGGGAAATCCGGAACTGATTATTTTAATCTTTAAGAGCTATAGTAGACTTTGGATAAGGACTGAAGAGCTAGAGTGCCAAAGTTATCAAAAGAAGAGCTGCTAGTGAATCTCACCCACTAAGCAGATGGAAATCAGGCTCACCATCTACCTTTCCCTCTGGTGCTAAAATCACATGACTGTCTCTGCATACTTTGCTTTGTGATTTATTTCACCAACAGTACTGTCCTACCACTTGCCTTCCCTAGCTATAGGAAGAATATATTTGCATTTTGCACTTACGTGTAGCACTATATGGTACTAAGGGCCTGCAGACATTAATATAGTATTTCTGGGTAGTAGCAGATATAGCAATGGCCTCCCAGTTCTCTCTGTGTCGCGTCAGGGACGAAAAGTCATAGAAATTTCCTTCGTCATCCCTGTACAAAAGATTAAAAGCATGTAAAATAATTAAGCACTTTAAAGTTGCAATTCTTAAGTCACTAAGTAATTTTAACCTGATAACTCTAAGCAGAGTATTACTCTGGAACAGAAGTCTGCATCAGACACAGTGCTCCCCCAGAAACTTCAAATCAGCAGAGGGATAATATCACTGCACCAGCTATCCCCACAGAAACTGCCCACATGCACACAGCTCTCAGCCAACGCAAGAGTAATTTCAGCTTTTAATTCAAAAGCATGTTGGCTTTCAGTGCATGGCAAGCATACACACAGTTACAGTCCACTGTTTTACCTCAGGGTAGAGACCTATAATGAGGCCAGAAGTCTAAATTCTGGGCCAAATATTAGCCACATTTGACCCCACATCCAATCTTAATGAGCTAATACTTGGTTGTGACAGATATAAACGACATTTTTCCTGAAGCACTGCTTGGTTTGGAACTTGAAGTTCCAAACAGACAGTTGTAACCTTATTTAAATTAGCTGTTGTTAAATAACAACCTAGCATACTCAGCATTCAACCATCAATAAATACATACCCAACAGTTCCCTTTTATTATTTCCCAATAGAATCTCAAAGTTGTTTTTTTTCCCAATTAAATTAGTTTTCAGAAGCACAAATTGCAAAAGTTATTTTAAATATTATGCATTGGCACTGAATGCTACATTAGCTAGTCAAAAGACAATAGTTAAAGGGGCAGTGTTGCACTGCATTGCAAGAAGGCTGTATTTGTCTCTCTCTACATACAGCTCCATTTTAATTTTGTGGAAACAACTTACTTGTAGGAGCACTCAGTAGATTTAACAGGTGGGCAAGCATACTGAGTATGCCATTCAAACATGTAGGTGCAGTCTGGAGTTTCCTTCAAAAATACAGGCTGAAAGAACACAATACAAAATTAATTTGCTTTCTCATTGAGACACATTGAAACAATGAAATGTCTCAGTCATGCTTCAGGAAGATCCAAGAACACACATTATCTTAGAGCCACACTATGCCTCTGACCAGCTAAGCATGGCTTCTCCCAAACCTGAGTTTATCCACATGCACACTTCTGATAAAAGGGCAGCCATTAGGAATTGCTGCCTCCCCAATGAAATAAGAAAAGTAATTCTAGACACCATTGTTTAAGAATAGCAAGGGAAGCACAAGTCAGACAGATACTAAAAGCAAGTAACCAGCTTATTTTAGTCTGGCCATGTAATGCCTGTTTTCCTGCACATTCAACCTTCTACGTTTTATTTCTTACAAAGAAACAGCTGTTATTTATGGAAGAATATCCCTTCCCAACTTCTCCAAAAGCTTTGGTAATGACAGACGTCCCTTAAAGGAACAAGATGCACTGATCTTCCTGGGCAATGATAAAGGTACCTTCCATAAACAGGAGATTCAAAACATTCTTCATTTTTTTGTCCCCTCACAGGACCTTTGAATCGCTTGTCTAATCAGTAAATGATTAGGCATGTACATGTTCTTCACCCTAACCTTCCATACTTTAAAAAAGAGGGCAACTCTGGAAGACAGTATGTACAGGAAGCATGTTTTGAAACTAACCTCAGATGTAGTCTTGTCACAATAGAATAATATAGCAGTTGATCGTTCATATATTTTATGACATTTTTCTCCACTGGTGTAATTAATCATTATTAGACCATTTCTGAAAGTCAGTTTGTCTGTACGTAAGCCTAGAAGTAAAGAGTTGAAAAAAGTCAACAGCTACAATAAACACAGCTGCAGTAATACCTCTGAAATGCACAATTTCAGAGGTATTAATAAACAGCAATAAAATGCACAATTAAAGAACAGATAGACAGACCTCAACCTTCCTCTAAAACTTGCAATCCAGTTATTGAGGGACTACTACTCCAGCACAGTAAGGCTGAGCTCATTCATAATTGAGTGTCAAGGTAACTACAGGTTTGACATTTTATCTGCACATTGAGCAAAAGCAGTGAGGTGTTTTATCTCATTAGACGTACTAGATTAGCAAGAACCCTTCTCCTATTACACCCTGGTTAATCTTCCCGTTCCATAAATTTGTTTAGGTAAGTACAGTACCTGCTACTTTTTTGAAAGTGTGGTCCATCTTCTTTACTTGACACGATGCAACACTGTGACCCTCTATACTGCAAGGTTCTGTTATTTCTCCACAAACTCTGAAGTAGTAGTCATACTCATCTGTACTCACTTTGATGTCTTTTTTGGAAAGTGGTTTCAGGTTAAAAATGTGACCATACCTTGGATCTGTCACCTGGCAATCTTTTCCTTTAAAGAGAAATTAACAATTTAAAATACAACTTAAGATCTATTAGCCTTGCCAAATACACTGGGGACAATTACGGCTTACTGGACAAATAAGGCCACAAAACTGAGTAGTTTCTTTAAGGCAGTGACACTGAAGAACCATCTTACTATAAATGGCACATTTCTTTTATAACTGACACTAAAGCAAGATAAAAAAGTCACACTGTAGTTCAAAAACTGCCTCAGAGTGGTCTCAAGTTCTTCCTTCAGCTGTGCTGAAGGTTAAGTACAAAATCAGAGATACTAAGTCCAGAACTTGCTTAATTATCTGGAAAGAACAACAAGGTCACAAGATCAAAGCAAAAGGTGTCCTAGATGTCTGTCTTGTATCTTCTTTTAACACCTCTGAAGTTTGCTGAGTTAAGAAAATAATCAGTCATAGGAAATACTTACTCCAGCTTACAAATCTACAGAGATGCATATAAAAGTAGGTTTAGGAAAATTCTAGTTTCATGAGTCTCATTAGCTGATATATGTCAGTGACTTTGCTGTTGATCAAGTCCTCAGTTTTAAAGTGACCCTTTGCTCAATATTCTGAAGCTTTTTAAAAAATCATCAGATTGTATCACTTGAACATTATGCTCTTCTCAATCATACATGTTGGTGCCCAGCTAAAGATATCAGTTTTACTCCTTCAAAACCACAATTTAGTCACCAGTGTCCTGCACAGTGACTATGTGCTACAGAGGAGCAGTTTGTGAATATTCCTCATGCCATGTCAGATCATCAGCAGTTTCAATAATGTCTAGGACCATTGTGATAGATCCTTTATAGGAGGTCCAGATATTTTATAAAGAATTATCTACAAGCTGCAAAACAAAACCTACAAAGGCAGAGAAGATGCCTACACACTCAATCTTCCATCTAGGAGACAATCAAGTACCAGAACAAGAACTTGTGATTTCTTGTTGCACATCCTGGAGTCAAATACAAACTGAGACTCCCCCACTAGCCTCTCCCCCATTGTCTAACTAGGGTCAAGTTTAGTCTTTCTTCCAGTCTTTAGTGAGGGACAGGGAATTACTTGCCAGGCGAATCAACTCCGTTTTCATGATACCTAATGCTTTAATATTTACTAGCAAGTCTGTCTGTGATTTAACAAGAGAGTAATAATGCTGTTTTGATAAAGTATTGTAGTACAGCCTCTTTCCCTAGATAGGCAAGTACATTTGTCTGTCATCCTAACTTGTACTTTTAACATTAAATAGGGTTTGTTGTTAGCTTAAAGCTCAGAATAGACATTCCTCCACAATACTTTTTACATAAAGATTCGCAGGGCAAGAAACCAACATAGTTTCATTCAAGTATTTATAACTTGTACAGTTTGACTGATACTTTAAATCTCAAATAACTACTTACCTTCTGCTTTGTGAACAGGACATGCTGCCAAAGTCCTCCAAACAAAGACAAACTCACAGTCATTCTCTTGCTCCAACACTGGTGATCCCTACAGAAAAGAGCCATATGAAGGAGGCTTACTAATAATTACACTGCAAGTCTCAAAACATACACACGGCGCTTTTTTTTTTTTACTGCAGTTGCACAGTTTAAAGTCTCCACTATCAAATTTCAATATTCATGTTCAGCAAAGAGCTTCTTTTGGTGGCTCACAGGATTCTATGATAGTTCACAATTGTGTTCTACAGGTTCAGTAAAACAGACAGCTTTTTCAAGAAGAGACAAGAAAAAAGTATTTTACTTTGTAGAACCAGTCTCTCCATTTTAAGAGAAGCAAACACAGTCTGTTTTGGTACAAGCACTAAAATCCTCATTAATAGCAAGTAGAATAGAAAATTACCGTTGTTTGATCACACTGGAAGATTATACGTGTAGAATAACGCTGATTATCTTTGCATGTGTCACCATTCAAGTAGATAATGCTTAACGACCCATCAGTAGCAGCCTGGGGGTTTATCTGAATGACTCCAAGGTTCTTGCTTTTATCAGTGTATTTCACACAAGATCCTATGGCACCACCTACAGGAAGAGAACTGGGTTTTAGTTCTTTGACAACTAGAGTTAAATTGATTGTAAAATAACATAACAGGGTAGCTTTAAGAGAGCTTTGAAGTAAACTGTCTCAAACTCCTGAAGCAGAACACAACACACACATATTCATCAACACAGTTAGAAACATTATGTACTTAAAGCCTTTGAGGAATATAACAAGTTACTCCTGCATACTCAAATCTTTCTAACTGCACTAATTTATCTGATTCCACAGACTTGTAGAAGACTACAGTACAGTTAAATACATTAAACTGGCTAGAAATGGAGTAAGACATGGCATTAGCTGCTCATTCTGGCTTCATTCAGTCAGAAGGCTTCAGCAACATTTGACTTTCTGTACTAGTTTGAGCTGGGTAGAGTTAATTTTCTTCACAGTGGTGAGTATGGGGACATGTTTTGGATTGGTGCTGAACACAGGGTTGATAATACAGAGATTTTTTGCTATTGCTGAGCAGGGCTTACACAGAGCCAAGGCCTTTTCTGCTTCTCCTATTATCACATGGCAAGGGAAGTTGGGGGTGCACAGGAGGCTGGGAGGAGACAGAGCAGGGGGCAGGTGACCCAAACTGACCAAAAGGATATTCCAGACCATATGACATCATGCTCAGTACATAAAGTGGGGAGAAGAAGGAGGAAGGAGGGACATATGGAATGATGGTGTTTGTATACCCAAGTCACTGTTACATGTGATGCAGCCCTGCCCTCCTGGAGATGGCTGAACACCTGCCTGCCCATGGGAAGCAGAGAATTAATGCCTTGTTTTGCTTTGCTTGTATGCCCAGCTTATGCTTTGCCCATTAAATTGTCTTTACCTGAAACCATAAGTTCTCACCTTCACCCTTCTGATTTTCACCCCAATCCTGCTGGTAGGGAAGTGAGCAAGTAGCTGAATGGGGCTGATTGCTAGCTGGGGTTAAACTTTATATCCTATCTTTAAAAAAAAAAATAAACTCACAGATCCTGGCAAATACTGCCCTCAATACAATTTTCCCAAATGCATTAATATACAACTCAATGAAAGAGTCCTGATAAGCATTAAGACTGCTCTTGATCTGCAAAAGTCTGTTTATTAAAACTCCTGATATATGTCACACAGGTCTGTGATATTTCTGTGATTAAACAGACAGGAGTCAATAAATCTTACTAAAATACCCAGGGACATCATCCTGACTATAAGGTCTTGCATCACAAAACACAAGTTAAGCGCTTGCCACTTGGCTTACCAGGACATCCAGTCACGTAGGGCAAGGGCTTGCAGACATTCAGGAAAAACGTTCGCTTTTTTGCTTCCTTTGAAGTGTCTATAGCAACCCATGGCTCACCCTCTTTGCTCAAGTCACTTAAGTCATACTCATTGCCAGCAGCATCTGGAAGAAATGCAGTAAGCTGAGAGAACTCAATACTTGCAGTAGAATTGGATTTGAATGATACCGGTTTCATTGACGAATACACAATTCAAAATAATTTTCAGAATCACATTAGATATACATTAAGAGAATGTATTGTTGCCACAAAAACCTCACCATGCCAAATGCAGAACATAGTTCCCTTGACAGTTACTTCCCAAATGTAACTTCTCCACAATTCACAGGTGCACTTTTACAGGTGTCAATACTAAATTAACTAATTTCCTTCAGAGCTGGGCTGAAGCAGCATCAGTCACAGTAATGATTACATTTTTTCAAAGTAATTATCAGCTTTCTTGTGTATACCATAATGTTCTAAATTAGCTTCTTCCCCTGTTTTTCTAAGGTAAGCCTGCTTCAAACAACTTAACTCTTCTCCCACCCTACAACTCCTACAAAGGCTTTAAGTCTTATGTCTTCACTATAGGTATTCTTAAAACCCTCCACTGAGTAGAAGTTTGCTGTCCAGTTAATCCTTCCAACATGGGACAGAGCCCATCTAAATTCCAGGTACTTACCTGTAACCTGACAATCTACAGGAGCAGGAGCACAAGCAAGAGCTGTGTGAAACTCAAAAAAAGTATCATGGACGTCCAGCACGCTGTTTATCTCCTCACGCACAAACTTAAGCTCTCCAGGATATGAATCATTACAAATGAAAGTCACTCTGAACATGTCTGATGTTCCTATAAAACAAACATTTATCTACTAATGGTTCTGTTTGGAACATTTGAATTTAAGTTTCAGCTAATACTTCACTTCAAAATTTTCTAAGAGTTTCTTATTAATAGCTACTTCAAGTATAACACTACCTTACTGATTATGGGTTTTTAGCTGTAAATATGCAAGCCTTCTTCAGAGAGCTATGAAAAATTGCCTAGCAGTCACTATTGCCTCTACTAAGAAGAGACCAAAACACCTTGACACATTTCAAGAACATAATTATCTTCATTGACCTCTGCTCCCTATGTTCTTTGACATATATGAAGAAACAGAAACCTTTTAAAATATCACCAGTGGTAACAGCAGCTTTTAAATTGCATCACACAAAGTTTTGGGTTTGGGGGTTCTGTTTGTAAAATGTTCAGTGTAATGACTGCAGAACAAATAATATTGAGCTTATCAAAGCATTATATGTCAAGTTCTGTTTAATCCTCAAGAAGTGACAGAATTATGTCAGGGAGTAGTATTTGTCAGCAAAATGTTTCATAGTGTTATAAAAATTGTAGAACCTCTCAAAGTAAAATACATAAGAGTTTAATCACTGTTACATATTATGTACGAAAATGTCACAACTGAGAGAGAAGAGATAGCACCCCAGCAATTAAGCATGCCGAAGCATTTGAGGTTCCTGAATCCAAAACCCAGTTTTCCCAAGGGCTTTTGTTGTTAAGATGTCATACTCCTTTCTACAAAGCTCAGTTTCAGTATAATTGGAGAGCATCTAATATCAAAAAATAGATACACATTTTTCATTCATTTTACCTGCAAAAGAGACTTAAATTCATGAAGTAGGTGCACATGAAACATTAGAGCACTAATTCAAAAAATTCCATACAGAAGAGTATAAGCTTACTGAAAGCTAACCTTTCAGATATGAAACAACTTTAGAAAGCATTATCCATGAAACTGGAGCTAAAAGCTGTTATTTCACTAAGAAAAAGAACCTGAGTTAATTTTGTTTTCCTAATTCGACTATCCATTTCTCCATGCAAGGACCAGTATTTTTCATCTGCTAAGGAGAAAACCCTATAGTGTATTGAGTTACTTTCCTAGAGTTTTGAAATGCACATGTATTACTGAGCCATTACCATTCTGTGTAACTTCATTTCTTCCTAAAATTTCCATATGAGCCAGCTTGTTCAAGTAATTAATACCAAGCCACATAGACTTCAGTGCATGAACAAAAGAAAGAATGAAGACCACTCACACTAAGTTTTTACAATACACTGTGTATTTCCTGAACTCACCTGATTCCACACGAAGAGGACCTCTGTAAGTAAGAGTTAGAAACCCTTCACTGGATAGATAAAGGGTTTTGTCCAATTCCAGTGGCCTCAGAAGTGTCAGATTTTCTCTTTCACACCCAGCAGCTGTTTTGCCATTGATTTTACCACAATATGGCAAGTGTCCACAAATGTTTAGCTAGAAGTTTTGAAAATATGTAGATGTACATAGTATTAACTGCATCAGAAAAACAAGGTCCACATAGCCATTTATACATCAGTAAAACCCTTGTAAAGAACTATTTCAAACAACACACTTGTCTTGCACTGCAGAAATGACAGACTAGAATTCAACTATAATACAGTAAGAGTATCCTCAACCTTCAGATTACAGGGTCCACAAATTCTCCCCACTAGAAGTAAAGGATGTGGTTCAGCAAGTTTATTCTTGGCCAAAAGATACCAGTATGGTACTATCTGTGACAGCCTAGGATTAGTGACACAGGCAGATTACATTAAAAACACTGATATGGACAGACTAAATCCCTTTCTATGGTTTCCCTGTCAATTTCTTCAGAATTGGCAGATAAATTAGTAGTACACAACAGAGTCCATAAGGGGAAAATCACCTCAAAAAGGCAGCCTCAAAAGTGTGGCTACTTTATGTTCTCCAAGAATCAAAAGTTTAATGCTTTCAAGACCATCTAAGATGAATGAAGTTATCTTTCATTCCTTCATTCAACCACAGTGCTTTCCTGCTAACTCATACTTCCTAACAGAACTGAGTGAAAGCTGCACTAGATCACTATACAAGAAAAAAAAATGCAACAACAGCATTCATAATCAACATGTTGTACAGTCAAAATCCTTACCGAGAACGTTTTCCCATTGCCAGTAACCGTATACCCTTCCTCAGAAGCTAATGGCTGCAGGTTGAACAGAAAGCCAGTGTTTGGATCTCGCACAGAGCAGGACTGGAAAAAAATTACAACAAAATTATTTTCTCCTTCTGCTTTTCTTCTATTTATATTTTACCTCTAACTTGTTTCAAGAACCAAAGCAGGGATTTAGACATATTCCTACCCTGCAACCAGAACACCAGAAAACAGCTCTGGCAGTAACTTCATTCAATTCTTTTGTACATTTGTTCAATTCTTTTTGTCCACTAACATCATGCACACCAACATATTAAAGTGGAATTGAACAGATGGCGTCTATCATATTAGCTAAGAGCAAGGAAATTTTAACTGAGGGCTGTCTTCACACTAATGTGTTTATGTTGAGACCTGTAAAGCAGAAGCAACTGAGCAGATTTCACAGAATAATTTGCATTGGAAGGGACCCACAAGGATCATTGAGTCCAACTGTTTAATGTATGGCTCATATGGGGATCAAACCCTCAACCTTGGTGTTATTAGCACCATGCTCCAAGCAACTGAGCTAATATGAGGGTTTAGTGTGAAAAAAGAAAAGTCTCATCTGATGATCTGCAGAAAACAAGGACAATACATATCCATACATATAAATTCAGTTTTACTAGCAACAAAGCAAGGGAATGAAACATTAAATGAAGCATTCGAGAGGAAGTAAACTGTTCTCAAGAAAAAGCACCTGAATATTTTGGTCAGAAGTTAGACATTTCAGAAACACTTCAAAAATAAAGCAGTAAGATATCACAAGACTACATCATGACCAACTTAAGACTTCACTTTAGCTAGTTTTCTTCAAGAGCCATTTAAACAGAGCAATCAAGAATGCTAGAAAAAAAAAAAAAACATTGTACCTTGAGACTACAAATACGATTTACATTCTCCTTTCTCACCTGAGAATCATCTTTTGTTTCCTTGATTGGGCAAGCAGCCTCAGTCTCCCATAAGAAAGTGGCCACACAATCCAGAATAGCTATAAACCGTGGGCTGCTACTCTGGAAACAGATTGCAGAGGAAGACCAGAATAAGTGTAATAGCTAAGACTTTGTCATGTTTGAGATTCCCCCTTACAAGAAACTGTCAGGTTTTTCTAAAAGACTTCACTACAAAGGCACACAATTCCCACCCACTTCCCTCTCCCCGATTTATTTTGAAGGTCATCACTGAAAACTTGGTCTAGTTAAACATTTACCATGTGACCCAGCATTAGCCAAGAACTGAATCTGACATGCAAATACTCAGATTAAAGTCAATATTTAATCTAGACATGTATGAATAGATCTTGTCCCAGTCTAAGCTTTGAGAAGTTTTTGGGTATAATACATAGCCCATAATTAAAAAGAAAAAAAAGGCTAAAGTAAAGTAACAGAAACCTGTTAGGTGATGTAACAAGGTAGCAGAAATATTAATTATGTACACTTCACGTCAGTGTTTTCAGACAAAAGCAAAGCAGTTCGTAACTGCTCCACATCACAAATTTTTCACCACACCTCTTGAGCAAAAGATCATGTGGGTAAGGGGAGAGTAAGACCTGCAGATTCACAAAACCAGGAAGAACAAGTCTACACAAGCTTAAGTCTAATAATCCCCTCAATCTAAACTTCAGTATGTGGAGTTGTAGCCCCAAAAGCTCTATAGATTTAAGAATTCTAGCACCAACAATCTATGGAGAATTCAGAACCTAAGCCTGAGGATACACGTTACAATATTTTTCCACTTAAGAGTGTCCACAATGCTTGCAGTTTTAAGTACTTGTGTATTTTTCATGCTAATTAAACTAGTCCAAAATATTATTGTTCATCAAGGCTGTTAGTTTTTATCTAGTTCTTGTTTATGATAAAATACTCAGACACGTGGTTCTCTAGCATCTAAATCAGTTTTGGTTTTACCTCTCAATTTTAAACCCTCAAGAAGTCTCCCTTGTCACAAATCTGCTATACACTACACATCTTCATGTGGCTTCATGTTATAGGATGAGAAACCTGCTAAGATGAAATAACAACTGGAAGATAATTTGTCCTTACAAGAGTACCCCTGGAACACACAAAGTGGATGGTGGTGGTATAAGTAGTAGCCTTTCCATCAGCATTGATGCACATGGAGCCATTTCCATAGGTTAGAGAAACATGTCCAGGTCTTTCAATTACTAGTTCTTTGCTGGCAACACCAAGATTGCTAATAGAGGTGACTTCAGAATAAGAAGCCTAGAAATAAAGAAAAGCATGTCAATAACTTTTAAAAAATCGATACAACCAAAAAGAAGATACCTACTACAGTACTCTTGTACACAGGTTGAGATCTTTGAAGATAACAAAGGTATAGAGATACCTCTACATTTCTCTCCCATTCTGTATTCAAGTTTCACATATTTAACAGACAACCTCCACAACCACGTATGGTTTCATTTTTGTTGTTTTTATTTTTAGTACAATAAGGTGCTTGTAGTACCTTAGAACACCCATCTGCATCTCCCGGGCTACATAGCTTAGCAATTTAGGGAGGCCTATGTCTTCTGCAGTTGGTAGAATTTATTGTAGAGCTCTTTAAAACACCATGTGGAAGCCTCCAAGTGTTCTCAGCATTGACTTTAGGGATCTGCCATGCTTAGCTAAGGCTAAAAATCACTGACAGAAACTGAGCACTAGAAAGACAGTAGGTGCTACTACCAAAGTCTGAAGTTATTGTCAGTTCAACATAACTGGTGTTTCCTAGTTTTAAGAAACTACTTTAAGTCAATAGCAGCAACAAACTGAAGAATATACCTCCCAAAGAGCTGTTCACAGACTTCCGCCCTTTTAAAATTTTTTAACAACTCTTTAGATTGACCCAATTTGCTCACTTTTTACTCCACTATCTCAAGCAGTGAAGTAATGAAGCCCTAAAGTGTCTCTACAGGTAAAGCAAGCAGGCTTGCACAACAAGGACTGGGAACAAGCAAGCACAGGGAATGAGTAATAATTACCTCTCAAGTGCCCCAGTGGCAATGACTGGCTTCAGTCACTAACACATCCCCTTTAGCAGTAAGGGGGGAAGGTGCTCCTTCGGTTTGATAGAAGCAATTAGGATGGCTTGGTGAGCCTCTAGTTCAGCTTTCCCTACAGCTCTGAGCAGCAATGAAATCAGGCAGTGGGCAATGGGTCAATTCAGCCTGTCAGCTGCTATCACCTCCATAATGAATTGTTATACTTCAGGGCAACACAGAAGTAGAAGCCCATAACAACCATCAGCCTTTTTTGTTTTTATTTGCTTCATAACATCTGCCTAATCTACTCTTCAGATCCAAAGCAAGCTCAGGGAGGGTAAGGGTGCAACAAAGTCTTTAAGCCAAATTTTTCCGCAGTTCCATCTAAAACAAGTTAGAAGCACAACAAAATATCCAGGAGGACAGCCTGTTCCTAAAGAAACATGTATTCCTAGCAGTCTCTGAGACTCCAGCAATTCATACAGAAGAGATGCAGTTTGTCTGCCTCTGAAAGACAGGGCAAAAAATCATGAGTGCCAAACATGACACTGGCACACTTGTAAAAATTAAAGCTTTGATCTTTGAAGAGGTGGACAGGAGCTCTATCATTCTGCTATGGTTATGCAACCATTATCATACAGAGAATATCCCTTTGCACAAGGAGTCAGAATTCCCATGGCTGTCTTAATCTCATTCATGTCTGTTTCAGTCTCACTCGTGTGGCAAACCAGCTCTGAGCTGGGATGGAAAGGGTACTCACAGAAAGATGCTTATATTCCATCTGACAGACAGACGCTCGCCGGTCACATCCTGGGACAGCAATCAGGGGTCGACAGACATTTACGTAGTACTTCTTGCGCTCATTTGGTCTTGAATTATCCATGGCATACCAGTTTTCACCTCTCTTCTCAGATTTTGCTAATCTGATCAGAAAGAGAAAGTTTGCTCTAAGAACACACATGCTTCATAGACTCTCTCTAGCTTTCTCAGTCTCAAGAAACAGAGCAAACCCTAAGTCACTCCTGACTAACTTTTCCCCTTCATTTTTAAGTGCTACAATTAAAAAGAATACTCCTGGAACACAGCACAGCTGACAAGTTAATATGTTTTTATAAGCAAAACCATCCCAAAAAGTCAATTTACATCCTTGGAGGCAAGCCAACATACTAGAGGGATTTCAACATACTTACAGTCAAGACTGTCACAACAGGTGAGGCTTCTGGTGCTGTCTACACAGGAAACCAACTTCAACCACAACTATCAGCCAGAATACCAAACTAGAATAGCTAAGTTACAGTGCACGTGTCAGTCTCCTACCTTGACAAGTCATACTGGTCCATGGTGTTGCGATCTGTCACAACACATTCCAGTGGAATTTCTGGACAAGCATGTTCAGTGTACCACCTGAAGTTGTAGGTATAGTTATCTTCTTTCTATAAATGAGCAGAATAGGTAAGAGAGGCTTTCCACACAGAGAACTTTGTGACTCACAGCTACTGCTCTATATGTCAAGCTTGGTATCTCCCCTTGGTTTTGGTATATATCTTCTCAGACTGATTTGTGTTGGTCTGTCCTGTTATAGATCTTGCCATTCCCTGTGTCACCAAAAATGCTCTTGCCAAAAAAACCTGCTCAGGTTCTGTTAAACCACTGTCTGCTGTGTAAACAGTCCTACCATCTGTTACTTCTCAGCCAGTTTGTTTTTTTTTTTTCCAGCTAGAAATACAAGATGATCAAAAGCACTAATAATTACATGGCCCAGGGACTAGAGGAGAGTGAGGTAAGAATCTGGATCCAGGTATACAGCTTACTGTTCACTGGTCAAGTAAAACTTTAGGGCTGCAACAAGAATCAAATATACCAAGAGAAGTAACTATTTCTTTTAGCCTGCTTTGTAGATACTGGTTATTTCTACACACAACACTCTGCTTGTACTGACCTACTAGCTATTGTCAGTATTTTAGGATGGAGATCCTGCCTTTCTTCATATAGAACTTCTTACCTGATACTCAGGCTGACCTATTCCAGCATCATGATCACAGAGGAAAGTTATAAGGGTAGAGCGCTGTGTTTTATTCTCATCGTTGTATGCTGCACCATTTTTGTAGGTCAACTGAATCAAGCCATCATAATACGAAAGTTTGGAACTGGCCAGTCCAAGACTCCAAGACTTATCATTACTAGAAAGAAAAAGTGAGTTTTGACAGTGAACAGAATGCAAAATTAATTGTCCCTAAGAGAAGTCTTACAAATAGAAACCACGTAAGTTTATACAAGTCACCATAATTAGACATAATAATTAAATAAAATTGATTAGACCTCAGTGAGCTGGGATAAAAAGAATGCTGCCAAAAGGAAACTTAAAACATGAACAGATGTCCTCCTTTGAAAAGGAAAGGAAGATACATATTGCTTAGATATCTAAAAAACTTTAATACTCCCTTCTCTAAAAGGGTGACAATACCATCAAGTTCTCATTCTCCAAAGCAGAAGTCAAACTGCAGAGACCCTCATCTTGGGGTCAAACTGGTCTCATCCGATTACATATGGGCAACAAAGACCTAGCACTGTACAACAGCTCTCGGCTAGGTATCTTTGGTATAGGAGTGCTTCTTCACTGACTTAGCATTGACTCTATCAGATATAGCTTGATCATCTTCCTCTGAAGAACATTTCTAGGGTCTGCACTGAACTGTCCTTGGCTGGAGAGTACCTCAGAGCCAAGTACAGCTGCACTCTACCCCATCTCTGGCAGCAGGCTGACCTGGAACCTGAAATGCACAGATACTACCTCAGACATAGTTTGTAGTAGACAAAAGCAGCGATGCTGACAGAGTAGCAGTACATACTGGGACCACGCCTGCAACAGCCCATTTAGTAAGGGAGATTATAAAATTGTTAAGGTTGGAAAAGACCTCCCAGATCAAGTCCAACCATTAACTTAGCACCACCACCAAATCTTTACCACTGAACCATGTCCTCAAGCCCATATCCACACAATTTTTGAACACCTCCAAGGATGGCAATTCCACCACTTCCTTGGGTAGCCTACTTCAATGCCTGACAACCCTTTCCAGGAAGACACTTTTCCTACTATCTAATCTAAACCTCCACTGGCACAACCTGAGGCCATATGGTACAACATCCAAGCTCTGGGCTTCACCTAAGGCAGGCCTGCTCATCCCAAGATCTTTAGGCCAGCTCTTGGAATAGAGCTGACTCTCAATCTGTGGATTACAGGTTGCCTTAATAAAGCTGCAGCAGTTAATCTAGAGTTTACAGTCCCTATGGATAACAAAAGGGAGAGCAATGGGCACATTCCATCTCAGAAATTATCTGTAAGCAAGATTACACATATGTGCATTTGGCTTGAAACAGCTGGCAGTGTAATTACTGCAAATTATATGCTAATTACCGGAATCTATTACAGGTAGCCCAGTAATTACTTTACATGCAAATTGTTCAATTGTTGCACACAGACAACACATCATGCAACAAGAGATCTTCCCTTACAGACAACAGAATTAGTTACTCACCTTTGCGTTACTTGGCACGCTGCCGATTTTGTGTGACACCGGTCATCAGGCAGACTGCCACAGATGCTTATGTAAAACAAGTACTCCTTAGTAGTAACTGTATAGAAACTTTTTGCCTTGGCCAGAGGTGATAAATCAAAAGAGAAGCCTAATCAGGAAGGAATAAACAGTATTAGTTCAATTTTGTCCTGATATCTCTCACAAGTTTTGATTCAGTCAGTCACATAGCTAGTTCACCTCCCCCTGAATAAGTCTCCTTCTATGTAATTACTGTTCCAGAAACAAAGTGGACAAAGTAAAAGCATGGTTTCTTATACATAGAGCTCTAATTCAGTAAAATACACATTACATCTATTTTCCTACATTCACTACGGGAGTACTAAGCTCATGCTGTTCTGATCTTCCACATGTATGTACTTAAAACTGTGGGTGTTTAGCATTAGGTTGAACTCACTTTCCTCTTGGGTATCATAAGGACTTGTTGTGACATAAGTTCTATCCTTAATGACCTTTTGATTTGCTGAACAGAAACACGTACCTGCCTGAGGATCTGACACCTGACAGTCATCTCCTTCAGTTTTAGACAGGACACACGCAGCAGCAGTATACCACTCAAATGTATATGAACACTCACGCTCTGCCATCAAGATCGGAGCACTTTCTAGATCACCTGGTATCACAAGAGCAATGTGTTATGCATACAGACAGCCAAGCTGCCAACAGGAACTAGGACTCCCCACCTGAGAAACTAATTTCTCCACAAAAGTAGACCAAGGTAACTGTTAAAGTACCTCTTCTTGGAAAATGGAACCAAAAATATTTTTCACAAAGTCTTTGTATCCTCCTCCCCAAAACAAAAGTTTACCCCAGAAGTAAAGGTGCAGGGCTCAATCTGCTCCTGAGAGCTACCATAATATTTGAAAAAATGTCTACTCTGATATACAAAACTAATGTTTTACTACAAAGCAATAGCTGTATTAGCAAATAGTGAATAATCTGATCTTAACAGCCAGCATACTTGGAAGTTTCAAGTTCCTCAGGCTGAGGTAGAGGAACACAGGTTTTCTATTTTCCTGGGAGATAGTTAACTAGCAGGCTATTATAATCAACATGAACAATATCAACTTCCGCAAATGCTTCTGCCTTTCATAAACTGCCAGCAGTTTAGATACAAACCATATTTACGGGGAAAGAAGGCTAAAGTATTTGATCTTAGTTCAGAACTACTCCTTCCCATCAAGACAATATAGAGAAAGAAAGTGCTTCACATTGCTTCCAGATATTAGTGAAGTTTTAAACACTTAAGCATACTTTAATCATGTTTGGAAGAATCTTATTTCAAGAGTTTTTAAAGAGTACTTGCATAAAAGGTAAACAGAACTAAATACCTGCAATTACATTGCCATCATCCTAGTAAACAAACCCTGATGCTTCAAGCTTTTGCATAGAAAGAGATAGAAGACAAAAGTACATGCTAACATTTAGCAATTATGTCTGGACTTATTAGATGACCTTCAGTTTTTAACTGGATCAATGAACAGGGTGTGGATCTTCTCACCTGGTCTGCATATTAGAGTGATGACCGTTTGGATTTTTTCTTTTTCTTTAGAAGGACAGCTGTCTCCATTTGAATAGATAAGTTGAATATTTTCTCCAACCTTCTTTGGAGAAGATACAAATGTTCCAAGATTCTTACTGTTGTTTTGCTTATCTGTAAAAACAGTAAATACAGAACTTTTGTTTCTCTGAAAAGAAGTGAAGCTTCTGTTAGATACTAAGACTTTCCATTTGTCCAGTTAATGAGAAAACATCATTAGGAGTTTGATTTTACCTTGCCAAACCATGCTGCAAAGCTATGGTTCTTTAGTTAGAAAAAGCTGTGCATTCTTTCTTCAAGCATCTCTAAAACCACAAAAGAAACATGCTCCTAACTTCTGTTTCCTTGAATAAATGAAGGCATTCAGGACAACCAACCCCATTTGCACAGGAAGTGCCAAGCTTTCAGAGGCTAATAAAATACAGTGAATCAAAAAACCTCCAGAAACACCACCAACAAAAACGCCTGACTCACCTACAGAGCAAATAGCAGCACCATCTGAACAGCTGAAAGCTCCTCCTCTCTTCAACACCTTATGGCAGACATTGATGTAGTAATGTTTCCTTCCTACCTCTGAAAAGCTACTGTCCACAGCTTCCCAGTTCTGGGCTGACTCTGAAATATAGAGGGTCATTAAGGACAAGTCATCTGGCTAAATTGTTTCAGCACCTCCATGCCAAAATGCCTTTTATTATAGGGTACCCCATATTTGTGTGATGACCTCTCCTTCAGAGCATCCCCCAGCACACAGAAGCCCTGATTTCAGCTCCATTCCCCCACCAGGTGAGATTATCACCTGCATCTGTCCCCTGAAGCCATAGCTGCCAAATCCTGCCATTTTTAGATGCACCCAAAGGTATCCCCTTTGCACAAGCCACTGGGTGGAAGCTGCTGAGCCATGGTGGATCCTGACTGGCGCAGGTTGCCCAGAGAGATGGTGGATGCTCCCTCCTTAGAAGTGTTCAAGGCCAGGCTGGATGGGCTTTGAGCAAACTGGTCTAGTGGAAGGTGTGCCTGCCCACAACAGAGGAGTCAGGCTAAATGATCTTTAATGGTCCCTTCCAACCCAAACTGTAATTCTGTGACTTAAAACCACTTATGATGGAAGCATCTAAGGCAGTCATGGACATGGCTACTAAGGCGCTCAGTCTGTGTGGAATGAGGGAAGAAAACACCAGCATCCCAGAAATTCACTAAGAACAACAAAAGCTGACTAATGTTAAGCTAAAGAATTGCACTGGAGATGGCATGTAAACTCAGGACTGTAGAAGTAACTGAAAGCTAGTTTTTATTGCCATACCTGAACTGCGGATAAGAGGTGACAAGTCATAGTGTTTTCTCTTATCAGTAACTCTGCAAAGGAGATCTTTTTTCTCTTTAACACATGCGTATTTTGTATCCCAAGTAAAAAAATAGGTGCAGTCAACTTCACCGGTGAATACTGGAGTTCCTCTGCCATCATTACCTTAACATGAAAAACAGATGAACAGATATGAGGTTTCTAGTGGGGGAAGGGGGAAAAAGGCAAGGAGACTTGAGGACTAGCAATGAGCAAGGAAGACAAGAAGTCCCTTCACTGCAGAGGACTTGTGTTCCTGTTTTTTTACCATTGGCTAAGAATAAAAGGCTCTTTTATACTTCCATCTTCTCAATCATCAGTGTAAATTTAGACTAGCAGCACTACTACATAGCACATCCTGCCAGCCATCGAAATTACTGCTTAATGTAACAATATTTATTTCTTGTATTAGTTGTGGCTCAAAGCAAGCATTCATTTGAGCATAAGGTCTACTAGCAAGCATGGGAGTAAAACCCTGAGCAGAGCTGTCACAGCTTGTTAAACTCACCTGCTGTTTCATTGCACTCGAAGTTTATGACAGTCATTCTCTGAAAGCCGGAACTACATGCATCCCCATTCGGATAAATTAAAGTGAGATCCCCATCAGAGTACCTGAGTAAGAAGTCAGTTTTAGATAGAAACGTGGGGTCAGACAATCACACAGTGTTCTTCACCTAACAGAAGTCACATTCTTGTTCATTTATTAATTGTCTCACTCCAAGGGAAAACAAATGCTAGTTCAACATCAAAAATGACATTTCTACAGCAACAAAGGCTTGCATCCACTGATTTTTCTGATCACTTTCCATTAATTTCTATAGAAATTAAAGAATGCTCTAAAGCTCCCCTAGGTATGGTGGGATATCTATTCCCACTAGTATATTGTGTTTCTGTAAGAGGAAGTCATACTTCCTGGAAGATAACTGCAACAAACCTGTCACAGACAAAGTGGAAGATCATATCCACATGAACTAATCTCTACTTTACAGTCTCATGCAAACTATTGTCCCTATATGCCGCTTGGGAATCAGCTTCTTCTGATACTGCTTTACATGTAAAGCATATAAAGAGGAGGACAACGGGCAATGCAGCACAGTCTGCAATTGGGACAACAAAGTCAGTGGAAGTCTTCCTGTCTAGACAATGGCCTCTGCCAACCTCACTGGCTCCTCTGTTTGCTAATGCTATCCTGCTATACTGTTACAGTTTTTCTAACAAAAAAAAGTGACCAAAAATGCTTGCATTTTGTATGAATTGTTGATTTACATGATAAGTAAGTAAGCATCAAAGCAGGAAACAAAGCCCAATCAAACCAGTTAGGAGAGATAAAGAGCATTTACACACCTTAGGGTTTGGTTCGCAAATCTTCCTGCCACTTTTTGCTGGTTATTTGAAAGTTTTACTTGGCAAGATGAAATGTATCCTGTACTGTCCTTGCAGTTACCTGCAGTGGTTTTCCCACATACATTTAAGTAATAGTAATACTCCTCTTTGTCATCTTTGGCTGAATACGGTGTGACATATTCTGAATAAAAAAAAAAAGTTTTAACACACATCAGGACAGACATGAAACTCCAAATATCAATACAGGACCTTTTTTTTTTCTGTCCCTAAATAAGGAAAAGCAAAACTGGCTAGTAAAAACCACAAAATCAAAAGAAAAATACTGAGCTTACCTGAAAATTGATTAAGTGGACTTAAATCAATGGAGATATCATGTTGCTCATTAGTCAGATGACAGTTCTTACTCTCCAGGTAATCCCTGTGACAGGCATACTCAGTAACCCACTCAATTTCATACCGGCAGTTTGTTTTTGCTGTAAGTTTGGGACCTGCACTCTAAAACAGAAGTGAAGAGAAATTAAATTATAAGTAGAATTACTTGAAATATAATCTTTAAAGCAACAGTATCACATTCCTCTAAGATCAGTAACTACTTCACCTCTAAATTACTTAAGATTTGCAAACATTGTTTCTGACCTCTCAGAAATAGGTGTTGGGAAGAAATAAAATAGGTCTTATAAATGATGTGGCAAACTATTACAAGTCTAAGCAGAAGTAAAGCATCAGACATTAGCAGAAGGACAGCAGAAGTAATACCGCTTTTAAAAGCACTTTTCCTTAACGTGTCAGAAAGCAAAGATGTGAGCCCAAATGGCCTAAGCTTGGATTGTGTTTGCCTCAGAGAAGTCTTCAATGCAGGAAATAGAGGTAAAATGCTCTCTGAAGGCAAAGCAGACTTTTAGACACTGGTGTTTTAGCAACTTTGATTCCCTCGATCCCAATCAAAATATAGATATTTGAGAACTCTTTAGCCAACACTTCTGTCAGATGAGTTTTCTGTCATATTTTTGCATGTCTGGGAAAAGCAATAGTCTTGGTTTTCCTCACATTAAAGTGAAACACCAAAAATTCAAATTGTTTCATAAATCTGTATTTCTGCCATCCACTGGAACAATTTGCAGATACATAGATATAAGTTACAGGCACAAATACCATCAGTAATATTACTCATCCTACAAGAGTGCATAGGTAGCACAAAGTGACAGTAGACAAGAGCTGGGTTTATTTCTGCAGCAATGAGAGTGAAGTGCAGTACTTATCTAGGTCAGATGAGAGACTAGGCATTAAACCAAAAATTAGCCAGACAAGAGTTCCCTCTTCACTAACCTGCAACGAAAAGCATCACTATATGAAATGACAGAGCAATAGCAATTGCCCAATTCAAGGAGTGTAGGTTGCTGAAATTACCCAGCATTACATTGAAGTGACCGTGATATTGCATTCAAGTTAGGCTAAAACAGTGACCTGCATAAACTGAGTTGTTGCTGAACACTACAGATCTACCCTGAGGAAGAACAGATTAATGAAAAAACCAAGTAAAAAGCAACAACAATAAGCATGACCAGCCTGACTGATGAGGAAGAGCACTCATTAGCAAGTAAAGCCCTGTGCCAATGTGCCCAGGATTAACTCTACACTACATCCATCCTATGCTTAGAGAAAAGCCTTGAACCTGTAAAGGGACAACCAAATTCACCAATAGAAGAGACAACATACTCCTGGGGAAATTTTATTCAGGTTCTTATAACTTCTTAAGTTCTAGAAGACAGTAAAAGAGTACATCTAGAATTTCACCCTCTTCACAAGCTACAAGCCAGGAATACTTACGCTCTCTTCAGGTCTGAATAAAAATAAATACTAAAACACAAAAGTTAAAGACCAACCAGTTAACACAAGCTAAAACACTGAAGTTACCTCTTCTCCCCTCTTTGATGGGCAAACAAAAGTGATTGTCACTGCTGGATTGTGGCCTAGGCAGAAGCCTGGCCTTTCTTCATCATGCTTGTATTGTCTCTCATAACTCAATACAAGCCTAGAAATAGAAAACAACAAACCAAAAAGACAGTTAAGACACCACACTCTACAGAAGAAGGATATTCTTGAAATGCTCAATCTTTGCTAGACACTCCAACAGAATATACCAATGTAGCCCTGCTCCTGAAAGCAACTTCTATGGAGATCCTCATTCCTTTAATCTTAAGAGTTAATTTAAAATAAAAACTAAAATAGTCCCAGCAAAATTACTTAATACAGTATCTTCTGGTACCCTACGTAAGACTATGCTGAATGCCTTGTGACTTGTATTGTAGCAACAATTTAGCTGATAATCACAGGAACACAGGATAATCGCAGTTTTGTTCTCAAAACTACTGCTGGAGAGCAGATGTGGCAAATGTTCTTGCAACTTCTGAAAGCAGTACCCACTCGGGTTTTGCCACATTCCTGTATTTTATCACCTCTCTACATATAAACTCTTACCATTCTGCCCCCAGAATTAACAGCAAAATTAACTCATCAGCAAATTGACAGGAGCAAGGCAACTGGGTTAGATCAGGTGAAGCAGGAGAAGGAGAATAAAACACAGTAATTATCTGACAGGGAGAGACAAATAGCAAGATGACTTGGATGAGAGAACAGGACAATCACCACAACTTCCCAGCTATACATTATTATCCTATGCAGTTTAACAGGCAGAAGACATCAGCTCCCAGAGTAGTGACATTCTGGCTTCAGATTAGCCACACCACAGAAAGGCAACATCTGGTCCTATTCCCAATTTTTAAAGTACTCCTGGAGAGTAGAGTGAGCTAAATGCATTTAGCCTGTGGGCCCTCAGACAGCAGGCAGACAGGACCAAATCTTACCTTTCTGCTTGTGGGTTGAGAGCACTAACCACCCCTAGCTTCTAAGAGTTCTGCAGTTCTGTAAAAAGGAGTCTCTCACAACGAAGGAGAAACGAAGGATCTGCTATGGCCTTACAGACTGCTCTGACAGTATTTTTGAATAGTTTTATGCTAATGCTTCAACACTGAAGAGGTATTAATGTGAAGTTTTAGGAGACTGATCTGTTACCAAGAGTGTTGTTTCCAGGCCAGATGACTGAAGTGCTCACAGAAGTATTACCACAAAAATTGCATACCTGTCTTTGTCTTGAATCTTCAGCTGCTCCTTTGGACGGCCAACATCATATGCCAGACCATCATGTACCAAGCAAGCAGCACTGCCAGCAGGGCACCTTATGGTCTCTCCACTTGAACTTCCTGGTTATAGCACATAGAAAAGCAGTTATAGGACTCAGCTTCTAAGCCCTGCTCTACCTGAAGTATCTTGCCATTTCATCTGTGGGTTCTTCTAAAAATAGTTCTAAAAAACAGGCTACATTAGAATGTAAAACTGACAAGACAAAACCTGCAGTGCTTGTGGTAATTCATGCTGCCCTGGTTGGGGACAGCAAATTCATCCTTCCTGACAAAATATCTGCACCTAGTTGCTAGTACTGCTGCTGGATACACAGGGCTTTGAAAACTTCCAAAAGTGTGACAAGTATTTCTTTCTTTCCCCCACAACCAAGTCAGGGGTAACTCTTACTTACATGGAAGGTTTTATCCCCTTCTTTGTTTCTTATTAGCCATCTAATTCAAAGCTGTCAGCAAAAAGTTTCATACTGGTGAGATGTTTAAAAGAATAGACCTCTCACTAAAACTAGAAGCATTAAACCCTTAACAGGGGCACAAAACACATATTTAACTGCTAAGTAAAAATCGCAGTGGGAGTATACAGCTAAACTAACCTTTTCAGCAAGTTTCAAATATGTGGTTTTTTTCTGGTTTAATTCCTTATACAAATAGCTCTCAACTGACAGGGAAGTGCTAGCTATGCACCAGTACTTAGGCAAGCATCTAAACAGTGCTTAGATACACCTCAGGACATTCATCAGGAACTGGGCGACAACCTGGAGTCCAAAGGAATAAACTTGGAGCACATGAAGCCCTGTGAACAATATTGGTCCTACTTGGCAGCAAACACAGATACAAGACAAGCTGCCCTCTCCCACTTAGAAAAAGTGGCTTAAACTGTATTAACAGTACTTGCACATCCAGAAGGGGCATATCTCTGAACACCTCAATACTTGGAGAGTAGGGAGTTCGAAATAATCATCTAAGTCTTGAAATACTGATCTTTGGACATCGGACAACTTTAATAGAGAAGAACCACATTACAAGAAATTTACACACTGACAAATGACATAAACAACCATTCAAACCTATATCCCTGCAGACATTTATGAACAAGGAGTCATCATCAGAATCATCCACCAAGTAGTGTCCTGAAACTTGGATGAGAGGATTCAAGTCATGTTTCTTGAGATCTTCATCAAACACATAGCAAGGGACCTAGAACAACAACAAAAAAATTACGTGCAAACCATACTACACAAGTAGGGGGAAGTGATGAACAGGCATATATGAAGCCCAGTTAGTATGTGGTAAACTTTTTTTACTTCTGGAAGCTCAAAGCTGGACATGCTGATTAAAACGAGGCATCCAAAGTTAGACTCATTTGTCCAGCTTTTGGAAGAGTTTTACTATAAACAACCACCCAATGCACAGAAAAGGTTCAAGAGTTCTTTAAAATTCTCAGCTCCACCAACTTCCAACATTTATGCTTTACACACCTGTGAAAAACATAGGTTTCTGGAGGTTGTTCAGATTAATTTGGGGAGGGGGGCAGGTAATTAGAGTAAATTGTCATGTACGTGAAGAGTAACTTCTGCATGGATAGTACATAGATTACCTCTTTCACAGGTTTAAACAAGTCTTTCTTGCAAGCCACAAAGGTCCTCCATTCAAAATAGTGCACACACTCTGTTGCTGTTACAAATTCAGGGGTACCCTATTTTAAGTAAGAAAAAACAATGCTTTGAAAAACAGACTGATTTTATTTTACATCTGGAAACATTATGAAATTTATTCAAGAGATTAAGAAAAACAGGATACAGCACATCAAAGAACAAGGACATACAGTTTCTTAATGGCACTTGTTAACAGCAAGATTGTTATATAACAGCTTTGTTGGGCAACTCAGGAAGATGCAGGATGCCAAATCCATAGTCTGCATATGCACCAATAATCAACATATCCAGTCCTAATATGCAGTAACTGTATTCCATCTTTTAGAAGTGCTCACTATGCCAACTGATAATGACAGAAGCACCAGTGATATGTGCTTACTAGAAAGGACGACACCAATAGAAATGCATATAAATAGGTTAACACAGTGAAGCAATGCATGGTTTATCAGTTCCCTTTTATCCTACAGAAACAACTGATTAGCAGCCTCTTCTGCTACACAGAAAGAATATTTATGACCTGAACTGCCTATTTTTTTAGGCTCATGTTATACACATTTGTATATATTTCAAGATGGGGGTTCTACCATGGTTCAGGACTGGATGTTCAACTGAATGTCTCTCAGTGAAAACACAATTTTTCACTTTGCCCTCTACCACCTCAGCTAGAAGCAGTTTAGCACACTTAAACTGATTTCCTCTCTCATTTAACCCTGCCATAAAAGGGGACAAAACAAGTTGTTCCAGACACTGTTACAAAATCTTTTTACTATGTCACGAGATGAACAGGTATTAGAACTGAGCTAACCAGAAGAAGCCTGAAGATCAGCATGATCTGGTGTTACAGTTGAAGTTGAGCAATAATTTTTAATTTAGTTTAAAGAGTCATCTGCTGAAACAGAACAAGAAACATTTAAGTCTCTGCTGCACTGGCACTTTGTTTGAATTGGCTGCATTTCCAAGAGGGGTGTGCAATAGCATTGTCAGTGCCAAGAGCAGCACCAATAAATACTTCTCCTGGATACACAAGTACGTGAACCGATCACAGTCCATAGTGAGTTCCTGTATCTGTTAAGTGTGTGGAAGGTGTAACTCCAAAAGCACTTTGAAGTGAACTGCATGCACACAGGCCCCTAGAAACTTTTCGGGGATCTCCAATAACACTTGAAACACATTCTCCCAAACAACTAGCTCTTCAGAAGCCCAGCTGGCTGTATAAGCACTGTTAGTTCAACAATGCACAGACCAAGCCTAAGGCTTACTGCTGTCAACTAGGCTGCCCCATGACAGAGGTCAGTCGTTTTCTTCAATACTATTCTATTAAACAGTCCTGCCAGATTCATAGCTAAAGCACAGCCAACAATTAAACAACAGCTCTCGCTGTTATGGTACCCTGCACACGGTTGACTCATTCCTCCATATTAAGCTAATAAAATACTACAGTGCCAACCATGTAAAAACATTAAAGACAAAGAAGAGCCTATAACCAGAGCTAAGCTGCAGACCTGCAACAATATTCTACCAGGACTGAATTTTGAAAGCCATAATAAATCATCGCTTTAACTTAACAGTAAAATGTAACTGGCTCTTCTTTAAGCTGTGAAGCTCAGTAATCAGTACATCCAGAAGTACAGCAAGTCTCTTTAAAAAGCAAGTCAGAACTACGTGTCATTTCCACTGAAGATAACAGCACATTATTTAGACTTACCAGTGTTTTCCCACAGAGGAAGTTAATATTGCTTTGAATTTGGTGTTCGCTGCCTTGCTGCAAGCAGTTACGTGTAGTGTTGAGCTCCAGAAGACTTTCAGAAACTTTTTGCAAGGCTAAATCACCTAGGGTTTAAAAATGAGAAAGTGGGGGGAAAATGGGTGTTATAATACAACACCTTCATAGAAGCTCAACAGACAGGATGTAGTTTCAACCACTGAGCAGCACAAGACATACCAGTTCACTTGAAGACAGTACAACTGAAGATCTTTGTGGATTTTCTGATTTGGAAGATCAGATCCAAGTTAAGATAGTATTTGACTCCCTAATCACTCTTGTACTTTCTTAAATGTTTTTAGCAAACACTTTTTAAAATAAAAGTACAACAGCAGGTGCTACTACAATCCAGTCAACTCCTTAGGAACAAGGAAAGCTGTTACCAACTAGTTTCAATCGCAATTCACTCCTTCCTCCTACAAGTTTCTATTTATCAGTTTCTCAGCCTTTATACCATTTATAATAATAGCATCAGCACAAAATGAGAGTCTATCATAGAGTGGTTTTTGCTTAGAAAGGACCTCTGCAATAAGCAGGGACATCTTCAACTTGATCAGCTGCTCAGAGCCCTGTTCAGCCTGACCTTGAACACTTTCAGGATGAGGCATCTGCAACCTCTCTGGACAACTTGTTCCACTGCCTCACCACCATCATCATAAAGAATTTTAATCCTTCTATCTAGTCTGAATCTACCCTCCTTTGGTTTAAAATTATTACCTCTTGTCCTGTAACTGCAGGCCCTACTAAGACCTCATTTTTCTTATAAGCCTCCTATAAGCACTGGAATGCTGCAATAAGGTTTCTCTGGAGTCTTCTCTTCCCCAAGCTAACCAACCTCAACTCTCTCACTCTGTCTTCATAGGAGAGGTACTCCAGCCCTGTGAGCATTTTTGTTACCCTCCTCTGGACCTGCTCCAACAGGTCCATGTCCTTCCTGTGCTGAGGACCCCAAAACTGAATGCAGTAGTCCAGGTGCAGTCTCACCAGAGGGAAAGGAGGGGCAGAATCACCTCCCTCGACGTGCTGGCCACATTGCTTTCGATACAGCTGGCATTCCAGGCTGCAGGTGCACATTGCTGGCTCCACTTAATCTTTAATCTACTTAATGAAGAACACACTGGTGCCTGTGCCCTGGCACTCTCTGCAGACAAACCCAGCACAGATCCACTGCCTCAGTGCAAATCCCCCACATCCTCCATCCCCTTTAGCACAGCTCACATGCTGCATGAGGAGTAGGGGCAGTGCTTTGTCACTGCACACTGTTCTCCTCCGCAGAACTTGACGTGAAGGGGAAAGGTGGGGCACATTTCAATCATGATGAGCACCAGCTCAGGTCACTGAAATGTTCCTGCTCAAGCCCATTTTGGTTAATATTAAACACCAACCGCTTTAAGACCTTCTATGCTAACTTCAGCCTAGTTTGGGGTTTTTTTTGTTTGTTTTTTGGGGTTTTTTTGTGGTTTTTTTTGTTTGGTTTTGGGTTTGTTTTTTGGGTTTTTTTGTTTTGTTTTGAGAAGTAGATTTTAATTCTGCAATGAGTTTGGTTTGAACTACAGAAAATGCTGTAAAATGTGAGCGTGGATCAGCTTCCCCTCTTCCATTTTAGTTTATGTCTACACTAGGGAGAAAGCAAGTCAAATCTGTAAGCACTGCAGATAGAAGCTTTGCACCTAGGCCAAATGTTTTTATAAAAAATACACTTGTAGGAACTTTGCCCAACCTGTTACCTCCTCACTTAAGGCACTGCACCCATGTAATACAGCCTAGAGAACAGAAGTCAAACAACTGAGCAGGAAGATTATACATGTGGTTTATGCCTTTTTTATTTCCTGTGTTATCAAAAGGCCATCTTCAGGTTCTACAGCTTCCAGCTCTGATGCTAGCCAAAGTGCCATGCAGCTGTCTTAAACCTAAGAGCTCCATACTGCTTTGACAGCAAGAGTGTAACTTATCACACGATTGCTTAGAAGATACTGTCAAGGTGTCCTCTTTTCTTCCACAGATTAGCAGAAGGAAGCCAACACAACTTTCTAGGCAAGAAATGTATTATAGTAACAATATGCACATGATTTAAAACCTCTCCAGTTATAAATGTATACAGCTACAAGCCCCCATTTAGGAGGGAACTTATGGCAGCACCATCTGAGGACTTTGTGCTCTGTAAGCACTAGCTTCTCTCTGTGCTAAAAACACAGTACATTGTGTTAAAGGCACTTCTGAGCTGATTCCAGTTTTCTCAGTAAAAGTAATATTCAAGAAAAAACAAGTTCAGCCAGTATATCTTGTTGACTACAGGCCAACAAGTATACTCTCTTCCCCCTTGCATGCTTAAAATTAGTTTGGGAACTTGCTAAAAGTTTTAGTAAGTCTCTTCAGTGGCACATGTCTCATCACACCCTTTCTCACAGGGCAAGGAAAATCAGTCCCTCACATGATCAGCTTCCTTCCACAGCTGCAATCACTTTCACTGCACCATCAAGCTCCCTCTACAATCATCACTCATGTTTCTTCATGACTTCAGAGATATGTTGCTTCCACAAACCAACACGCTACAAATCAGCTAGTACTGTTCACAAAAATTAGCACCAAATACTTCATATTACACAGTTGTGCTAAATCAGTACCAAAAGCACTGTCCACAACATCTTCTGTTCATTGACTCCATCTGTTTAGCTACTTAATAGGAAAAAGGCAATCATGGAAGATCTCTAGTAAATTGTCCAGAAGAAAGTGGCATTTAGATGGCAGCTCTCATTTCATGTCCACTCATCCTACAGCAGCTGGGCAAAGTGTACATTCCACCATCAGGTTAACAGACACAAAGTCATATCTCCATTTTCTAGGAACAGTCCAAGTACATGGCACATGAGTCACTAGGTATCATGGTAAGCTGAAAAGTTAAATAACTACCATGTCATTTCCGTCCCCACTGATGTTCATGAACTAAGTATTTGCCTACCCTTGAAAACTTCTAGGATTAATCAATAAAAGTGCAGAGGAGAGGCCTTTGGGGTCTCCATGCAAACCCTGGTACATCACTGACACACAGTTAAGATTAGCCACAAGGCTTGCCTGGGATACAAGCTGATTACTGCCATAGAGCATATGGCCTTAACACCCCTCAAAGCTGGGAGCAACAAACAGTCCTACAGCTGTCATCCCCTGCACAGCTAATATTTAAAAAACAAAAAAATTGTTTGCATTGAATTTTTTTTCTTAAAGAATGAAGAAGAGAACCGATTAAGCCCAGATTTGAAGAAAGCTTACTGCTTAGCAAAATTTATCAGTTGACAAACTGCCCTTCTTCCCCCAAATAAATGTCCTTCATCGGCCCACAGCTTTGGCATACAGGTAACCTCATGTCATCTGGATTGCCTGAAGACAAGTATGTGGTTTAGCTGGTTTAGGTATCCAGGAGTCTACACCTGCCTAGACCTGGATCAGAGAGATTCCTCTTTTCTCACTAGGAGTGGGGTGGGTTTTTTTTTGTTGTTGTTGTTGTTTTTTGGGGTTTTTTTTGTTTTTTTAACACACAAGTTTGATAACCCATTAGCATGATCTAAACTCAGTGTGATGGTGATGAAGCTTCAAGGCATTTAGAGGCAGGAGCAAGAACAAAACTTGGACAATTTGACCAATAGAAAAAATTCAATGACAATGTTAACTGCTCACCTTGTTTTTGCACTTTATTGCAGGGTAGTTAAAAACATATCCCACTTGAACAAGATTCATGGCTTAACCTCTGAAAGTCATTTCAAACTGCCTCAGCAAGACCACAGTATATCTGTTGCTAAATGCTCTTCCATTCAGAAGTACAGAGGCACTCATGAACTCAAGGTTTGCATACGGAGGAATATTTGATACTGCTCAGTCATCACCCAGCTCTGTTCGCCCTTCCACTCTCCACAAGAAGTATAGAACAAAACCTACACAAGCCTCTAGTTCTCACACTTCCCTGTGGAGAACAGACTTCCTCAGTCTCACTCCACCTGCCACATTCCAGTCTCACCCAAAGCAGCATGTTAAAAGAGATGCTCAGATGCTACTTTCTTTTCTAATCCACAGGCAACTGAAGCCTCAACAGCTTATGAGCTGAGACCCCCATCAGCAGGAAATAAAAATGTGTTTCATTCCTAAAATGTACAACAAGAATAACAGCATCAAGTGCTCTAACATGCCATACCCCTCAGAGAATATGCTACACTACATGCAGTTGGAGTTTGAATACAAAAGCAACCTAACCAGTCCTCCCAGAGAACTCTGGAGCCAGAATATACCTTTATTCATGCACTCAGTGATTCTGTAAGCCTGGGTCCCAACATTAACAGTTTGTTTGAAAAGCACTCATCAACCATAGACTGAAACCAAAGTATCTCTACCGTTAATAGAGAGGTGAGGGGAGAATGGAAGCTGACTAGCTGCTGGTGCATTGGCATACAGATGAGAAACACTTTCCTCCTCACCACATTCTGGCAGTTCAAACTCAAGCAATTCAATGAAGAATCATAGCTTCTTTTAAGAGCTGTCTGCCAACGGCTGGCAAGATTGGCAAGCATGTTAAATCAGACTTCAGATCTGCAGATACTACGAAGTAGTCTGAAGATATACTGCTCCTCAGAATGCTATTATTTTATTCTTTTAGAAGTTACAGTAAACCATGAGAAAGCCTCTTGAACAGTACTCAGGTATTATTGTCTCAGCCAAAACACAAAAGCAACCTTGAAAATTACAAACATCCATGAAAATAAATCACATGAACTCATGAAAAAACACTGTTCAGAGCACAAGGTGCTTCTGACTGATGAAATCACGTGTACATGTATAGGAATATGCCGGTTTCATATTTAGATCAGCACACATAAGTCCGCCTCTCCTCAGAATACCAAGGACATCTGTGAACTACTGAAGCTGACACCAGATTTCACAAGTGTAACCACAACCAGAGAACTGCATGTAATTAGCTTCCTTTCTGTGTGGAACAACTTGGAGATGACACCCCAGACACTTGGCAATACTCTCAAGACTGCATTACAAAGCATAACCTGCCTCTGAACAAAGACCTGACATTACATCAGGCTAGGCTGAGTATAGTTTAGAGCTGTAACTCAATCTCTATCCTGTGTTCAGTATTTACAAAGTTGTGCACAGTCCATACCTGCCACAGGTAGATGCACTTACTGTACCGGAGGTAGCCTTGCATACTTTCACACTAGACTACAGTTAACTAGAGCATAAGATACATTTCACTGTCCCATAAAGTCATTATCTACAATCAGATTATGTTTTACCAAATCTCCCTAGTAAATCAGCAACAAAACGAAGTTTTACACAGTTCGGGGGGGGGGGGGAGGGGAGAGGGCAATGGAGGGAAATCTTTCCTAACACATCAAACTTTGCAATAGTTGTAAGAACATCCATTAACATGCCTCTGAACTACCTACAAGACACTTGTTTACTTACCTACAGACAGATGGGTATTCTTCTTGATGTCATATGCACAGACTGCACTTGTCCTTCCACACTCTTCAACACCAGAACAGAAATTTATTTTATAAAGCACTTCTTTGTCTGCATCAATTGCTTCCCAAGTGTAACTGAAAAGACAAAAATGCCTGTCAGTTGGTATTCAAGTTGTCTGAATTGTGTCCTATTTCAGTCCCTGAAATAACCAAGTTAAAGGCTAAGAGCACCACTAACTTAAATTCCTATTCGTGTTCTATATCTGTAAATGCCAGAAATAATTGCTATTTTGTTGAGACTAAGAGCAGAACAGATTAAACCACTTGTGGAATGTAACATCAAGTCCATTTCTCCTTGTCTTGAACACCCAATTACCCATTCTTTCCCCATCCCATCCCTTCAAATCTCTGTGAAGGCCACCCTGACTAAGGATCATCACCTCTGATATGTTAGCCTTGACAGCCTGATAAATTTCTCAGGTGACTTTGGCAGGCTGGACACTACTGCACCTTAGTGTTCTGCCCAACAACAATGGTAGAAGTGCTACGTCTAAGTGGAATAGAGCAGTAGAGTCCCCCAGCTTCAGGGTCAAAATTAGGGCTGAGAGTCTTACAGTATTCAGACCAAAAGATGCTAACAGTGCTTAGGAGGGCACAGCTGCACCTTTAGGCATTAGATGTATGTCAACAGCTGGAAAACAAGCAGAGCTATCCTCAAGACACTCAGTGAAAGATCACACTACCTAGCTACAGGCCTATCAGAAAAACAGCTATCTAAAAACTGGGAAAGGAGCAGAAAGCTCAGGTTAAATACAACTGGGAATAAATCTGAGTAACAGCAGGAAAAAACCAAATGCAGCACAGTTCAGAAGCAGAGCAAGGATTCCTTCCCCTCACAGCAGGCAGTATGACTGCAGTGAAATGTGGTCAGTTGCATGACACAGCACTGCTCAGTTTTGAGGCAGGCCCAGGTCATCTAGTTTAGAGCCAGGAGCTCTTTAGACAGCCTGGCTTACTATCAGGGCTCTTTGGTCACTCTCTGTTAAAAAAGCACAACTCAATAAAGATTTGCTGTCACCTTGGCTCAGCTATCCCTCTTCTGGCACTGGCAGCATCCTGCATCTCCTGGACACTTGTTTTTTCCAACATAACAGATTCCCCAGCTGCCTTTCTATTCCAAGTGGAAGCTTCAGTAGGATTAATGCACACTCATCAACACATCAGAAAACTGAGGACACCACAGTGACTTATTAGGCATTCCTGTTATTTAGTGCACTTATCTGACCCACAGATGCATTTGTCTTAATGTACAAATCTCAGTTGATAAGAAGCTTCACCCATCAGGTTTGTTTGCCTTAATCTCTAGGTCATATGTGTTGCACCACTCAGCATTATCGTACACCAGGTCCCCCCAGGAGGAGAAACCATTCCTGTTCAGCTCTGAATTCCAGTCCTTGGATGAGAAAGGGGCAACAACAGTTCAGTTACTTTATTTTAAATTTTAAATCCTCTGAGAATTCCTCTCAAACCCAGTGCATCCCATAACTAACCAAGAGAAAGCAGTAGATAGCACACACTTTTCCATTTTAATTACTGACTATGGGGCTCTTGGATTCCCTGTACTACAACAGCCGTGTTCAATTCAGTCTGCTGATGGCTGGAACAAGTTAGGGACAAATACAAGAGCATTCTCTGTGAACTAAAAAAACAAAGAAAATCTTTATACATTAGCATAATATTATATTCGAGGCTTTATATCCTAATATAAGGGTCAAAAATAACTTGCCAGGTATTGAGTCATACCCAAAACATCAATAAAAGTATATATTCAAGGACTGTGTCTCAATCCTAGACAAACACTTGCCATTATTCTTTCCTCATAAGCAGGCAGACCTGACCTTTTACAATCATATTGATTCGTTCTCTCAGCTAGTCTGTTGCATTTCTGAAGTGGATAAAGGCAATATCGATGCAGGAAGATGATGAGAATTCAGCTATGGTGCAGAATAACCGAAGTTCAGCAACAGAATAAAGCTTCTCAACACACAAAAAAAGAAGTTAGAAGAACCTGACTATCTTCAAAGGCTCTGAAAACAGCAAGAGATTAAAACCAAAGCTGGTTTTACATCCAGGAGAAAATGCATTTCAGTCCAAACCAAATTTCTTCACAATGAAGCCCCAGAAAGTTAGCATTTCTGCTGAAAACTTCTGAAGGGCTCCAATACTCTTTTCTTTGACTGGTTTTGGAAGATGACAAAAAGGTAACAATACTAAGGCACAACATTTTTGATCAAACGGGGGCGCTCTTCAGTGTGTTGTTGGTTTTTATAGAGACCTTGCAAGTTAAAATCTATTTGTGAATGGAACAAGAATTTAAGTCCTTCACACAACAGAATTATCACACAGAGATTAAGGTTTTGCTTTCCCAGTTCCATGTTATGAAATATAGGAAATCGACATCTTCAAGTCAGTTCACCCACAGGCCAGAAGCAAAACAGAAACAAGATGTGCAGCTTACAGAACAGAAGCAAAGCAGCCACTGAAACCAGACCTTCCCTCTGCCCTGTAACAGGCCCCATGACAGGGAAGGTTGAGGATTCCTTCAAAACAGTCTGCACAAAAGAAATATGAATTCCAATGTTCAATCATGTTCCAAACCACAACTTCAGGGGCACATAGAAGTGAAAATCTAGTGCAGTTTCAGAGTAGTATTACTTTCATGGATGTTACAGAGACTTCTATTTTTTTCTAATGTGTGGGAGGAGCAAGGTGGGATTTATTCAATGCAAGCAACAGCAGCCCAGATGTAGCCTAAGCAGCTGTTCTCAGAGAGATGCAAAGTACTTCCACAGTAAAAGCAAGAATTATTTCTCACACAAGTAAGACTCCAGGCATTAAATCAGTACCTGGGAATAGTTTCAAGTTGCATGTGCTCTACTATCCAGTAAGATACAAGCTGACCTCTGTACTGCAATCCATAATGGAAACAATCTGTTGGCAACCACACTGCCCATCCTGACCATGTGAGTCACATGGACTGGCTTCCTCCAGCCTCCTCAGCATTCACCTCCACCAGTGGTGATGCCTGATGCAATCATTCCTTTGCCAGGGCCAGACGAAGTTATCTTGTTTGAAGGGCTTAAGGTATCCTGCTTCAATGCAGTTGAGCTAGTTTAGGGAGCTGTTATATCAGCACCTTTAAAAAGCAACAGTGATGATTGTGGGGTGGGGTGTGATGCATCCTCAGATCCAGGGGGTTCAGTACAGATGCCATCTGACAGATTAAAACATTCAAACAGCCATTTCTGGAGCAGTTCAAGGTCAGGGCTCAAACATGCTGTCTGCCCTGAATAAAACTGTCAAACAGTTCTTTTTGCTGAAACCACAACATGACGCTTGTTTTCTAATAAACCCAACTGCGAACTAGCCCACAATTAAGGGATGAAACATACACCCACGTTAATCCCCCCAGGGCAGGCTCTCCTGTCTCCCGCCAGTGTTGCTGGCCCAAGCACCTGACACAAGCTGGGCCCAGGGACTGTACTCTCTCAAAATTAACTCAGCAAAAACAACAGGTGCATGTGCATGTGCGTGGAGGGGGTACTGAGCCTGGCCAGTTCCCCGTCTGGCTCACAGTGGTTTCTGGCCATGCACCAGCAGTAGGAGGCACAGAAGGAGGCAGGGCCAGCTCAGACCACTGTCTAAAGCAGTTGTGCAAGCAAAGTCGAAATGAGTTTTTTGGGATAACCCTGCCTGAAGGTCAGCCTTTTCAGCTACCTAGCATTGTTCTTGAGACATTGAAACAATTACATGAAAAAAAAAAAAAATTAATCTAGTTCTCAGCAAGCTGCAACATCAAATCAGAACTCTGCTTTTTTTAACACATCAAAGAAGCAATATGAAAAAAATAACATGAGAAAGGGAAAAGCAAGCCTAGTTTACTTTGTGATGAGAAGCTGAGGCACTGAAGTTAAGCAAGGTGCAGAAGGCTAAGGCTAACTCCTGTCACAGCAAGGTGCATCCCAGCGCCAGAGCCACTTTGAGGCCTGTGCACTAGGGAACCACTTCAAATCAGCAGAGCACCAGAGAGACTACTGCCACCAATCTCCAACAATAGTTCAAGGGTTTTGGTTCTCAAACTGCTACCCAAGGGATGACTGCTGGGAAGAACAGTGCACCCTGCTCCAAACAGCTATAAAGCACAGTCGCAAAGAATCATGTGTGTCCTCTCAGGGGAACACACTGAAATAGCTCATTTTACTGAGGGGGTGTTACACAGATGACCTGGCAGAGAGACAAGGCAACCTACGACCACAGAGCTGGAAAGCACATCCACATGTGATTATGCATCCGCACGATTTTGTGCCCAGATGCTTCTCAGCTATCACAACACTGCAGAGATTAAACGAGTATCCAAAGCTCTTTACCAGCAGTTTCAACAAGCACAGTCTCAGGCAGGCAAGATCAGGAACAATTTCCAGAATAGCCACAGTTAATTTGAAGCTTGCAGCTCATTTGCCATAGAAATCACTATTAGATGCAACTACTCTTTTCACACAAATGTGTACAGTAAAGAAATCTCTACGTCAAAGCAAGCTCTCCTTACAGAAAATGAGAGCTTGAATGGCACAAAGTACAGACATCACTACGCCTCAAGAGCTTTTTAATGCATCCATACCCATGCAGAATTCTGCTCTAGCTCACCCATCCCCTTTTCCAGCTACCACGCACACTGTGTATCTTCAGGCAAGTTTTCCTGCGCGTGCATCATGCATGACAGCCTTTCAGCTACACAACAAGCTCTTCTGCTTTTTGCATCCAGGAGACATTTGATCTTTCATGCTGCACTCTAAACCACATCTATTACACCATTTCACAGAATGCTTAAGAAAAGGGCTAGAAATCTGAAGTTTAAGTACCTAAGACTATAGGAGGTGGCTCATGTGCTGAGTAATCACATTCAGACATTACAATGACAGCTTCCAGACACATAACACAACCAATCACATCAGTATTTAAGTCCAGTAATATCTTATTTATGACATCTCCCACTTAAATATGTCAAAGCACTTAATAGAGCTGAATGAATGCACCCAAAGGTCATCTCTCTGTACTCAGCATGTGCTTCTTCACCAAGGCCAAGCTTGGGGTTTCAAGCAGCACAGATGAGCACAGTTGTGGTTTCACAACAAAGGCTGAAAATTCAGTCTTTTGAATGAATAGAAGTTTAGGTACAGTCAGCTGTAGGAGTTGTGTTATTAAAAACTACACATTTAACATAAAATAGAATTTACTTACAACCCTATAATTGGAAGTCTGTGTAATAGCAATCCTGTGTTGTACAGAAGTTTGAGATTCACTTACATCCATAAGTCTAAAAATCATTGAAGTTATGCACCAGGTCCTATCCTTGCAAGGGGGCAAAAACATCACTAGTCATTAAATCACCTCTCATCCAGTATAGATTTTCAGGCAAAACAGCCCACAGAGGAGGCAGTTTGTATTTGTTGTTCTACCATCACACTCAAAACATATTCTGGATTTTTTTTTAGAAAGAAAGGAAAATTACACTCCAACTTTTGCAGTGTTATGTAGAAGGTGAACTCAAACTGTCAAGATTTCTTTTGAAGTAGATGGACTTAAATAACATGTCACAAAATTAACTCTAATTCCAGAATTTTTCCTGCATCGTAACATGAAAGATATAAGGGGAAGAAGAAAATCTGGAAGAGACCAAACCAGCCAGTAACTTCCTGTATCCACCCAGTTCCCTGTACTCTTTTCCAGGTACTCATACTGCAGCAATCCTGGAGAAACCTCTACATAGAAGATAAAAAAAGAATTCCAACTGCAAGTCACATGACAGCCACAGTCAGCTGTCGGAGCACACAAGAACAAAGGAGAAAGCATAACCAAATCAGTGACTGAAACCATGCCATTAGACAAAGTTTCAGAGAATGAAAGCTTTTCTTCTTTCCCGAGACCATCCAAGCATAGCAGCAGTAAGGCTACACAAACCAAACAATGAAAACCTCCAACTCAAGTTTAAGTAGCCTCATGCCACAGTTCTTGTGCAAAACAGTTTTGACACCTTTCCTCCTCCCTGCAAAACAGCTTTCCTACTCTTACTTAAAGGAGAGCCAGTGCCTCTTCTAATCCCCAGCAATTTCCTTCTTTGCCCATCTTCTGACATTCACACACCAGACGCAACAGCTGCTGCAGTTTCACCAGCCCTATTACAGCACACAAAACCCAGGACACTGTTTTCTTAATGGCTGTAAAACAAATAAAAACCTTGTTTTAAGCCAAAAAAAAAAAAATAGGTAGGTCAGGGACTTGTCCTGCACAACAACATTGCAACTTTTGGCTGAGAAATCCACCAGTAGTGTGTTTGCATTGCCTGCATCATTCCTCACTTGGTAAAGTTTTTTCGCAACTGTACCAAAAAAGAAGACACTTCACCACTGAACGCCATGGGGACTTCCCACCTACTAGAGCACAAGTTCTTATTTTTTCTTTTACCCTTCAAGGATTACTGGATATAAATCCTTCAAAGCAGTTTTTTCCCCACCATGGCACAACAGCAAATACATGTTTTTGAAGCAGTCCATCTTAAAAGGAAACCTGCTGATTGTGCTATCTACATGGAAATTATTTCCACTTGCCAGTAACAAAATGAAACCAGCTTAAGTAATTTGCATCCAAAATGAGACTGCACGTCTCTCCATAACACTCTCAAATATTCCTCTAGTCACAGACACACAACAAAGCCAAGAAAAAAAGAAAAAAAACCAAACCAAAACAAAAAACCCACCACCAACAAAAATCACTCATCAGAGTAGCTAAATTCCTTCCAAAAGCTACACGATAGTTTCTCATTTCTGTCTCAATTCTGCAATCAGGGTGGTCATCTGACAAAACCACTTTTTGCCACCCTCATGGATTATTCTTGCAAGCCAACCTTTCCCCCCCCTTTTTTCATCATTTAATAGTATCATATCCCAGAGTCTGCAAGGTGGACAGCCCATTGCCTCCAGTGATCCAACCTCTGCCGTTAGTGCTACATCCACCTGCTACACCGGTGCCTTCGCAGTGACACTGATTGAAATAATGTGTCCTTGTATGTATCCTGCATATTCCATCTAAATAATTAAGAAATTAAGACTGGCAAGGTATTGGTGCTATATTAAATTCACGGCTGAAATGGGAGCAAAAAAACGTCAAGACATGAATAATGGTGACATCTCCACGTGCTAAGTTTCCCAAAACTTTCTTAATTCACCCGTAAGTAACCGAATGGCACATGGTGATATCCTTAGTAAGAGGCCAGCTCTCAAGTGACATCCCTTCCAAAGCAACAACACTTTGTGTTTTTCAGACTAAACCGACCACAGGCGCCTTGCATAGCGCAAGCCCACTCATCCTCTCACCCGCAGATTTCCTGTATCTGCGGAGATCCACGCAGAGAGCTCTCGCAGGGCACCGGCCCCTCAGCCGCCCCTCCAGGCTCCCAGCCCTGCTGCGCCTTCGCCATGGACCAGCCTCGGCCACGCGCCCGGGAACACGGCCGTCGCTTCCCCCGGAGCTCCCCGGCCTGACCCTTCCCGGGACGAGCGACCCATAGCCCGGGCGACCGGGCCCGCGCTGCCGAGTCCCGGTGCCGCGCTCCCGCGGGGAGCGGGAGCGGCACGAGCACCGAGATACACCCCCCACTCCCCGCACCGCCTTCTCCGGCCGCCCCATCGCGTCCCAGCGGCCGCCCACCTGCACAGGTCCTGGTAGGAGTCGGGGAGCGCCGCGGCGGCCGCCCCGGCGGGCGGGAGCAGCGCCAGGAGGGCGCCGAGCAGCAGCGAGGCCATGGGCGCCATGGGCCGGGCTGCCCCGGGACGTCAGGCGGCGCCGCCGCCGCGTCATGTGACCGCCGCGCGCCCCCGCCCCGGTCACGTGACCGCCGCCATGCGCGGGCACAGCGCTCACGTGATGCGCGCCCCGCGGCCCGTGCGGTGACACCGGGACACAGGGACACAGGGACACCGCCACACCGGGACACAGGGACACCGCTACACCGGGACACAGGGACACTGCCACACCGGGACACAGGGACACCGCCACACAGGGACACAGGGATACAGGGACACCGCCACACCGGGACACAGGGACACCGCTACACCGGGACACCGGGACACAGGGACACTGCCACACCGGGACACAGGGACACAGGGACACCTCCACACCGGGACACAGGGACACCGCCACACCGGGACACAGGGACACAGGGACACCGCCACACCGGCACCCCTGTCCCCGGCGCTGCGCCCGTGGCTGCTGTCCGGCCGGCTGAGGTGCGCGGGGGCTCGGCCCGTGGGGCGCACTGCCCCTGGGTTGGAATGTCCCGGAGCGTGTCCTACGGAGGGCAACAATTAAGGGACGGGAGCAAGTCTTAACAAGGACAGGTTGAGGGAGCTGGGCCTGGAGAAGAGACCTCGTCAATGTCTATAAGTGTCTTAAGGGGGAGCGCCAAGAGGATGCCTCCGGGCTCTCCTTGGTGGTGCCCAGCAATAGGCCAAGAGGCAACGGGCAGGAGCTGATGCACAGGAAGTTCCATCTGAACACGAGGAAGAACTTTTCTGTGCGGGTAACCACGCACTGCAGCAGGGTGCCCAGGGAGAGTGTGGGGTCTCCCTCACTGGAGATTCCGTCACTGGAATGATGTGGACACAATCCTGTGCCACGGGCTCTGGGACGACCCTACCTGAGCGGGGAGGTTGGACCAGATGACCCACTGCGGTCCCTTCTGACTTGAACCATTCTCTGATTCTGTGGCTTGGTGGTTGAATCAAAGAAATGCTGTTTGGAAAACATTAAGTGGGGTTTTAAATAAGTTATTCAAAATGTACAGTGAAATCTTGTGAGAGATCAGGAAATGAAACCCATTAGGGATGAAGGCTGAGGAGGCAATGACAGTGCTTAGTTGTCTGGCTGCAAAAATCATTACTGCAGCAGGGAGGCTGGTGTGGTGTAGAAATTACGCTCAATTCAAACAGAGGGCAGGAGGGGAGGCTTGCACAAGGCAGCAGCCTTGACAGCAGGAAGTGAAACACACACTGTCCTACCTCCACTGCCTACCTCCTGGCCTACAGAAAAAAGTGATCTAGCCTGGAGCTTACATAATTATTTCCAAGATTTAGCAAATTTTTACTGCAGCATAAAGATTGAAAAGGGAATTAATTAGCAGTAAATTTTTATGAAAGTGCAGTTAAGATGAAAAGCGCCTTTGAGAGTGGTAAGAGGCATAAGGGTGGGAGAGAGAAAGAAAATTAAAAGTTACACTCATTAAACAGACAGTTGTCTTATGTGAAGAAATCCCGTTCTCTAATTATGAATACTTTCCAAAAGCCATTTGCGCAAAAAAACCCAGAAAAAGGCCTAAAACTGAAATAGTTTTTCTTGCCCCATTCCCTAGCATCCATGAGAATGAGACAGCACTGCAGATCTGCCTCTCAGGCAGTTCAGCGTGATTCCAGGCTGCCCTGATCTCCTTTTCCTCTCTTTTCTCTCAGATACAGCCCACCTTTCTGGTAGTGTTAGCTCTGCAGCAGGGCAGTCAGCTGGCTGAAGATGCTGCTCTGGCTGAAAGCTGGCATACTATTCTGGTTGTTTCATGCACATTTGCAGATGAACCTGTCACCTGACTTACTAGGCTCGCTGCATATCTGCACAAACAGCACCACCAGCTCCAGAAGGGGCAGAGGAACTGCAGAAAAAGAATTCATAAAAGGGACTCAGGAGATGCTATTGTCCTCTACAGTTTTCTACTACAATATAATGGATTATTGTCAATTCTTTGTCTTTTGTTTTAACCTTCAGTGGATTCCTGAAAGTTCCAAATCTGATTACCCAAGAATCTCTGTTGTCTGCCTTTAAGACTCCAGCCTGTATAGTTTAAAGAGAAGCTTGATAACACCAAATCAAAGGCTCAAAAAAACAAAAGCAGTCGACAAAAAGAATACTTGATCTGTTATTTCTGTGGTTATGTTTCTTAAACTTCGCTGCTTTGCTAGCAGGACTGGCATCACTTGCTTGACACAGAGCAGTGCAGGTAGAAAAGACTTGGTGGAAATCCAATCTCTGCTTACCAACTTCAATTAAAAATGAATCAGCCAGGAAATTCACTGCAGACAGCAGAGCAGGCAGACATTCTGTAGCTGCTGACCTTATTAGCTACCCAGGTTTCTGCAAATAGAGCTTTATCCCTGAAATTTTCTTTGTGTAGATTTAAGTCCCTGAGTGACTCCACTGAAGACAATGTGACAGCTCACCTTGGTAACATTAGGAATACAATAATTATTGCAGTGTCAGGGCCTGGCAGTGCAGAAACAGTTAATTCCAGTTATCTGGTAAGAGCTAACTCAAAGTTGTTTACTGACAAAAGAATGAAGACGTTTAGAGTGGCATTCTTCACTTTTGGTACTGCTGTGAATGCTTAGGCCTTTATATTTGCACAAGACTTCAGAGCAGTTTCTTTGCATACAGAGGAAAGTATGTGAACAGCTTTCTAGCAAGAAGGAAAGAAATTGAAATACCTGGAAGAAAAATACCAGTTAGAAAGGAAAAGGAACAAACCAGAAATTCTTCTTTCATCTGCTGTGCTAATACATAAGCATAAACCTAACAATAAACCAATGTTGCAACACAGCAAGGGTGCTGCAGAAATACTGAAATACACAATGTAAGTGCAAATGCCTTTAAAATAAAATGAAGTAAAAGTTTACAAGTTCCAATCATGTGACTGTTTCCATTTACTACATATTTTCCTTAGCCTTCATAATCTGGTGGATGCAGCAGTTCCATCAAGATTCATGGACTTTCTGCCATGCTTAAAGCTAGCTACATGCAATAGAAATTGTCAGGAGCTATGTTAGTCATTTTTATAGCCTAAACTATGTTTTGCAAATAGCCCATAAGAATATGCCATTCTGAGTATGATTTATAAAGTATTTACCTCCCATGCTTAATCATACTGGCATCTCAGCTAACCATGTACCATGGCAGAGTGTTAAAATATTCTGAAATTATGTCATTGTCTTAATCTTACCTTTTCCTTTCCCTCAGGAGAAGTTCAGCACAATGGCTGCTAGTTATGTGGAGTAAATCCCAGTACACCTGAAAGCTGTGCTGCAATTTCCATGTTATGGGTGGTTTTCAGTAGGCACAGTGTCATGAATAACTGATGGTACACAGGTCTCCTCCAGGATTCTTCTTTTCATCTTGCTAGGTGTCAAATATCGCATCAATTTTTGTTCTTCTGGCTCACACTCTTGCTTCATGTGGCCACCATCAGGTGTGCAGGTCAGGCTGGCTGAGAGGCAGCTCACTTTTACTGCTACTCTCTCAGTTCCCTTTAACACTCACATCTGATCTCTATTTTTTTTTTCAGTAATTGGAACAAAAATTTTTTCTGCATCCAGAGCTGTTTTTACTTTTGATTGTGGGAAATTCCTTATCCTGTGAGGTCTGGACAGTTTCTTTCTATCTGTCTGTAAGCTTATGTTGAAGTAATTACTTTTATACTTCATGGAAACTTCATAAGGCTCTTTTGTGGAGCTGTGCAGTTTTTCAGAAAGCACAGATGTGCCACTCACAGGTTAGTTTCCTTTTCTTTCCTGTTCTCTTGCTTGCTATTCTGCACTTCAGTCTTCCTAATATGACTCCCATTGCCATTACTTCTGAATGTTCCTTATTCTTTTTGCTGCTTGTTTCTAATGCTTTCTACTTCTTTCTGTTCTACATCTACTCTCCTTAGCATTTTTAAAGGCAAGCTCTTGATAAGAGCTACCTTCTGATTTGTTGTGATGAGTTATCCTGCTTTATAACAATTGAGGAAAACAGTCCCTGATGACCTTGTTTTGCAGACTTAGGTTTAGGCTTCCCAATGCAGTTAGGGAGATAATTAATGACATTTCCTAATCTAGATGGTACTGTTCAATGATACTGTAAAAGAATGTCAGCTTTGTCTGAACACTTTGACTTTATGTGAAATCTTTGTCTTGTTGGGAAAGTCCTTACGTGCTGTATTCGGTGTTTGCACTGAAAAGGGCGCTGTTTTGTGCTGTGGCTTAGAAGCTTAGTGTTGATAATATAGAGATGTTTTGGTTATTGCTGAGCAGCAATAACCAGCATCAAGGTCTTTTCTGCCTCTCTCATCCCTCCCCCCTCCGACACCACCACCAAGAGGGCTGGGGTACACCGGCTGTTGGGAGGGGACACAGCTGGGACAACCAACCCCAACTGACCACAGGGATATCCCACACCACACAGCATCATGCTCGCAGGTAGAGCTGGGGGAAGAAGGAGGAAGGGGGGGATGTTTGAGGTGACAGTGTTTGTCTTCCCAACTCACTGTTGCACATGATGCAGTCCAACCTTCCTGGGGATGACTGAACACCTCTCTGCCTATGGGCAGCAGTGAATGAATGCCGTGTTCACTTTACTTGTGGCATGGCTTCTTCTTTCCCTATTAAATTGTCTTTATCTCAGCCTACAAGTTTTCTCACTTTTACCCTTCCAGTTCTCACCTGAAAGAGAGAGTAAGTGGCTCATGGGTCTTGGTTGCCAGCTGGGTCTGAACCACAGCACTAACCTAGAGCGATGCCTAAAGCTGGAAACAGCTGTGGATCCTTGGCTGGAAGAAGTGCAAGCTGGTACAGGATATGTAAAGACCACTTTTTTACCATGGCAAAAACCTGCAGATATCTCGTGCGGAGCTGAAGTGAAAAAATGAATCATCTGGAAGTCTTACTACTTCGTCATGTTGTATTTTTATTGTAAGACAATAGGCAACTTTTCTTTTTCTAGTTCAGTAGTTATTTCACCTAATTCAGTAGTATTATGTAAGGAAACATGTTGTCATCTGTTCCTTCTTGATTGTTACAAGGTAGCTGATAAATTTCTGGTTTGCTGTATTTTTCCTGGTTCTTTGTAATGGGAAATTACAAAGAAAAAGAAATTCTTTTTTCCTATGTAGACAAATGGCACCAAAATCAAAATGCTATTTTCAACATCACACTTAAAAATTTACAAACTTCACACACAACAGAGAAATTACCAAACTGGTTTTGTTTAAAGCATCAAGGCTCAACCTACATTTTCTTTCTTCCTAGTCGCCTCAGGGGAAAAGAACTGAACAAGAAATTTCTTGCATAATGTGATATTTGTGGAGGACTAAAATATGTGGTATACTTTATTCAGGTGATTCTTCTAGATTCCCTTGCTAGAATTTGTTGATATATTCTGATGATTCATTTATATATTCTGTCCATGCATATGTATCTGCTTTTATAGCCACATTCATAAATAGGTTTAGGCCAGTATTAAACTTCTTCTAGGCATGCATTTTATTTCCATTACATTTGTCTGTAAAGCATTTTAAGATATCCAAAGTAGAAGAAAGAAGTGTACATATTAACTTACTTAGAAGAAAAGTAACAATCCTTTTTTTTTAATAGATACCATGTTGCCCTAGATGTTTTATATTCACAAATTGCTGAAGGAGATAGGGTAGAGAAAAATAAGTGTCAGTATACACATGAAGGCCCAGGTAAACCATTACAGTATTGAATAAATGGTTCAATTAGAGATTCACAGTAGATCATAAAAACCGGTTGCACATGTGGATCACAAGACAAGAAGGAGATCTCCATACTGCACAGTTTTGAATCTGTGATATTACCATCTGAAGTGCAGTAATCCAGATTTTCCTTTTCTTTTTTTCAGTCAGAGCCAGAGTAAAATGAACAGAAAGTGTACAAATATGATAGTGAATGTGCTAAGAAGTATGCATCAGATAGACATGGAATGACAACTGTCTTAAAGAATTTTCTGGCATTTTTTCGTGTACTGACATGACATTTAAAGATATGATAGATGTTGCAGTGGGGAAGAAAATCTTTCAGGTCACCCTTACTGAATTGAATAAACATTGTAGTGGAAAAATTTCTAGCAATAAATACTGATATTATCAGTCAGCTATTGCCTTAGGAGCTGAAATAAAGTAATATTAGGAAATGCCATGTGTGTTCTCATCCAAAATAGGATAGAAGGTTTGTCCCACACAAGAGAGAAAATAGTTTTCTCTGATTATTATTTGCCTTAACTTTTCCTTCTCAGTGTTCTAATGTGTGCTCCAGTCTCAGAGCCTGCTCTCTGAAACAGGTGTTGGAGCTTTCTCATGAGCTAAGAATGACTTGTCTTTGAAGCCTTCAATAAAACTAGTTGGAGGGATTTTCTGTGTCTTTTCTTTCTTGCTGCTCCACACAAAGCAATAATGAGGAGACTGAGACTGTTTGATGATGAGCAGTGATGCTAAAAGCTTGTTGAGTCCTTTGGACAGTGTGTTTTGTTATCCCAGTGCTACAGGAGGGACATGATGTCATGAGTACGGCCAAGAGAAGAGCGTGATGGCTGCAGTGACTCTGAATAGACAGGGTAGGAGGGATCAAATATCTGCAGAATTTTACAAGCCTTATGTGAATGCTGAAACTGGAGGGAAGTATAAGTGGAGTACACAGCAGGAAACTCAGGATGAATAGCAAGCTGAGAGATGCATGGCATGTATCTCATTGTGTCTGCCCAGGGAGTTAAAATAGCTGTGCTGTAGGCTTGAAGTCTCCTGCCACAGGGACTAAACAAGGGAGAACCCACAGGCTGGCACATGCAGTGGCTGGATGATGCTTTAGGAGGTGACATCAAATCCAGACACAGAAAAGTACAGAGAAAAGTTTCTCCACACTGAATCCTGCTAAGAAACAGAGGTCAGTGTCGTACTGAAATGCTATATATGCTAACAGATAAATGAACCAGAAGAGAGGTGATAATATGAAGAATATAATTATTGAGCAGAGCTATATTTACAGAGGACCTCAGCCAGGCCGAGGCTAGCAATAGAGATGTTGTTTACTGTTCAGACACTGGTCTGACAGGCTCAGCCTGTCCCCTGGCTAAGGGCAGGTCCATTCCAGGCCAAGCCCAGGGAAAGAAAAAAAAAATCAAAATTAGTCAAACAAAAATTATTGGTTGTATATATTTATTTTCACAAAATAATTACATTTTGCTGTAGCATCTAATTGAGTATAGTCATTGAGCTTAGCATATGTGTTCATTGGAAATACTTGACTTGTAACAAAGAGAACTTTTTTCCTATAAATAATATAAAAAAATTATATCTGAAACACAGATGTCACTCTTTGAGTTAAAAAATGAATCCAGATAGACCAAACCCTCCTCTAATGCATTTAAGCAAATGGGGTTTTTGTTCTAAGATAGAACAGTGGTACCAAGGTGTTCACTCCATCTCCTGTACATAACTGTTAAGTTTCACATCTCTTTGTAGACTATACCTAAAAATACTGATTCTATAAATATTTTAATTTATTCTTTACCTCAAATATCTGTTAACTTGTATCATTAAAATTGCTATCTATTTGTTACAATGTCCAATTTTCAAGAGCCGTATTTTTTATAAAGCAAATTCTTAACAGGAGAAATAAATAATTAAAAGTTACTCCAATTCCAGAGATGCTTTGTATCCAGAGGGGAAAAAAAAAGTGTGCTCTAAAAGAAAAAAAAAACTAGTTGCTTTGTATTGCATCTTGCTTAGTGGTCTTAGAATGATGGAATCCAAGGTAAGAATTTCATTCTCCTATTCCTGAAGACAATCCTTCAGAATAACCATGAAATACTTCTGTGGAGGTGTTGAAGACATAGAAAATTTGTACGGCTTCCATGGAGGTCAGATGTTTTTGTTGAAGAGAAATCCACTGAAAGTTACCAAGTGTAAAGATTTCTAGACCACAGTGTTTCTGAGCTGATAACTGTTGAAGGCTTGGAGAGGATGAGAAAGAAGCATGATACGTGTTTGCTCTGTTCCTTCTCCTCTGTAGGCATCTGCTTGTGAACACTGCTGGAGACAGGATTTGGGGCCAGATGGATACAGCCACAGCCACTCCCTCCCCTTTCCTACCCTTCATATTTCTGAAACTGAAGCAAGGACTCTAGAAATACTTAACTAAACCAGCAGCAGGTCTAGTCTTGTGTATTTAATGAGGCAAGAGTCCAGTTTGGAGAAAAAAATAGGTTGCAATCATATAATTAAAAATGGAATGTTATATGCAAGGAAGAAGTATTAGAATCATGCAGGCTATCTCAGTACCTCTTCTTTGAATTCAAAGTTTTGCGCCGATAATACTTTTGTTTGAATGTGGATCCTGATGCTTCATCTTTTAGGCTTGTATGAGTCAACTGGAAAAGAAAGTAATTCCATGTGGACATCACACAAGTGCCTGGGCAACCAAATAGAAAGCAAACTGGCTTTCCAGTTGGATGGATTGCCAGAAACCCTGTGCAGTGGATTTTAATGAATTATTTCTGCATGGAGTTGGGAAGAGAAGTTGGGAAGAGAAGGTACACAAATGGCAGGCAGCATTGTATGGTGTGAGCTACACACCAGCTCACTCTGACTTTCTGCTTTCCCTTGACTTGGTGCCATCTGAAAGTATCTTCTGCTGGCCAGTGCCATCACTGCAAAGTCTGTTCATAAAACCCAGTGTGTGGATCATGCTCTCCCTGAGACTGGCACAGCGGGAGGACTTGAGAAGGAGTCTCTCTGAGGTGCATGCAGAGCCAGACAATCTATCTAGGATTTTTGGAGGACCCTGCAAAGGAACTGTCCCTCTTACTCTCACTCCACAAAGTGACCTGAGGAATTTTACCAGGGAATGCTGTGGACTTGTGGATTGTTCTCATGCTGGGAAAGGGGGGTTTGTTGTTTGCAGCAACCAGTACAACTGAGAAGCATTTCAGCTTCCCTTAGAGGATTTCCCAGGGTATGCTCCAGGCTAGAAGTAAACTGGGCAATATCATGTTCCTCACCTCTCTATCCTTGTTGCCACAAGGACTGTTCACAAAGTCTGTGAGTTATAGAGGAAAGTTGCTGCATAAACTCATCACATCATTTTGGGCCTGAAACAGCAGCCTGCCCCATATCATCCTCTTCACCCAGTGAGTAGCTACAAGAGCAATAACTCTTCTGTGTCTACGGAAGTGACTTCTCTCCTTGTATTTCTAGTCACACTTTTACATCCCACAATATTCATTAGTATCAAGTTGATCAGAAGCCTGGTAAAGAGAGGTTTAACAAAGCAAGATCTATGCTGGACATTACTTTCCTGAATAATTCGTTGCTTCGCAGCACAGCAAAATTACATCCTTATTGCCCCAGACATTACAAGAGATAACCAAGAGATAGTTGCTGTTCTGAAGTGCCTGTAGTACAAATGTGAAAGCACAACACTGGAGGCAAAATAATACAACTCATTTTATCGGTAGGAAAGAGTGGTACAGAAAAATTAGATGCCAATATTGCATGAAAATAGAACTCTCATCTCTAAAACTCCATAGCTAGTACCTGGCCCACAAGACAACCTTTCCTGATCTGGGCCACTAAAGAGTGCCTAAACCATCTGATCTGCACAGTGGTATTCCAGTCTCTCCCACAGTTGCAAATAATTTTTAAAAATGCAAGCTGGTGGAGAATCACATCCTTGTTGTGCAACATTGTCACATTTTCCCTGTCTTGGGGTTTGTTTGGTTTTTTTTTAATCATGGAATCATGTGCTTATTAGTTCCCCTTGTACTGCAGCCTGTCTGCACAGAGAACAGTCACCAGGTGCTATGATAAGGAAGAAAGAACATCCCTAAGTTATTTTTATCTATCCACTGGAAAATATTAATAATTTTTCAACTGTTAGATGTTAATTCTTCTTTGTCCTGGATGTTCATCTCATGCTGAGTGTTAATTTTTGTTGCTCTGTGAACTGATCTATGGATTGTTGTCCAAAATCTGAAACATTTGGAGGCATGGCCAGGTGAAAAGCAGTAAGAAGCAAAAAGTCCTAGAGCACCTATTCAGCTCACAAGCATTCTGATTGCCCTGCTGCATATTATTGCCTCTTCAGATCTACTGCCCTGGCTGCCTGCATAGTGATCCTTAACCCAAGCCTGTTGTAATAATCTGGATATGTTTAAGCACTGTAAATCATATGCCTTGCCTCACCTGAATCACTCAGAGAAGTGGGTTACATGTGTGGTTATAGCAGAAGCACGTGTTGAAGATGCTTCCTGCAATGCTGCCCCTCTCTCTGGTTCTCTGTGTGATTATTGTAAAGGGTTTTGAGGTAAGGGTAAGGAACAGCTTTAAAGGAAAGTCTGGGGGTTTTTAAGTCAGGGCTAGATCTTCCCTAGTAGTTAAGTTTATGGCATTCATCAGTGTTGACAAATTTCCCGACAGTCCCCCAGCCCTCAGCAGCTGCGTGCACACACACGACACTTGTACGTGGATATCACACTGACTTTTCCCCCGGCCCTCCCTCACAAGGTGTCCACAGACACCCTCTCCTGCACTCCCCATCGACAATGGGGTGCAGGTCAGCTGATGTGTCATTCCAGCAGCACAGTAGATCTCTGCCCTAAGAGAGAAGCAGATGCCACTCATCTACTGCCTGAACCAGTAGAGGTGACAAGCCTGGGACTGGAGTTTCAAAGACAGAAACTGGGACAGGGGGAGGGGCTGTCACAGATAAAGGTTTTGATAGAGTGAGGGACTCAGGAAGATGTAGGAGTAACCTCTTCCTTCTCCCAAGTCTTCTACAATGGCACAATGCAATGCTTTAATGTAAGGAGGAAGGTGTAGAAAGAACATTTACCTTTCTGAGATCTTTTTTCTACATGAATTCCCATCCAATCCTCTGTCTAAACCTACAATCTTCCTTGTTCCAGGACTGGCAATCTTTCAACAAAGGAGGGGTGGGTTGTATTTTTCTTTCCCCAGTTAGCTATTAAGTGTGCCAATGGAAACTTGGCGGGAAGCTGAAGATGCTGCTTTTGCTTGTGAGGGGAGGTCTCAGTTCCTGCTGAATTTGGAGCTCCATGGGGGCCAGAAGCAAATGTGTGTCTCTTTGAAAGTGCCACAGTGCTCTGTCTCACAAGATCTCCCATGTTCTGTGTGGTAAAGCTCATCTGGCCCCATCATTTCTTTCCTGTTGTCCTCTGCACTCTGCAGCTTGGCTATAGTTGGGCAAGTGACCCTGGGAATTAAACTCCACAAAATACCAGCCCCAGTACCCTGGCGTACAACAGATGGAGGCAGGCAGCTGGAACAGTGTGGCTGGTGTGTGGCTCCAGTCATTCATTGTGTGAGGCACCTTTCTTTTTTCTGTTTTTCCAAAGCTGGTTGTTATAAAACAGAGAAGCCACACAGAGAATATACATTCTCCAAAGAGATAAATACTACATATGTGGCTGGGACAGCAAATATTGGGACTGACTTTCTCATAGACTCCTTGAATATCTAAACATACAGGAATGCTGACATTTTTGGGGATAAGCCCGCCCCACCCTTCATAATTAAGGCAAAAGCCCTCTGTGAGTTGGCAACATCACTGTGTTGCCAGATACTCCTATGTGTCAAGTACCGAATTATCCAAGGACTCAGAGACATCTCGGTGTCAGTGGAAATTATGCAACACATACTTTGAAAACAAATTCTGAAGTTTAACAACAGATTAATTAGGCCATTTAACATATACTTAAATGTCTTGCTTAGATTGAAGTTACACCGTATGTGCTTGGCTATGTATGGGGACTTACTGTCACACGTGGATTTCTTCCTCTGTTTCCCCCAGGGAGCAGCTCTTTTGCGCACTTAAGCGAGCTGGAAACAGTTGAAATTAAATCCCAGTATGTAATGTGAATCCTGCGTTTAGTGGGTTTGACTTTTAAAAATGTGAACGCACACAGGCCCTGATGACTTCAATAGCATTTATGGGTGCTCGGTGCTTTTATAAATGTCACACTATTTATAACATATTTCTGTGTCCTTTTTTTATATTCTCTGTTGGCATATCTGTTTTTCACTGTGGTTTCTTTGATTGGTATAGTCACATCAGGATGTAGCATGTGTTTGAATAATTAAGAAAATACAAATTAAAAAAAAAAAAAAACCAAATAAAAGTTATCTTTATTCTAGTCCATGTTTTTCCACTGCTCAACCACCAAAGATAACAATACCATTTCACCTCCGCTTTTTACATTCTATGAAAAATACTTTTAGTTTTGCAGTGGTTTATTAAACGTTCCACATCCAATTATTTGCCCCTAGAGTTTCCCTCCTAAGCTTTAGAAAATTGTTTCAGCTATATCCAAACTCATGCCAACTTCCTGGCTTCTTGGCCGCAAGCCATCAGTGAGAGCTCTGCTAAGAACCACTTTGAGGCTCTCCTTGAACCTGTTCTTCTTGCTGCTTCCTACAAAGAAGTAAACCAGGGGGTTGATGCTACTGTTAACGGTGGAGAGAACAATGGTGACGTGGTTCTGCTGGCTGAGCAAAGATGACCAGTGGTGGTAATTCAGAAGATACAACAGCCTCATAGGCATGGCAAAGATGAGGAAGACAATGACTGTGACCACAATGATGATGTAGAGCTTTGACGAATGAGGTCTCAGGGAGTTACGGTGAATCCTGATAACCAAGATCAGGCTGGACAGAATCATTAGAGGAATGAAGATCATGAAAGTCAGGATCCATGTGAAGATGAGCAGTGCTTGGCAATGGTTGCCGTCGTCAAATTGTTCCTTGGTTGAATCATCTTTGCATGCTAAATATTCGGCTACTGTCATGAAAAAAGACAGAGTCCACAGAATCGCACACACAACTGCCGATTGGTGCTGTGACCGGTGGCATCGGTACCAGATGGGGTAAACAATAGACAGACACCTCTCAATACTGATGGCTGTCAGGAGATAGAGACCAGTATTATAGCCAAGAAGGAAGACAATAGATAGTGTGGTGGTTACATAATAGTAAAAACCATATGCAAATCCAAAGCCAGCAATGTACTCAATTGACAGAATAAACGTACAAAGCAGTAAGGAGATATCAGCAATGGACAAGTGTGTGATGTACGCAGTGAATGGGTTTCTTTTGATCTGGAAGCAGAGGCACCAGAGGACAATTCCATTTTCACAAAAACCCAGGAAGGAGATGATCATAATTACCCAAAGTGGGGTCAATATCTCCCAGACCCTTTCCTGTGTAGAAATGTTTCTGTGCATTGAGATGTTCTCTGTGCCTTCGCTGGGATGAAACGTTATGTTTGACTCATCCATGGGGAAAGCTCAAGTTTGGATAGCACAGCTCTTCCTTCTGTAAATATGTATAAAAATATACTGTGAGCATTGTGTGCTCCTCCCCTCCCCCTTTTCCTTCTGTTTTGTGGACCCTCAATTTCTGCTCTTATATGAAGGCCTTGGAAAAAGGAACCAAATTTGATATACTGATGCTACCTAAAACCCAGTTAGAACTGCTCTTGGCAATGTTAAAGATCACTAAGCCCATCATGCTAGCAGAAATCCTGACCCGCCTTCTCCGAGGGGCTCAGCCTGTTAGTGCTAAACCACAGCTAAAGAGATTCTCTTAAAGAGCTCTTGGACAAGCAATGTCCCCATCACATTGCACAGTTTCATTATATAGTCGTGACAAAAGGCATTGGTAGCTCTTGTTAGAGCACTAGATTGTTCCCAGAGAGGTCTCTTCAGTTCCTCTTGAAGTTAATGGCATTAATTTTAAGTTAAACTTATGTATTTCAAGTGAACTTTGCTCATAGGTTTTTTTGGTTTAAAAAAAAAACATTGATACCAACATCAGTTTTCCAGAAAGGGATTTAATTAAGTAAAAATAATTTGTAGTTATTCAGCATTGTATTTCCTCCAAGTACAGAGGTGGAGGGAAGGCAAAATGGCACTGTTTTGAGAGAGCAATTTCTTACCTGCTTTAAGTGCCATTTATCACAGCATAACATAATTTAAACATGTTCACACACTCTAAACACTTAACATGACTGCAGATATCTTGCAAGCATAATAAATCTAACCCATCACGAGGAGATGTTGTTCATCACATTGTGTTCATCATCATCATCATCACCACAATCTGTTCAGATCCCCTGCCATTGTTATAATGGTTTTAACTGTTGTTTTGCTGAGTTATGGGGTAACGTCTCCTTTTGTAAGTCTCCTTTTATCTCAAAACAGAGAGTTGGTAGCATTGGCTTCTGCTGATTTTCATACAAATATTTCACACCCCATTCCCTGTTAACTTCCCAGCTGCCCTGTGATGATACACAGTCACATTCAGGACACTTTTGGATTTATTGATGTTAACAGGGACTAACTGTTGACAATAAGCTTACCTAGCTGACATGGTTCATCCATATAAGTTACCTTGTTCATTAACATGAAATTTACCTGTACTGTTAAGTAACTGTAGTTAAGAGCATCAAATGCAAGGTAAAGAAATTTTACTGGGGCAACTTCTTCAATGATTATTTAAAGAGAGCCATTGACCCCAGTCATATTTTTTTCTCTCATGAGCCTTACTTTTCCTGGTTTCAAAACAGCTCTTTAAGACAGGATATCACAGTCTAAGAATGAACATTCTGTAAACAGCCTGGGAAGCTTCAGGCCTTGCTGGCATTTAAACCTGTGCAAAAACATTAATGATGATCCCACCTGTATGCTGACCATGCCACCACCTGAGACAGTTGAAGGCAACAAACAACATAGCTGGAGATGTGGCAGGGGAGAGTGAATGCAACAAGTAAATGCAGTGACCAGAATGCGTGGCAAGCCTCCCAAAAGCACTGCTCTGCAAAAACGGCAGAGGAAAGGTGCTCAAGCGGGAAGTGCAGGAAGGTGCTGCTGGAAGTACAGGAAAGGTTCACAGAAAAAAAGGAGAGGAGAAGCTATCTTCTTCAAGAGTTAAAACAAATAGGAAAGGAAAAAGAGAATTAAAAGACTCAAGTATGAAAAAGCGACAGAGTATGAAAATAGTCAAGCAAGTTCTTGATTTGTATCACTATAGGAAAGGAGTTTTCTCTCTGGAGAGTAAAACAAAGAGGAAAAAATTCTCGACTTACTAAGGTCATTCCCTCATGGCAGCATTCAGAGATGAGGATGGAAAGAATCCTCTTCTTCCAGATACATCCATGGTTTGTTCAGATTTCCCTGAGGCTGTTGAAGAACGTTCTTGAAGAAGCTGAAGTTTACCTTCTCCAACCATTTGCCTTCGGTAAGAGGGGGAGCAAATAGTGACTCTGACCATGACTCAAAAAGAAGTGTGCAGTCCTCCCATTGCTCCAAAAGTCTGAGGCATGCCAAATAAAAGGTCCCAGGCTCATCATCTGAGGCTGAGCTTCAAATGGCATCACTCAGTAGCTGGCAACTCATCTAGCTGAAAGCCTGGGATTTAACTCTTGTGGGAACTGAAGGGCAGTATATGGAAAGTTGTCCTGAGCTGCTACAATACCAAGAGACCTAGTTAAAACAAACAAACATGAAGGGAGTAGAAAATCTATTTGGGGATATTAAGTCCAAAGAAAAAAAAATCTCAGTTTAGAACTGTGCCACCACATGCTATCTAAAAAAATAAAAGTCAGTGTGCAAATTTGGTTCATATTTTTTGGTATGAGAAAACAAGAAAGTGAGAAGGACAAAGAGAGAATGAAAGAGAAAGAAATAGAAAAAAGATAGGTGTGGAAAGAAAAGGAAAGAAAAGATCACAGAGCAAAGAAATAGCTCATCATTGTGTTAATTTCATACATCCATTCCTCTAGGTAAAATCTATATCTTGAGATTATTCTACAAAATAAACCAAACCAAACCAAACCAAACCAAACCAAAACAAAACAAAACAAAACAAAAATAAAAATAAAAAAAAAAAAAAAAAAAAAACCAAAAAAAACACAGCCAAACACAAAAAACCTTTCAAGAGATTTAAACAGTCTCCCCTGAAAAGTTTGAACAAAACTAGGAGCTTGGAAAGTCTCCTGAGGATGCTCCCTGATTTTGCCCCAAGTATTAGGTTGTTTTTATATCCAGATATTAGCAGAACAAACATTCTTAGCCAAATAAGGAGAGAGTTTGCTTGGTCTTCTCCTTTAAATGTTTCACTAAAACTACCAAATCCCCAAACAGGAAGAGCAACTAACGAATGTGAGAAATAAATGACCCCAAAGGGAGGGTCAGAAAAACGTTAGGAAAGGAACAGAGTGAAATAAAACAACTTCTAACTGGGTTTTGTTGGCTTAAATTGTAATCTACCTTACATTCAACACCTATGGGACCAAAAATTTCAAGCTACCTCTGAAAAAGGAAAAAAACCTGCTCCTTTCCCCAAAAAGGAAATACGCATACAAGTAATGAGGGAGTCATTACAGGAATATGTTAACATGTCAAGATTGACCAGGTACATGTGTTTGCAGCCCACTGCAATCCAAAGTTGGAAATGCCCTGCCTTCCCAGTCTCCGAGAGGCAGTCGGTTTGTGAGACCTCCCTGAGGCACACAGCACCTCGTGCATGACTGATCCTTGTAGCACCATCAGTCACCATCTACACGGCCAGGGCACCGGAGTGAAACCTGGTCTTGAGGGGAATGGGTCACAAACACACCTTATCCTTGGTGATTTTGGGAGTAAGAGGAAGTCTTACTGAATAGCAGTCTTTATATCAGATGCTGCCAAGAGTTGGAGCAGCTATTTCTGAATCAGTTTAAGTATTCAGATGTGAATAAGGGGGCTACAATAGCACAATGTAGAACTTGAACTCATCTTGGGACTAGAAATTAGTACTGACAGTAAAGACATGATGGGCAATGTGGAAACTCTTTTAATTTTGATCTAAACTGAATGTACAGCAAGATGCCACATGAATGATAATTTATCCTAAAATCTTTCTCTCTGACGCTAACTTGGTGGGACACAGCAGCTTTGCAGTACATGTAAACTGAATTGACTAACATTTGCAAGTATCCTGTATGCAGGAAGCTAGTAGTGTTACCTTTTATCATTTTTCTTAGAGTCTTTGAATAATTTCATGTTCTCCCCTCTCCAATTCCTGGAAGCAGAAGACAACTTGTAAAGAACTTCCAATTCATTCATTAAACACAGCCCAACAACCTAGGATTTATAAACCAGATTAGAGGGGTTTATGTGGTTGGTACTGGTGCCAGTGTATAAAAAAGCCTCTGTGTACCCAGGAGTCAGGTCTCCCACTTTATTGTGAGCCATAACCAAATCCCTCAGGGGTGAGCTTTGGTAGCACTTTCAGGAAATGCAGTTTTTCCTGATGGTCATTCAACGATTACCACTTTCCAGCTGAAATTAATTCCTTAATTATTCAGCTCTAACAAAGGTTAGGAGTTAGGCTTATGTTTCAGACTGTGGACTGAAGATCTGGGTGCAAACCACTAACAGAGGGGGCACACTGAAAAAGAGGGGTTGTAAGAGGGCCAAAAACTAAACAGGAGGCTTTAGGGTGCAAACAGAGGACTATGGGACACACTGAGAAGCAAGCTGGAGAGGAGCACTCTACAAGGGCATGTAATGATAGGACAAAGGGAAATGGCTTTGAACTGAAAGACAGTGGGTTTAGATCAGATATTAGGAAAACATTCCTTACTGTGAGGGTGGTGAGGCACTGGAATGGGTTTCCCAGAGAAGCTGTGGATGTCCCATGCCTGGAAGTGTTCCAGACCAGGTTGGCTGGGGCTCTGAGCAACCTGATCTACTGGAAGGTGTCCCTCCCCCTGGCAGGGAGATTGGAACTGGATGATCTTTAAGGTCGGTTCCCACACAAACCATTCTGTGACTCTACAAAATGCATGGATCCTAAGAATTTTAAGACCCCTTAAGTCTCACAGAGACTGGAAGAATCATGATGACTTATGGATACTCCTCAGTAGGTGATGTGAGAGTGTCATTAAAGTAGGAGTTAGGTGTGGGGTAAACTTAAGAATTAAGGTTGCCCTAACCTAAAATTCACCACAGAACTTGCTGGACATCTTTTATCCTACTCGTACCAGCCATGATCCTAGCATATACCAGTTCCTTAGAGGGTGGTAATTGATGGATTGTGTTTTATAGGCAACAGGTGTGAAAGCTGGCTTTAGTGCTGCTTTCTGCAAAACAAGGTGAAAATATATGTTACCAGCAAGTTTTGAAGCCAACATGGGTGATCTGTTAATAGCTAAAAGTAAGGTTATGGTAGGAGTTAAAATTCTAGAAAACATAAGACAAAGACAACTAAGTCCAGAATTGGTGTAAGGCTGAAGACTCCTTGGTGGCTGCTCAGTTGCTGTAAGGCCAATTGTAAAATCCTATTAGTGGCAATCATAGGATTGTGTTTTCGTGAGAACAGTATGGGATAGCAGGCTCTAAATCAAGGATTCCTGCTTAATCCTGTAATCCTACTGAGAAATTTTGACAGCTAAAGTTGGTAGAGGTGAATTAATCCTATTATTTTGTGGGTGGTTAAGACCCACCACATTATGCTTATGAAAGTGGATTTAGGGCCTGAAAGCCATGTGTACTGTGGGAAACAGGGAAGAACCTTACCTGAAGAAAGAATAAAGCACATAGTGAGAGACGATGTGGTTTATAGTTGGTGTTGGGACCATACAGGTTCCTGAAATAGTTTGGCAAGGCTGTTTTCAGATTACTTTTCTATTCTTTGTCAGAGATATTTTTGAATGATTTGTGAATTTTAGATTCTGCTCAGAAAATGCTGATGGGAAAAGGGTAATTAAAAGCAGAAAAAAAGGTAGGGCCAGGTGAGCCCCAGGCTGGTGTGCAGATCTCTGGAAACAAAGTGAGGTGTCTGGCGCATTACTCTGGTGGTGTTGCCCAGGCTGGTGGAAGGTTAGAGGACTTGTTTACATGTTAACTTTATGGGCTGACTGTCTCATGAGCAAGGGACAATTTGGAGATGTTCCTGCTCCTGACTTGAGCTGCACCTTCTTTTTTCTGACCTGCACGGCTCTGAGTGGCAAGCCAGGGCTCAGCACCCAGGGGTGATGCCAGCAGCAGCCTCGGGTCAGGGCGTCTGCTGCTCACCGGCGTGTCTGCTGAAGTGTGGGGGGACACAGCTGGCTCCACTCCCCACAACCAGAAATTAAATCGGCCAATTTGGTTATAGAAGCTGTACAGACCTATTCACACAATAGCAGATGTCTGTGTTTACCCACCTGCATGGCAGCACACGTGGTGTTCTGGATCTGAGCTCATACCTCTGTGTCATGTCACAGCTGGTGAGAAAGCAGCCAGAGTAAATTGCAGGGAGTTTCCCAAATCACTGAGAATATCATCAGCAAGTGAGGAGCTCTTAGTGTTGCTGTGAGCTGGGGAAAACTTAATACAAAATAACAAGGTTTCCTAATGCTCATCTTTATCCCCTATGTCCTTGGGTTTCAGAGGCTCCCCAACAGTCTGCAGACCGACCTTCAGCCATAACATGAATAGCAGGTGGTTGTTCTTACCTTGAAGACAGTGGAGTCTGTCCCCAGTGGAAATCTACCCTTGCTAAAATTATTCTCAGTCTTATTTCCCTCTTGGTCTAGTCACTGATGGCACAAATACTTGCACCAAACCCAGGGTCATCACACATCAAAAGAGAAGATACAATGCACCTGTCTGCTGGCAGCCCCAACAGCAGCCAAGCATTAGGGCCACCACTGCTATGCAGTGTAACAATACAGGAAACACTGTTTTCTCTCTACATTTTCAATTTGTATATGTAAAACAATGCAGGAAACCACTGGGGAGACAATAGGGTAAGAATGGCAGTAATAACCTGGCATATATGATTAGTATAGGCAGTTTAAACCACTTTAGCTTTAGTCGTGCCAAGCAGAAGTTACACTTTAGAAAATGTGACTGAGGTATGATAGAGATGAGTCAGAGCTTCCCATGATAAAATGCTGGAAGGAAAGCTCTGAATGCCAATTAGCCAGTAGTGCATATAGAGTAAGACATTTTGTATTACTGATAAAGTTAATGAAAGAAGGGTCTGATACCATGATGCTCCCTCTTTCAACCTGTGTTGTTTCTGGATGTTCCCAGCAACATGTGTCCAAATTCTTCTTGAAACAGTGTTTCTTGTCAGACTAAGTTACATCTGTCAGGTGCCTGCCCTAGTAAGAAAGATTATCCTGAAATAATCTTTACTCTTGATTCTACTAATATGTCTTTTGTCTTTTAGCCCTGTTTACTTTTAATCTGTATCACATATTTGTCAGTTGCATGCATTTCCAACCTATCACAGAAATTAGCCATTATTCTTTATTTGCCCTCTGTACTGCAGGAATAAATGGCTAAGTAAGATGCATGATGCATGGTACTGTGAAACCTGTGTCCCTTTTGGTCTGTTCTCTGAACACTCAGGATTTTTCACCTGAAGTCTGGTGGCTCACCTATCTCCCTGTCCTCCGCACAAGAGAAATAGCTATACTGCTGAGCATTCCTTGTACTGGAAAATTGTTTAAAAGGATGATAACTGGTGTATGGAGGCACCAAGAGTTAAAAAAAAAAAAATATTATGTAGATTACACAGAAATTGTTAACAGCCCTTTCTGGACACTCTTTGGAATCAGCCAGGATAGGTCTGTGACTCCTCAGGGCAACATCTTTGCAAGTCATCTAATGACATGCTGAAAATGGAACTACTGTGTATGACTGTAGTTAGATAATAAGCAGTAAACAACAAGAGCTTTATAATGACATGCCTGAATGAGGTGTGTATTACTATGTGTTGCTGGGAATTTCCATCAGAACTGTAAAAGTGGTCTAAAGGTCCGTGAAATCATTCAATACTTTAAAAATCAAAATTTCAGTGTTGTGATGGGTGCATGGTTCTGCAGGGAAACTGTAGCCCAGTTTTCTCATGTCTCATTTCTCCTTTTTGAACAGAACCTCCCACAGTGCACCATGGAATATGACTTTGTATTACAATCCTCTTTTCTTTTGGTCTCCAGCTGGGAGCATGACTAATAGAGAACCAGAGCACAGTGCATCAAAATATCATTGCAGAAGGAAAATATTTCCTCCTGCTTTAGGATTTTTCCCAAATGCTGAATTTTTAAATGAAGACTCAAATAGCTAAACATTTTCTTTTGAGTAAAATTATTCTATTAATTCTAAATTGCTTCTAATACTTGTCTCTTTCCAAAGACAAAACATAGACTCAGAGATAATTTTTATTTTTCAAGGTGATGCATCTTGAACACAAGTGCAAAACAAGCTCATGCAGTGGGTTTACTGCATGAAGTCAGAAGGTCACTGAATGAAAACACTGAACTGTCTCTTCTATCAAGTGTACATATATATACGGAGTGGATTTAGAGTCCTAAAATATAAAAAAGGCCATTATATTTTCTGAAAAATAAAATTGTTAAAGTGTAGCAAGAGTACAGGACAATGACTCTGAGGGTAGAAATCATGAGGCATGGGATTACTCTGTTTCAGACTGCTTCAACATCATCAAAATTCCTCTTCTGCAAAATGGGAGTAGCATGGGGGCACTGGGAGGCAAACTTCAAATCTGTGAGACACTTATCTAATATAGTAATATAAATACTAAAAATACAAAGAATTTACCTACTGCTTCAACCTCACAAAAACAATAAGGAATTTGTTTGATTATATTACAGAAAAAAACAAGAGGTCTTGGCTTTTTATTTATATTTTTTCTACCTTTTTCAACTTTCTCCTTTATACCTTCAACAGAAATGGGACAAGATGATAAGCTGTGGTAGTCATCACATGGAAATCATGTCATTAAACCAGGTAATAATTCAGGCCCTGCAAATGAAAAAAGGCTGCTCTTGAGGACTTCAAGTTCAGGATTTCTGTCTCCTACAGTGATGTAGTGGTACATCTTGCCAAAGTTCCAGCATAAACACCTATATTGGCCATGTCATCAGTTTGCTTTCAGAAACAGCATTGACTTGTCCTCTTTTATTCATAGTTTGATTTGGTAACAAAGTATTTGCCCTGCAGAGTTGAGATAACACTAAATAAGCTGTGTGGACAACAACAAACTGAATTGCAGCTGGAGATAAAGAACCTGAAATGTTCTATGTTCTAAAAAACTATATTTTTTAGGCATTCCACTTCTTCCTGCATCAAAACATAAGTTTCCTTTTTCCTCTGAGATGGAGGGGTTAAAGACACCACTGCTTTCTCCCTCTCCTTAACAGGGACTTCCAACAATTACAACATATTCAGAGTCAATTGAAGTTTCAGTCTTTATTTAATAGAAAACATTTTCCTTGAATTTGGGTGTTCCAGGGACTACTGCTGCCTCTATTTCCCACTGAACACATCTCCCAGGACTACATTTTTTATTCCTGGTCATACTTTGCCTTTATCTTTTGATGACAAGGACCCGTGATTTTCCTTGCCCTGTGAGCAGCACACCAGCATCTCTGTGTGGCTCTTGGCCATGCAATAAGTGTTGCTGATCGCAGTGGAGGCAGATGCAGGTAGGTCTCCAGAGCATGTCCCAGGTGAGCAGTTGTGTCTGCTTGTGCACCCACGGTGGGATGGAGTGGGCCTGAGGCAGCTGTGCAGTGTAGAAATGTTCAAGTTACCAACAGCCCCCAGGCCAACAGAGTCCCACGGGATGTAGCCCTTTCACTGCACTTTCACTGCTCACAAGGCACCTACATGCAAAAAACTGAAGGCTGGTGGCTCTGTATCATCTATCCTGTTTCTCAATATCTGTTTTTTTTCCCTCTCTCTGATCCTGGCTTAATCTTTTAATGTCTTATTGTGGTTTACATGCACCCACATTCCCACTGACGAATACACATTTTCAGGGAGGTGGATGAGCAGAGTTTACAAGCATGACTCATGGCACACTTAAATACACTTAATAAGTTTTCTGCAACTATATTGTTATGTGGATTGTTCTACTGTGGTACAAAGAGATCAGACTGTAATCTGAGACATATTCTCAGCAAAGCTATTTCCTAGTCCTCCTCCAACTATGGTCAATGGAAGGAGATAGGTGTCAGTCACAGAGCTATACAGCTCTTCCTCATCAGGCCAAGTGTACCAATCACCCAGATGACTGTGTAGCACATAATATGCATAATAGTCATACACATATCTTGCCAAAATTAAACTTAGTACTCTCCCAGGTGAAGAAAGGCTTGGTTTCTGGCACTGGGGTATTTTTTTTTGAGGGACAGAGATGGGAGAAGGAAGAATCAGCAAAAGACTAGAATTCAGTTGGTTGTGTAGAAGCCGTAAGAGTCAGAGGAAAAAAGTAGATAAGAGATTTGTAAAACAGCCTGATAATCTCTATCTCTTTTTTTCACTGGAAAGTTTTGGAGACGTTGTGATGGCTGAAGACCAAAATCAGAGCTGTCTTTTGACACTGCACAGAGATGGAGTGCCAGCATTCAGAGCTGGAAGGTAACTCCAGTGACAGACTCCTGAAGCCTCACGCAGCACCACATCAGGATGGCACGGCAGTGGGGCTCATCCCTCCCGTGGCAGATGAGTCACTGGAGTCCGTGTCTCTTGCACCATGGCTGTTGGTTTGATGACTCTGCTGGGACAGAGGAGGCCATATGAGTAGCTGCTGGCCAGAATCTGTAAACATGGGGCATTTTTTTGTTCCTATCACCTGTAATAGTCTCAGCTATCTACTAATTCTGTTTTGGCAGAGTTAAAATACACTACAGAATATGTGAGCCCAAAACCAGGGAATGAGACCCAGATGCTGCCTGATCCCAGCTAACTAGTTTTACAAGGTTTTCTTGCGTCCTCTCAGCTACTTAAGCAAGTGGCTATCTAGAGGATGGGATCAGGGTGCAGGCTCTGAATACAAAGGCTTTGTATAGTATATAAACCACAAAGTCTTCTGAAGGGCAAGCTCAAGTCAGGATGGCATGAGAACATGTCTTAGATCCACCAAAATTCTAGTTTGTGTTCAGGCACTTTATTCAAACAAGGCTTAAATTCTTTCAGTCTTCACATTTTCATCAGCTGGGAAGAAACAGCTGAGAGGTGGTGCTGCTTGTTCCATAATTGCAAATGTAAATCTTTCTTGGGATGATCATTAAACTGTAGGTGTGTGATTCCTGAAGGAACATTGTGCTAGGCTAAACAAGGCCAGGCTTTTCAAGCATTCATCTCCTTGTGTCAGTGGTGAAACAGACTTCCCTGATGGGAAACGTGATTGATTAAGCCTAATTATCCCTTCTGGCTTCCAAGAACAGGCTTTATGTTAATGCAAGAGGAGATACAGTCTCTGCCCTATTCACAGCCAAGAGCACTTCCCCACTGCAGTAACTGGCACAATCTGTAACTGGCAATACTCATATTCTCACTTGTTCCTCACACATCTCAAATACACCATTATATCACAGGCACATCACCCCCTGGTATTGCTCTCAGACATGGCTGTTGTAGCACCACGAGGCAAATTATATGTTTGTGCACTTCAAAGCCTTTTTTCCATAGAAAGTATTGCTTAAGAGTCAGAATTCTCTGGAAGAGGCACAGGTGGCCCCTCTCTTCTAGGGTCATTTCCTTCCCATGTATCAAAGCCAAGCTCAGATGAGGATTTGGAAACACTTCTGGGGAAAGAAGGGGAAGCAATTCTTTTTTGGGCATCTGCCCTGGTCTTTTCTCCTCTTGGATAGCTGCACAATCTGATGGCTGTAGAAGCCAGAGATGTCCTCCTGGGGCTAGGCAAAGGCCTGGGCTTCTGAATCAACTGTTTGACAGCTGATTTGAAAACAGACCATAAAATAATATTTCTGCCATTGCACTGGCTGCAAACTTTGAGCCCTGTGTTGAACTGGACTAAGCAGAAGGAACAAAATAAGCAGTACTGAAATGACTCTTCTGCCTCCTTTGTCCACATATTACTCCAATGTCCACAGCTTTGGTATTTCTATTTCCCTCTTCCTTCTTTATGGCTTTTTGTTGGTTTTTGGTTTTTTGTTTCCTGGTCTGTCCTTTCTCTCATCACTTCAGCAGCTCTCCCTTGAGATGCTCACTTTCTTGTTTTGAACACATAAAGTGCCAGACAAGACTTGAGAGACTGGTAAAATGGAAAGAAGAACGATGCAAAAGAAAAAAAAAACTCCAAGGCAAAGAGACATGGGATTTTTCCTTAACTTCAGTGCAGACAGAGCCATGACAGCATGAGTAAAACCAATATGGAGAGTGTGGAGAGTGCAGGCATCTTCAGTATTTCCCTGCCACATCCTTTCTGCATTTCTACTCAGCATAATATAACCTGCTTCAGACCCTTCTCCTGTCATACCACCAGCAATTAAAGTTCTCTGTCTACATGCTCCTTTCAAACTCACTTGCTGGCTCCAGGGGGCTGCCTTCACCCCTTTTTACAATGTGCTCCTTCTACCTCAGGGAGAAAATTTATTTTTGCCCAATTGTTTATGTAGAGTCTTTATTTGGTAGAGGCCTTCCAGGACGCAGACATACACACAAAACATGGAATCTCAGAAGTTTCTTCTCTTTCTAATTTAGGCAGAAAAGAAAACTTTCTCTGTCACCTTAACTCTCTAAATACACTGAGCATTGAAGAAATGTTACCTTATGGGAGGCATTATGCTGTCCCTCCAGTTACAATATCAGCCGCAGAGCTTGTCCAAGTGCGTGTGGTGACCCCCCCTCAGCTTTATCTTTCACTTTCCTCCCTCATGGCTCATCTACAGACCTGGAACACCACTAACACACTTGTCAAAGAAGCCACGAGCTGAACTAGCTGGGAGTCCCCTCACCATGAGAACAGTGGCTGCCACTGAATGTCTGCAATTCTTCACATGCACAAGTACCCATTATCTGCAAAAAGTAGCATGCTGGCGTTTTTCGAGATAAAAATAATTATGTCTAACACATATCTTAAACATTTTAATTACCACAGCAGCTCCCACTGAAACGTCCAGCAAAGCTCATCCCTTGGCTTGACTGAGAGCAGGACCCAGCCTGACACTTGTTTGAATGTTGACTTACAGTTTTTGCTCCAAAAAAGTAAGGAAAACTGCCTGTGAAGCACGTTCTTTTCCTCCAGTTAGGAAATTATATGATTACTTCTGTTGGACATTATCTAGAAGTGTCAGAGTGACTTGGCCTGGCTGACAAGAGTGTATCACCTCTAGCATGACAGTGAAACTGGGCTGGAAACTGATCTGGTGGCAGAGGATTATGGCTTCTGGACAGCCTGGAATAAGAAGAGGCTGAAAATCCTGAATACTTTCAGGAAAGAATATTATCAGCCTAAAGATGGGAATTTTTTTGTTTTTTCTTAATTGCAATAACAAGAAATTTAGCTTTGCAAAGAGCTCCCTTCTAGTCCTGCATTCCTTCTTGAGCACATTAATGATCTTACTTCGGTGTAGTGCAAAAAAAAAAAAAGTCAGCATATTCTGCTTTGCATCTCTTCTGCCCTTGGGAATTCTGGATTCAAGCGCTTTTTGTGCAGGAGTAGTACTAATAAAGTCTGCTTATTTGGCTTTAATCTAGTTCATGAGTATGTCTGAGACTTTCCATTCCTGTATGACCAGTGGAGCCTTCAGCACCCCATTTGCTTCACTTTACAGGTCTTGCAAGCAAGAGTTGTGTGAGAGAGAATATGGCTGTCTCCTGCGAGTCCCTGGAGACCAGAGCAGCCTCAAGCAACTGTAATAGCAAGAATACACCCTTATGCTCACAGTTCCTCCTTCACAGGAAACAAAAAACACATGAGGCCACCACAAGGCTCACATTCAGCCCCAGCAAGGAGGACATGGGATGGGAGGTGTGGGCGCTGTAAGCATGATGCAAGAGAGTCTTAGCAAAGGCCTCTGAGCCACTTTGCTTATGAGAGAAGAGAAATAATTTGAATTATAATACTAGTTGGGTTATTGTTTTAAGTCAATGCCACCTAGTTGTCATTTTTTTCTGTATCTTTTTTAATAAACAGAGTACATAAATAAGTATTTTAACAGCCTAAAGGGTTTCTGCCATTTCATTCAAAACTCAGCAATCAAATGCACCAAAATAAAGATTTCATCCCAAACTTCATTTTTTTATAGTCTCATTTTAAAGAGCAATGGTAGCGTTTTATTCTTACTTATATTCTCTAAAAATGCCCTTGCACATTCACTGCTAGGTCTCTAAAAGCAGACTGATAAGGTGTTCGCCTTTGTTGACAGGAGATAACCCAGGACACAATGGAGAAGGTCACAGTGACAGAGCTGAGTACTCAGCCCTTCCTCACAACAGAGGCATTGAGGCCAAGTCTCCTTGCCTTGAGACACAGCCTCAGGAAGAACAATACCAGGACAGAACCAAGCTCTCCCCTTTTCTGATGGTTATAGAGAACAGATTGAAATCAACCCACTGGAGCTGGAGAGATCAGTGCTGCACCCCAGCTGGGTCTTTGGAGGCAAATTACAACAAAGTTCATGACTCGTGGAAAATATAGCACCTATTCCCACCAAATTTTGAACATTATCAGCTGCTATTACCATAAATAGGGTAAAAGGTGCTTGGTACTTTGTACTTTTCCAAGTCTATATAAATATGAGCAAACTGCTCTAGATAGCAAAAGGCAAAAGATTGAATGTTATCGTGAGTTATCTTTACATTATTTTATATATTTATTTATTAACACAGTGCATTAATTACCATTTAAACACAGAGAGACACAGATTACTGATCAATGACTTTGTGTTCTCTAAAATTTACAAATTGTTCAGTTACATAAACAAGACTTTATCCAGATGTTGATTTTTTTCTTTGATGGTAGTTAAGATTTTATCAGATTGGTTTCCACATTAAGTACTAATAATAATTCAGGTATTTGCCAACATGGTTATATATCCTGGGTCTTTATCAAAAGAGGAGAAGCATCTTTCAATACTTTGGTTTCAGTGGGATGGAGGATTTCAGGAAATGAAGGTCTCTCAAACTGTTTGCTAAAGGCTCTGGGAGCAACAATGCAATCAGTATCTTTAGTCATTAATTACCTCATTTTTAACCCACTCATAGTTCTCTCCAGTTTGATCTTGTTCATTGTTGTTTAAAAGTGGCCTCCAAATGAGGCTTGACCTCCCCGAAGTGGTCAGTGCCATGACATTTCTAATCTTTGCTGTGCTGTCAGACTCACAACCACTGTGAAACAGAGGCTTGCTGCATTGCTGCCACTCAGGCACGTGTACATTTCTGCTTCATTCAGCATTACCACCAGCTGTGCAAAACCCCTGGCCTCCTTCTGTGTCAGGGCATGAAAGAAGATGAGAAGTGGAGAAGCCATTTAGAGAGCCCTGCAGAAAGCCTTAATGCATGGGACATGGGGAGCAAAGTGAGAACAGAAACAGAGCCAGGATGGGTTGGAAACCCAGAGGTTTAGTTACACCCTCTTGAAGGGATGCACTCTGCAGGTGGATGAGTTTTTCAGATTTTTGAAGACTACAAAGACAGAAAATTGCACATGGTATTACCCAAGAAGAGTCACAGTCTTCAGCACAAGTGGATTTGAGGGGGAGGTGTGTGGCAGCACATTTCTCTCTCTCTCAGGATTTTTCATAAAGGTGCACAGAGAGAAAGAAAGAGAAAATAATTTCTATTTCTGCTCCTTGTTTTTCCTATGTGGAATGTGTTTGGAGAATTGTTTACCTGGGGTGATTGCTTGACTGGATTCTGGTGAGAATTGTTTGAGCCTGATGGCCAATCGGATCCACCAGTGTCTGGACTCTCGAGAACAGGGTCACAAGTTGTTGGTAGTTAGATATGGTAGTTAGAGAAAGTAGGTATGTAGTTTTAGTATCTTCCTTTATATTGTATATTAATGTATTTTAGCATAGTTATAATAAAGAAATCATTCAGCCTTCTGAACTGATGTTGGACGTCATCATTTCTTCCCACTGGATTCGCCTGCATTTTACAATAGAGGTGATACCAGTGGCAGGTGGTGCTGTCAGATTTGCAATGTGACAAAGCCAAGCATTTTGCCATTGGCAAAGGAAAGATGTTTTTGAGGGGGGAAAAATGTAAACTTTACTTTTTCTTGTTTTCAAAAATAGTCCCAGTTTTTGGGGTTGAAAACTCCATTTGTCAATGAATTTGGGATTTCTTGGAAAAACCCTGAGAGAAGTGGTAACCTTCAGCAGGAGAAACTCATACGCAGCTGAAGTGCCAAAATCTCCTGTCCAAAGACTGTTCTCCCCCTGAAGATCATCATTAGCAAAGCCTTTCACATCACCTCCAGCACCTAGTCACCTATTCCTGCCCATTCTCTTCAAATCCGACTTTTTCTCCCAGTCCTTCTTCCTTGCTAAAGAGCAAAGCCCATCTCTCTCCTGTGCTTGCTGCTCCAGGGATATGGTGGGAGCCAAAAACTGGAAGAAGGGGGGGACCAGGGCTGACAGATTCACAGAATATTCTGAGTTGGAAGGGACCCACAAGGATTATTGAGTTCCACTCTCAAACAAATATCCCATACAGGGACTGAGCCCACAGCCTCTGTGTTATCAGTACCATACTCTGACCAACTGAGCAGTCTCAGGGTCAGAGTCCTCTTGCCCTAGCAGCAGTGAGGCTGCTGATCCTGGTATGTGTGCCAGGAGCTCATGGCCACTGCTCTAGTACAAATACTCATAGAAATAGCTGACAGGCAAGCACATCTTCCTCGGGAACTGCCTGCAGCAAGGGGATGGGGCAGTGCTTTGTGAAGCCATAGCCCTGCCTCCTGCTCGATTTGAACCCACCATGAGCCAGCAGCCACTGACAGGCACTATTTGTTCCTCTGGGTGTTTCCTTCAGCAGTTACACCACTGGAGGCATGCAATTAAGGAGGGTAAGTTCAATAGGGAGCAGATGTAGAATCAGAGGTGCCAGCCAGACTGTACAAGTACTTGGGAGTCTAAAGATAGTGACAGGTGCCTGTGGAATTGGGAAGAGCTCTGGTTGCAGTTCTGTTCCCCCATCACCGTGCAGTACTCTTGTGTTATGGTACATTTAGGACATTTATCAATGCAAGCCATGGAGCAAGAGCATCCCCCCTTACAGGGGTGCCTCTGGCTGCAGAGAGCCCCCAGACACCCCTCACTGAGCAGCCAGACCCAGTCCATCCCCTGGGGACTACCCAGCTTCTGGAGGCTGTGGGACCCGAAGGGAGGCCCAGGAGCCCAGCATGTCTCCTGTGGCACTGCTTCCCATGACCCAGTGGCCCTGTGGAACAATTACATCAAGCTGCTTCTGTCCTGCATCCCAGGGGAGGGGGCAAATTTTGAGCACTGCAGGCAGCTGTGGGAGCCTGTGGGTTTGCAAATCCTCACGTTTATGTAGGAATGGCAAAGTCAGTCATACATGTTTCATGCACAGGACAGATGAGTTCCAGAGTGAGCGAATGACTGCCTGTTTTGGTTAGGCTGGCTGCACTTGTAAGCAAGCATCTCGTTAAATGGTGAGAAATTAAGACAGCTGTACCTTTGTAAACCAAAAGCTGGAGGCAAAGCAGGAATTTCTAGCAGCATCTTTTCAAGCAATGTCAGAACATGTTACAGATTTGTGCAAATAGTAGTGCCAAGTTTTATGGGGCCAGTAAAATAGTTTGTATTACGTCAAAATTCAAAATGAGGATTGCAGATTACTCTTCCACTAGTTATAAAGCCAGGTAAACTCCAGGAGTGTTTGTGGGTGGACCAGGTCCAAACTTAGAAGTACTTTAGGATTTCCTTAATTTTTGTGCACCTGGGTGATGTTCAATAAGCTGTCTTTAAGTTTTAAATAGCACTCTTTTTTTATTTTCCTTTTTAACTGGATCTGTTTCTGCCAGGGCACCATGTGTCTCCCCTGCGTAGTGGCTATTACCTTTCACAGATTTCCATCCCACAGATATTTTAAAAGCCAGCCTAACTTACATCACTGACATGAGGCTCTTTGCCAACACACTTGCTGTTGCCATTTTCTTTTAAAGCTTGGCCATGGAAGGTCAATGGATTAACACAGCCATCTCCACAAACAGGAGGATGAGTGCCAATCACTCCTGTGTCTGGAGGGGGTCTTTAGCTGTCTTGCATGGGGAGAAAGGGGTGCAGGAGTCCCATCTTCATCTTAACTTTGGTGAAACACCTGTCTGTTTATATGCTCATTTGGCTGGGGAGAAAGTCCAAGAGGATTCAACTACTCATCTGCTTGTTAGGATGCTGATGGCATTTGAATCCACTTTCTCTGAGGATGAGTCTCATTCACCTGCCCAAGGTGCAGGGCAGAGGTCTGAATGTCAGGTGAGAGTGCTCCTGCATACTGTGTCTGTAATAAAAAGGGAGCAACCCCAGCCCAGGTACCCCTCAGAGATGCGACTGTGCCACGATCCTTCCCAGAAGGGAAGCCCAAAGGCACTCCCATAACACTTAAGCACTGGTTTTGTTAAAACTAGTTAAAACCACAAGCTTGAACAAGGTAGTTTCTGCAGCAAGAGAAAGCATGAGGTGAGACACTGGGCATAAATTCTCCCTCATCTTCCATGCATCCTAACTACTACAACTCTTCTCCAAGGCCTCCTGCCTTGCAACAAACTCACAGCTCCTCAGGGGCCTCTGGAAAAAATCTTTTCACGGCTTCTGCCTACATACATTCTTCTTCCAGTCCATGCACCAAAGCAATCCTTGGCCATCTTCTGTGCCACGAGCTCCACCTGTCTCTGGGGGCACAGGTCCTGCTTCCCTCCCCACTGCTCAGCCACAGCTCTTGTAACACAGCACTGACACTCGTGTGGGTCACTCTCCACCGGTGCTCCTGCGGATGTGTGGTGACAGCTCTGCAGGACAGCCAGCACAGGTATCAGCCATGCCACACCTCCAGCAGACAAAGGGATCAGAGGTCTGGGCTCTCCTAGAACCGCTGGTCTGTATGGCCTTTTCAGAGAAGCCTTTCAGATGGCACTGGGCTGAGGCAACATTCCCCTTCCAAGGGTCCCTTGTGTCAGACTGGGTACAATCACTCCCTCCTCCTCAAGCATAAGGGTTGTTGGAAGAAATACACATTTCATGCACTGCCCTTTAACTCAGCCTTCCTTGGGGGGATTCTCCAATGCTGGGACTACAGCAACCAGTGGAGGGGGCTGTTGGGAAAAGCCACGGGAAAAAGGGAGATAAAAACCAGAAAATAAATGTCAGATTTGCTGCTACATATAAAAGAACACCACAAAAATATGTTAACAGAGCAGTTGCACAGTAGGGTTTTCCCATCTCGAAGGCATATGGAAACTGTCAGTCTCTTCATGAGCACACAATGCTCTGGCCCAGCTGTGGTGCTGCAGTACAGCCAAAACCATTCTGGCTTATGAAGGAACCTCCCACCAAGGGGCTGAGCACTGCTGGCACTTGGCACCAGGCTGTTGCACTTCATTCATCCAGCAAGACATCTGCAACCTCACTATTCCAAGGTTTTCTGCTATGATGTCTCTCGAATGAAAACATACTGTGAAGAACTGTTGGTTCATGCCATTTGAAAACATAGAACTATAAAAAAATTTCTTCTATATGGAAAATGTATCTTTTCAGAGAGGTAAATCCTACTTTCCTGTCCTCCAGTGCCAGCGGGAATCTGGCCTATTACCACTGAAGTCATGAGCAGCAGCAAGAACAAAGGAATATTTAGATTTTCTATGCCTTCTCATTGGAGTAGAGATGTTATCTCAAAACCCACATATTTAATCTTGAACACATTAAAAAAAGTCAGTGTATCAAAAACCAAATTGTTCTTGTAAATAAATACATTCTGATCTGCAGTGTTCCATTTGCAGGGCTATATTTTTAGTATACACCTTCACAACTTGAATTTTAACATTTTTTTCATGGAGGGTTGGAATTATCCTGTCAAGCCTTGCAGCTGAAGTACAATTTTCTCACAGAGCTAAGAGGCAGGTATGCTGTAACTGCTGCTAGGGTCTCTGCTGTGATTTTACCACTGTCTAAGGGAGACAGGTTTGATTTTCAAAACTGCCAGCCCTCAGAACAACTCAGAACAACTCTGGCAGGCATCTCTTCAGGGCCAGAGTCACAAGTCAGGTTGCACCACCATGAATTGGCCTCACAAGAATCTAAATTATCTCCTACGGTCTAAATTATCTCTTCCTTGCAGGAGACAGGCAAGAACAGCCATAACCTGAAATACTTTAGATGCTTCCAAGTTCAATTAGTAAAATTCCCTAGTTTGGAGCAAAAGCAACAGCTGAGGTTGGAATGGCCAGATTGACTTACTCAAGAAGATTGTGTCTTGACCAACAGCTGCTCAGAAAAACTTGCAGCTCTGTTACCAGGGCCAAATGTCTCTGCTCTGATTTGCTCGACTAGACCCCAGCTAACACATTTCATTGGAAGAGACTGCCAGTACATCTCAATGAGCCCTTTAAGAGGCTCTAAGCAGTGAGTGACCATTGATTATTAGGGAAGGCAACTTGTTTCTGTAACGTCTTTCCTTGGAAGATCAGAACAAACTCAACTCACTCTGATCTCTTCACGTTTTTACTCTGCATGTAAACTTAACTGATTTATACTAGGAATATCTAGTAGTTCTACAGCAATTGTCACTTACTTCTCCAAGCTCTAAAATCAAGTCTCTTGATTCACTACACCATGTTGCTATATGAGGTGTGTCTGTCTCTTGGAAATGGAAAACACATGGTCAGACCAATAGGCTATTTCTCCAAAAAGGGTGAGAGGATCTCTACTTTTGTCCACAGGGAAGTGTGCTTCTCTAGAGGGTGAACCATGAGAGAGAACAGCACTGCAGGGAACTGAGCCATAATGTGTTTATATGCCACTCTGAGAAGAAAATGGGAGGAACAAAATTTAAAGACAGAAGAATTTCTTTGTTCCTTCAAAGTGCATGCTCTCTTAGAAACTCCTGGGCTTCTCACAGGTAACAGCACCTGTATCTTCATGATCCCCAGACAGTAAAGATTAGATGCAAGTGAGGCTTTCTCTCCCCACAATTAAATAGCTAGCTGAATCCAGACCTCAGAGAACAAGGGTATTATGTTTCCCAAGAGTGTTTTTATGTGAAAACACACGCTACTGTATATAACACCCCTTGAAAATCTTCCTAAACCTACACAACGCAAAGAGCCTGTGCATTCCTTGGCATAAGGGGGGTGTCTAATGGTGCTAGAAGACAAACTAACATTACAGAATAAGCAGGGAGACACATTGGTACTTGAAGGGAACACTGTGACAGAGAACCCCGTCACTAAAGGGTTATAGAAAAGGCCATCAAAAAGTCAGTTACTTGTCTTGTTGGAGCTCGTTTATGAAACAAGGGCTGTAAACCACAGCTGTGCAGAACTTGAGAACCACATCTGAAGATGTGCTGCCCTCCTCCCCTCAAGAGCAGCAGGCCCCCAGCAGCAGAGAACACGTGATCCTCAGGCACACCGCAGTGCTGTGCTGCTGCCTTAAGGTCCCCTGCAGCAACTCCCACATTACAAGTCAATTAAAGGCAGATTCTGCCTATTAGGTGAGCATGGGCCCCCATCCAATTAAGTCTGACTAATGACATCTAAGAACCATTATATGGAAACCCTGGATCAACAGGTTATTTTTAAGAAGAGGAGATTAATAAAAAAACTCTCTGAAGACCACATTCCCTGGACTGACAAATACTCCAGCTATATCAAGAGAAACTGATCCACAAAGCATGTCTCACACTACTTTGGATAAAGGACTGCTTACATGCTGAGCACTAGAAGCAAGTAGAAATGTGAGCTGACTCACCTGACCTCTGTATACTCCACACATTGGAACCAGATAAAATCCACTTATCTGTGTCAAACCTCAGCCACGTTGCCACTGAAAATACCAGTGCATGATACTGCACTGACAGCACTGCAAATTATTTACTATTCCCCAGAATCTGTCATGAGCCCCAAGAGTGGTTTCTCCATCAACTCTGCCTGTTTTCATTTGGTAAACAGCGACATTTCCCCTGCTTTACAACTGAAGCTAAAAATAGCATCTTTCATTTCATAACTTCCTGAATTTTATCAGAAATGTGTTTTATGCAGCAACCACCGGCACTGGAAACAAACTGAGGGTATGAATAGCTGTGAAGAACCTACACAGGACCAAAGTAAATTAGGCATTGAAACAATCATCTCCTCCTTCAGGATGGTGCTTTGAGCAGATTACAAAATACTACAAATTGCAAAACAACATACCCCCTTTAAAAAAGATTTACAAGAAAGCAATTCAAACAGTATTCAGTTTTGGGGTTTTATCTGTTTTTTTTTTTTTTTTCTCATTTTATTGAATGAAACAAAACAAAACAGACACACAAGAAATAAGATCAGTGTTCCTCACATCTCATCTCTACAGCAGTCCTTTAGAGTCAACAGCTGCGAGCTCCTCCAAGCACAAAGGCCAAGAGAGACCACAGTGCCACAATACCAGAGATTCTAAGAGACAAGAATAATAAAATATTGTTAGGCTACTTATATGTACGGCTTAATTTTTTGTTTTATTAAGTGCTTAGATTCTTTTTCAAATCATGTCAAGGCAGAAATTCACCCTTCATGAGCATCACTGTTACCACCTCACAAGAGGGGTGCACTTTGAATCCACAATTCTCTCCTACTACCAAGCTTTCAATTCAGCTGTAGAAAAAAACCCACATCCATCCCACACCTTAGATTCTGCCTCCCTCACACTGAGCTTATTAGAGCTGGTACTACAGCTCACTAAGATTACCATCTCTCTGCTGTGACAGCACATCCGTAGTTTTGTGCTATCCTCGGGGTAACATACCTGGGTTAACCATGAGAGAGATAAAAGACCAGTCGCCCAGGGCTGAAAGCTCACGACCAGCCACTCAGCACCTGCTTCTGAGTCCCCTGTTCCTCTGAGGGGCTGGCAGGAGGACACTGCAAACACGAGGCAGGCTGCTGCTGCGCCAGGGCCTCGGACCTGAAAGGAATGCTCCCCCCTCCGCCCCATTCCCGTGCTCCCGCAACTCACTGCAGCAGGCAGTTCACGCTCGGCGAGTGCCTCCAGTGGCGATAGACGGAGACCTGCAGGTGAGGGTGGTGCCTGTAATCCCGCAGGACGAGCCTGACGCTGCAATGAAAGCACGGCTGGAGCTCAGCCCGCAGGCTGCTTACAGCACCCCACAGGGCAAGAATTTCTATCCAAGAGCTCTCACAGCAGAGAGAGGGTGGGACAAAGGCCTGGATCAGAGGAAGAGAGGACTGAGAGTTAAGATTTTCTGATCACTTACTGCTTGTATTTATTGGAGAGCAGAATGAACTGGTTCTTTGAAAGCCGTCTGACATCAAAGCGACAATGAGGTTTAAACTCTTGGTAAATCTGTCTCTCAGTCACCCCTGGCCAGCCTCGGACATGAACAACCAAGGCAGGGGGATGACGGCAAGGAGAATCTTCCCCAGAAAAATTCTAGAAAATGTACAATATTGAGACATATCTGAATTTGGAAATACTATAGAGGCACTATTAATATAATCAGAAAATATCAGAACATGATGAATAAATGACAGGTTGTATAATGCTGCTGTTGGTGTAAATTTTTTTTTTCCCCCAAGATTCATCTAAATATTGTCATAAAAGCAAACTGTCACGACTACCATGGACAAACTATCTGAGAAACAGCAATGTAAACTGGCTAATGCCATAGTACAGAATAACAGCATAAATACATTTTGCAAAGCAGAAATTCAACTCATTGGCCATTTTAAAAGGTCCACTGTATCGCTTGTATGACAACAGTTTCTGCCAAGGTGGGCCCCAGCACCAGTGGATTCCTCTCCTCTAAGGAAGCCATCAGGTAGGCTACTGACCTATGCACCCCACAAACAGGTCACAGACCTGCAATTCATACGCACAATGCTTGAAACACCACCTCGGATGAAATTCACTTTGTTCACATGCTCAGCTAACACGGTGAGATACTGCGAGAAAGAAGGCTCAGCCTCCACCACATTGCTAAATCAGAAAACAAAAGAGAACAAAGTTTTGTTTCTCCAGTGCTGCACTACACAGTGTGAAGCTCTTCAACTAGCGACAGAATAGGTATTTCATATCTTAGTATCTTCTGACAGAAGTCAAAAAGCTGCAAGAAGAGGGAAAGGAATTTAACTGAAGGCACTGATTCACAGAGATTTCAAAAATGGAAACTAATGGAAAATTATTTGACCCTTACCCAAGTGAACTGAACTTCAGAGAGCTTGTTCAAGAATAAAGAAGTCACAATGTCATTTCCCAACCTCTGAGCCATCACATGGCCCCTGATTTCATTTTTAAAATGTCAGCTTTGACATAAAACTACTACTTTCAGATTTATAAAATAAAAATCGAATTAGAGCATGACATTTCCAATAACACTTTCTTTTGTCCAAAAGGAAGGCCAGCCTGCAAAACAAAAAGTCAGAGCAAACGGAAGACTGTTTTCCATAGGAAAAACATCCTTTGTAATGCAATTTTCAGTTAACACTTAAACATTACTCACTCTGTGGATCTGCACAGTAGCAAATGAGCTGACATCAGAAGAACTAGAGAAAGGAATAATGAAGTGGCATTAGAAGAAAGCTAGAGAAACACAGCTAAATACATAGAAAGCAGAAATGCATTGAAGTGCAGCTAAGTTACTAAGAGCAACAGACTGTGTATAAACAAATATTCCTTAGCATCAAATAGATCTAGAGAGAAGGAAAATATTGCCAAATCCCAACACAAACTCTGAAGGAGTTTTTAAGAAGCATTTTACCTGAACCACAGAGAAATGCATCATAGCCAGCCTCATGAGGAGATTCCTTCTCAGCTGTAAGTGTCCAACAAAATGAGGAAGTAAACACATCTAGCATGCTGTGAAAACTACTACACTGCAGATTCCTAATTCGTAAGATCCACTATTCTGCAGGTTCTTTCCCCCTCCCTCAGCTCTGTTTCCTTTCTCATCCTGAAAACTTTACACTCAGTAAAAAGTCTGTGCTTCTAGCATGCATTTTAGAACACCAAAAAAGCAGCAGCGGTTACATGAATGTCTGAAAAGCTTAGCAAGATGCACATTAAAAAAAATTAAGTTTTATGGAAGTCTAAACCAAACTGTGTCGTCTATGTTATCGATGGTATGGGAACCATTTCAAAACACAGGCGGTCCTGTGCTGCAGGACACGATGCTGCCAGGAGAAGCCAGAAAACATCTGCCTCACAGTCAGTATCACACCATGTCCTGGACACAACCTCCTGCACAGGCATTACTTAACCCTGCACACCAGTCACCAAGCTCTGTTACTATGCCATTAGTTCCTTCTACCTTCCCTCCTAAGACAACTGTTTCCCACCTCCCCTTGCCCTTTCAAGGGCTCCTGACTTCACAGCCCAAGTCAGGTTCAGTCCAGCCCAGCACAGTGTAAATGCTGTCTGTACCGGCAGCATGAGGCAAACCTGCCCTGCATTACCCTCAGCAGCTACCAGGGACATGCAGAACACACAACTTGGGAGCCCAGGCTCTGGGTCTGGACAAAAATGGGTACCAGCAGCTCTGGGCAAATTCAGCAGACCCACTGGCATTCCCTCATGCTTTGTATGTGGTCACCCACAGAATACAACAAACCTCTTTTGATCTATCTGACTCTGAAGATTTGCTTAAGAACTGAAGATTTGCTTAAGAACATACCATATCTTGAGCAGCCACTTGCAAGAGCTATAACAGGGCACGGTGGACCTTTGGGATTCAGGTTGCTGCTGAAGACAAGTGGATGTGTGATATTTTTGTCTTTCCTCAATATGTTAGAGAAAAGTTACTGTTCTCTAGTGAGCTGTAGCTTCATTTCAGAAAAAGCTGCTGGAGACTTTAAAATGAACTTTGGTAGGCCTCTAGGTAAAGGCCAAAATACTTGAGTAATATCTACCAGTTTTCTTCCTGAAAACTAACTCCTAAATACTTTCTTAGTCTCTTCCCTTGCTCAAAATTTGTAAGCAGCAATCTGTTCTAATTGCATGCAAAAAAAAAAATGTGAACAGAACTAAAACTGCAGGGAAAGAGGTTTACTAGATAGTTCTATTTGAATGGGGAACCCTGGAGGTTAAACAGATACCCCTGGAATGACTGAAATAAAACAAAGAACAATCAAGCAGAATATGCGGTCTGAAATTGCTAATAAACAAACCCTCAGGATCCCAGTACTGTTTTTAAAAAAGTATTCTTTTTGCATCTCCTTCTTGGGACTAGAGGGAAACAGGAAACAGGCAAAATTTTCCTTTCTTTAGCAAAATTGACATGGAAAAAATTAATTCACAAAAGAAGTGTGAAATAAGTCTCCTACCACATCATGACTAAGTCATGATGTTGAGATACAACATCTACTCATGTGCTCCATTTGAACATTGTCTTTAGTTACTGCTTTGGGCTCAGTGCAGCCTTCTCTTAGGAGAGGCTTTTGAAATTAGGATGTATTTTCACCAAGAACTGCATCTTACTCATTTCAGAACATGACATAAGCAACATAATTCTCAAGCTGCCTATACAGCTGTATGCAAACCAAATTTGTGAACAATGAAATAACGGCAATTCAATGTGAGAAGTGACTCAGAACAAATAATTTACTACACAATTCCTTTATAACAAAGATGTGCAAATCCTTTACTCTTAAATTTAGAAAGACAAGGATCCAATTGAAAAACGTTTGAGAGGAGGGAAAGTATGAACATGAGAAATGGCTGACTGTGAAGTATCTTTCCAAAGAAAACACAGGGATTGCTGAAAGCTATATTGGCCACCACTTACCTGCATAAAACTGCATATGCCTCCAAAAGACTAGATACTCGAGGAAACAGACATTTCTATAAAAGAAGAATGTATTAGAAAACCAACCACGACAGACCTTATGGTGAGTTCAATTACTTACATTGCCAATTTGTTAAATGATATCTAAAATTAGAACTTCCCAAGGCAACACAGAGAACTGTTTGCAGTTCTGTTATTATCACAGGGCACGGAGGAAAGACATCCTCTCTCTTGGGTGAAAGACAAGCTTTTAAACTTCAAACAAAAAAACCTGTCCATCTCACCTTCTGCATTGATTTTGTTACAGTCTTGGTGTCTATGATGACAGGAAACAGGTTATGAATGTTCCTTTTAAACTCCTCATAGCTTTCTGAAAGCAAAGCACATGTGGAGAAAGACATCAGGAAACTGGGGAAAATCCAATGCAACTGCAAAGTAATAGGAAAGAGAAGTGACAGCAGGCAACGGTGCTCTCTCCAGCATTTAGAACTCAGAAGAAGCAACTAGCCGTGCTGTTTTCTAAGCCCTGCAGATGTCTGTGGTGGCAAATTGCCACTGCACCTCCTGTTCCACCCCCAGTGCAAAGGCAGCAGCCCGGGACTGCAGCTACGCACAGCAGTACCTGGGAGGGGCCTGTAGAACTTGTCGTGAAGATGCATAAGGTCCATAAGCATGTTGTGTCCCACGAGGGGCTATGGGAGGAATATAAACATAACAGCCCATTGGAGCACATTTCTGAAGAGAGCTCAGAGATGAACAACACAGACACACTCAACAGCTGTAACCCTTTCCTCCAGCAGACAACATCCATACACGCTTGCACAGGAGTCATTCAGACTGCAAGGCTCACAGGAGGACTACTGACTTCAGGAAATCAGACTTGTGGACTCTCTTGAGAGGCTATTGTCTCAGCAGTATTCTATTTTCAGTGGACCTAAGGAGCTAAGTGGATTCAGAGTTCAGCTGAACAAGGTTCCAGCCATCAGATTTACATGCTCACTTGAAAGGGCAGGGACGGTCTTTGCTGCACATCACCCATAGTCCTCTAAAGCTGAAATCCATTTGATAAGCTGCATACAAAACGTAATAATTTCCACACAAAGTGAGACCAATGGTCCACATGGTGCAATAAACTGGTCTGTTGCATGCTGAAAAGCACTGCTTGCCCAAAAGGCAATAATCTGCTCAGCTTTCTTAGATGGTGACTCAAAGTGTAACACCAGGATTTTTAATATTGCATTTAACACAGCAAAATTAAAAAGAGATGAATAATAAGAGTGGGGTTAAGGCATTTTACCTTCTTGACTTTAACAAGTATTTGGAAGAGGTTGGTGAAGCCCCGAGCAGACAGGAGAATGAGCTTTTTCTGACAATGGTCATAAGGAGAGTTCTCCAGAAGCTGACGATGCTCTGGACTCACTTTTTTCACCATCACCTGAAAAGAAAACTCACTGAGTATCTCAGCCTCCCTTGTTAGTTGTATGTGCATTGCTTACTGGGGTTCAGTAATGCTGAGGTCAAGTTCAGCTTCAAGGCACTGAAGGACAGAAAAACTGCATCCCCTGGGACTTCGGGACTGTCTCACTTCTATATGGAGATCAGTGCTCCAGTAACTTAACAGGCCTGCTGAAAGTGAGTCTTAATGATGCTTCTCTACTTAAAAGGACGATTCCTACCAAAAGGTTTTTTTGAGCACAAATTAACCTAATTCAATTTAACTTGATACCAATATGGTAAGTTCATGGTACCAAAAACCGAGAAACAAACAGCAATCATACAAGCTGAGTCCCCAAGGCAATGCTTCAGATGAGAAAGCTGGGTAAATCTGACATTCTGGGGGCATTAGTTATCAGACCAAACTAGGACTAATGCAAAAAAAAGATTTCTGTAAGCTGATTCTAAGCAACTGACTGATATCATACCCATAACCCATAGCTTGAGAAGTCCACAACCATAGTTTTAACACAGAAAATATTGCACTGAATGCAAAATACCGGTAGCAAATAGCAAAACAGCAAATCACAGAGTAAAAGTCTTCAAAGCAACTTCATGGCAGAAGTCAGCAAAGGAAAACCGCAGAAAACACTAAAACTGTACATTCTTGTGGAGGTATTGAAGGAGGGACTTAATAAAGTCTGAAGACACAGAGAGGGTGCCTCCAGAAGTGCTCCAAGGACAAGCACTTTGATTTAAAGGGATTTTGGGGTTACAGGACAAACAGAAACCAGAGTTGCTCGGTTTTCTGTATCCCTTTTCTTAGGATCCCACAATCAACATCTCCTTTGTCATTGTCTTCTCCTCCTCCTTGACCCTATCATTAAAAGTACAAACAATATTTCAGAGTCCCTGCAAGAACGCTGGTCCTATCTGCCTAGAGAGAAATCCTCCTTTCTAAAGGTCCACATTTCCATCTCACCTTCTTGTCTTCAAGAGGCTCTGTCCAAACATTTTCAAGAGCCTGCCTCAGAACCAGCTGAACTTCAATCATATGATAGCCTATGACACACAAAAAAAAAGGCAGTAGAAGCTTCAGAGGTGCAGACAAGCCCATTAAGGAAAACACACCATTCCTCTAGACAGACGGACTGACACGTCTCTCCCCCAACATACAGAAAATATTCCTCAACAGATGATCCTGGTATATTACCATACACAATGACTGAAAGAAAACAAAACAAACAAAAATCATAGACACACACACACACACTCACAAAAAGCCCACCACCACCACCAAAAAAACCCACAAACCCGCCAAAATAAACAAAACACCAAAAAACCCCAAAAATCATAGTGAAAATTTCAGGCAAATGAGCTTTTGTAAGGACACGAAGGAAAAGACTAACTGAAGAGGGAGGAAGGCTACTACTCTGAAAAAGACGTTCTCTGGTTTTGGACAGTTTCAGAGCAACAGACCCAGAAGCCAAGCACACAAAGCATTTTCCCCCACAGCTGACAAGGAACTAACCCAGTCCTCTTCTGAATAGTATTAAAAGAGACACCTGAATCAGTCTTCTTGATTACTTAAATACATGTCTTCCTTATCACATGTGCTCACCAGTGCCAGACTCTTAAAATATCAGAATCTAGCTGACAAAGCAGATAAAAAGCACAGCACACCACCCCTCCTATTGCATACTCTGCAAAAAAAAGTCAACAGACAAAGCCTTGAATACTCCTAACCTTTTCTATATTTTATTCCCTGATCTACAAGATTGAATTTTGGGTTCTGTGAGTAAACCTACAAATTAGTCCCTCCAAAAATTCCCTGTTGTTCAAGTCAGCACAGAAGTTCCTCAGCTCTGCTATACTGCTCCCAAAACTTAATACAGGGTAAGTGGCCTGTTTATTCCCACTGGCATATATGTGTCTCTGTGGGACTCCCTGTTGCTCCAATGAGAGGGACTCAACTCTGAAAGGAGGGGAAGAAAATAAACAAAAAACTAGATCACCCAGAATTTAAAACATTTAAAGCATTATCCTGATTCAGAGTAACTACAAATTCTCCAGTTCAGAAGAAGCACAAAATGGAAGTCAATTACCACAAAGCATGCTCCAAGCATCCAGACGTCCACTTCTGCTTCAGAAAGACCCACCACCCCAAGAGAGCAGAGCAGAAGAGCCCAGAGATGAACTCCTGACAGGAGCTAAAGTATAAACTGGGGTAAAGCATTGTAAAGGCAGGGTGGGCACTGGTGCTTTCCCTCTCAATAGAGCAATTTAACAAAGAAAGGACAGTTATAGCCCCAGAGGTTCACAAGAAATTATGAACCCACTTGTGGGAATCCAGGGCATCCCTCTCTGGCTGCCCTGGAAGGTCTGGGACCCTGGCAGGGGGTCAGAAACCTCCCTGTACAGAGCCCCGAGAGACACTGTCTCTGATCTCTGTCCATGGAAAAGAGTTTAATTACAAACTCTGAGTGTTTGATATAAGTAATAATTAGTGTGGCACAGGTGCAAAAGTAGAATTTTAGGATTCTAGATAAGGTGTTCAAAGGGGGCAAGATGGAGGAAACTGGGTGTGCCTTGTCCTTTTTCTTCTTCTTCATGCCCTCCATGTTTCACTGTAGTGTTGGCATTTTTCTGTTGGTTTAGGCTGTGGACACACTGTTCAACATGGGTGATAGACATTGGCATGTTATTGTAAATATAGTGCACGTAGTTTCTAGTATATAATGTTTGTAACATCCCACTGAGGGGCAGAGCCCCGCACACCGTCCTGCGAGACAGACCTGCTGCAGGTCAGAGAGAAAGTATTTTAGATAACAAGGAATAAACAACCTTGAAAACCAGCACAGACGAATTATGACTCCTTCTTTGGCAGCGGGGCTGAAAGACAGAGACTTTACAGTAATCTCGGGGTCATCTAAATATCACAGATCCCGACACCCACTCAGAGCCCACAGGTACCTAAGAGAGGCACTGTTTCATACCATTCAGATCCTGCAGAATCATAGTATCCTCTTCTTTAGCTGCAGCTATCCAAGAGGTCACTTCATCAATAGCTTTCTTCAGGACATCCCTGTCTGCATTACTAGTGCTGGATGAGGGGAAAGAGGAAGTGTGAGAAATGCTCTTTACAGGTGAAGCCTTGTGCCTTGCTGTAGGAATGCAAAAGCTTCATTTCCCAACAAGCACACAATTCTCCACATAATACCCTGTGATCTCAGTCTTCCTTCAGACACCATGGCATGCTGGAACAGCTGGCAGCGAGGTGTTCAGATCAACAGGTTTCTGTATCTCTACAAAATGTGATCTGAGTGAAGCTGAGCCATGAGCACAGTACTGAGGAGACACCTCTTTGAGAAGTGCTCACCTTTAGACTTACCAGGTACCTGCTAAGAGGTGCTGTCTAAAGATCTTCTCCTGTACCTCATTCATGTATGGGATTCCATCTTTGAGGAACTGAAGGGAGAGAAAATGCCAGGTTTGTTACACTCCCCTGGATTTTCTCATAGCACATTAGAGAATTAGCAGGTTAGTCAGGACAAACAAATTGCAGGCAATCCAACACGTATGGAGGAAAGAAAAGAATATTTGTCAACTGTAATAATTTTTTTTGCTCTTCTTTTACCTTTCCTTTAATAAGATACTTCCAAGATACTTCCAAGATACTACTGATACAAGCATCAAGAAGTCAGATGCTTCCTGCCCAGAATTGCAAAACAGTACTCTTATGGGATGACAGTCTGAATTTTATGGGAAATGTGGCAATACATAGGATGCTGGTAAACTGATACTTCTGTACCTTCATGGATAGTAAAGACACCCACCAGGGTTTGTTTAGTAAATCCTTAGCTCAACAGAGATAAGGTTTTGGGTTTTTTTTTGAGGCAGGAGAATCTGTCTGAGGCTGCCAAGGATGTAGCTATTGCCTTGACATTAGTTCAGAAAAAACAGCACTCATTACCCCTGTTGATAACGAACTGCATGATGCATTCATACTTTTGGAAGATGCTATTTACCCCAGAAACGTAACATTTAGGGATACTAGTCTGATTTCTTCTGCAGTTGCACAGATTTCCTCTGTTCTGCATTTCTGACAAAGATTACATACCTTGTTATAGTCAAAGCCATAATGAGACAGGAACTGAATACTAGATGCAGAGAGGGTGAATTCGACATCCCTTATTCCCAGCGTTGAGGGAAAGAGAAAAAAGTTGTATGAATGCACCACATACCTAAAATGGAAAGAAAAATATCTCTAGAAGATAATTACAAGAAATAACTCTGCCCAAAGGGAATTATGCATAAAATCTCTACTGCAGTATCCTCATTGTAACAGAAAACTGCTTTTTTACTTACTTGTTTGAATTTTCTTTTGAGAATATTGCCAGCCCTGCAAGAAAGAAACCTGTTGAGATCGCAGCGTTTAGCTGGATGTCTACTGATAGCATGCAAATTAGATGAGGGATGTGGGGAACCCCTCAAGAAATACATGTTTTCCATTCACATATGTTACTATGCCAATCCTAGCAGCAACTGCCAGGCCACTCCCTGGATTCCTGAGAGCTGAACAGGACAAGCTTTCACACCTGTGTATTGGAAAATTAGTCAAATCTGAATTAAACAACAAATAGATTGAGCAAGAGGTGAGATGGTGATGAGTCTCTGACTGTGCATACATAGATGAGTCTGTCGGTCCAACTACACTACAATAGTGTTTGGAACAAGCTGGGCACCACAGAGGACGGCAACATGGATTTTACTTCTCAGGGTTTTTTTTGTTCTGTTAATCTCTAAAAGGCACATGAAGATCTTACATACCCCAAGACTTTCAACAATATTTCAAACTGTTTTCAAGCTCCCTTCTTGACTCTTTACTGGTTCTTAACTGTCAATAGCTCTCCTCCACAGGCCCTTTCTCATGCTGATTTGTTATTTTAGGAATAACAGAAATAGCAGCCTTCATGTTCCTCATAGTCCCCTTACTCATAAAGCACTGTATCAAATGACACAGCTTTGAACAGGAGCTGCCGTCATACGCTTCTTGCTTGCATCCCCTGATTCAAAAGCCTTGCATTTTTAACTGTGACCTTTAAATATGGTCAACTTTAGACCCGTAAAAACTATATAGCCCACCTGACTTTATTTATTAAAAAGCTGATAGTGTTAAACATCAGAGGGGGGAAAAAACCCAACAAGCAAACGTCTCTGGAATGAGTGAATCAAGACCAGAGCCATCTGCAGGACGCACCTGTTAGCAAAAGGCCAGCTACCTGTATGACCTCGGGAGATCACTTTCCGTGTCAGAGCCGCACTTACCAAGCTGAACAAGAGTGAAGCGCTGAACACTCTGCCTGGCCTTCAAATACCGTTCCACAGGGGAGTCAAACAGGCTAGGAACAAAACCAGAATTGAGGAGAGTGGACACAAGAAGGGTTGCTATGCACAGGTTGTTCTCACAGGGCTAGAGCAACAAGTCTCCCTCACATTTCAAGTCCAACAGCTTTACCTGGGCTCGTTGTTTTGTAGGTAAGTTGAATGCAAACCAGTAAACTCCATATCAAGGGCTGTTGAAGCGGAAAGAACAAGACAATCGGAATTTGAGGCATGCGCTTCACCACCACCAGGACGGGGGTCTCCCACACATTTCTCTTCTCCATAATCTTTGTCAAACCACAGGAAGTAGGCTCAAGAGAAAAAACTGTGGGACTCACACCTCCAGCTGCCTCATTCCTGTGGCAGGATGAGGCAGGGACATCTCCCCCACGCCCCTCAGGAGGGGCCTGCCTCACCCTGTGCTGTGTTCGTGCCCCCACCCCGAACCCCTAACACCCCTGGTCCCCAGCCCGCCAAGGCGAGGCCAGCAGCGCAGTCGGGGTTCCCTCTCCCCAGCTGAATCCCCGCGCCTCAGTGCTCGCTGTTCTGGGCGCAGCAGCGCCATTATCGGCTGCAATACCCCTCAGTGCCCGGGTCCCCACGTCGGGCAGGTGCCAGCCGCCCCCTGCGCGGCCGGCCGGGGACCCAGGGCAGCACTGGGGCCAGACGAGACGCCCCCGACGCTCACCCACGAATGCGGCGCGGAGGATGCGGCGCCTGAGGCGCGGCAGGCGCTGGGCAAAGTCCTCCGCGCCCACGTCCATCGCCGCCCTCCCGCGGCCCGGCGCGCCCCGGCCCGGCCCGGCGCGCCTGCGTGCCCGGAGCTGCCCCGCGGGGCGGGCCCGATCCGCAGTAAGGGATGGGAAAGGCAGCACCGCAGGAGCTTCCCGAGCGGTGGGAACGAAGGACAAGGAGGTTTAGGCTGGAAATTGGAGAGGCTGTGGAGCCGCCCGGCACAGCCCCTGCTCACAGGGAGCGCAGGGGCAGCTCCCACTGCGCGTCTGCCGGAAACACAGACCGCACAGAGGCCGTCACTGTCTGAGAGTTGTGATTATTATGAACCAACAACTAGGTAAAAATCCAGTAAAACTCATTATGTCAGTTGAATACTGAGGATTTAATAAAGATGCCAGAACCGGGCCGGGCTCACCCCGCATGCTGCTGAACCTCGGCACACAGCCTTGGCATTCCCTTCTCCTGCCCCAGAGCAGGCACACACGAGGCAGCGGGCACAGCTCCGGGACACAGGTACAGGAGTCACGCTGACCAGGCTGGCCTCCCTGAACTTGCCTGTCAGAGGGTTCCAGCACACTTTCTGTGGGGATTTCACAGCCTGGTCGTACTCTGGAGCTCTGCCGAGCCATCAGGCAGAGACACTGACAGCACCAGCCTGTGCCAAGCAGCAGGCAGCCACACAAGGGGAGAATGGGGCTTCTTTTCCCTATAGCAGGAATTTGTGCAGCTTCCCTTCTTGACCTATCCATGTGGTTAAGCAGTTAGAATCTCAGGATTGCAAGAAAAGTGCAAAGGTGAGTTGGGGGAGTTTAATATTTTCACTAAGACTTTGCGCATTACTTTATCACAGTTCTAAACATTTATTGTAATGACTACATTTTGCTAGCTTAGACAGGCAGTGTACAGGGATCAAATATCAAAGCATTTCCAGAGTTCAGCCTGGAACAAACAAAATCAAATATTAAAAATAAAATATATTTTTTAAATGTTGAATTAATAATAAATTCTGTCAGGTTGAACTAAGTAAGTTTATTCTAGCCTTAAAGGTGTCGATCATTTTAGAATAAAGAATATGACACACTTCTATCTATTTGAAAATATTTTATTATAAGATGACACATTCCAACTCTTTCCAGATCTGGACCTTCCCTGCGCCAGTACACAAACAAAGAAGTGATCCTTGTTCCTTGGAAAGTCTTCCCAACGGTCTCCATTTTACTGGTAGATTCTTCGTGGCTCATGTAGAACAACACCACCCTCCTCCATAGCTTTCTCAAATTCCTGAATCTTGTTTAAAAGATAGACACAAATAAATACAAAAGAAAGCCAGCAGGACTTAAATATCAGTGGGAACATGTTATATGAGGGGCAGAGGTTAACAGCCTCATGGAAGCCTAATACCAGGAACTGCAGCTTGTCAAAGCCTTTCTGAGTGTTGCAAGGAGGGATTGTCAAGCCACGTAACAAAATTAAAGGTGAAGAGAAGTAAAATTAATGCCTAAAAAGGAAAGAAGGGCCAAAGGAATAAGTAGATGGGTACTTGCCGAGTCACAATGGTGTTCCCAGGGGATAATGGCTTTAAAGTTCACAAAGTTGATTCCTGCTTCCAAACAGCGCTGTGCCATTACACGGCCAAGGTTTTTGCATGCAGCTACTCCCTTGGGACTGTACAAGTGTCTCTTTATGGCCCACTCTCGGGTAGAGGCAGATACCACAACATCCCCGTTGGAGCGCTCGACAAAGGCTTCCACGTAATGCTGTGTCCGCTGAAGCCGTAATCTGAGTGCAGGAAAGAAGTAACACAGGATTATAATGTCTTTTCCAGAGAACAGAGTCAAATGCATAAATTAGTCTCTTTATAAAGTAAAATTGAATGTATTAATATATTACATTCTGTTACTAGTTTTGCTTATTAAGACACAAAATAGGACTCATGTTGGGAGGAAAAGGTTAAAAGCAGAAAAATTATGAGGAGAAGTGACCTTGCAGCTGGGAATGCCAAGTCCTGGAGAATAACATTGTGGGAAACCCCGCCTATTATGCCTACTGCTGTTTATCCTCACTGTTTTGAGAAACAGAATCTCTGCATAGAGATAACACAGGTGTTTAAAGAGCCTTGGAGGCTCTCTCATGGACATGCTTGAGCTCCCTATTTTGAAAGGCAGAAGATCAAAGCTCAGAGATGATAAAAAGCACAGGGGAGACCATAGCATGATGGTAAACCTAAATGCCCCTAATAAATGGGCGCCAACAGCAGGCTCACCACCTGCACAGACTAGGCCTAACAATGCCTGGGTTCCCGCCTATGTCTCCACCTGGGTGCTGCTTTGGGATCCTTCAGTTAGCAAGGTAATGAAATTAAGTGTACTGTTTGCATTTCAGCCATAGTTTTGTGGTCGTTCCAGCTGCCTGCCTGTGTCGACTCACACAACTCCTATTGCTAGCTCAGAAGAGTGAAATTCCAAGAGCAACTTCTCATCAGTTACTCAGGGCCACAGTCCTACGTTGTCTTGGACCAGCACCCACTCCAAACCAAGCATTGTACACCTGCACAGTGTGGAACATATATATGAGGGGAACCGCAAGAACAAAATAAAGACTTTGAAATGACAGCTTAAAATTAACTTATTTTCCAGAGGACAAGTAAATTAAAACAAAACCCACAAACATAAAACAACCCCAAACAGACTATCACGGTGCCTCAAAGAAACCATGAAGCATGGTAAGCACAGGAGTGAAAGAATCCTGGGTTAAAAAACTGTTGCTTAAGCAACATTACTGTTGCCTTAACAATAGATGGAAAAATCTTGACCACATATGCTTTCACATGCTACTAGTCCACTCTTCTCTCAACACAGAAGATGCCTACTGATAAGAAACACTAATATGCTAACTGATTCAGCAACCCAAAATACACATTTTGTATGTGGGTTTCTGGGGTTTGTCTTGGTTTTTTTTGGTTTTGTTTTTTTTCTTTTGGAGTCTTCACTTCTGGCAGTAACTTCTTGACTCACCTGTGCCAGAACTCACGCTTTGGCCACGTTGTCTTCCAGCCACGCTCCTTCCTAGCCAGGGCCATCTGCTCCAAGTTCCGAGGATTTCTGTTAGTGAAATTTGGGGCAACTACCTCATTTTCACTTGTGTCCACTTCAGTCTCAGTTTTGAGACTGGCTGTAGTTGATGCAAAACGAAGACCTTTGAGGGGAGAGCAGATAGAAACCACCACAGATTAAAAAAACATGTAGTGCAGACAGGAGAATGGACACAATACAGAATAACACAGCTTACAGAAGTCTTGCTTTTATATTTTAAGCACTTAACAGATGAATGACCTCGACCTGTTTCCTCAATTTATGAGGTGAACTGCAAGTATACTAACGTTTCTAAACTCGTAAATAAAATATAAACTCACGCGTGACTAGGAGATCCCTAGGTCCAAAGCTTTACAAAACACTGAAAGCGAAGTACACAAGAAACCAGAGACAGCGCTACCAAATAACAAGGTATAAACCCTTCATCCGTGGCACCGCAGCACCAAGACACCCGGCCGCCGGATGGCTCCTGGAGCGCGGTGGCCGCGGAGCCGCCGCCGGGAAAGGCCGGCACGGCGAGCCCTGGGCTTACCCGCTGCACGGAGCCCGCCGGCCGCCAGCAGCAGGCGGCTGCTCAGCGCCATGGGGAGCAGGACCGCTGCAGCCCCGGGCAGCCGCCACTCCCCTCCCTCCGCTCAGGGACACCCCGGCGCCGCCATGCGCGAGGGGCGGCGCTTCCCGCGGAAGCGGCCGCGGGAATTCCGCCCGCCGCCGGCGGGGTCAGGCGGAAGCGCCGAGCGCGGGGCCGCCGGCTGAGCCGCGCCAGCTCCCCGGGGAAGGGCGCCTGTGTGGTACTCGCGTCTCACAAAACAGAGCAAAAATACACTGCCCTGACTCGGGGGATCATGTTTTAACTTTTCCCCGTGGAAAAAGGGCTTTAGGAAATGCCGGCCGACACTGGGTCGGCTTTTCCTAGAACGGATGTAAGAGGGACCAAGGCGCGGAAAGAGGAGTGGGTAAAAGAAGCAACAGGTGTTTCGGGAGCTACCGTCATCCTGTTTTAGGCTTCTTTCCACCCTCTCCTGCAGCACACAGGTACAGCAGAGCTCTGCCTTCTCAAAGTATCCTCCTGCAAGCATGACCATGCAGGAACATTACTTTGGAGCTGTATTTAACTGCTGTAGTCCTGAAAATGCTTTTAATGAGCCATCTGAAAGAAAATTGTGTTGAAAGGAGGATGAAGGCCTGATGAGACCCTGGCACCACCTGCCAGAGGAACTCTGGACACTGCCACAGGAGCCAGGCGGTTGAGGTCACTCCTGGCCACACAAGGTACCTGTTTGTCAAAATACAAGAAGTCTGTTTACATCATGCCCTACGAATCATTACATGCTCATCCTGAGCCTTGCAGGTTCCCCATCTCCCCATCACTCCCTGAGGTTTACCCTCAGACTGTAGCAAGTTTTTCCCCTATCCTATAACCATCGCCACTTAACCTGGCCATTGAAAAGTGGTTGGATAACAGGAACAGTTAGAGCTCAGAGACCTTCAAGCAAGGCAATGGTGCCATTATCAAGTGCAATCAAATTCACGACTTAGGCTAATTCTCATTAAAAGTATTTTGCCGAAAGTATTAGCTTGAATCTCAGTTTCTCCAGGAAACAGGTCTTCAGCTTCTTCATCTTTTGCCATCTCAGAGCCCTAGATTGGTCTCAGGTCTCTTTGCAGCCTTCCCCCATGAATCGGGGTACATCCCGAGCAATGGGTAACATGTTTGAGAAGCACAGTTACCGCCACGCATGCCGCGGCCCCCACTTTGGGAAGCCGGGTCTTTCCCAGTGCTGGGCAGCGAGCGCCATTCCCGCGCCCACTCCTTGCCCCACCACCCACGGGCGCCTGCGCGCCCAGGCCCGCGACACCTTCTAGAAGCTCGTGGAAGAGCCCTCCCCCGGCCCCGTCTCGCGGCTCCTTTGTTCAGCTGCGCCCGCCAATCGCGGCTCGCGGCCGGGCGGTGCCGCGCCCCGGGATTGGGCAGGCTCGGGAAGCGGCCCCGCCCCCCCGCCCCCCCGCGGGGCCTGCCCCGCCCCGCCGCCCCCTCGCGCAGCGGGGCGCGTTCCCAGCGTGCCTCGCGCCGCCCCGGCCAGCCCGCCTCTCCGCGCCCTCCCGTCCCTTCCCTGTGCGTGTGGCGCCGCGCCCGGGCGGGAAGATGTCGACGATGGAGGGGCCCTTGGCCGTGTTCGGCGAGCGGACCAGCGGTGACACGGTCCGCACGCAAAACGGTAACGGCGGCGCGCCCCGGCGAGGGCCGGGGGAGCGGGAGGGGGAAGGGAGGGGCAGCAAGGAGCGAACATGGCGCGGCCATGGTCGCCTCTGCCATGTGCTCACCCGCCCCGGTCTGCCCGGGAACTGCCGCTCCTGTCGACAGATTCCTTCCATCCCGGGCCGCTGCTGCCTGCAGGGAGGGAATAAAGGAAGGATGGAGGGAGGGAGGGAGGGAGGCAGGCGGAAGAGGAGCACACGCCATCCCGCGCCGCTTCCAGGAGTCTGAGTGGCTACGCGATCCCGCCTACCCCGCCCTCCGTCCCTTGGTAGCAGCAAACACCGGGCCAGGGCGCTGCTGCTGCACGGAGGTCGCTCTGCCCCGTCCCGACCGCGTAGGGCCTGAGCCTGCAAGGCCTGCGGGGAATTCTGCTGGGGGAGGTCCCCGCTGCCCAGCACAGGGAATAACCTGCCTCGGAAAGTGGGGACCACCCTCGAAATGCGTTTCAGAACTGTGGTTCTGAAACGCGTTACCCATTGCTCAGGATTGTACCCCCAGTCCTGGGGGAAGGCTGCAGATTCCGAGACCGATCTCAGATTCTGAGTAGACAAAAGACAAAGGAAGAAGCCAAAACTTGCTTCCCGATCAAACTAGGATTCTCTTCTGTAGCCCTAATGGTACTTTAGGCAACTACTTAAAATTTACGAGCCTTGCCTTAATTCACGAGTGAGATTCCACGTAATAATGGCACCTTTGGTACAACATTATTTTGTGCAGAAAGCTGCCGTTAATCCTGCTAAGCAAAAGAAATTGTTGTGTTGTTTGAAGGCCTCTGAGTTATAACTGTTCCCATTTAACTACCACTTTTTCAATTTCTAGATTAAGTGGCTATGCTTGTGGGATAGATAAAAACTTGCCATGGTCTGAAGGAAAAGGTTGATTGTATCTTTTTCCTATATGAAAATGGCAGAACAACCTTTAAATGAGCCAGTGTTTTAGAGGCTTTGTGTTGTTTTAGTAGTGACTCAAAAGTCACTGTTCGGTGACTTAGTCGCAGAAGTAAATGTTTTGTTTTAGTCACAGGCCTGATAAGGACCAAAAGATGTTTTACTAATCGATGTGTGGTGATGCCGTTGTTCTCTGTCTGCCCAGAACTGAGGACTAAATGAGTGTGAAGTCTTGTGGCACTGCTTGCTGCAGTCAAAAGCAGCAGTGCTACCAACCCCTCCTAATCTTATCACCACTACAGCTCTGACCTCAGTCCTGTCCTCCATCTTACACGGACAGCAGAGAAGGCATTCTTTTTCGGGTCAGTCAGTTTTGCCAGGTTAGCTAGCTAAACCAGCTAGGAGGGAAAAGTGAGGCTTGGTGCAGATTGTATTTTTTAGTAGCAGCAAGCCTACCAAAGTAAGGTAAAGCTTCAGGTTAGATAGGCTGAAATGTAATACTAGATTAGATCACTTCTTGTCAAATTCCTGGTTTGTGGGTTTTTGGCACTGTTTCTTATAAACCTGAGAATCCTCCTAAAGCTGGAAAGATAAAACTTTTTTTTTCTTACTCCTTTCATTTATTCAGTTACTGCTGCATCTGCTATTGCCAATATTGTGAAGAGTTCTCTTGGGCCAGTTGGTCTGGATAAGATGTTGGTGGATGATATTGGGGTAAGTATTGTTACTTTAAGAAGTGTCAGGAGGACTTGTATTCCTGTGTAAAAGTGCTTCCATTTAGTGTGCTTCATAGGCCTAATGTGCATGTGCCTGTTTTATCCTGAGAGGGTAGGAGAACTGTGGTAAAATTAAGTATTGTGTAATGTGTGTTACATCGTTTTAGTTTCATCTATTGTGGGTGGTAATGTATGTGTTGCAGTTATTTAATTTCTGTAGGAAAGTCCTTGTAGCCACTTAAAACACAGATCAGATTGCAAGAAGTGAGTTTAACAATTTAAGTCAGGTTTAACAGGTGCTGACTTGTATATCCTAGTCTCCACATCAGGAGAAATAATTTAAAAAATCATAACAAAATTTTAAGTGGTATTTTGTATTTTAAAATATTTCAAGCAATTGAAGAAAGTTTGTAATTTTCTAGGCTGATGTAATAAAATACTGTGTTGGACAGAAGTCATTGCATGACTACTTATCCAGTATTTGCAAAATGTTGATGAGGTTCTGTAACATAAAGGCTTTCCTGATCAAAAGGAGGTGCAGATTCTGTGCTGGTACCATTTCTGTTGCTAGAATAGGACTCCTGGTTAAAAAGAAGCAGGGAAGTTTTGTTATGAGTAGTTATTTTATGGGTAATTGCAAAGAATAATTATTTTGGTTTTGTATTAACATTATGAAACGCAGTAGTGAAAGTGTAATAGAAATATACCTCATATGCACATTTGATTTCTGAAAATTAGGACGTGACCATTACTAATGATGGTGCAACCATTCTGAAACTGCTAGAAGTGGAACATCCTGCTGCAAAAGTCCTTTGTGAGCTGGCAGACCTGCAGGACAAAGAAGTTGGTGATGGGACCACCTCAGTGGTATGTAGCAAGTTTTACATGCAGATAAATCAAAAGTCAGTGTTTAGATTTGGTATTTTCCATAGATGCTAGTTTCCATATGAAAAGTGGTACTCTGGAAGGGAATTGGCTCACCTCTGTTTCATTATTGATTTTTCCTATCTTGAAGGTTGGTCATAGAGGCTGAATTTTGGTTTTTAATTTTTAACAACTGCAAGACCTGAAGTACAAACAAGGATACTGAGTGTTGAAAACTTGCCTGAGACTTTAGATACCTTGATGGAAGTTGGAATTAGGTAGCTCTCAGAAACTAGTTTTAGTTCTGTGTTGCACAAGGTAGATACTTTGCTTATGTGGAATGCACATATTTAGTGTTTGTATTTCAAACAGGTAATTATTGCTGCAGAACTTCTCAAAAATGCGGATGAGCTGGTGAAACAGAAAATTCATCCTACCTCCATTATTGGTGGATACCGACTTGCCTGCAAGTAAGAAACTGATACAGTTGAATTTCAGCATTTTGTGACTGCATTAATACAGACCTTTTGGTGCCAAGTCGAATATGGTGGTTTTTTTGCAGGGGTGCTGGGGTTTTGGTTGGTTTGGGTTGGCTTTTCTTGTGGGTTTTCTTTTTTTTAAATTGCATTTCTGTAATCGTGTAAAGGAATGACAGCCACGTTACTGTCCTTGGAGAGCAATTGATTTTATCCCTTTGTTCTTTGAGGTAGCATTTAGAAGAGCTGAAAACATGTAACTTTTTCTCTTTTTGTGAGGGTGGTTCTTTACCCAGTGTATTTGTCTTTATTTTACAGGGAAGCTGTTCGCTACATCAATGAAAATCTTGTTATTAACACAGATGAGTTGGGCAGGGAGTGCCTAATTAATGCTGCTAAAACATCAATGTCCTCGAAAATTATAGGAGTGTATCCTTTAAATTGATCAAGTGAGTGAAGTGAGAGTGATTGATTAGAGAGCTTCAGTAGCTAGGCTAGAGTGTATCCTTGGCAGCAGTTTTTATGAACATGACACAGTATTGAAGCTGTTGTGTTTATAACAAGCATTTTACAGGTATTGTGACCTGGCATGGGAAAGCATGTTCAAATTCTTCTCAATTTATTTAAATCTGGGTTGGCACATCATGATAGCTTTTAGAGGGTATTGTTTCCTAACAATTGCTTTGCTTGTTAGGGAGACTAGATAAAGAGTTGTGTGAATAGAAGAATGTGTTACAGAAGTATCTGGGAGCAAATCAGAGGAAAGAAAGTTGAATTTTACTCCATGGGCACAGAAGAACCTGCATTTTTAGCTTTTGTGCAGACCATAGGGGTACGTATTTATCTTTAGTAACAAAAGGTAGATAAAATGCAGGTTTCATACTAGTCTGTCATAATTTCCTACCAGTGTTTCAGCTTTTAGAATAACTCCTTTAAGACAGTGCTAAGGAGAGCTAGTACTTACATGCCTTTCTGAAACTCTTTTTTGGAAACTTAGTTTGGGCACTGTCAGTTATTTTTGTTCATGGTTTGTTTTGTTGTTTTTTTTGTTTTGTTTTGTTTTTTTTTTCCCTTAAGCATAATACTACTTTTCTTCTTCAGTTTAAACCTTAACAGCCTTTCAGTGATGGTGATTTCTTTGCTAACATGGTGGTGGATGCTGCACTGGCAGTTAAATACACAGACCAGAAGGGTCAGGCTCGGTACCCCATCAACTCGGTTAATGTTCTGAAGGCCCATGGCCGCAGCCAGAAAGAGAGCATTCTTGTGAACGGTTACGCTCTGAACTGCGTGGTGGGCTCTCAGGGTAAGAACAGGCTGTGTTTCAGAAATCTTTTGTGTCAGCTCAGTCCTCTTCATCTTTCTGTGTCGCTCTCCTTACTGGCTGTATTCATTGCAAATCATGTGGGTTTTCAGTTCCAGAACAATTAAACAAGAACACAAAATACTGCACTTCACCAGTGTTTCATAGACTAGAGCCTGCCAGCTAGCAGTGATCCACAAAGTGTTGGTGAGTTGCTGTAGTTTCCCTAGATCAGTGTCAGCAAGGTAGCATTGTGGTCTGGTGGAACTTAAACGCTTCTCTTGTGGGGAGCCACTGCCAGGTTTGTGGGGAACTGTTCCATTTAGCAGAACTGTGCTGTGATTAGGTGACTTAGAGGATGTGAGACCGATGAGTCAGATTGTCATGGTCATTCACATTTTGGGGACAGGGTATGTAAAAAGGTAACACAGGAAAGTCTCGATTGGCATTTTTCTGCAGTAGGGCAGAACTGGAAGGTGGAGAAGCAAACAGTAGAAATCTGAAACGTGAAAGTAATATTAATTTTAATCTCTTAATGCTAGCATGATGTTCTGTTAAATCAATTTGACGAAATCCTTCTTGCTTATTTTTCCTCATCAGGTATGACCAAGAGAATAGTTAATGCAAAGATTGCATGCCTTGACTTCAGCCTGCAGAAAGCAAAAATGAAGCTTGGTGTTCAGGTTGTTATCTCAGACCCTGAGAAGCTGGACCAGATAAGGCAGAGGTGTGTGGAAGCTTGAATAACTGAGGCAGTGGGGTTTCACAGGCTTGGTTTGGTCTCTTCAGTTGAGGTGGCTCAGTGTAATTTTGGCTGAGTGCAAGAGGTAAAAAATGTTTTGAATGTTAACATTTTCCACCAATACCAAATAGTAATGGAAGAAGCCTTCACTTCTGGAGGCAGAACTAGTATTAAGTCAGTTTTCAAGAAATGCAAGTATGTTTGTGCAGTGGTCCATTCTTGCAGAGCTCTGCATTAAAGTTTCAGGAAGTTGGCTGACAAGATGTGATGGTATATTTTTTAATACCTTTTTATAACTTCGACGTTAATCTTTGCAGAGAGTCAGATATTACCAAAGAAAGAATCCAGAAGATTCTGGCCACTGGTGCCAATGTTATTCTCACCACTGGAGGTATTGATGATATGTGTCTGAAATACTTCGTTGATGCTGGAGCTATGGCAGTACGAAGAGTTGTAAAAAAGGACCTTAAGCGGATTGCTAAGGCATCAGGAGGTATGTCTATGTAAGAATAACTGGTTTATAAATGTATCCTTCAAAGTAGAAGCTTTTGTTAAGGTATTTGTTAACTAATTTTTAAAATACAACTTCTTAATATTCAAGATCAGGATGAGTAAAGCTGAGCCACTTCTTTTTAGCTTTTAAGTGACCTTTGTCAAAGTAGTAGTATTGTAAGACTTGATTCTTGAAGATTTACAGTGGGAGGAGAAGAAGCTGCCTTGCACTGTGAAGACTGGCCTTTTATGGAAATAGGAGCCATAATCTGTGTTTATTTAGAAATCTTTATTACGCATGCATTCACAAGCCTCTGTTTAGACAGTTAAGTACATTGTTTAGATAGTTCAAGACGAAGAACTCCTAAATCACTAAATCATACTTTTAAAAAAATCTGGGCCTGTACATATTTTTATCCATCCTTAAATTTGGAAGAAAATGTTTTCATTGTGGTAAAGCATGGGAACTTGTACTGGCTGTGCAAAAAGAAGTGCTGTAAAAATTAAACAAAAGGAGCAGTCAGTTTATCAGTTATAAACAGAAATACTGAATTGTTGCCTGAGAACTAGAAGTGTTGTTTAAGAAAAATCTATTCAACACAGCTTTTATTTCTGCTTTTCTTTCTGTACATCTGTTCTGGGAAATGGGCAAAGGATGATGTGCAGGAATTGAATGTTAACTTCACTTTTTTGTTTGTTAAAGCAACCATATGTTCAACCCTTGCAAATCTTGAAGGTGAGGAGAGTTTTGAGGCATTAATGCTGGGACAGGCAGAAGAAGTGATTCAAGAGAGAATCTGTGATGATGAGCTGATTTTAATCAAGAAGTAAGGATCCTTTTAAAAATACTCATTTTGTATATGTTCTCTACTAAGTCTGAGATAAAATTCCATTTATTTACTTCATGCTGAGTGGTTGGAGTTGTTATGGGAAAATAGTTATACACAAATCCAGTGCAAATTAGAGGTGAAAGTATTTAATCTCTCTTGCTGGAGCTGGATACATATTCTGAACTGCAGTATATGAGACAATCAGATTGCTAGGCAGTTTTTACTTTAATTTTTGCTTATGAAAAATGTTTCTAAACTGGCTTCTCTTTAGAGATGGTAAAGGGAAATAGGTATCATCTGAGTAATTTCATCTGAATAAAGAGGTGTGAGCTAAATCTTTCAATTTGTAGTGAAAGACAGTGTTCACTTGTGCTGCTGTCACTGCTGTCTGGTACCTTAAGATTAAATATCAATTCATTTAACGAGAGCATACTTTGGGTAATAACTTTTCCACTGCTTCAATATGTCTTCTGGGTGTTAATGTTCCTGTGGTATCATTTGAGCATGAATGACACTCTGCCCATGGCACTTGTGTGCCAGCTCCATGTGAAAGCCTTTTCTGTCACATTGACAGTCATTAACTTACTTGAGGGTTGTGCAAAAGGGATCTTTCTTACTATCTAAGTATGCTTTCCCCTCTTTGATGGGAAAACATCTTGTCATCTCACTTTGACAGGTAGCTTTCTTTAAAAGACTAAAATTCAAACTAGATGCATGCATGTCAGAAATTAAACTTTTTACTAAGTTACAATATATGTATCCGGCAAGAAGACATAACAATGTTAAGATTTTCTTTTAAATGTTGAAATAATGAGGCTCAACTGAACTCTGCTTTAGAAGAAAAAAATTGCCAAGAATAATTTTAATATAGATTCCATCCAACACAGCTGACTTCTGATTCCTTTTTTTCTTAGTACAAAGGCTCGTACTTCAGCATCAATTATCTTACGAGGAGCCAATGACTTCATGTGTGATGAAATGGAACGATCCATACATGATGCTCTCTGTGTTGTCAAAAGGGTTTTGGAATCCAAGTCTGTTGTCCCAGGTGGTGGTGCTGTAGAGGCAGCACTTTCAATATATCTTGAAAATTATGCAACCAGCATGGTAAGTCTTGTACAAAGAAGCAATGGTGTGTATGTGTTAGACTTGCACAACGAATATGAGTTAATTCTTCCTCTTATAATTAGAGTCTATGTTTTTTTGACCCAAACACAGGTTTTGCATGTGAGAACCCCTACCTATTAGTGCTGCTGTTGACTGTGGCTGTATTTTTTTCCTCTCTTGTTGTAGCTATCAGTTTAAAAACTTTTTTCCTCTTTCTAGGGATCACGTGAACAACTTGCAATAGCAGAATTTGCAAGATCCCTGTTAGTAATTCCAAATACATTGGCAGTAAATGCTGCTCAGGATGCTACAGATCTTGTTGCAAAGTTGAGAGCATTCCACAATGAGGCTCAAGTTAACCCGGATCGCAAAAATCTGAAATGGCAAGTATCTGTCTGGTAGAAGGCTGGTTAAAGTTATGTGGATTGGTGACCTAGATGGAAAATTGTTCTCCCAGTTTACTGAACTGTGATTTGCATAGTAAAAAAAATATGTTATCAGTGAACTCCTTTGCCCCTGCCCTTCAGTCATGTGTATGTATTGCTGTAATGAAGTAGTAGCTACCCAGCATACTCCCAGCTATATTTCTGTTGTTTCTCCCTCTCCATCTGACAGCATTCCTTCTTTGCAGGATTGGTCTTGACTTGATCAATGGAAAACCTCGTGATAACAAGCAAGCTGGTGTCTTTGAACCAACCATGGTCAAAACTAAGAGCCTCAAGTTTGCAACAGAAGCTGCAATTACTATTCTTCGAATTGATGATCTTATTAAACTGCACCCTGAAACTAAAGAAGAGAGGGGAGGGTGCTATGAGGATGCAGTTCAGTCTGGAGCACTTGAAGAATAACTTAGGCTTTATTTATGTTTGTTTCACTTACACTTCCCACTCTTATAACTAAAATGTTAATAAAACAAGTGGTTGAATGTTGCTGCTATTTTCTTGTGAACAAACTTAATTTTTGGAAGCAAGCTTCTTGCAGTGAGAATTTAGGCTCTAGTATGTGGTAACAACTAGTGTGCCTGCAGTAACCACTGACCTCTTTGTCAAGTCGGTGCTTGAGTGTGAAAAAGTAATGGTGTACGCTTATTTACTTTTAGGCAAAACAAAAAAATGTGAGCTGTTAAAATGTTATTACAAGTTTATTAGTAAAATGTTTCAAAGCTAGTTCATGCTAGCTGTTCATTAATTCCCTCACATTTATCTCTCAACGCACATGGCTATTCCCATTCCTCCTCCTATACAGAGAGCAGCAACACCACGTTTTCCACCAGTTCGTTCCAGTGCATATAGAAGAGTTACAAGGATGCGACAACCAGAGGCGCCCAGAGGGTGGCCAAGAGCAATAGCTCCACCCTGTGTATTGATCTAAAAAAAAAAAGCCAACATAGACAGTCAAGAACATTTAACTGGCTTAGCTGATTTTCAACATAACTTACTTCACTGGGATCTAGCCCTTAATTATTTGTGAGCTTGAAACCCCAAACATCACTTCATACAAGAAAGTGCATATGAATGCAATAGTTGGTAATAAGAGGTGAATTTAGGGAGGGGAGAGTGCTTTTTGCCATCACTGAAAGAATGCTGTGGCACATATAACTGCAGCAGCAATTTCAAACTCTGAATTAAGTATGCTTGAGCAATTGCCTAGATTTTCATAAAAATCCACTGCAACAACACTGGAACTTGTTCAGCTGGGAAACTGCTATCAAAGCCAGTGGACAGAGCAGTGTGAGGAAATGCTGCAGGGGCTCCCACCCTGTTTGCTTACACCAAAGGGATTGCAAGAGAACTGTGCTCATCCTTACAATCCACATGCACAGTATGGGACAAGTTTGAATTAAAGGAGGCAAACTAATGCCATCTTACAAATTATTACCTTTTCTGGATTTACTTTCAGTTCTTTTGCTATTGCAACAGATAGTGACGCAAAGGCTTCATTAATTTCAAACAGGTCAACTTGGTCCAGAGTCCAGCCAGCTTTGTCAATCTGAGAAAACAGTGCAAATAGGGCCTTATTATCTTTTACCTCTTCTTAGCACCAGAGGAAGCTTTTCAAAAGATGTAAATTGCGTGATTTGAAGCTACCACTTTAAAAAAATTGAAGGAAAACAATTTTTTCTAACCAATGTTGATGACAGAATTCTTGAAGACTACAGGCTTCAGTGTCAGACAAGTCAGTACAAAGAGCTGTAATAATGCTGGCTTCTCATAAAAATCTTGATTAATTTTACACATTGTAGCAGTGGTGGTGCAATTGTGAGAATCAAACTATACCTGGTGCCCTTACTACAACAAGCGCTGGATTCAGAAGCATAAAAGCAATTTTTTTAGGACATACTCTGGCTCCATTAGGGAGTCTCTATTAACAGTGACTTTTACACAGGAAATAGTGAGGTGTCAACCATTAGTGATCAGTGCCACATCTGATTTGTCCAGTCTCTCCTGCCTTTACATTGAAAGCTGGCACTTCAGGCTTTTCACAGGTGACTGTTTTGGAAGATGGTTTGGCTCATGTTTTCACTTGAGAAACTTGTGATGCAATTGCCTACTCTGGTACAGGCTTAGGCATGTTTCACACATGTAAATTTTTGCTTCCACTCACTTTGTTTCTAACAGCAATACTTTATCAGCAGAATCATCACCACTGATGTTTCACAACCTAGGCTAGCCAGACTGGTGCACCTCTGAGGCTACAGTCAAGGAGGAGAGCCTTTTTCTACTAGATAAAGTAGACAGTATGGAGTATCCCATTCTTCTGGGAAAAGATTGGGATACACAATGTTACTGTAACACTTAAATATATAACATAGTCATTCTCTTACTGTAAAGTGCTACTCTAAAATTCTGAAGTGATAAATATAATTCATGGAGGGTGTGAACATTTGATAACACACATTACAAAGTTTAATCACAAAATACTCTGAGCTGGAAGGGACCCATGAGGATCATTGAGTCCAACTCTTAAGTAAATGGCCCACAAAGGGATTGAAGCCATGACCTCAGTGCTATTAGGATCATGCTCTATGAAGTAGTGTGCCCTTTCCATAGTATGTATACAGTTATAGGTACAACTTGTCTGTCCCACAGTTTATACTAAAACTGTAATGCATATTCAGTTACTGCACCCTTCATTTAAAAGAACAGTTTGAGATCTGGTAAGAAAAGGCTTTAGCATTACAGTTCTGATTTTCTTGTCAAAAGCCACAGAGCTTGGGAGATTTCAAGTCAGACCTCCACATCACCAGGACATTTCAGAGATGAACAAAATAAGGCCTTTACACAGTATTAAAAAAATAAGGAACATTAAAGCAAATCTGTTCTTAGCTCTTTCCATGCTCACTTTCATAGCTAAGCTTTAACAAATAATCAGCTGGGGTTGCCATGGGTTATGGATGTATTAACAAGCAGTGTGGTACCAGCAGGGCTGCCCAGTGTGGGGTATTGAGAACCTTGTCCTGTGGACTTAACACAGCACATCAGTGGGTGCAGTAATGCTCTGAGCACATTAGATGTGGTTTTGGAATGCACCTTCCTGTTTAGTTACACCTGAAAGGATCCAATTTGTAAGCTCCAAGCTTTTTGCAGGCCAAACTGAAGCACAAAGGGCACCGTCCCATTTGCTAATGCAGATAGCACACAGTGGCCCTTCCCTCAGTGTTGTACTATTGCAAATACATTCAGGCAATGATCTGAAAATTAACCTGGCCAGACACAGCATCAGAACCATATCACTGAATTAGGTCAGTTACACACATGCCTGAAATTTGATCTTTAGCCTAGGTTATCTAGGTACCCTTCCACAAACCTGACTAGTTTATGCTCTGAAGTCCGTTTATACACAGATGCATTTGTGTTTTCTTTTTCCAGCAAGTAGGTACTAGCCTAGTAGCACTAGGATTCCTAATCTTATATACTACGCTATTTTGAGTGTTTTTCACATAGTTACTTTTTTCCTACTATGTTTTCTTTAGAACAGGGCAAAACCAAGACATGGCCAGAAAACAAAAAGCAATTAAAACCAAGAGTTTTAGCATCATGGATACATAGATAAGTGATTACTTACAGCTTTCCTTATTGCTGAAATGGGCCCTACTCCCATAATAGATGGATCTATACCTGTCTGAGCCCAAGATACAATCCGAGCCAAAGGCATAAGACCTCTCCTAGCAGCTTCCGATTTCTTCATTAGAAGAACAGCTGCAGCTCCATCATTTAAACCTGTGGAATAACAAACAACTTGTATGTATTTGTTGGACTTTATGGTTTTTACTGTACCACTTTCTCCTGCTTGGATAAAATCACAATCTAGACAAAACAAAAATCACAATTTAGTGGTTTAGGTCAGTACTGCTCATACCAGCCAAGTCTGTTCTCTGCCACAAATACTTGAAACTATATTGCTGTAAATGTGACACATTTGTGATTCTATTTGGAAAGCAGCAGGTGGAAGAATCAAAGTACAATCTGAAAAAGAAGTACATCAGATTTGTTAGGCAGGCTTTGGAAGGGGCAGCATAAGGACACATGAAGATGTTTAAAGATGCTTGAAGATGCTTATGGCAGTCCCACAGGAGTAACATTTTCAAACATGAATCATTAAGTTTTCCACTGTCCAAACCTGCAGTATCAGAAACCCTTAGTTTTAAAAGGAAATATTCCAGCCTATCAAATGCTGCTGTCATTGTCCAAACTCTTGTACTGTTTTATAGAAAACCAGGGAACAAAAGACAACTCTGTTAAGAAATCCTCCACCACATCTAAAATGGAGTTCTACCTATGTTGTCAAACACATTGCCATTTCCTGCAAAGCAGTGAACACACAGCAGCCACACCCCTTGCAGAAACTCTGCCTTGAGCCACAAGCAGCTACTGTTCTTTTCCATTTCATTTAAGCCAGATGGACCAACCTGAAGCATTAGCTGCTGTTACTGTCCCAGTTCCATCTGTCAGGAAACAGGGTTTTAACTTTGCCATTGTTTCCAGGTTGCTCCCATGTCGAGGGTGTTCATCTATTTTAACTTCTATAGGACCTGCAAAAACACAGCATTATGCTCACAAGAGTGTCTAATCACACAAAAAACATCTCAAACAGAAATACAGCAAAAACAACATGCTGAGAGAGAATATACACCGTATTCCTTTCAACCAACAAGGCATTCTTGCACTAGAGACAGCTGCCAACTCAAGGCAGTTTAACAAATGGCAGCTCCTTCTAGCAGGGCAGACAGCTCAGGTTTTCTAAGCTCAGGTTTTCTAAGTGTTTCTAGACAAACACAAGCTGTCTAGTTGTGCAAAAGTCAGTATTGTTCTTGCTGTTCCTGACCCAATACCTTCTCTTTCAGCAGAAGGCTATATTTCAAATGATACTTCTGGTAATCTTGTTACAAAGAATAGTCAGGTGTCATTGAATATTATCATCTAAACTGTTATCATGAAATAGTTTGTAGCCAGCCTAATGCCAGGACTTTTTTCTGCAGGGTCTGTTCAATGGAATTGTTGAAGAACTGATTCTTGATTTCTTTTTGGAAAATTCAGGTTTTGCATCTACCTCACAAGGAGCTGGGGAATTCCCCTGCTCTAGAAACAGACCTTGGCTCAAGCATTGTAATAGGTCTGTTTATACCCTTCACAAATAAAGAGAAAAATACCATTATATGTAACCTGACTACATATTAACTAGTAATCCTAATTATTGTCACTCTGTATTTTACTAGGTGGGCAACGTTTGCCAGATCAATACCACTGTTTCAAGTTTGGTGCAGCAGGAGTCTTAAGAAAATGAAAAACACTGATTTTGGTACCATATCCAAGCCTATGTTAAGTCAGTGCTTTGTCTAGGTTGTTATTCTATCTACAATAAAACACACTATTACTATTTGCAGAAAGCTACACTAAGATATTCCACATTTGCATTGCTTCTCTCTTATTTAAAATATAACCACTGAAAGCTGAAAGAGGCTACATGCTTATAAAAAGGCTGTGTAAGTGGGGAACCATCCACTGACTACAGAAGACATAGCAGAAAATAGATTTTTTCCTTAAAATTAGCTCTGACTATCCATTCACACTTACCTTTTTTAGAAGGTACAAGAACAGGAACAATTTCTTTTGTAAAATAGCCAGCTTTCTGTGCTGCCTCTGCCCTGTTTTGTGACTGTACAGCAAGTTGGTCTTGTTCCCCTCTGCTGACTTGCCACTTCTTGGCCACATTTTCAGCTGAAATGGGAATGTAATGTAAACCACCATTAGGAACATTTTAAGTTGCAAAACTGCAAGCACAAATGTAGTCATTAATGTTTGCTGTAGCAAGCAGATGAGTTTGTTGAACCGTTTTCATTCTGATTTCCTCATTTTGTTTACTCATGATTTTCTACTGTATTTTCACTTGAGGGTGAAAATTTCCATGTGGAATCTCCTCCCAGATGATATTATCAAATTAAATACAAATGCAAACAAGCTTTTGTAGTTTATTGTTTTTCTGAAGTACTATGCTCCGATCTCTCTACAGCCACTTGAGGAAAGGGAACAGTTCTGAAGTCACTCTGTTTCATAAGCAGGGTCTGGAAAAGCAGTTGGCTGACCATCCCAACCAGGGTGCAATAACCTGAAGCTGCAGAACCATGCATAGCCACAGGACACTTTATGTAACTCCCCCCCCAACCATAAATCTGTGCTGCTGAATGCTCCAGTTACATACAGGGATTATTTTATTTCTATTTTTTCTGAAATTAAATTTCTCAGATGTAGAAGAGATGCAGAGAGATTAGCTCAGACAGAAAAGAAACCTAAAGCAGCAGCTTTACAAACAAAATGGAAAATGCCTTCAATACCTTTCAATATTACGTATTTCTTTCTTTCTTTCTTTTTCATGACTACAGCATAAGGACAGCTTGAAACACATTATTTGTAACTTCAGATTTCTGAAATTTCCTGTCAGTGGAAATTTCTCTCAGTTGACCATTTCATTTTATGGACTGTCATCACTTACCTGTTATGCCCATATGATACTGATAAAAAGCATCTGTAAGGCCATCAAGGATTATGGTGTCCTGCAAGGAAGCCTCTCCCATTTTGACCCCAGCTCGCATGTGAATGACGTGAGGAGCCTGCAAAAGCGTATTTTGAAAGGAGTGACATGTTTACATCTCCAGTACACAATTCAGACAGACTACTGCAGAGACAGACCCCTGCCCAGTGGCTGGGCTGGCAGTTCCTGGCAGTTTCCTGGCAAATCCTGGCAGTTTCTCCAGCTGCCTGCTCTGCCTGTTCCTCCAGAGCCTGCCAGCTGGCGTGCCATTTGGCCTGTGCATTCCCCTGGTAACAGATGAATGCACTGCAAGTGTTGTTTCCTCTCCACAGACCAAATCTATCATTCCTGGGCCACATGGCTGTAGCTCTCCCATCCTACTAGCCTGCTCCAGGTATTTCCCAATTGCACTCTGCTGTCAGGGAATGTTAACATCACTTTCAGCATTGGCAGCTGAGCCCTGGCAGAAGAGGCCATCCACTTCTTGGGAATCAGATCACCAGCTCAGACCCATTCCTGAATACAACCTTGGGATGAACACCTTGAAATAAAACTGCTTTGCTTTCTTTCCAAACTCTAATTGCTTGGCAAACAATAACATTTTCAGTTATTCCTTCTCTGGGCTTCTTGCAATACAAAAATCCCATCTATTGTGATATGTCACAGGAAAATCATTCACCACCACAGGGCTAGATGGAAATGGAATTTTAAATGCAGTGTGTGTTAGCAGGGCACCTTTCAGTAGCTGCAGTATGAAGTCTTTTTTTAAAAGAAGTGTGCTAGTGAAGTCAACTGTTGCACGTGTAAATTCATTAGGAAGCACAGCGACCCTCTCGATCTGCCTCCAGGTGCCAGCCTGGAAACACAGGGTTTCAACATCAGGCTCTTTGCTCCCAGGATGTCAGCGCAATGTGAGGCTAACCCTCTGCTTTACCTTGCTCATACTTTCCATGCCCCCTGCGACCACGATGCTGGAGTCTCCCATCAGTATGGACTGAGCAGCCAGACACACCGCCTTCAAGCCCGACCCACAGATCATCTGGCAGCTCCAGGCGGGCACGGAGTACGGGATTCCCGCAGCCACGCTGGCCTGCCGGACGGGGTTCTGGCCAGCACCTGTGAGAACAGGCAGCATTTTGCTTTTGTCTGTTCTTAAAAACACAAACGTCTGCCTTGTCACTGTTCACAATACCCCGATTCCACAAAAATTTAGAGCACACTCCTACTTTTAGCTGGTGGGTAGAAAAGTGCCCAGCAGTCATCTATAAAAGATAACCTCTCTCATTTATATTGATCAATAAATACCTGCTACTGATAGTTTTACATCTACAACTCTGCTTTTGATGCCAGGTCAGAGGAAACACTACTTCAGATCAGCCCTAGCTTGTTGTATGTGTAGGATGAGAAATCATTTAAATTGCTACTTTCTGAAGAGTTTCTTTTTGACATCTTTTGCATATCACCAGCAGTTAACTTTCCCTGAAAGTTCATATGGAAACCAAAAGCACAACTATGCAGATGGATCTGAAAGCTTCCAGTCTTTGTTGTGATCTTGATGGAGATAATAGGAGCACTATATTCAAAGAAAACAGTTTTCATCTGCATCTCCCAAGGCAAAAGCTCTTTATACACAAAGAAAAGGACAAGGAAAACACATCATTCAGCAAGCTGAGAATACAGAGGAATCTGAATCATCTTTAAGACAAAAAGATATATTTCCTTCCTCCATGTTTAAAATACAAAGCTGCCTATGATTCTACTGATTAAACATTACCCTGGAAAAAGCAGGATGAAGTTCAAAATAAACAATTCCCTGCCAGTTACATTTTCATTAAATCCAAATATTTGTCTCCAAACAAATGGCATCAAAAGATCTTGCAGGTCCTGCAGATAAACACAAATGCAGGCCTAGCTCTTAAAAACTCAGAGTTATCATTACTTAGGATGTTAAATTTAGCAGCTGAGATGATCAAGGGGAGAAGGATGCCGTAACAAAGAAACTGACATTCATACATACACTGTTGGCTACTTCAGGGATTTAAAAAAAACCAAACTATCTCCTACAATATCCTTTCCAAAAGCCCATCCTTTCGGTCACCCAGAGAGAAGTAGCCACGATGCCTCTCAAGTCCTTTGTTAAGGAACCGTGTTCCCAACGGCAAGGCATAACGCCCTGGAAGGTGACACCTGAGCCGTTTCAATGGGACAACACCGAGGAGATGCTGCCGCGGAGAGTGCGCGCCCGGCCGCGGGAGGAGCGGTCCCGCCGCCGGCCCGTACCTGCGGTGAGGACCTGCCCCAGGATCACCTCCGACACCTCCTCGGGGGCCAGCCCGGCCCGGCGCAGCACCTCCCGGATGGTGGCGGCGCCCAGCTCGTGCGCGGGGAGCGACGACAGCCCGCCGTTGAAGGACCCTGGGAGGGGGGACACAGAGAGAGCTCGCTCAGCACCCGGACACCCGCCCGGCCCCGGCGGGAGCATCCGCCACCCGCCGCTGCCTCTCACCCACGGCGGTCCTGGCGGCGGACACGAAGACGACGGGATCCGCGCTCATGGCGGCAGCAGCAGCGGCGGCGGGCGAGGAGCGGAGCGGAGCGGCGAGAGCCCGAGGGGAGCGGCGGCCGCGGCCGGAGCGAGAGCGGAGTCGGCGCCGGTCCCGCCCCTCGCCCGCCGCCGGGCGGGGCGGGAGGACGGAGCCCGAGCCGGGGATTCGTCGCTGGGCACCTGAGGACCGCGCGGGGGCCGGGCGGGCGGTGGCGTGGCCGGGCCGCCCCGTGGCGCGATCGATGCGTGGCTTTGGCTGATTCCTTCCCAGCCCCTTCCCTTCCTTCCCCTTCCCTTCCCAGGAGAGAGGAGCGGCTCCGCCCGGCAGGCCGGGGCTGCCGGGGTCGGGCACTGCCCCGTGCCCCCCGCTCACACACCCGGTGCTGGCGCAGCGCCGGCTGCCAGCTCCGTCTGTATTATTTATCTACAAAATAAAGCGTGCGGGTCAAGTGCTCTCTTGTCATATTGTGGCTTTAAGGACAGTCTGTTTGTTTCATGACGGCATTTCTTAGGATCTGCGTGAGCAGGGACAAAGAATAATAATTTGAATAAAACTATACAAAACTGCCTATCGCTGGTTTGATCTGCTCAGCAACTGATGCGCAGAGATTACCAACACCCTTTAAATATTTTAATATTAAAAATTAAAATTTAATATTTTTTAATACTTGTCCTAATTTCAGCAGAAGCCTGACATATATATACATACTAGTATAGGCAGTGCTCTGCCGCTGGCCCAGAAGCTGTTCCTGCCTGACCTGAGGAAAGAGGCAAGCAGGGGGCTGTTCCCAGGCTGTTCCGCGGGAAGCGATGCTGCAAGGCATCACTTGATGAAAGGTGAGGTAGGCTGGAAGGACGCGGCGCTGGCCGCAGGAGTTCCTGGCAGCCAAGGAGCTGGAAGGAGAGGAGGCGGCTGCAGCAGTGGCCGCAACCTACAGCCGAACGGGCGGGCAGGAATGTTTCTCTGCGGGGAAATGTATGTGGGAAGCCTAGGGATGTGAGGTGGGAAGCAATAATATTAAGATAGCTGGAGGAATAAGGGATATAATAAAGGAAGGAACCGAGAAAGTCAAAGCAACTAACAACAGTTTAAAAAAAAATTACACGGGCTGAAATAACTGGTCTATTGCACAGCCTTGATCTTCAGTCCTTACTCCTTCCTTCCTCATTCATGGATACCTGGCCTAAGGGACATGCCAGCCAAAGCACTGCATTGAATTTGCATCTGAAGGCCAAGAAGATGATTAGAAAATGTGCTGTTGCTCCTACCTTAGCTACAAGGTCGGGAGACTTTTTTTTTCTATCCAGGTAGTAAAATTCTGTAGGTTTTCACAGAGCGAACAGAAGTACAAATTAAGTTCTAAAAAAGCACACAGCATGTGATGACAAACACCCACAAACATAAATGCGGTTATATATGCACTTAACGCACCAGTACACCTGTGGTCACATCCTGCATGTTAGCTAATCTGAACTTGGCAGTATTAAATCTGCATCCACAAAATGCATCTGAAACTTCTGTGTGGGCACAACAAGCAACAGGAGCACTATGATACCTGAGTTGGATTCTTCTGACTCCTATCACCCTCTATTCTTGCTTTAAAATGTAAAAAAAACCTACAACGTTACTAGATAGAGAAAAAAACCTACTTTAGCTATGGAAAGCAAGATTGGTCTAGATTTCACCAATAACTCTGTTAAATCATGCTGCAGGACTCAAACATTCAAAATACATTCCTCCTTTTAGGTATTTTGGTCTTTCTGGAGGATAAGGCCAAAGCAGAAAACCATGTGTTCTTCAGTTACTTAGGGGTTTTCAGCTTTCAGCAAGAGATGAATCCCCTCAGATATCTTCAGGAAAAGAAATTGCTGGAAAACCCCACAGGCAGCTAAATGCTTAGGCAGACTGATGTACCAGTCTCCTAAGATGATGCATTAAAGGGTGCATTAATTGGCAACATGCATGTACCACTGCTTTTTCTTTAATGATGCTGCGCACTCAGAGCAGCCGATAACACCGCCAAAAGTATAAGATTAAATGTGGAGGGGAAAAACACGTTTTGTGTCTTTTCAAAAGGCTGTTACTAAGCAAGTAGTAGAACTAACATAAAAGCAAAATGTAGGAATGTAGGATTTGAAGCAATACAGTGATTGTTTTAGAAAAATATTGTACAGTTCCTGAGCAACCCTGCATGACTGAATGTAGCCCCTGCACTTTTTCAAAATTCAGTAGAGAGTGAGTAACAGACATATGAGGGCAGCACCAAGTAACCTCATTTATCAGCTGTACCATATACCAATATGTCTTTGTTAATGCAACATTTGACTGATTATAACTTAAGGCCATTGATGGAAATACAAAGTCAATAATATGAGATGAGCTCAGATTAAATGTCAGCAGGTGTTCAAAGTCCACAACTGACACTACACCTGAAGTAAGCCTCATGAACAGGATTCTCTTGAACTTAAAACTTTACAAATATTGAATTGAACATAAAGTGAGGCTTCAGCCCCTTCCCTCACCACAGTTCACGAGCAGACAGAAAAAGTTCAAATATGAAGCAGCCTTAGGCCTTCAGGCTCACCCCAGTGAGCTGACCTGCTGCACCTTTGCTCTCAGCCCCAGCCAGCAGAACAGTTTTGCAGCTCAACATTAGTGACAAACCAGGCTGTGAGGTTGGAGCACCCAAAACCAACAGAGATTAATTTTATCTTGGCATGTCTATCAGGATTGCAGTATTCTATTTAACTCTGCTTGGATGGTGTCCAGGGTTGAGATCCAAATGGACAAAAGAGGCATGTGACATAGCAAAATAATGTAGCAATCGCACAAAGGCAAATAATTATGAAAAATGCATTGTACAGATCAAAGTTAAGTCATTTAAATGCAGAAAAAAACACTCCTGAATGGGAGTGGGCAGCTGTGCTTTTAAATTCAATGTAGTTAATGAGCAGCATAATACTCAATAACAAACTACTGCCCTATGCTGGTACATTTTGCCATTTCTCAGAAATCTAAACTCTGGGAAATGAAGTAATCAATTCAGAACAGAAATCTTACCTGTCATCAGTTGCACAAAGTTTATTTACTACTTTGCTATGAACACAGTCCAATGGACAAGTGCCTTCCATGAAATACTCAAGGTGCAAAGATTTTTGCATTTTCATTTGCTAATGGTAGCTCAGTTCTATTAGAAATAGATGAAAAGTTAGAGGATTTCAGTGTTCACTGATTTACTCTCCTGCTAAATAACTTTTTTCTAAATCTGACCTTTTAAAATATCAGTATTGTTACCATAATGCAAAGCCCTTGATTTTTTTTTCCTTAAATCTGACACTTGGTCAATGAATATTTGCAAAAACAGGTTTGTTGGGTATGTGATATAATAAAAATTAAGCTGCACCTCTTAAAGGAAAAAGAACCAAACAAAATCCAATTACTTTAAATTAATAAATCTCAATTTGAGATAATTCCATTTTTAAAATAGATTTCACAACTTTCCTGTAACAGCAAATTCTTTAGTCTATAAAGTCTTATACACAAATATTGGTACTGCTGAATTCCCATCTGCTATGAGAATTCAGGCTTCCTGGACGCCTTTAGTACTTTAAGACCTTTCTTCATGTGTAGAAAGACAATTAATGCTTTTTCCAGATTTTCTTAGCAGTGGACTGATATTCAGTTGTCTATGAGTAGGTTCAGCACATAAGGCATGTTTTAAAAACAGACAGACACACTGTTTTCCCAGTGAGGTAAAGAGCTACATTTTCTAAAATTTCCCAAATCTCCCACCTGACTGACAAGGTCCTTGGAAATCAAGGCAATAAAATGTCCTTGGCTGTATTAAGAGCAATCTATGTTTTCCTTGAATCCATTTTGTAAGGGAATGTTTGTAATCAAACTGGTGATTAATCAAAAAATGTAGTCTTCTCCTCAGACAGGAAAACATTTGCACTACTGAAACTCTCTTGGCCTTTCTATGGTTTAAAAAAAAAAAAGTATAGTAAACACCTGGGCTTATATCCTTAGCAACTATATGCACACCTGTACTCCAAGTGCAAGCTTGCAGTATTTATCAAGCATCCCTAAAAATGAATTTAACTTGAGTCACCATTTGGTTGTAATTGTATCTGGATGGATTATCATTCTGGGGATGTCTTCAGGACAGGCTCTGGCGTTCACTCACTCACAATATATATATATATTGCTGTTAAATAAAAAGTAATTATTGCAAGAGCTTTCTGAAGAAGTTTATTTACTTCTTGCTATGAAGATGTAAGAAAAATAGGTGAAAATTCCACTGAGACCTATAAAAGCATGTTAGCAGGGGATATAAAGACAGCATTAAGCCTGCAGCCCAGCATTCAGGAAGCTTCTCTAAAAGAGAGAGTCCTCTGATGTCAATTTTGGGCTTTCTGCAGCCTAGATCTTTACCTAGTAGTTACCTGAAGGACATCTCTGTAACACTTTCCTCTCAGTGCAATCCAAAGATTTTATCTTTCTCCCACACCTGTAGGCTGCAGCTGCCTTTTCCAGTGCACCTGGGAGCTCAATTCTCTGCTGCAGATGTACCACGGGTTTGCCTTGCTCCATCTCCTCTCCTTGCAAGTCAAGGACAGCCTTTGCAAGAGCCGACTGGCCTTTCTTTAGTTCCTGATATTTCAAGGTCCTTTAAAATGCCAAGAGGATGTACGGTAATCCAAACGTTATTTCTTTTTTACTTTTGAAAAGGGCTTTATGTCATTTCCCCCTAATTCCTCACTTTCCTGACCTGCAGACTAATTATTTTTATGAGTGTTTTACACTAGGAACACTAGGAAGCGTTTTCCCTCAGAGCCTGCCTTCCCCAGGGACGAACAGCATCCCTCAGAGCTGGGAAACATCGTAGTATTTGTGTTGGTCCACAGGGTTTCCTTGTGAAACCAAAGGGTGGAATAGAAACCCAGAACTGAGCCTGTAAAACCAAGGAGGAGCCATACAGTTAATGGATAATTAAGTTAATGAGTAACACACCATCATTCAAGGAACCTAAAACCCAGTGAGCTGTGCTGCCCACTCATTCATAATCTGGTTCCTATTCCATTTTACCATTATAGGTGAATCAATATATGAATTTGGCTTTTGTGTTGATGTGCCCTCTCATCCAAAGACCAATGCTGCTGCTAGGGGTTATAATACCACCTATTACTTGAAAAGCTAATTCACTCCAGTTACCACACTGTAAACACAACCCAAGGCGGGTGTCGACATGTTTGATCCAGCAGCACCAAAAGTCCCAGGCTAGTTCTCACTGTGCAATGTGATGTGCAAACAGAACAAAAGAGTATTTCAGTTAAATGTCCTCTTCCCAAAGGTATCAGAAGAATGGTTACCAAATTGTTGCCATTATTTCCCTAAACAAAAATTATAGGTGTAGTCTGATAATACAGTTACCAACTTGAAAGTACAGAAGGAAGGCAGCCCAGAATATTACGCTCTGCAGGCTGATTCCACTTATCTCTACATGTCCCTGGCTGCCTGCCTCTTGCTCAGCTAGCATATTTCCCACAAATGTAATCTACACTTGTAAAGATAAATTTAAAATAACTAGGTGCTGACAAGGGGTAAAAAATGCAGGAATACTTTCTACCTACTCATGAACACAAACAATTGTGGAAGGTTTACCATCCCACACCTTAGAGGGTATCTGAGCTAGACCTTTATCTGTACCACGAAGAAGACACAAAGGAGGTTTGGTTTCTGAACATAACAAAAAGTGGCCAAACTCCAGACAAAGTACTGGGAGATCTTGAGTTACATCACCACTGATACACAGAAAATGTTAGGTATGTTATACACAGAATAGAAGCTGCCCTGAGTGTATGTCTGCATCTATTTTATGTAGAAAAAGTTTTGATTTCTTCTGCTTGGTTTATATCCATTTTAGTATTGTAATGTCTATGTTTGCACATGACAAAATCAAGTCAATTTGCTACATTAATGTTCTTATTAAGGCCTACACTAATGTGCATTTCTCATGCTGCCATATCCTGGGATGGCTTCATCTGTTAACTGGTGAATGCTTAAAACAAGTATCTTGAATAAAAGCAGGAGCAGGTAACTGTACACGAATCACAGTGTGTCTCTTTTCACTTTCAAATGAGGTAAGATTTCAAAGGCATTTATTCAGGTCCTTTCTCTTTGTGGCCACCTTACCACCCTACCTCAGGTAGCTATGTCAAATCAGTTATAGCATGTTTTTTAAATGTTTTAAGTTCTCAATGAAAAATCTTTGTATTCATATATACACATACATATGGGTATGGGACCACGTGTATTGGGTTATATTCTGTAGTGATTATATTGTTTCTGCTACCAGTAAGAGTCAGGAGAGATTTCTGGAGCACCTTCAGCACTGACAGTGAGTGACAATCCATTTCATTTGTGCAACCCAGGTGACAGATTGATTTAGTCTACAGCAGCTTTATGACTTTGCCGACAAAAAGGCAAAAGTATTTACCCAACAGCACAGCTTGTGAAATCATGGAGGGTAAGAAGGATAAACTTTAGTTTAAAGCACCAGCTCAGTGCTAGACCGCAACGAAGGACAAACTTTACTTCATTGGTTTTTATTCCCCAACACGGAAACTGATGTTTCACTTCTTTGGAAGCAGTTGGAATTTAAATCCTGCATCTTTCTTTAGTGGCTGAGGACACTGACTCGCATCGACGCGGCGGCCGGCGGGCAGACAGCGCCGGCAGTCACGCCAAGAAGCCCGGCACCCATCTTGCCCTTCATTTACTACTGCACGCAGTTTTCCTTCCCAGAGACCCCATCTTCTCCACCAGCCTTCCGGGAAGGCGCCAAGTGCTCTTCCCAGGAGGCGCCGGGTCCCGCTCCCCTCAGCCGGTTTGGCGGGAGACGGGCGGCGCTCGACCCATCCCGCCGGACAGCGGCACCCCCCGCCGGCAGGAGGCCGCGCAGCACCCCACGGATACGAGCGCTGCGCGCCCCGTTCGGCCGACGGGCTTTAAATCGGCGCTCTAAATAACCCGCGGGAAGTACTGCTTCCCAGCGGGACGAGCGGCGCTCCCCCGCAGCGGCCGCCCCACAGGCGGGCCGAGGTACCCGCGCCGCGGCCCTGCACTGAAGCGGAACCCCTCGTCCTCCTCCTCGTCCTCGTCCTCGTCGCCGCCACCCCCCCACGCCAGGTGCGCGCGCAGCCACCGACCGCGGGGCGGGGCGGGCGCTCATTTCCTCCCTGGGCGCCATTTTGTAGCGCAGAGAACCCGCAAATAAAGAGCGGGCGGGAGCGGCGTGCGGGGGAGCTCGGGCGGGGGTGGGGGGGGCGCGGCCGTCCTGGCTGCGGAGCTGCTGCTGCTGCTGCTGTTGGTGGCGGCGGCGGCGGTGGTGGCGGCGCCCGCGGAGCTGGTGGCGTCAGGCGTGGAGGTGGCGGCGTTTCGCCCCTGCTCGATGTGAGGCGGAGCGCGGCCCAGGCAAGCGGCGTGCGAGGGGCGCGGGGCCTCCGCGCCGCAGGCGGGAGGTGAGTGGCCGTGCGAGCGCTCCGCCCTAGCGGAACGGACGGACCGGGCAGCCCGTGGTCCCGGAGTGCCGAAGCCCAGAGGCGCCTCCATCCTTCACCTCGGGCGCGGGGGGGAGGAGCGGAAACACTTAGAGCCATTTTGTACGAGGCCCCAAAGCCCGGCCTGGCTGCGCGGCCTGGATCCTCCTCCTGCTGCCTTGAGTGGCCGCCGCGCCCCCGGCCGCGGGAGCCGCGTTTGTCGCTTGCCTTGTGGGAGAGGAGCGAGGGCGGCGGGGCGGGCACTGCCTGGGCTGGGGGGCGGCTGCAGCAGCTGGGTCTGTCAAACACCTGCGGCTGCGGCCCGCGGGGGGGGGCGGGACCCCCGCGGTTGCTGAGGCGAGTGTGAGGGCTGGCCAGTTGCGGGGCTACTGTGAAGCTTTTCTTTCTAAACGTCAGAAGGCTCCTTAGTACATGAAAGACAAGGAGCTACTGGAGGGGGTCCAGGGGAGGACCACAGAGATGATTTGGGGTCTAGAATGCTTCTGTTGTGAGGAAACACTGCGTGAGCTGGGCCTGTTTACTCTAGGAAAGAGAAGACTGAGAGGGGCTGTCGTCAATGCATACAAATATCCTAAAGGCGGGTGCTGCCTTAAAGTGAAGGGTGCCAGACTCTTTTTCAGTGGTACCCAGCGGCAGGACGAGGGTCAGTGGCCATAAACTAAAACATATGAAGTTTCGCCTCAATATGAGGAAGAACTTTACATTGAGGGCGGCAGAACACTGGAACAGGTTGCTGTGGTGGTGCATTCCCCCTTAACCTCCTTCCAGGCTGCAGTGTGATCTGAGAAATTTTTGAGAATCTCAAGCAGGTCATGGAGTCTCCCTCTCTGAAGGCATTCAGAACCCACCTGGACATGTTCCTGTGTCACCTGCCTTGGTGGGGACGGGGGTGTTGGACTATGTAATCTCCAGAGGTGCCTTCCACCCCTAACGATTCTGTGATTCTGTAAATTTACATGGTTTTTTATATATGCACACACATATGTACTTAGGGAGCTGGGAGCCCATACTGGGGTTTTTGCATGGAACTCTTTCTTGGTATCATTCAAATAACTTTCAGTTTGCATATAACAAGTAAAGCCTCATACCCGATTAAATTTTGTTCATTGAGGTTTTAAAAAAGTTTTTAAATCCTGTGTTTTATAAACGTTGTAGGAGAAGGTGTGTGGGCTTGTATCAGAGTTACTGAAATTAAAATGTACTTTCCTCATTTCACATTTCACATTTCTTTTAATTGAAACTGCCATAGAAGCCTAAAACATTGAGTTTTTCTAAAAATTATTTTAGTGCCTGTGACAGTGTTATTCTAAGTATGGAGTATGGTGGTGTGTTGCTTGTTGCCAGGAGCAGATACACAGGAGTGGTGTGTGGCAGCCACTGTTTCTGCAAAATCATGAAAGTGCTTAGTTAGGATAGTACAGTTAAGCTGTTCATAATATAAATCACAAAATACAATTGTGTTAATTCCAGTCAGTTATGCAGGAATGTTGTTTACATTGATTCTTTTTATTGTAGAAAGTAACACTTCATTATGTTCTTGCAAGATATTTCTGATGTGGGTAGGAGAGAGATGATCTCTTCTAGAGGAGAGCCGAGTGATAATAAGCATCTCTTGATGCACAGTGCTGGAGAAGTTACTGTGTTAGATTCAAAGAATGAACATTTCAGTTGCAGTTGTCGTCTGTTGCATACAGGTTCACCTGTTCGTTAACAGAAAATGAAGGCAAATCGCCGTGACAGTTGCTGTGGCCGGCCTGGTGCTGCTGCTGTTTCTGAGAAACATGGAGCACGATAGCAGTATAGAGCAGTAATAAATGTTTAAGCTTCTGCTAAGTTAGTCCATGTTCCCAAAAAGCTGTTGCAGGGCAGTAGCAAGGTGAAATTCATATGTGTGGAAAAAGCACTAAGTGTTTATCTGTAGATATTATTAACCTAACTTGTCCAGAATAACCTATAGAATATTTTTGGCACATGTGTGGTTCTATCATCGCAAGTAATAATAGGTGGCAGTAAGGCAGCGACTTCTGTAATGCAGTGGCCCGTAACTTCAGTCTTTCATGCTCTTGTCTGAAAGCAAGAGGTGGTTTTGTAAACGGTGATGTGCTGGGTGTAGAGGTTAGAGTAGCCTGGTCTGGTGCTGGAATTTTGTGTGAGGTCTGGAGATGCAACATTTGACTACCTTTGGTGGAGCATCTACCTTTGATTTCTTGTCGTCATGATTGTGACAGCAGGCATATGTTTATAATTGCTGTATACTGCAGCAGGGGTTACAAGACAGATCTTTGGGGCAATTCACGTTTTTTGTTATCTGTGTGCTTCTGGTACTATTTTGGGGAACACACATGACTTGACATGTGTGCACCATTTAATCAGTGTTAGCTGTAGTTGTGTGAGACATCTGAAAAGCATGTTTCTCTCTGCCAGGAACTTAACAGTAGCTGGGATCTTCAAGAGTACTTCCAAACTCCAAAAGAGTTAAAAACTCTAAAAATCTTTGAAAAAATTAGTGGGGAAGGTAGGCAGCCTAAATACAGGGGTCACAAGCATTCCCTCTGCAATCTCAAGTTACTTTGACTGATTGAATTGGCCACTGGCAATTTGCATCAGCAGCCTCTTATGCTTGTATTTTATATTTGAGGTATGTTTTTGGTAAAACAGTTTCAAATAAGGAGCTGCATGCAGAAGTTCAAGCAAAATACTCCTTGTGAGCGGGAGTGAAGGGGATGTGACTTCTTAGTTTAGGGAAGCACTTAGGTGCCTGTGTGTTACTAAGCGTAGCAACAGGAAGCTGCCATTCATTAGTGAGATGCTTCTACTGAATGTTTTCTTTCTGTGGGTTCTAATGTCAGTATTTATTATAGGAAGGGAATGTGAGTGTTGGTTTGTTTGTTGTTAGCCAGGACCTTATTTGGTAGGGTGCTGTGTAAGTTGTCAGTGGTGTCAGCTAGTGCAGGTTGAAAACACCCTGTTTCATTGGAATGTATTTGCTTGTCTTACTGACCAACAGTTTTAGGATTTGGAAAAGTTAAATTGATTCATTGAGTGTCATTGTGAAAATACTAAGGTAATCCATAAAAATAATTGAGAAAATAGAATATCTACTCCTTAAGAGCATTGTTTCTTTAAAGCTAAGTGTTCACAACCAAGGAGTTGACACATCCTTTCCCTGCTACATGTGCAGTAGTAGCTTTACAAGCTTGTCAACTCTTAATATTGTATGCAACTTTTCCACTGGAAAGCATATTGCAAAGATGCATGCCTCCAGCAGACCTTGCATTCATTGTTACTTGAATGCCTGTAATATTTAGGAACTCAGTATTTCTTACATAATCATAGTTGTAGAAAATACTCTGTATTACTCTTTAGAGATAAGGAAGGATGTGCTGTAACTCAGGGAAGTGTGAATATTTAATCTAGCAAAATGCAGTCCTGTTGTGCTCTGTATGCACCAGAGGAATTCAGTTTGATGGCCTATCTAAGCCATTTATTTTGCATCCTACTTTTCCTGAGACTATTCACACGGGTTTTAAAATAACAGTACTTCCTGTTTATTTGAATCTTAAGAGAGTAAGTACTTGCAAGAACATGTTGTAATGTTCGCAAATTACTCTTTTATTCCAAAGAGGAGGAGCACTAGTATAAATTGCTTTGGTCAGACCCAGATTATCCTTTTTCTTGTAAAGTACAATGTTATGTAGATACATACTAAATGTCAGTTTGATACAAAGTTGGGTGGTTTTGATTAGTTAAATAGGAAGGATTGATTACTGATTGGCTTTTTAGATATAAATAGAAACTTTGAGGTAACTTTAAGAAAAAATGCATCTGACTATATCTAGATTACAGGAGCAAACATGTCATAGTGTTATTTTGTACTCTGGTGCTGCATTGTGTGGAACGAATATTTCAGTGATGTAATATTGCAAACCAAAACACTTAAGGCTAGAAGTGTAAGTTTCTGACTTGTTCAGTGTTCTGTTTACACTAAATAAAACTCCTTTTTTTCCTCTCCCTTCAGAGTTCACAATGACGAATGAAGAACCTCTCCCAAAGAAGGTATGTGTAAAATTACTTATGACTTCACCCGTCCAGGTAATCAGGACAGCTTGATAAATTTTGCTTTTCTTTTTGCTTCATAGGTTCGCCTTAGTGAAGCAGATTTTAAGGTTTTACCTAGAGATGAGCTTATCCTAAGGTAATGTAAAAAGTCTTTTTTCCATCTCAACATTCTTCCAGTGGAAAATGTGTGAATTTACTCTTTCATTGTCTTTTAGCATTGTTGTTCTGAAAAACAGTTTTATTTGTTTCATAATGCATCTCTTCTGTAAAGTTCTCCTCTTGTCTCAAATACTTGTAGTTTGGGCGGGAATACTTTTTCCCAAGAGGCAAAATCCTTAATAGCATTTTGTAGAACATGAGTGCAAGTATTTTTTTTTTCTTCACTTGTAACTATAGAAGATAGGATTGCTTACATTCCTTAATAGACAGCAAGTTATTTTAAACATCAGAAAAATGTCAACCCTTTACTACTTTATTTTTACACTTTCTCAGTCCATGCAGTTGTCTTTCAGCATGTTCAGATATTAACAGAAAAATGTTAAAATGAAGTTTTCATCGCCTAGAACGTTGATAGGGAAGAACCTGGCCATCTTTTTAACTTTTTAGAAAGCTTAAGCGTCACCACAGAAACAATAATAGGGAATCCTGTTGTCCAGACCACCTGCTTAAAGAAACCACCCCAGGCCACTGGTCTCTGTATGCCTGAATTTCCTGATTCGTAAGCCAGGAGCCATCCAAACTAGCCTTCTGTGGGACATCTGTTATCTGCTGGAGTAGTCTCTGCATTTTGGTAAACATTAGTTCTTGGTTTCTTGTACACTGAGTTATTAGCATTATTAGGGTCTCAAGGTAAATTTTGCTTTTTCATCGAACAAAGACTAAATTGTGTAGAAACATGGGGTTACATATGCAACATTTAGTGTACATGGTGATCAGCTACCCTCCCTTCTGGGTAAACTATCCTGCCAGCTACTTTTGGGGTGACAGGTTTGTTTTTTTTTTTCCAGGGAGTAAACAGTCTGTCTCCATATGTTTAAAACTGGTTTATGTCTGCCTCTGAGTATCCAGTCTTTTGGGTTGTAAAGAAAAATGTATTTAAACAGTAAGAAAAAGTGCTTCTTTCCTAAATGGTTTTGGCCCTGTGATCTTTTTTATAGAAAACTCCTAAGTCTCCAAAGCTGTGCCCTTAACTTCTTGCGATAAAATCCATGTGAAAGTACCAAAGCATAGATTCTGTGCCACTTGCTTTCTGACTGATAGTATGAAAACAAAAAAAAGGCTGTCAGTTGTAATCAGCTTCTGTAACTTGCAATGATTAGTTGCTACCATAGAAGAGATGAATTTCCAGCACATATTCAGGAGAGAATGTGATGGAATACACCCAAGGAGGTACAGTATGTCAGCAGCTCACCTGTGTTAATGAAGAGGCAGAAGGGAATTTGTTAATGACAACTGTGTTGCTATTGAATCATCTTCTTAGTGTGTAGAAAAACTAACATGCTCTCAAAAAGGGTGCTTGATGGATTAAGGAGAATAACTCTTCAATATACCCAGAAATGGAAATTTAAATTCCACTTTGGTCATGTCCCTTTGATTAGTTTGCATAGATCAGTCTTTCAAACACTTTTTTTTTTATGGGGGTAAAATTAAGGATTTCTATTAAGTGCACCTCTAATTGTGATTTCATGTAAAACTAGCAATTATTGCACTAACTGCTGGCTTCACTTGTAGGCTGGAATAAAATATTATTATTAGGCATATACTTTAATCAATGTCATTTCTATTACTTTGAGATCTAGAAAAGCATGTTTTGACCTCTAGATTGTCTTAAGATTTGGAATGTGGTTTTTTGATCTGTGCTTCGGTGATGCAAATGCTTTTTCAGACAGACATGTGTAATCACCTTTTAGTCTTTAGATTATAAAGTCACCATTGCTGTACAGTTGCAGTGATGAAATACATATGTAGAAAAAATGTGGGGTTTTGTCAGTTTCTGTGCCATGAGTCCCAATTTTACTGTTCTTTTCCATGAAGTGCATAATTTAGGTTTGTTCGTTGTAACTTATGTTGACTAAACATGAGCAGGACCAACATAGAGCCTTTAGACCTGACCTTGAATTTCTGCTTGTCTCATGACTTGTTGCTCTGGACTCATGTTAAACTTTCCCCTCTTTAATGCAGTAGCTAGCTTCACTGTAGGAGCTTCTGGGAGAAGGAAGAGCCAGAAACATGGTAAAGAAATAACTCTATGGATCATTGCTAAAAATCTGATCAGTATTGCCCTGATAGATTAGCTGAGTGGGTACCTGGTAAAACACTGAACCACTTCAATTTACATAAGCATTTCTGAGGAAGTACAGTGCGTTTACTAAACTTCAGTCAACAGGGACTTAGAGCCAGTCATTTTTGGAATGACCTGGGTTCAGTGTGTGTCTTAACCCCTAACTGCTTAACATTTACTGTGAACCCCAAAGCTCAGCATAAAAGATGGGTGCTTCAAGAAAAAGTATTTAGGACTTCATAGGTTCACATTACCTCTATAAAGTCTGCTAAATTTTTTTGGAGGATTAAGTAACTGATAGAATGCTGCTTAGTTACCTTCCAGTTCTTGTGAGACTGTAAGCAATCCCTTCAACAGAACAGATTCAGGAGGGTCCTTCCAGTTTTCCTGTGTCTATTCTTGAATGCCTTTCCAAGTAGCACTTCAGTGAAGCTCTTCAGGTTATTAATTTTGAACCATCAGATTATGGACATAAACTACTATATTGAGTGGAAAGCAAACTGATGGGAGGAAAAAAAATCTGCCTTTTAGCCTTTGTCATTCTTCCCCCACTCAGGTTCAGCAATGAGCTGCCTTAGTCTGCTACAGGTGTGCTGGAAGCTGTTATCTGGGGCAGGGCGAGGAGGTCAAGGGTCTGGCTGTGTTCCCTCCCAAGATCTTGCCCATTCCTGGCCTACTGGTGAGGGAGGAATGTTGGAAAACTTGCCTTGATGATGCGTGAGCACTTAGAGCAGTAGCTGAAACACTGATATGTTACCAACACCATTCTAGCTGTGAGTGCAAAAGCACAGTGCTGTGAGGGCTGCTGTGGAGAAAATTACCTCTGTCTCAGCCAGACCCAATGAACAGCTTGAACAGCAAGAGTCTTGACCAGGTTTTTGACAAAATGCCACATCTGAATAGTTACAATTACTAGAAGTGTTGGTAGGCGTATGACTTGAAATCCATGACATGGCCTAGTGCCATCTCGGTTTTCTTTTCCAGGAGTTTGGTTCTTGCCTAAATACTAGTAGTTGTTGAGCGGTGACTTAGAGCTGTTATCTACAACATTCTTGGTGACTGTAGGCTACATGGGTTTGTTTGTTTGTGGGTGGTTATTTTGGGGGTTCTTTTCCTTTTTTTTCCAGCTAGTGCTCTGGCACATCTACTTAACTTGTGTAATGTCCTCATTTCACTTGCTCTGTATATTGCTGCTGTTAGGGGAGTGTGGGGGGGTCTCATGATTTTGATAGAATTACTGGGTTTGGGCTGTGAGGTATAACTTAAAAGTGAAGTAGTCCTGTATATTTGAAGACCAACTGTTTATTGCATATCACTTTTTTAATGTAAAATTAGGTTCTCTCTTTCTAGATTTGCTGTTCAGTAGGCCATTTCAGTTTTACTTCTGGGAGATTGGAATCTCCTGAACTAACATAGAATTTTTAATGGTCAAATGGTGAAACTTCTTAGAGCAGAGAGATTAGTTTAAGGGTTAAGTACAAATAGTACTGCTCTCTTTTACAGAGCTTTGAGAGTTCATTCATACTGTTGGCATGTTCAGCTGAAGAGATATAAAATTTTGTTGTTGCTTGAAGGAAGAGATCTCATGCTTCTGTTTTCCGTTTCCCAGTGATGTGGTCTTGCTTGCTGTTGCAGATCTCTGATGCTTTTTAGACCCTTTAATGGGCTGTTTGATTTCACTAAATGGTCTAAATTACCTAGAGGTAAATTTTATAGTTTTAATTAAAGTAGTAGTGTAGGTTAGAGAGTTAAAATGGAGCAGTTGTGATGAGTCTGGCATAAAATATGCCTCAGGGAGAGAAGGTAATTGGGAGGAGAGAACAGACACCTTCTTCTATAGTAGTAAGCTATTAGATAAATTTTCTTTATAATGTACAGTTATACCATCATGAGGATCACACATAGTTAGGGGCGGAGTACTACTTAAAAATCCCAGAATACCATGCTGCAAACTTTTCATAAAGCATTTCATGCTAAACTTCACAGCAGACTTTATTTGCTACAGATTTGATGGTTTGTATAAAATACGGTGCTGTTTTTAAGTGAAGTTTTTTGACTGAGGATGAATTTCCTAAATAACATTTTCAAAGAGTTATTAAACTATTTGGCTTATGGATGAGGAATATAATCAGAGAATGGTCTTAACCTGAATGAGCTGCTACAACTGCTTAACCTAGACTGCCATTTCTAGTGTTATGATACACTTCTGCTTGTCCTGTTCACTTGGTAACATACTTAGTGTTGTATTTGTATCACACTTGCTGTTACAGAATTTTGTTTGAATTACTCTGCTATGAGAATAAGATGTATATAGGGCATTTTACAAAGATAACAAAATAAGTAGTGTTTGATCCTAATGTTTGTCTAAAATACTGATTTTTAAGATGTCACTTTTAAGTGTTGTAATGCACAACTACCATTTTGTTCCGCTGAGACACAAAGCAGATTTAACTATTTCCACAATTAAAAGCTCCCTTTTTAAAACTGGAATTGTCTTTTGTGCAGTTGTGTAATTCCCCCTTGACATTTTCTGATTATAGTATCAGTGTGTGCTCTGAAAGCTTAGAGATGCCTTAATTTAATAAAGAGCTTCAGAAATTCTTTTTTTTCTCTTTATATCTGTGACAGGTGGAAACAATATGAAGCATATGTGCAAGCTCTGGAGGGCAAGTACACAGACCTTAATTGTAAGTTTGCCAGGTTTCAAAATGGTGCAAATTATCAGACTGTATAAAGCAGAGTGATCAAGTAATATGTGTGCTTTCTAGAAGTGCTAGAAGTAAGTTATAATAATCTGTTATGTCTGTTACTTGTCAGGAAAAGAGCCCCTGTTTTTTCTATTGTAAAAAGAAAGCCTCTCCCAGCTTTCTTACCAACTTCTTTCCCACTTGCAAATTTATCCCACTATCTAAAAAGTCTTAGTTTTGCATCTATAGGACACAGACTGCTGGGCAGGGAAAAGCTTTAAAGCATAACCCCATAAATAGGTGTACTTTGGAACTTTACCATTAGAAAAGGAAACTGTCTACTGAAATATTCCAGGAACGTCTGTGCTTTTAGTAGTCTTACAGGATTGTAAGGCTGGGAGGGGAAAAAGTGTTTAGAGGTAAATGTCTAAAATGAGTCCCCAAGGATTATTTGATCTGATTAGGCAAATTGGAATGTCATTCTTACATGGTCATTAAAACTTGGTCTTTTGGAAGGTAATATGGGGAAAACATCCTACTGTGAAATGATAAAATATGAATACATTCTGGGAGTGACTGAAGAGCCAATCCTAAGTCACTTTTAAAAGTTATCTTGCCAGCTAGAGATGGTATATTTCCTGTTTTCAGTCACCTTTTCAGTCTAAATACTTAAAGATGTAGTACCTCTGAGTTTGAAGGGTATTTTTCTGTCAGTCCAAATAGATGTCCTCTCTTTTGCTGTTGTTACATCCTCCTTCTACTGCTGTCTCATAATATTTTGGATTTTGGAGAGAATAAAATACAGCAAATGGAAACAGGTGATTCCGTTCACATCTCAAACTGTCTAAACATAGATAAATAAGTTGTTTTAACATTCCCAGTTTCTCAATTTTGGAAACAATACAGGCCATAGTAGTCAGTGTTAATGAATTATCTGCAAAGATTTATTTAGAAATCATTGTCCTAAAGCAATTTGTGATGTTCAGGTTATATTTACAGCTCATTATTCTCCCAAAATTAGGAAAAAATGAAAATTAAATTTTTCAAGTTTTTAATTGTCTTACATATGACAAGTAACAGAGTGAATTTATACAGTTGATATTCAGTTGCTTGCATGTGTTTTTGTTTGAGCAATTTGGAAGTGTGCTGCCTTCTCTCGTATTTTATATATAATCTTTCATAAATGTCCATGGATCAGAATTCTAGTTGTGACAGAATGTTCTTGAATGTCTTACTGTTTGCTCATGGAATGTTGAGGCCAGTTTTAGGATTGCCCATAAACAGCAATGTTTTACAGACTACAGATTGGTTTTTGCTGCACAAAGTGATTTCCTATATAAACATGGAAACATGTTGAAAATTTTAGTAAGTCTTAAAGAAGGACCAGGAATATGGCTTTAAAGCCACCTGTTGTTAAACTTTTCCAATACTTAATGACATTTTGTTTTTTGTTTATGCTAGTTATAAACATGCCTGCAAAAAGTGTAACTGACTTGTCTTTATGAACTTGGTTTTTACATTCTTTTAGCTATCTTGTAAAAACTTCCTATGAGAGGGTACTATAAAACATGCTTTCTCTGTGTTGTTGCTTGTGTTAGCTAATGATGTGACGGGGCTGAGAGAATCTGAAGAGAAGCTGAAACAGCAACAGCAAGAGTCTGCCCGAAGAGAAAATATTCTGGTGATGAGGCTGGCAACTAAGGAACAGGAGATGCAAGAGTGTACTGTAAGTATTTAGAAAGGATAAGTATGTTCAAACTGTTGCATCAACATCAGCTGTTGAGACAGTACCTATGTGCTATGCTATGTTTTTTGTGTATCTACACCATCACATTTTCTGTGTTTAAAGACACAGCAGGGTAGTTTAATTGAATTAGTAAAGATCACATCTTAAAAGTTTGGAGGTTTTTTAATATTAGTTTTTGCTGTTCATTTTCAGCAGCAGTTTTAATTGAAACTTGGTTTACTTCAAACCAAACTAATTCTTGCATGTGCCATGCTTACTCTCTTCTAGCATTTATCTATGGTGCATATATACAAAAATGTTACTTCTGAGAATCATTAGAGTCAGGAACAAATAAAAATGTAAGGATACAATTGAGTTTATTTGGTTTCATTTAGGAGTTTTTAGGCTGACACTTTCATTGCATTTGAATAACAATGTAAACCTATTTATAAGCCTCTGTCTGGCTGGATAGGTGAAGTTGCTACTGACTTGTTCAAAGCCCTTTTAAAATTTGGCAGATATGCTTAATTTCTACTGTTCTGAATGCATATTTTGTTTATCTTTGTTTCTTGCTTCTTCATTTCTGTGACTGTTAAATCTGTGTTTAGTTTTAGTTTCTTGGAAAATATCTCACACTGGATTACCTTCTTAAAATAAGTTTCATTCTGCTTGAATCTGGCAGTTTCTGAAAGGATTGTAAAAAGCTTATTGATAGTTTTGGTAATATACTCTTCAGAGCTTCTCTTATGAAAATATAAGCTCTGTGCAAAACTAATAACTAGTGTTGTAGCTTTCCTTTGCTTTTTAAATCTTCCTTTCTTTTTTGCCTGAAGTTTTTCAGAGCAGTCTGTATTGTGACTGAATTCTGTACAGTGCTTTCACTGTTCTTGAGACCATAACATCACTTTAGTTCACATGTTATAAATGGGAAAAAAATAAAGGGGATTAACCTTACTTTGCAGTGCCAAAAAACAAAGCCCAGAAACAGAGGTTGGAAGAGACTTGCAGTTTCTAGTCCAGCCTGCCTGTTCACAGCAGGGTCAGTTGGACCATGTTACTCAGGACTGCACACTACTGGCTTTTGAGCATCTCCTGAAATGGAGACTGCAGAACTCTTTGGTGATCTCTGCCAGTGTTGAGACACTGACACAGCAGAACGTGTGTTCTTATGTTTAAGTGGAACTTCCCGTGTTTCAGTTTGTGCCCATCACCTTCTATGCTTTCAGTGGGCACCACTGGCTTTGCTTTCTTTACTCCCCATCAGGTATTTATGCACATTGGTAACATCTCCTGAGCCTTCTCTTCTCCAGATTGAGCAGCCCTAACACTCTCAGCCTCTGCTTGTGTGTCACATGCTCCAACCCCTTGAATCAGCCTCACAGCCCTTCATTGGCCTCACCCTAATATGTGTGTGTCTCTTGTACTGCGGTGTCCAGATCTGGACCCAGTACCCCAGATATCTCACCAGTGTCAAGTGAGAGGAAGCATCACCTCCCTCAGCCTGTTGGCAGCACTCTGCTAATGCAGGCCAGGATGCCAGTGAAGATCTGTTCTGATACAGTACTGCAACACTTCCCTAGTTGTGAGGCTACTGTATTGGTCTGCTTCACTTGTGAAGTTTTACTGATAAATTCTGCTATGTGGAACAGCAGTAGTAAGTTTTTTTTTCTTTTGAACTTCTTAGCATATAGCTAAAGCAGTAAATACTAAAAATAAATAAAAAGAACTGTAAGTTTTTCACCAAAACCAAATTTGTGTGTACTATATTTGCCTTTCTTCCTCCTTTGAAGTTACAAACTTCAAGTATTTAATGCTTTGAATTTGACTATTGTGAATGATTTGAATATCATGAAAACTATAGGGGTTTTGGCTGCACTTCGTTAGATGTTTATAGCTGCATAATCTTTCCAGAACATCTGTTTAGAAGAACTTCTGAAGAGCTTTTATTTTCAGTGTACATTAAAAAAGAAAAAAGAGCGGGTAACAACCTACCAAAAAGAAACAAAAAACAGACACATGCCCACACACTCAGGTGGCTTATATTTCTCCTGCTCTTGACTCAAGAATAACACTGAGGATGTAATCTCCACAGTATATGGAGGTAGGAAGATGCATCCTTGAAGAAGAGTTGTAAAATGGATACACTGGAGGTGTATAACGGAGACATGGGCACCTTTAGGTATTTTGAAGTTCAAAAATGTGCATAGTTTCAAGGAGGTCTGAAGGACTGCTTGGCTTTGTATTACTACAGAGTATTTTTTCCACTACAGTAACAGTAGAAAAACACGTCATGTTGGGTAAGATGCAAAGCTAAGCCACAGGTTGCGAAATCATTTAATAAGCTATTCATCATGTGACATTACTCGACATGCCTGATTTTAATCCATAAAATAATTTTTCCATATTTTTATTATAGTTAACAATTTTTTATAATCCACACTTACATGTGAAATATACCAGTAACACTTATATGTAAGCCTTCGGTGTTTCCTGTCACATTTTAATTAGAAAGACTGAGCATTTATGGTGTCTAGTTTATTGAAAAACTACAGATGTGTTTTTGGGACATTTTATTCTACAAACTTACCGCTTTCAAATTTAAATGGTTAAAAAATCAATACCATACCATATTCAACTGCTAATAGTTGGCAAAGACTGAGTTTTCTGATCACTTGTGTATAACACCTTGCTTACTAAAGTACACTAGCTCTGTTTTAAAATAGGGTGTGATGAAATCTATTTTGGTGTTTTAATTTTCACCCTTTTTTAAAATAGTAGCTTTTTAGTGTGTTTTCAGCTTATGAAAGTCACCAGTTGTCATCTTGAAAGTGTAGGTGTGCATATCAGAGTAGCAGTAGCAGAATTGTTGCCCTTATTGTGTATCAGTGCTGTTTTTGAAGAAATGAGATGGGAGGGGAGTGCATAGCTCCATTCTCTCCAGTGCTTTGTGCTGAGTCTAGCAGGAGAATATATGGATTTCTTCAGAGCCAGCAGCTTAGTATAAGTCTGTGGCAGGTGCTGCAAAGTTACTCTGTGGTTTCAGGTCACTAAGGACTACCTTGAAGTTCAGGCATTTAACATCCTGTGTGCCTGTTGTCAGCAGCAGCCTCAAGCTACCTTCCCCCAGGAACAACCCTCTAGAGGAGGTTGCTGTTCTGAGGGAAGTGTGGGTAAGGTATTGGCTATGGTTTTTACATAAAGCTTTATTTCTGACAGAGGTGCTGGTCAAGTTAATGCCACTTCAGGGAAAGGCCTTAACCTCCTTCCAGGCTACTGCACAGTTACTGAGAGTCAGTAAGTGGGTGGCCATTTAGAAATACTTGCTGCTCAAATATGTTTTTCATGGAACAGATAACAATGAGTGGAACTTTATGGAGGTGCAATTGGACTGTAGCACTAGGTAGTCATTACTCTTGTGGTTTAGGTTACAGCTCTGTTGTGTTTTTTCTCTTCTTAGTTGTGCACTTTCTTCCTTCCTTATAAGAAGGATATACAGTTGATCTGACTTAGGTTGCTACACTTTCTCTCAGGCACCTGTGATCTGTTTTGTAAATTCGTCATGTTTAGAGTGTCTGTTCTTTGTAGCTATCTTTGGATGATTTCAGCTGAAAGCATGCAGCTGTTTCCAAGAATGTGAGAACTAAGGGGATTGAAAATGTTATTGTCTGTCTTTAACAAAATAATAAAAATCCACATGAACAAAACCTCACACAGCCTGATGTCCTCTAAATAGACTGCTTTCGGTGCTCTCCTGCCTTGGATTGGAACAGAGAGAAAGCTGATAGCAAGATTTTTATTCTGTTTGTGAAAATTACCTCTGCTTGTCCATCTGATGGGTTTTTGAAAAATACCAGCTGGTGTGTGCTTTTATGTTTGGGAATATGAAGAGTCTGTCGGCATTTCAGGTGTTAGAGTGGGCATTCCCCTGGGGTCTGGCATAGGACGTGACTATTCCTGTATGTTCAGCTGTAGCCTGAAGATGGTCCTGACTGTAGGCAAACTCTCCTGCTCCCTAACCACCTGGAATATCAGTGGGAGGTGACTCATACCAGAAAGTGATCAGAGGGAGCAAGAATGTGAGGTTTGGACTGGCTGAGCAGGAAGACAAACATAATTAGGAAATTGGCAGAAAGGGGAAGACATTTGGGCTGGCTTTGGGAGCAGGTCATACTTGGAGGAGGTTGCTAGGTCTTCATGGATGACAAGCCTGACAGATGAGAACTCTGGAGTTAACAACTGGAGAAAGCACTTGTGGAGGAATTGAGAAGATTTAAGTTGGAAAAAGTAGAGGAAAATAATGGTCTTTCAAGTCTGGGGAGGGAATGAGCAAGGATTGTTAAGCTTAAGTAAGTTTTTTTCCTGCATGACTGCTTTAGAAATGATGGTTGAGCTGAAGTCCTGTGCAGTTGCCATCTGCTGGGCTCAGGAGTGTGAGCTGGAGAGACCCCAATGAGATTGTCAAATAACTGGCATTGCACAGCATTGGCTGGGTCCTCCAGAGTGTTTAAGTGCATTTCTGGTGTGACTGAGGAGCAGCGGCAGCAATTCTGTGTGCTAGTGATCCAGGGAATCTGTTACTGTTTTTAGATTTACAGTGGAAGGAATCTGGGCCTTGGTAAGACAAAGAACATGGAACACCCCCCTCCCCCCCCCCCCAGTTAGTGATGCCTCTTTAAGAATGGATTGGGAACAATGTTGCTGTATCATGATTATATTTCTGAAATATGTTGCTGGTGAAGTTGTCCATTTTACTGTCTACTAGCTCTAGCCATCACAAAGAATTGACAGGTTGTTGAAATACTTCAGTAGCAGAAGAATAAAAAAACTGAGTGGATAGAAAATATACATCAATAACAATGAATAAAATTGATCTTTATTCAGAGAGCAATATATTTTGCATTCAGTGAGGCAAAGGACCCGAGAGGTAAAATGCCGTCCAAGAAATGTTAGCGTAACCTTAATCTAGATTTCCTGTTTCGAGGTGCATTACCCACATTGTATGTGGGTTCTTGAATTCTTTATTTCTTGAAAATATTTATATGCAGTGCTTTTTATTCCCTTTGTATTTTTTCTGTGTACATAGAACTTTGTATGTTTAAAATTTAAAGTATGATGATACAGTTTTAAGTAACTAAGTATTTTATTTTTATAATATCAAATTGTGTCAAAGGAAATACTTCAGTTATTCCAGTACCTTTGAAACCACTTACTTGAAGTAAAATCCAGAAATTTTTACTACTTAACAATATATAAATTAAAACATATTATACTCAATTTAGAAGTGACTGAGATTGCTACTGCACACTGCATGTACATAGGACTTCTGTACTTCCTCTTCACCACTATTGTGTATAGACCCCGTAAGAGAGTAACTGCATGTACAGGAACATGGTTAAGCTGTCAGTGCTGCTAGCTGTGCTGTGTGTCCCAAGGAAATAAGAGAGTGCAGGGGGATTCTTTCCCTTTAGGGTTTGTCAATTAAACTCTTGCTCGTAAGTCTGATTGTAGGACTGCCTGCATGGGAAGCAAACCACCTGACTTCCAATTAATGTCTTTCAACATCGTGTGATTCTTTTCACCTCTTGCTGATGAAAAATGTGTGTGATATAGGGAGCATAATAAATTGAATTTAAAAATCAGCACATTCTGTGCAGGCTGATGCAGTATTGGTAATTAACAGAGTTCTAAACACATACTTTTCATACAATTTAAGATACGTCTGTTGTGATGGGATTCAAATTGAAGAAACTTTCAAAGTTAATACTATTAATTTACATTTGTTTTTAGCAATCAGTACTATATTTAAAAGAAAATCTCTCAGTTACTACTTCTGAAATTTTGACTATTTGCCAGTGTTTTAAACATATAAAATTGTAACTCCTTTGGCTTATGGTTTTTGCAAAGAGAATAAAATCCAACCAAAATCTGTTTTAATTGCTGTTAATATTTCTAAATTATTTTTTTAGAGATAGACAGTCTTGCATCATAAGTGACTATTGCAGTTGCAAAATATCTTAGAAGGTTCTAGAAACCTTTTTATTTGCTTGTAAATATTTCTTGTCAATTTTTACTCTAATGTTCCTTAATAACTTCCACTGAACTTAAGTGGGAATTAACTGTCTGTTTTAAGCAGAAAATTATTTCTATATGCTCTTTGTTCCCCAGAAGGAGTGCAGGCAGATACAAAAGAAAGGGAGCATTCTAATGCTCCAGATACTGCTCTGACAAATATAAATTGACATGTAGAAAATAATCTTGGCATCTGGAGGGCAATCCGTGTGCACAAGTGATTTATATCCTGCGTTTTTCAAGTTACAGTGTGAAAGAAGGCAAGCTGCCTTGATGTTAACTTCGGAGTAAATACTGGTATTGAAATTACTTATAATTTTTCTTTAGTATTGTATGAATAACAGTCTTTTTTTCTTATTTTATGCAGAATCAGATTCAGTACCTCAAGCAAGTCCAGCAGCCTAGTGTTGCCCAACTGCGATCAACAATGGTAGACCCAGCCATCAACTTGTTTTTCCTAAAAATGAAAGGTGAACTGGAACAGACTAAAGACAAACTGGAACAAGCCCAAAATGAACTGAGTGCCTGGAAATTTACGCCTGATAGGTAAACAAAACAAATACTCCCCAGTCAAGACTTCCCTGACAGTCCCACTACGAGAATGCTATGGTGGGACAGCCAAGTACTCGTTTCCACACCAAGACTCAGACGTTTTGAGGCAAAAGCCACATTCTTATACTGTCCAGCTTGTAATGCTTAATGTAAAACTTACCAGATGAGCCTTGTGTTTCAGCTTTTTTCTCCCCTTTGCTTCAGAGGCCTGACAGCGTCGGACTGTTCTGAAGAAATGGCCATCTTCGAAAAAAATCTTTTCTAGAACATGTAGACATTTGCAAAATTGTTCTATTTGAAGAAAATAGAGGGAGAAACAGAAGTCTTAAGTCTGTGGCACACTGTGTCTACAGACAGTTTGGAGGAGAGAGAACCTAGAGATTATAAATCATGAATTGAACATGTAAAATTCCCGTAAAATGTAGAAGTGGAATATGCTTCGCTCTTAACCTTGAGCCTAGTGACTTAGAGACACTGTAAGTCAGTTTTGCCAATAAGACTGTGGACTTCCTGCTTGTTCACTGAACTGCTGGGTCAAAACTCGATGAGGTGAATTTTGCATTAAAGAGTTTACTTGCTAACCAGTTTTGAATAGCCACGAGAGTGCTATTTGATATCACAACAGTGGTAGTGTACATATTTGACTGTTTAGCCTTTGGGCGCTCTAGCACTTGACGCAGCCTTAAGTCACTGTTGCTAAATAATGAACTGTTTTTCTGGATGGTTGGTAATACTGTGGACGCCTCAAAATTAGGACTGTACAAAAATGTACGTTCCATCTAAATGCAGGTTTGAAATTGTTTGAAGCAATATATATTTGATCACAACTAGTGTGTATAAGAAAAACTGGTTGTGATAAGAATTTCACTGCATGTTTTCATGCAGAAATGAGAATTTTTCGATCTTTGTTCTAAGAACTGATCTCAAATGCTTAATACAGAAGGCACATGATGGCAACTGTCTTCATTGTTGGTGGGGTGTTTTTATTCCGTTGTACACCTGGGGTTTTTTGTATTGTGCTTATCTATAAACTGTGCCTTGAAATAGTTGTAATACCTAGTTCAAGGAACACTTCTGGTTATACTGTTGTATCGTGAAACTCCTGGGATGAACGAGAATTGAACAGGTTGTTACTTCTGCATTGTCTCCTTTGCTGAAAAAGAAGTCAGTATTTTAACAAACAAACTTAAATGCATGCATTTTCTTTGGTGGATTCAGTGAAGGAGTTTTTGCTATTCTCTTGATGCCTCTGTTCTGTTGTCCCAAGTTACTTGTAAGAGTAGCGATCTGGGACAGTTGGGAGTGCATGTCTAAGGTCTGTAAAGCAAATTGTAGATCTGGTGTAGCATTTGTGTGTTTGTTTTTTCCCGTAGCAAATAGAGTTCTATTTAGTAATTGGAGGTGTTGATTTTTCAAAACAGTTGGGCAACGTTTTATGACTGAATTTAAAAATGAATTTTTTAAACTAAAAAGAGACATTCAGCTGTCACAGAGGTGATGTATTCTAACAGTTTTGCTGACTTTAAGATGCCATTACATAATTTTGACTTGGAAGTATCTTTAACTGTTTGTGCTTCAGATGATTAATATGGGATCAAAGAGTAGTATACTTATGCAGGTTTATTTTTTTTTGCATGAGTAATGACTTAACACCAAAAGAAAAATCCACAGAAAAACTTTACCTTTTAAAAAGTGATACATCTGGAATGATTTTGCTATAGCAGTATCTAAGATTTTATTGATCTAGCATCAAAACAGAGGTAAGACTTATATTAATAAATTGTTAATGTGTTTCCAAGCCATTTGTAAAGCTCACTACAATGTGTTGAAAGAGGCATGCCATGCAGATTGCTTGTTTCTAACTTGGCGTTCAGAAAGTTATTTAATACATTTAGATACAGGTTGGTTGTTTTCTAAAGTCCTCAGCCTCTGAACGTGTGAGTACAACTGAGGAAAGACAAGTAACTTTCAAACCCAAGTGTCAAAAGAAAATGTTATTTCTGTAGCTACAACATACCCTAATTTGCATCATAGAATTTTAAGTCTGTGGTGTGAATGTGCATTATTTATACACGCAGTGGCTGGAATATAGAAAGTTAGAGTTATTTCCTGGTAAATAATCGAGGCTTTGTTAACTGGGTTAAGATTTTACTGGTTTTTATGTCTTGAAAGGTGAAGAAATTGGCTCATGTAAAATATTTGTAGGGTTTTTTTCATTCTCTTTGCATCTGGGGCCCCCTCCCCCAATTGTTTTAATTATCCATCCTTGTACACAACTACTCATTTCATGGCATCTGGCCTAGTTTTTGAAAGAGGCAATTCAGGTCTTAAACTGGTGTTCTTGGGGTGGTTAACACATTAACTGCAGCCCTAAGCAGAGCTAGTTCTGGACCTTAATGTAGATAAGGCTGTGCAGCATAAACATTGCTGATGTCTGGAGGGGGAAATAAAAGGGCATGTAATCAAGGGAATGGCTATGCTAAGCCATTTTAACCATCATTAAGCAGAGTATAAACTTGGAATAAAAAGTAGTTGAAATGTCATTTTGCATTAAGCCTAGTACAACAAACTTTAGTCTTCTGAAATTTAACCACTTACATTCTTACAGGTTTTGTTGCATGTCTGTTCAAGAAGATTTATGAAAACAATGCTGAACTTAGTTTTATAGTTCATAGGAATTATTTTAGTAGTTATTGTATTTCATGTTCTTGAATGTGTTGTCCTTTTTGTAAATTGCAAGAGTTATTTTCTACTAGTTCAGAACATCTGGAAAAATTTTGATGGAAAGAAATAGCATTATAGGTAACTATGCAAATTTCTATACAGGTAATAAATATTTTACATTTTGGCAGGAGTTAACCTGAAGATATTAATGGGATTCTAAAATTGTCCCAATTCCAAGGTAACCAGAACTTGCTGATTCTTCAGTTGATGTTGGTTTGTGAAGAGAAAAGCATTTAATGACTTAAACATTGTAAACTTTTTCTATTTGTAGTGATGATGAATACAGTAACAGCAATTTGCAAATGGCTAAAAATCATGTCTGCCTAATAACTTTTGGGATCTGTCACATTGGTTATCTCCAAAGTGGTCCTGCTTTGCACAGAATGAACATCTCTAAGGAAACTTGCATCTTAAATGTGCGACTTGGACTGTATTAGGTCGGCACAATTTAAACTTCAAGGACCTGGCATTGGACATCACATCAAGAAAGAAAACAGGCTGCTGATTTTAGCAGATTTTCAGGCCTCCAGGACTTTACACAGCCAGATTCCTTCTGGAGCAGCCCATCCGAAAGATTTGGGAAAGTCAGTTGAAAAATGTTAAATGGGGCAGAGTTGGCAGAGAACTTAAAAGTTGTTTAAGGCTTGAGTGCTCAGAAGGTAGTTGATAAGGAAATTGCTGTTTTAAATTCTTTTATTTTGGTTGCAGGAGAGAACTGTGGCTGTGATTGTAGTAGATATTTCCTCCTCTACTTTTTCAATCCTCAGGTTTTTTTTCAGTATTTGTCACTTGTTTAAAAGCATACAAAAAATTAAATGACCACCTTGGTCTTGAAAAGTAATGCAAGTCTTGCTATTGAATTCACAATAAAGCTGTTCCAAGTTTGGGGGTTTTGGCAGAGGTTACACTTCTATAGAAAAGAAGACAGCTTCATTATGGTGCTGAGCCTATTAAAAGGAGAACTGTTTGAGGATGCTATCCTGACTTGGCAGACTTAAGAGTCCTAAAGGACTTTAATTTTTCTCTTTTATGGAGTCAGCTGTATTGCCTATATATTAATTTGCATACTACTTCCTATAATGCTTTACAGTGAGATTTCTATAATGAAGATTAAAGATGTGTAATGTTACCAATTTAGTAAAGAAAATCTTGTCAGTTCCTACCTGTTTCATATTTCTTTCAGAAACGGAATGTCCTAACGATCATTACTTATGATCTGAAATCTGTCATTTTAAAGGAAGTAGATAGATAATATACCCCTTCCTTGATGTCCTTCCAGTGTTCAGTTACATTTTCATTCCTCTTCACCATACAAGATGTACTTAAGAAATGCTGACCATAGAAATCATGAAGCAGACTGTACATGTGACTGTCAAACATATAAGTTGAGTTGAAAAATAGTTACCTCATTTTTTAAACAAGTACCTGGACAGCATTTAAATGAATGTTTAAACCTCTTAAAGAAAAACAGTCATCAGTATGAAAAATGAACATTAGATTTATTATTTCCCCCAAGCAACTTTTCTTCACCCAAATTCAGTTATTAAATTTCATTACTACAACAAATGGGGAATGATTTTGCTTATAATTTGCTTGTGTAGTTTCTGTGCAGTCCTTGATCTTTTGAATTGCAAAACACATCTTTAATCAAATATTTAATTCCCTTAAGAATTGGCACATGCAAAATTGTGCATACTGATAATCCAGATGTTGGTATTAAAAAAGTACAATATGCTTATTCATATTTTCAGTAATAAAACTTGCCTTCCACTTTGTGGGACAGCGACAGAAGATCAGCTGGCGTTGGAACAGCATGTGGTAACTATAGGGAGACTTTCTGCTATGACAATTATGTTGAGGCATAATGTTCCTTGAATTGTGACATGCAGAAATCCTATCTCCTTTTTGTCTGTAATTGTGATTGAGGAAGATAACTGAAGGTTTTATATTCATTTTGTGATAGATGGCTCTTTCCTTTGCAGCCAAACAGGGAAAAAGTTAATGGCGAAGTGTCGAATGCTTATCCAGGAGAATCAAGAGCTTGGAAGGCAGCTGTCCCAAGGACGTATTGCACAGCTTGAGGCAGAATTGGCTTTACAGAAGAAATATAGTGAGGAACTTAAAAGCAGTCAGGATGGTAAGGGATTTTTTAACAAAAATAGAAGTTGCCTTGCACTTCTGCAAGTTTAATTTTGTGATGATACTCATAATACAAAATGACCTTTGCCAGAATGAAAGGGCAGTATTGAGTAAAATATGACAATAGTAAGTATTAATTGGTAGTCTTAGTTAAAAACAAACAAAATCTTTAACTTTGGGGGAACTGGTGGGGTTTGCAGCTCCAGTAATGCAGTGTTTGAAATTGAGATTTTTGTACTGTAAGTCTTGCAATTTAATAGCAAATGTTTAGACTGCACACATTACTGGTAAATTGGTAAGATGAAAGCTGTTAACATAAAGCCTAGGCATGCACTGAGAACAGAAAGCTTCTTGTTAAATAACTCCTGACTCATTTGAATTTATTTTAAAAAAGCAACTAAGAATATGAAAATCTGATTTTTTTTTCCACCTTTGGTAACTCAGATGAATGAACATGTCTCATCATGTTTATAGTCTTAAGTTTTGTGAAACTGTAAACCTAAATTGAAATTATCTAAAAACTCTGACCTCTTGCATAATTTAAATGGAGGGGAAAATGCAGGTTTAAAAGTCTTCAGTCTTGAATTCTGCATAGTGTCAGTGGCTCTTCATAGAATGTTAGATTAGGTTATATGAATATAATCTATATAGGTTATCCTTGGGGATATAACCTATATAGACAACACATAGACCTGAATATCTTTTTGTTTTACATATGAAGATTGTGAGATACCAGAAACTTAGTATGGCATCCCATCTAAGTCTGAGATGTCCTGCATTTTTAAGAATAGATCTTCCCCCAATTATATTTCCATCTCTTTGAGAAAATAGCAGTATAAAATAACTAGAACTCTTAAAGTAAATGATTGTATAGTGTCATTTTGTGGGAATAGTAACTACTGTTTTGATAATGCACTTCAACAACATTTACCAAGTACATAATTGAAACAAGTGTAGACATTCATTAAAGACTACTGCTTTTGAATGTAGTAATCTCCAGCACTGAGTTGCTTCTTCTCCATATATGAATCAGGATGATGATACTCCTGCAGTGAGAATTTCCTAATGATTGTTTTCTGTAGCAGCAAGAACACTTTTTAAAAAAATTGTGGCAATATTAATCAGTTTGCATTTTATTTCCTCTGGCATACTGATGGTGCAGTTGAACTGAAGACTGAAGCAGTGTTTCTTATACTGTTTTGGGGTCAAATTTGTTTTGTTCCAGAATGCAGTACTAATGGTAAAAACCTTTTTCTGATACATAAATATTAAAACACGCAGTGAAATTAGTTAATACTCTGTTGGTAAGAAGGTATTTTTGTGTCCTCTCTTGGAGGATTTAAAGGATTAAACACAGTAAGAATTGAAACTTCCTTGAAATATGATGAAAAACTACTACTTTTGGCTACTGAATAGAGTTTTGCAGTAACTCAGATTTGTTACATATGGATATGATTCATGGTCGCTTTTACAGTATTTCTGCCAGCAATTAATACTTGAGTAAAAGTAGACACAATAGGATCTACTTGCAAAATATTAATTACTGCAGTTGAGCTTTTTCCTGAATATCTTCCTTTCTTGCCCAAAAGTTAAAGTTGTCTCACATATTTTCAATAGCAGTATAGAAAGTAGGGAGTCGTAGCACAGTTGTTAAGCATTTTCTCCTTCAGAGGCAGAGTATTAAAACCAGTGCATACCTGATGGCTGAGAAATAGTTCATTGAAAAATTTCGGCATAAAATGTTGAGTTACAGGGTTTTAATTTCTTGTCTGAGATTTAAAATATGGGCTATTAAGTGTTTGCAACAAATGTGTTTTCTTTACATAGAATTGAATGACTTCATCATCCAGCTTGATGAGGAGGTAGAGGGTATGCAGAGTACCATTCTAGTTCTTCAGCAGCAGTTGAAGGAGACTCGCCAGCAGTTGGCACAGTACCAGCAGCAGCAGTCCCAGGCCTCCAACCCAGGCACCAGCAGGACTCCATCCTCTGAGCCCACAGAGCAAGGAGAGGCTGCGGGCAAAGACTGCAGCCGCCTGGCAAACGGACCAAGCAATGGCAGCTCCTCCCATCAGCGGACATCTGGGCCTGGATTTTATAGGGAGGGTAGCGGCACGGAAGATGACTTCCCGGCTTCTCCAGGGAATGGTAATAAGCTATCCAACCACTCTGAAGATAGAACTGGTAGAGGAAGTGGTAGCTACATAAACCAGCTCAGTACTGGGTATGAAAGTGTAGACTCTCCCACTGGCAGTGAAAACTCTCTCACTCACCACTCAAATGACACAGACTCCAATCATGATCCTCAAGAGGAGAAAACGGTGAGCATGAAAGGTAACAGAACTGTGGGTTCTCGTCATGTCCAGAATGGTTTGGACTCCAGTGTAAATGTGCAGGGTTCAGTTTTGTAACATTTTTCTGCAAAATTTTTATACAGTGTCATTGAATTTGGGAGAGGATACTGTCCAGAAGCCGTTTAAATTAGTGCATACTTGTCACAATTTTGCCTTTTTGTGGGTTTCTTTTTGCTTCAATACCTCTGCCACTTTGGAAATTTTAACAGTTAATTACGTTGAATGTTGCTAAAAGGATGTTTGTGTAGCTCAAGTTATTTTTATATGAGTTAATGTGAAGTTGAAATGGAAATTATTTCCATAAAGTATAACATAAATGATGTCTGTACAAATCTGTGTATATCTAGAAACCTGTGCTGTGTAAGGGCATTCTTACTCATACTGTTATACTTAACACCACCTTCAAGATTTGTCATAATAGCTGTGGGTTTGACTGCCAAGTTTGCCCAGTACAGTAGTTTTATCACTAAAAAGATGGACTTACTGAAGGAGTCCTGTAGTAGTTTCAGTGTTAATTACAATTTTTCCCACCATACATCTGTGCATTTTCTCCTTAGGTGACCGAATGTTTATGAATTGTGTGCATAGTTACTCAGTTTTTAAGAACTGTTGTACCCTGTTGATGCATATTGCTCTGTGACTCCAATATTATCTTACCTGTACTGACCAAACCTAAATAAAAACTTTTAATAATGTAATTTCCTCATTGTTCTGCATTGGCTTACACGGCTTATTTGTATGCGGTGTATTTATAGTCCTTGCTTTTGAGTTGAGTTTGTATCTGTGTCAATCCTCTCTGATACAGCATATGCCCAATACATGAAGTTGTAGATGTGTACTAGTACTAATTTCAAGACAGCCTGATAGTGCTTGTTCCAAAGGTTTTGTCCTTATTGGCAGAAAAAGGGGGGGGATGGGGGGGGGGGGAAGGTGGAAAGGAGAAGTTAATAAAAGTAAACTGTAGAGTTTGAACCTGGTTTTATTAATGATCACAAAAAAAAAAAAAAAAAAAAACACAAGCCAAACCCAAAAGCTTGAAGTACCTAACAGGTAAATGCACAAATTAAACTAAAATACATAAGGAATTAGCAGTTCATCCTTTTGAATAGGATAACTTTGTTTTTAAATGCCTGCCTGAAGAAACTGATTTCTTAACAGGTGCAGAGAATGAAAGAATTCCTTTTAATTAAACATACTTTTATTGCTCAGTAGCAGTGAGCTGTGAATTTCAGAACCTGGATTTCTGGTGTTTATTTTCCCTCTGCTAGTTTGATGTTGGTAGCACATGAGCAAGAAGATGAAAAAGCACTGTTCAAGGTAAGACAAAAGTACTTAGTGGTGTATTTTAGGGTGGACTTAAGTCCAGTTTAAACATTTTTCTACCTATGAGTCTTGTAATTACCAGATGACTAATAAAATGTATGCATATGTAGCTACTAAAGTAATAAAAAATACCTTAAGTGCTTTGCAATTCACTGTGGAAGCAGACTTGTTTGAAAGGAGAATTGCTCAAAAGTTCTAGAGCACACTTGACTTTGTTTAAATTTACAGTTACAGCAAGTTCTTATAGAAGGGCTTCTGTGGTAGCATTTTTAAGTGGCATAAATTAGTATCTGTAGTAATATTGTCCAAGACAAATGGATGTAATTAAAATGCTACCAGGTATGCTTGTCTGTATTAGAAACATGCTAGTCCATAGCTAGCACCACTGCTATTTTAATTTCGTAGGATTCACATCAGTGTTCTAAAATCACTTGGTAGTGGTCACTGGAAGTATAAATTCCATTGTGATATCTTGTTGCTTTTTGATTGTTTCTTCAGGCCTTATTGCCTGAACAAATGGCAGTTGAATGCATGAAAGGGAGTGACAAACCTATACAAAAATGGTACTGGCATCTGGCACCCAAAGGAATTTTTAGATCACAGAAATCCCTGATGATGATGAATTTATTTGATCTTAACATCATATTGCTTGCTTATGTAGCATGTAGATATATGTATATCCTGGATCCTGTACATGGTAAAATGCTGTATTTTGTAAGAAGCTTCAAATGCTGATAACACAATATAGTAATCAGGCTTCATGTGATCAGATGGTAAAAAGCCTTGTGAGGACATCTGTGGTCATTAAAAGGCATAGCTCTCAGGTGGTGATGACTTTTTACTTAAACCAGTCAAATATTACAGGACATTCATGACTTCTAAAACTATCTTTACAAGAGGTTTTTATTTTCTCAAGAGTGGTATGTTGCTTTTAAATAGTAAAAAAAAAAAAAAAAATCAGAAATACAAATTATACCATCAGACTTTAACTTTTTGGGAAAAAATGGTGTAAGACAAGCCATTCCCTTTGTCATCCTCTGCTTAGAAGTTGTCTTCTAAATAAGCAGGCTGGGGTGCTTTGTGTGATTTTTTTTTTTTTTTTTTTTCCCCTGAAATGAAAGCAACCCAGGAACTGTGCCACTTAATAATTAATATAATTATATAATTGACGTGCTTTCATGTAACACTTGCTACGAGCATTAGTGAACTGCAGTGTAATACTGCATATGCAAATACTAATTACAAAATATTCCTGGTTTTGCCTGGCTGTTGGTGCCTGTATTATGACACTTAATAATCCTGAATGTAGTTGGTTTGTTTTAACAAAAAATGACATTTTATTGATCCAATAAATACAATATATTCCTCTTTAAAATTAGATATAATGTATATATCTTGCTGAATATATTTTCAGTAGTCGGGGATGAAGACACAACTTGCTGATTTTGGACAATTTGCCTTATATCTTAGCTGCTGCTAAAGCGGCTATTCTCACTGCTCAGATTCCCGCAAGAGCACTGCTGGCTCATCAGAGAAACTAAGTGACTGTCCTTTTCTTGGATGCCTGAAGAAGTCAGGGATGGAAGCACTGTGTCTTCCAGGGGGCTGGGATTCCCTTTGTGGGTCTTTCCAGGTGGAGTTCTTCACAACTGGCAAGATGAGGTTATTTATTCTCAACAAAATTGTTCAGGCTTAGCCCCCACTGAATTTTTGTCATTTGAATTTTTATAGTCTGGTAAATGTGAGTGCTTTAAGATCTTAAGGCTGTATGTATTTATTCAGAAAGACAAAGTATGAAGAACGAAAGGTTTTGTGGTAGCAGAGATTAATTCCGTACAATTTAAATTTTACCTAATGCTTGTCTTATCTGCAGAATGCCTCCTAACTGTGAGGGATGAGCTTCTCCCTGACCTCGCTGGAGAGCCAGTTTTTAATGGGTCTTTGGACTCATTTGCATTAAATTGGGTAAAGGATTTTCATGAGCAACAGAGGCCGCTGAATTGCTACGTGCAGGAAAGCACGTGTTTGGGGAAAACAAGATGCCCAAAAAATGGGTAAAACATCAGCAATGAACCAACAAAAACAAGTCGCAGACAAAAAGGCTGAAACGGTAGCGTTAGTGCTGCCGGCGCCGTCACTATGCTGCCAGAACCGTGTCATTGCGCGGCAGGCTTTCAAAGCCGAACTCTGCCGTGCAGAGTATCCGGTCGGGGGCACAGGCACCGGGCGGCATTTTATCTGTTTCGTCGGGGCGCTGAGGCAGCCTTGCCTCGGCTGGAACTACGGCGGGCCTGAGTTTTACGATAACGATTCTAGAGCCGTTCCGCTCATAAGGACGAGCTACACCCATTGCCAAGAGTTCGAAGGCCGGGGGTGAGCGCGGGGTGTGTCCCCTGCGGCTCGGCCGGGCTCAGCCCTCGCGGCTGGGGCGGAGGGCGGGCGGGCCGCGGCTGCGCCGTGACAGTCGCGCCCGGCTGCAGACGCCGCCATGTTGTGCCGCTTTGCCGCCGCGAGCAGGTGAGAGCCGCGCCGCGCCGGGGAACGCGCGGGGCTGGGCAGAGCCCCGCTCCGGTAGGCGGCGGCCGCACCGCCCTCGCCCTCCGCCGCCGAGCCGGGGACGGGACGGCGGGAGCGGGGGAGTAGGGGGCGGGAGGGTCGTCTTCTCGCCCCTCCGTGTCTGTCCCCCGCCATTTCGCGCGCAGGGAGGTCGCGCTGCTGCCGGCTGCCCCGCCGGGTCGGCGCCGTCCTTGCGGGGGCTCCTGGCGGTCGTCCTTGAGCGCTTTCAGGTTCTGCCCGCGCCGTCCGCCGAGGAACTCTGGTGCCCTGACACGATGCTGCCAGACCCTCTTGGTTTTGCTGGCCGGGGTCGCGGCACTCGACCGCTCTTCAGGGTCCCGAGGGCTTTGCTCGCGGTGTGTCCCTGGCTTATGTCAAGGTCACCAGCAGTACGACGGCGGGCCTCAGAGCTGACCGTCCTGCCGGCCCGGCGATTCTCCTCTCGTCGTGGCCTTTGTCGTGTCGCATGACAAGTGCGAGGTGTTAAAATGGGGAAGGGTAACACAGCCTGCGCGGTGTCTGTGCCGGGCATCGCGGCTGTGACGCCCCGTGTGGTTTCCCGGTACCCCCTGTGGGGATAGGGAAACACATGTCCATGCGAATGCTGGAGAGATTCAGTCCGGGGAACCCGATGACTGTGCAGGTTTTTTAGCGTCTTTACTTCCCAGTGCACGGACCTTGTCGATAGCGAGGGAAGGACGCTTAGGCGACATCTTTGCTTCTGTTTTTAATCAGTAAAGATTAGGTGAAGCTTTGAATGTCATCAGGTTACTACTGGCTTTTCATTGCTATTCCTGCTTTTCCCTCACGTGCGTGCTTGGGAGGATACATGAGTCTTTGCGGTGGCCTGGAGGCTCGGTTTGAGAAGCAACAGCTTCACAGTGCATAGCCCTGTATATGTGACCTTTGTGTGAATTCATCTTTGCAGTTAAGCTGCAAAGCATGCTTGCTTTAAACTTTTGAGAAATGGAAATTTGATTTCTTTGCCTAAGATATCACCCCAGGTACTTAAAGCAGCTGATCAGAATAGATGTGCATGCAGTCTATTTCACTGGTAAAGCCCAAATTTTACTGAGTAAGACTATTTCCTTCTATTTTTTTTTTTTTTTGTTTTCTAGAAGCAGTGCCAAGTTGGTAGCACCCTTGGGGTGCTTGGTTTCTAGGCAAAAACACACTCTTCCTGATTTGCCATATGACTATGGTGCTCTGGAACCTCATATTAATGCAGAGATCATGCAGCTGCACCACAGCAAGCATCATGCCACCTACGTGAACAACCTGAACGTTGTCGAGGAGAAGTACAAAGAGGCAGTGGCAAAAGGTTTGTATCTCCGCAGTCTGCAGGTGAGATGGAAGCTAATTGGTGTAGATGATACAGAAGAGCAAAATAAAAAAAGAAGTGAGATATATTCTTTTAAAAGTTTTGGATTATGTCATTGCAATATTGTTAGCGGAAAATCTTTTATTGTAGCTTCAGTGATGCTGATAATTGGAAATCAAATGTAAGTAAAAAGCATGAATTTTGTTCTTTGTAGTGCTGTAAAACGAGAAGATTTATTGATTGTTATGGATTTAGTCCATACTCCATTAGTAACTTGAACTGAACAAAGATTGAGGCAGTAGGAAATTGCAGTCATTTTGCTGAACAAGTAGTTTGCAATAAAAGGTTATTAGCAAAGTTAGATAAAGTGAAGTTTGCGTGCTTTGTTAGTTTTCACATCAGATGCTCTGCTCAGTCTTGGTAAATAATCTCGGTTGCCTACAAGTTGAGGTAAGACAAACATGCTGTTAATGTATACAACACACAGTGCAGAGACCTGAATTTGGGTGTTGCTTATATCACTGGGTCAAATTTAGGGGTTTTGTAGGTGACAGGCCCATGTGAGACACGAAAATATGCAGGAAACCATCATAGAATTTTTTGTTACTATCCGAAAATTTGAGATACACTGCCTTTTGGAAAAACTTCGCAGGTGTAGCAGAGCTACGTTGAAACATGAGATGTGTTTTTTCCAAACTTCAAGTCTTTCAGTTGGACTGATAAAGGTGTGTGAAATAACATGTATTCTTTTTAAGAAGGTGGAATATTTTCTGGTTTTTTTTTTTTTTTGCTGTTGTGATGATCTTCTTAAAAGGTATCAGTTTATCTCAGAGAAATAATTACTGTATAGACTCACTTCTGTCTGCTTGCCAGGTGGCTTCACAGTGGAATTTAACTGCTTGGACTTGGGTGAAAGTGAGAATTGCTGATACCTGAGTAAACCTGAACCACGTGTCCCTTGATAATTAATTGCCAGTGTATTTGAATAGAGAATGGGGCTTTTCAATTACCTCAGTGAACCTAAAAATAACTTTTACAGTCTGAATTAATGAACTAATGAGATTCGATTAAGAATCAGGTGATCAAGACTGACTGCTGCCTTTCCCTGCCAGTAGCAGATCCAGGAAAGGTGTATTCTGGAGATGTAATTAGTGCAAACACAACGGGGAGGGAGCCTGAAGTATAAGAAGATAGCGTGTCTGCTGCTTCTGTTACTGATGCTGTTAAATAAAAAAAGCTTCAGCCACTAGTGGAGGCAGAATTCCTGGTTATCAGAAGCATCTGCAGTGTTGTGGATCCTTTGAGTTATTTTTTAGGAATTACAGCTTTTGATAGCATCTCATCACTTGCTGTTGAAATGTTTTGTACTTAGAGGTAGAGATTAATTTTTCCTTAAGGATTCTGCAGAGATTATTTTCCAAATGGATTATTTATTGGTTGTGGTCATTCACACCAAAGCAGACAAATTTGGTTTTTTCCTAATTGGTATCTCAGTATACCATATGCAGTATTTTCACCCTCATTAGAAAAGATTCTAAGACTGGGGCAAAGTCTGAACTGCCACCTCAATCTGTCAATATTGTCGTTATTTTTTTCATACTAAAACTGAGCACAGTCAAAAATCCTCCTGGGCTGTGTATCAGTGTTGGGTTACATAGCACATCTGATCACTAATAACTTTTCTGGACAGCAGAATTTTGTCAATGTCTCTTGTTCAGCAGCAGAAAGTAAAGTATTCTCTTCAGATTATCTTTATCATGTTCTTCATTAATGTATTTTTGTGTAGAAAACTCAAAAAATGTAATCCTGTTGGCTTACATTGTCAGTTCATTTGAAAATTAATTTACATTTCTGTGACAGTGCAGGACTTTGTTTCAACATAGTCTGGTCCTGGCACTGGCCCATCAAAATGTGTAAGATTTGCTAATTGAAGGATATTAGGATATTAACTTGAATCTTATTTTCATTGAAAACTTGTTCCTACCATAGTTTTCTCTGCTCTTCTTTGACCATCATGTGTGTGACCTATGATTGCACTCTTACAAGGAAACAAATGACTTAAGCTGAGAAACTGAGCTGACTACTCTCTTGAGCACCTTTGAGCTTCTTGTCTTGGTTTACTGAATTGTCCATGAATTCTATACCAATAAATTCCAGTATACTTCTGCTGTAGCTTAAGGGCAAGTTACCCCTTTTCAATGGCCTTCTTTTTTCCAATGCAAAGTTCAGCAGCACAAATACTGTTTAAGGACAATGGTGAAATGCCATCTCTGGTTTCTAGTGGTGCTGAGGAGTGGGTTCTTCTAAGGAATGGTGGAATAAAGAGTTATGAACACATTAAAGGCTTTCTAAGTTACTTTTTGATTTCTGGCTTGCTATATATTGTATGCTCTGGATGAACTTTAAAGTGTCATTAAGGCATGCAAAGTTCAGGGCAAATGTCTCAAAGATGCCATCTGAGTGGCCATGAGAGACTTCTTATCCTTAACCTGATACCTAAATCCAGGAAATAATGTTTTTCCAAACAAAGCATTGGATGCTTTGTTTCAGTGCTGTACCCCTCTATGAAGGTTGTGAGGAAATGCTGAGAACATGAAATCCTGAATTAAAACCTTAGTAACAGATCTGCTACTGCTTTGAGGTTTACTACTTCTTTGAGGATTGTCTTCATGTCTGTGTTGTTGAAGTGACTCAGAAAATTTCTACCACTCAGTCCTGAGAGTGGAGAAAACAGGTCTCCCACTGATTCCTTACTAAAGAATGTATTGGAGTGGTGGAAAAAACTTTAAAAACGTTTGAAATGCATCAGTGTTTTTAAAAGCCAAAATAGTAATGAAAAGACTTGTATTGAAGTGGTGCAACACTGTTCAGAGACACAAAGCACCAGTGAATTCTTCAAGGAATACAGCATTTTGTGGAGGGAGAGGAAGTACAGAGCTGTTTGATCTTGATTTCAGGTGCAGAATTCTGTCATGTGTAGTAAATGATTTGGATCACTTTTCTGTGAGTACCTCCCTCCAAAAAAACCCCAAATGAAACAAAAGGAAGGAGAAGAACATTTTGTGTATGTGCTCACTGTACTTAATGACTTTCTCAAGCAGAAGCTGTTTGCCCTGTAAATTGTTTTAAGAAGTTTAAAAATGCATAGTTTGCAAATTTACATGTGCTGGGTCCTCAAAAAGTTCTGGCTGTCCTTGTTGCTTTATTCTTCTGTAGAATGGCAGTAGGTCTCAATTGTGTAGTATGGGCTGCCTGATAGTTGCAATATTGCAGATCACTTATTACAGCATAAAAAAAGGTCAAAGATAATAAATCTTCAATATAGTTTGTCTGTGACTGTCTAAAACGTGCATAGTAGTACAAACCTTATGTTTTCCATTTGTAAGGTAGATGTTGTAGAAAGATTCTGGATATCAGTGGAGGCCTAGTAGAAATGTACTGCCTGTTGTGGTGATGATAATGTTTTTATTTATGTATTTTTATTTTCTGTATCCTTAGGTGATGTTACAACTCAGGTGTCACTTCAGCCTGCACTGAAGTTCAATGGTGGGGGTCATATCAATCACACCATCTTCTGGACAAACCTTTCTCCTAGTGGAGGAGGGGAACCTAAAGGTTAGTGCATGTTACAGTGGTTTATTACATTAGTTTTAATTAACAGGTAGAATTGTTGATTTTTTCTCTCTTTGAATGAGTCTAAAGGATCTTTCTTTTTCAGAGTTAATTCACCTTTCTGTCTGACAATTACCAAAATTCTGAGGTATTTGGGGGGGGGGGGGGTTGGATGTAAGCCAAAAGGTTAAAAAATGAGTAATGTACAAAGTATTTTTAATTTCTAGAGCTGATTATGTATACACTGCAAAATACCTGGCTACTGCTGTATATACCCTTGCCACCTTCATAAGAGAAAATAGTTGTACAAAGCCATGCTAATTAAATTGCCCTATGTACTCGGTTCACAGAAAGGGAAGAAATGTGCTGCAGACCCACTCAGCCTAGTAGCTGGAGTTACACTCCAGCTTGGATAGGGATAGTTTAGTAGTTAAAGCCTAAAGGAAGGAATCCCCTTGGGGAGGATGGAGTACTGATTACCTAAAGTGACCTGCAATTGAAGGTAAAGGCCCTTTAATACAGATCTTACAAAAGCTGTTGTGATAAACTTGGGAGGTTTTGATTGAGGTCTGTGATCTTTCTGTGCTTTTTTTCTGTTAAAGGAGAATTGATGGAAGCCATCAAGCGTGACTTTGGTTCCTTTGCAAACTTCAAGGAGAAGCTGACAGCTGTATCAGTTGGTGTTCAAGGATCAGGCTGGGGGTGGCTTGGCTATAACAAGGAGCAGGGGCGCCTACAGATAGCAGCTTGTGCAAATCAAGACCCTTTGCAAGGAACAACAGGTCAGGTTTATTTCCTTCCCCTCTGCTTCTGTAGATTTGATAGGCAAGTGTATGACATCTGAAAAGTGGTTTGTGGACAATGTTGAGAAGAAATGGATGGATAAATAGATCTGAAAAACTTCTGGCAGAAGTGAAAACTCAGTTTTTAGAGCAGCGTTTGTAAAGCAGGACTTAAAAACTGTGAAGAGCAGAAGGATTAAGTGTCCTTCTAGTCCAAGGGAAGATAGATGTGTCATATTGTGAAAGTGCTTTTTGCTTGCAGAATATTTTAGCTTCAGCTTCCTTGGAATTCTGAGTAACTGGAATAACTTGCACATATCAAGCAACATTAAGCCTCTTGCCTTCAGATTTTTTTTTCTCTGGCAGAGGAGCTATTCACAGCACTGTCAGAGGGGGCCAGACAACAGGAGAGGGGAAGATGAACATCATAACTCTTGTTCCTATCTAGGCTGAGTTTAAAATGGAGCCTTATAATTTGCTTCCTTTATAAGCCTTATAATTTGCTTCCTTTATAAGAGTAATTTTGCCCTTCCTTTATAATGAGTGTCAACCAAATTAGTCTATGATGTGGTTAAGTGTTACAGCTGGACAAGCAGCATAGTACTGGCAGTGGTCTCTTTCCAAGATACTCTTACTTCCTTAGAGAGACATGGAAGTGGTAGTGGCAGGCTGGACACCTGTCATAGAGAGAAGAGCTCATGACCAGTAAGAATCTGCCTGTAGTGTCAGTTTGTCCAAATTATTTTGCAGATACCTTTAAAACATACTCTGCAGAATTCATAGAGAATGACAAGGAATTTCATGTATTGCCAGCAGACTGTGTATTGCCTGTCAGTAGGGTGAAAATAAATTATAGATTTAGTATAGGGACATAGATTATAATGGGGGTGAATTCCACCCTCCCTCCTGTGAAAATTTACCATTAAAAATTCAGTGGCAAGGGTATTATAGCAAAAAAGCAAGGAGGTAATTAGGCACTTAACAGATAGCCTGTAATTAAAGTATTGGAAGGAAGCTGGCATAGCAAGAAACCTTTATAACATAATTTTTTCATGAAAGTGCTTGCATATGTGTGCAAAAGATAGAAACCTTTCAAAAATGACTTCATCTGGTTTCGAGTATGTCTTCAAGACAGTTCCAGAATATTTATAGGTGTGTTTACCCTAACCAGTGCTTTTGAGTTTATGCAGTGTGTGTGTGTGTGTATGAGCACAGTTTTGTAAAATATTGCATTAAGGACCAGTGTGCTGCAGAGCTCTTTGTCTTCCTGCAGATTAAGACTCAAAAACTGGGTACAACTTGAAGATGCAATATAAAACTTTACATGTAAAGTGTGTCTTCATACATTTACAAAATTTATCCTCTTTTTTCTACAGGTCTCATTCCTTTGTTAGGCATTGACGTATGGGAACATGCTTATTATCTTCAATATAAAAATGTTCGACCTGATTATTTGAAAGCCATCTGGAATGTGATCAACTGGGAGAATGTATCTTCAAGATATGCAGCTTGCAAAAAGTAGAGTGGAATTCTTGCACAGACTACTGAAATGTCACCAGTTCTACTCTGATACCACTCTTGTAGTAGTGCCTGTGGCTTACAAATGAATTGTTCTACCGCAGAAAGCACTTCACTCATCCAACAAAAGCATTTCATAATCAAGCAAAGTGTCTGCTTGTTTAATTCTGTGAAAAGTATTTACTTAGAGTTCTGAAGCTTTAAACTGTTGTGCAACAAAGGGAGGCACTTTAATCTGTTCCATTGCATATAGAAACATAGGTCACCTTGCTGAAGCTTAATGGATTTCCTTGTTGCACTAAAATACCTAAGTGGAAATATGTGCTACTGTTACTATTAAGAAATAAAACTCAAAAGAAGAATCTTCTATAACTGTCTACAAGAGACTCATTTTTAGTAATATCTGATATAATTGCTTGATTTTAAAACAGTTGGAAGAGAAAAATGCCTGTCATTTGTTGTATTAAGGCTGCAGAGCTTTCATAGAGGTTGAAAAGATAAATGAAAGGGAAATAGGTGCTGCTGTGCCTGCCTGAATTGACTGTCTTCAGTCATCCCCACTCCTTCCTGCATTTCTTATGTGAGGTCTTTGTATTACACTGATGCACAAACGTTGGAAGCATCACTTTGGGCAGAGATTACAGTACTGGCTCAGGCAAATTGTTCACATAGGGCCTGAATGACAGCATGTGATACTCATTTCATACTAACAGTTCAGATATGTCTTAGACCATCCTTTAACTAAAGGGACTGATTGCATGTATATATCAAGTATGAGTTGTCTCTGCACAGCCATGTTGCTGAAGCAGTAGTAACAAACTTGATGCTTGAAGCAGGGAGGAAGTAACCTGTGTGGTGCCCATGGTCTTCAGATAGTTGTATGTTGTGCTTACCATGCTGAAGGAAACTGGAGTTTTTTCTGTTCCTTATTCCATATGGTGAAGTACCACATAGCCGAGATGAAAAACAAACTGGTGGAGTGCTGCTCAATGTGAGTGACTGCTGAGGCAGGGCTTTGTTGGCGAGTGCCGTAATGTGTGTGCCAGACATCCTGGTACTGCACACTCCAAAGGAACAGGAGGTAGATATGCCTGTAGACTGGTGCTCTGGAGAGGAGTGCTTAAGCTATGGAGGAAGCTTAAGTTAGCTCCAGGTGGTAAGGCTTTAAACTACTAAGGGCTCCTCAGTCACAGCCAACATTTGCTGAGGCTCTAAAGGCAGTAGTTTGAGACCCAGCACATGCTGGTAATGCTCAGTTTCTGCTGTGCACCAGATCAAGAAAAAGTTCACTCATCTCCTGCTTCCAGTCAGCTGGTGAGTCAGTCCCACTACCTTGTGTCCTGTCTAGGTCTGAATGTGCAAAGTCCTCAGCTCTGTACAAAAAGGAATAGGAAGATGAGAACTTAGTAACTGTTGAAGGCAAATAGTAGGGACAGTGAAGCAATGAAAAGTATTAAATGCATGTTCTGGTGGACAACTGGTTCACCAGAAAGGACAAAGATTTCTTACCTGTTCATTTGAAGTAACAGCTTGCTTAAACTGTCTTAGTTCCATACTGCTGTGAAATCTGGAAAAAGTGGTTCTTGTGGCACTATGAAGTGGAGTATGTGCCTGTAATTTATCAAGTGTGCTAGCAAAGCTGTTGACTGGGCAGTGAAAGTGCATAGACCTCTTGCTGATCTGTGTTAGGCAGTAAACTCAGAATTGCTGCTGAGAAGTAGCACTTAGTGTTACTGTGGTTGCTGTGGAGGTGGGCAGGTCTGTCTCTCCTTACATGAACAGAGAAACAGGAAGGGAAAGCCCTACAGCTGATATCAAATGCCCTCTGTGGACAAGTCTGAGACCCTTTAGTCAAACATGAAATTAACAGTTTGTTCTATCTATTCCTAACCCCAGTGGTAAAAATAGCTGTGTGTGTTAAGTCATCTCCAACCTGAACTGTGCAGAGTATCATCAATGAGCATGGGATTATTTGCAGACTTGATCTGCGTGACAGGAGCAATGAGTTTGCAAATTTCAGTGCTGGATTAGTCTTTGACCTGGACCAAACAGAAGAGTTGCAAAATTGCATCCTGACAGACCCCAGGGCTTATTCATGTCGCTGATGAAGGTGCCGTGTTTGTAGACACAGTTAATTTGTGCGTAGGTCACATTATGTTAAAATAAAAACTTGGAATAATTTTCAAGAGGGCAACAAAGTGCAGTACTTAACCCAAATCCTGGGAAATGATAATGTGTCATGGGCTGAAAGAACAGGGTGCATCAGGGTGATCCCATAATAAATACTTGCAGGTGCACACAGAGACTTTGGTTTGCACATTGCAGATTTTGGTGGCTGAATGTTTTTCAGAAACATGCGGTTGGGTCTAAAAGGGCAGTACGCTGCTGGTAAATGGCAGTGCATGTTTGTGACTTTTGCTCACCCATAAAAAAGACATTTGAAGGCTAATATGAATCACAAAGTGTGTGTATCTCATTCTGTACCAGAACACATTAAAGTAATTCAAGGCCAGCCAAACCAAACTCTTGCAGCCTTTCTGCCAGCCCCCGTGGCAGGCCATGGGGGTGTTGCTAGGGCCAGCCCGAGTGAGCCCTCAGGATGGCACCTTCATCCTGCTGGGAAGCAGGGTGTCTTTACTGAACATGCAGAAATGGAAATACATCAAAGAGGCTTTTTCCCTCCAGCTTCTAATTGCCACCTTACAATTTTTTTATTTTACCTTTATCTACAGCATGTGTTAAAAAACCTCCAAAGTAGTAAACCCCTAAACTGTCTCCAGAAAATGCTGATAGTGACACAACTTGTGAGCTGGTATGCTCTCCTAGACATTAAAGCCTCTTTATTTACTGAAGACTTACTTGTCTTTATTTTGCATTCAAGAATTTAGTTCTCTCTAGGTAGCAAAGTAGGTTTAAAATGCCTCTGTGGCATTCTGCTAATATTTTACATGCCTGTTGGATTGACCTTGCAAAAGTTATTCATTACACTACTATAAAGTAAAAGAGTTGTGTTTGCAGTCATGTCTAATACTGAAGAGATAAAAGTACTGGTAACTCAGTAGGCTTAACCTGCCTTTTTCTTCTGCTTAATAATTAAAAGTAATACTCTGATGTTTCGTCATAGCTGTTACTCTTGTTGATTCAAAAAGCAAAGGGTTCTGTGGTAGGAGTGTGTGAGTCTGCAGAGCTGAAGCAGCTCCAGTCCCAGAGGCCCAGAACTGTGCCTTCCCCACTAGGTGGGAGTGTCTGTCTGTCTTACTCCGCTGCCTTGGGCTTCTGAGTTGAATTTCCAAGAGTCAGGTTAGGAACCTGGCTGGGTGTTCTCACTGCTCAGGAGGGGATCTGTTTGGATTTCCACTTTCTAAATAATCAAAGTGAGCCTCTTCAATGAACAGCATGTGGGGAGGAGACAATGCTGCTGTGCAGAGGCAGTGTATGGTAATACATACAGTCAAATACAGAATTCACTGTAACTAGAGCCAGGCAGGCAGAGGCTAGAGGGAGGTGCTCTTAATTAAAATGAAGATGTTTTTAAGTGTGTTCATGTAGGGACACACTGTACACGACATCCTGAATGGTCTTTCAAGTCCAGAGACCACAGATTTAACTGCAGGGGTGAAGCCTGTCACATTGCTGTAATTAAGCCAAGTTTGCAGGGAGCACACAGCCTGAGAGCACGGAGCCTTGCAGTTACAGCTGTGCTGCTTTATAGGGCTGCTGCTGCTGCTGGATCTCACCTAAAGAGATGGATAGACCAATGAGCACAAATTGGTAAACCTGCTGCTTGCACCTGCCAGAGCTGGTGGTGAACCCACACAGCCTTGTGACACCACAGAAGCAGCTTTGTCATGTGTCCTACAGCAGTGTTTTAAAGCATGTCTGAATTGATGAGAAATCCCTGGAGCTCAGAGAACTCCCTATAGCACAGTACTTGGGAAGTCTTGACATTAGGGCTATGTGAAGTGACTGGCAGTCCCCATAGTTATGGCTTCTGTTGCATATAAATTTGAATAGGAAATGACAGTTTTCTGAAACTATTAATTTCTGTGGAACTGTGCAGAAACATACAAAAGTTGCTGGTTATTGCACGTGGTATTTGCAGACAAATTGGAGGCTTTCAGAATCTGACTTCCTGTGAGGGAGTTTTGTGCCAGTTGGAAAGGTAAAAACTTTGAGAAATCCAGGTCTGTCTTCAGTTAGACTACGATTCCTTAGTCCTTTTTGTTTTCATCATCTTTTTTTCTGAGGAGAAACCGAGTCTGTTCTCCCTGCCTCTCCTGAGGTCCCTTATTGAGCTCCACTTCCTTTGGAGTATGCTCTGCAGTTCTGTTCCTTGCAGCTCTGTTCCTTCTCACCCACTTCTCCATAGTGATGCATCTTAAGGGCTTGTCCTTTATGCTACTGGCACTAGGACTGTAGCTCTAAAACGTCACATCTAGAAGCAAGTAGCATGGTGGTGCAGCTACTTTTATCCATAACCTTTGAAACACTCAGAAGACTACAGCACAGGAATTTCAGTTTTGCCTTGTTTTCGTAAGAGAGAGTTAAAAGTTTTTATGGAGTTAATACAAAAAATACCACTGACACATTAAAGGTCTGCAAATCAGAAGGCAAGAGAAAAGAACATCTGTTCATTTAGGCGTCATGATTTGAAGGTAATGTCACAATTCTGAGAAAGACTAATTTGTACTATTTCAATATTTGAACTTGACAGGAAATGGTGATGTCGCAACCCTTGTTTTGCCTCTAGAAGTTCAGACCTGAGGTAGTTAAAAGCAAAGGCTCCCAGTTTTCAGGAATTTTGAAATTTGGCTGTGGTCAAAACTGGATAGAATTGACAACTTGTCAGTATTTCCAGGAATCCAGAAGCTCCCCAGGCCCTACAGCTGTCAGGGAAGTCTGGTGTCTTGTCTGTCAAGGCAGCTGTTGTGAGCTTAAAGCCTCAGGCTTCTCCAAAGGTCATTCACATACAGCTGTTTCAAACAAAACATTTTAGGCTCATAAAGGTATTGTTAAAGAAAGCTTTCTGTCTCTCTATCTGTCTTCTGACTAAATGCTTCACTGGGATATTTCCAGCCACTCTTATTCCTCTAGCAGAAATGTGCTAAGAGGCTGTAGGGAGGAGAGGAAATGCAGTTTTTCAAAGGAAGCATCATCAAGCTGTCTTTGATTTCTCCCTCCTGTAAAAGATGCACACAAGCCTGGCCAGCCTGCCAGGAGAAGAGCTTGACTCTTGAGTCCCTTGAGTGTTTGAGTTTGTTTCCCAAGTCACTGACAGGAACTTCTGTCAGAAGGACTGTAACTATTTCTTCCATCTGGGCTCCCCCACCTCTTCCTGGGTTTGATTGCAATAGGTTCTACTGGTATTTACAACAAAATGTATTAATTAATTTCTGCTTATTTATTTTTCTTGTGAAAGAATAAGGGTCACCAAACTAAAGCTCTCACCTGGGCTTTTTGGGGATGAACGGATATTTATAAAAGCTTAATTGTAGGACTTGGTGCTTGCTTGCATAACTAAATAAAATGGGAACAATCAACTGGAATTAGCCTGTCTGAGGGTCAAATGCTCCAATGGGAGTTTTCACTTGCCTTCATGAGATCCAGGTCAGTTAAAAGCAGCTCAGGGCCAGAATTGCTGCTTTTCTGTATTATCTAGCTGGGAATTAGAGTTGTTCCTGGATTTTGTTTCATTAGAATGTAAGTCATAGCAGTTAAGTGTTGGTTGTTGTCCATCTACTGATATTCCTTGCTGTTCCAAATGCTGTCTCTCCAGCTTGTGTGAAACTATGCAGTGCACATGGAGGATGTGAGTGGCAAACCCATGTCTTGTATATGGAAAAGCACAGGATATTAAGTGGAACTAAATGTTTTTGTTTCAGATGTGGCTGTCTGGCATAGACACTGTGGAAAGGATAGAGGTGTGGGCTAGTGATGAGGGTTCAGCCTTGAAATTAACATCTCCATCTACTGATACTGAGCTGACCTGCCCAAATTTCTCTCCAGCGGTCTCTGATGTCAGCTTCATTAGAAAGTAGCATGTTTCTGTTGCCTCAGAGAAGTATCCAACAGCCAGATCATGCTGGGACGCAGAACTGTCCCATGAAAGCCTTCTTTCCTTTGCCTGAGCATTTTGCATCAGCAGCAGTATGTCACAACAATGCAGTGATCTTCCTGCTCTATTTTTTCATTCCAAATCCCAAGCAGTTCACTGTAAGGAAGTTATGCATGGGTAAAAAAAAACAAGCAAAGCTTCCCATGTCCAGCTGATGAGCTGTCTCCAGGTACTGCATCCAGGAGCATGTTTTTTAAGTGGTTGCAAAGGGATTCTGTGGATTGCACCCTTGGGCTGATCCTGACATCAAGACAGCAATATGGAGTAGTCCTAGTCTGGCTGTTACTCACTTGGAGCTTCTTGCAGAGTCTGAGCTGGACCTGGCATCTGAAAATCCTAGTCCTGCCTGTAATCTTTAAGGATTACAGTTTTGAGGGGGTAATATGTGTATGTGTCTAAATATACACATATGATAACAAACGTACCTCTATGTGTGTCATTCTGTTAACCTCTTCTGAATGTTTGGATAAAAAAATGGCAGAAAAACCATCTGGTTGCACTCACTCTTGCTAGCCAACATCTGGCTGCCAGACTTGAGAGGCTGTGTAATCTCTGCTCATGTGGTTTCCATGCTTTGATTCCCCGCTACAACTGAGTGCTGCAGAGGAACTCACTCCTCGTGGCAGAGTGTGATCTGACAATGTGTTGGAAGGCCAGAAGGTGTCCACCATTAGACTTTGTTTACATGGAAGTGTTTCCAGGGTAATCCAAGTGGCAGAATTTGTGTATGGCTCTCCTAGTGCTTCATCACTAAAGCCTTGGCCTTAAAAAGCTCTTGCTTGGGCTGGAGCTGTGCTTGCAGTTATCCAGATGTATTGTAGAGGTGAAATGTCAGTCCTGCACTATGAATGTGATAAAAGTGAATGCTTCCAGTTAGCCTCTGAACTGAAATTCAGGAAAAATATGCTTTGCTTTCCTTACACACCACACACACACGTGCAAGGAAATGAGACCTTGTGTATTGCTTCTTTGATTTATTTGTGGATGAATGAAAAGGGTGGGATGACAGTGCAGTTCATGCAAAGGAGGACGTGGGAGCTGGAGTGTTGCCTCTGCTGTCTGGGTAGGCACTTCGGACTCTCCAAAATTCAGGAGAGCAGCATGGAATACTTCCTCTGCTGACATGAGCCTGAACATGTATCTCCCACTGGTGTGCCCTGTCTGCCATGGCAGGAGCATTTCAGAGGCGATGTATTTTGAGTTCCTGCAGCCAAAATGACTGAACTGCTTGTTAGCTGAGGTAGTCAGGCAAAGGTGACCCCCTCCAGACCAGTGCCCAAGGTAATCCCCTAACAAGGAGAACCTGGATATCAAAAAAATATTATGGGCAGCATCCTGACTGCTCAAGGGGAAACATCTGCCCTCAGCATGATCTCGTTCCACTAACTGAGCCCCACATCATCTTTTCAGCTCCAAGCATTTGGTGACTTTGGATTAATTGGCGAGAAATTTTGAATCAGTCAACACCCCATATTCAGTAAATAAGTTATTTGCTTCTCCCAGTCTTGCCCAAAGCATTTTTCAATCGCATGAAACTATCTTCTATTGGCTTGAAAGAGGAAGAGGAATGAAATAAATTTGTTGACTGAGTCAGAGAACATGTAATAGCAGCTAAACAAGAACTCTGATTTTCTGATTTTTGTCATGATCAAATTTAGACTCCATCTTCCACAGATATTCAGGCTGTGGAATGTTTTTTTCCCAAAGGAATTCACAGTGAATTTGTTCATCTCAAGTAAGAATGACTGTCTTGGTGGCAGTTGGCAGTGACATTTGGGTTATGTTAATGAGAGCAAAATTAAATATAGTGCAAAACTAAATTTAGCACAAAGTAGGAACCAGTAACATGTAAAATAAGTGAAAAAGAAGAAACAACTACCTGTTAGACTGCAGATCAAAGGGAGAAAATTATTGGAACCTCCCAACACTAGTTTGGATTTTTTTCAAGGGAAAAAAAATACAATAACCTGAAAACTGTGATAATACTTTTCCTTTTTGAAGCCACATAACCTCACCTTCTGTTGGAGGAACAATCAGGTTTTATCCTTTACCTTGACCAGAAAAATAAATGCAGTGGAAAAGACAGAGAGAGGAAAAAGGCTCTGTTTCTGTCTTTCGTACTAATTTGCAAAGTTCTTGAAAATGGTGAAAAATTTGTAAAACTTTTCTGAGAAAAAAGTCCAAACAAAGGAATCAGAAAAATAATATAACTGGAAAACAACAAAACAAAACAAAAAAGGTGCTTGTAGAAAGCCACTATGTTGGTTATCTGCTGCAGGATATTTTTGGTGGCGATTTAAAGCTGCCCATAGAAGTTAGTAGTAATACCACCATCCACTCAAAACAATCCGTCACCTCCATTGCCATCATCTGTTAAATTCTCAGGTTGCAGTTAAGGATTATCAAGCATGCCCCAGCCTTGTTAGCAGTAATCTTTAAGTAAAATATGTCAAATAACAGAGAGGCCCCACTTAGACCAGATGATATCCTATTGCCACATGATTTCCATTCTCAAATTGAACTACCATGAAACTAGGCAGCATTAATGTATGTAGGGACCCTGTGATCTCTTTAGAGGTAGCTGCTCGTTATCACCAAAGGAAAAGCTCCCAGAAGAGCCTTATGGGGTTGTGGGGTTTATTGTCTAATGTGTCGACATTCCAGCTTCCAACATCAACTTTTCCTGAGTGACAGCAATTGCACAGCCCAGATCCTCGTGACTCAAGCAGAACAGGCAGCTGGATGAATCCATCAGACAGCTGTATGTTAAGCCACGATCTACACAGGCAGAGAAGAGCACTTCCAGCAGGAGATGGTATTTATTTCCATAGAAACAAAATAATCAATTCTACTGCACTTTCTTTGCCATGTGGCAAAAGAGAGAAGAGAACAAACAATGGTAACCCCATCTGCTTCTTGTGCTCTCTTGTATGTAGAGGTCTAAATTCTGATTTATGTTAAATTGCTCATATGTGGTGTTCATAGCCAAGAGTGTAATGGAGTAAAAAGCCTGCAGCATTTCAGAGACCTCTCTATCAGGCAAGTCTCAGCACATCTCTAGAGCTGCTGAAGTCCTTGAGGTCATGCCTGTCCTGCATCCTCAGCATGTAAAACTTTCATTCTTAACAAGTCCTACAGGAAACTTCAATTGCAATTTCCTTAATACATAGGACATCAGTACATTTCAGAATGAACATAAGCAGCAGAGACCAGAAAAAAAGCTGCTGCTTTTTGAAAACACATCAGATTTGTATGCATTTGGAGAGGGCTGGAGTGTCTTGAAAAGGGTTTTGTATTTTTTTGTTGGGAACTGCTGGAGTCCTTAGGAGCCCCAGCAGCATGACAATGGTCTGTGACTGTCTGATTGCTAAGGCTGGATTAGAATAGCTATGACCTCGTGGCTTCTCCCTCTTCTTTCAGTACCACTTAGCAGATTAAGGATATGAAATTTAATGTGGCATAACAGTCCAAGCAATTATTGCTGGGGCGGTGGTGGTGTCTAGAAGATCATTGCCTGAACCCTTGGCCTGAGATAAAATTAGTATTAAAAGAACCCCCTGTGTAAGCAGGGTCCAGGAACTGCTGGCTGTGTGTGGGATGGATGAAGTTGTCTGCTTGTTTCCCTGAGGCATAGCCATAAATACTGCTGTGATAATAAGAGCTTGCAGAAAAATCTGAGCCAGTTCTTCCTCAGAGGGATGCTGACTTAGAAGTAGTTTGAAAAACAATATATGTTCTCTAACAAAGAGGTTTGGGAAATCCTATATTCTTCTGAGATTCTCTAGTGAATGCATTAACCATATCTGAGGTATTTTTGCACAAGTTCACATCCAGCATCTGGAACAGGATGTAGGAATATATTCCCAAAATGTGAATGGGTGACACTGGTAAATACTGCTATATTAGCATACAAGTAAGGGTTTTTTTCTGAAAACACCTGTAATTACAGCTGTAGAGGAATGAACCACCTATTTATTTGGAGGTAATCAATCGTGTTGTGGCCTGGCTTATGCAGGAATTTATGCAAAATGGATGATCACAGTGTTTATTTATGTTTTAAGCCTGTAAATTTAATCTTTTTCTTCCCTTTCTCGTTTCCTGCATCATTTTTTTACTCTTTCTGTCTTTCTCCTTGATGAGAAGTTGAGTTCTCTCTCCTTGCAGAAGCTGAAAGCTTTGATCAAATTCTTGCCTTCCTCTTTCTAATGTGTATAATCCAGTAGAGAAGGATGTCTGTGGCTAGTCTGAGCCTCTGCACTGAAGTATATGGAATAACTAGATTTTCCAAGGCCAACCAATTCTGTGTGATACAAGAGAGCCTCAAAAAAAAAAATTAAGATATCTTGTTTTAGAGGCAACAATAACAATAACCTCTTGTTTTAGAGGCAACAATAACTAATCTCCCTCTCAATCGCACTGATGTAACATAATTTATTTTTTTCTGCACAAGAAAGAGGTTGGATAGAAAAGTTTCAGGGAGAGTTAAGGAGCTGTACTACTAATGTAGGCAGGAGACCCAGGTTGCCAAGAGGGTAGGTTATACGTGGTGAGAAATAGGTTTTTATGTGGACTAAAAACGTAAGATGTTCACAAACCAGTTTCGTGTTCCCATGCTTTGCTTTGTTTAACTGAGCTCTCTTTCATGCTCTGTCACCAATTGTATGAACATGATCTCCAACCAAAGATGAGATTGTTCTTGCAGCAGATCTATGAACCCGCTTTATTTTCAGCATCCCTTTGAATGAATGGTCATTAGCCTGGTACTTACATCTCTCCTTGTCCTGCCTTCACCAGAGGTGTGTGCACAGGGTAAAAGCACCTCTGAGTGAAGCTTAATATCCTGTTAATTTATCGCAGCATCCCATTAACTCTGTGGAGAATCTCAGGCTGTGAAACACCGCAAAGTGGACCCTTTAAAGTAACAAACATTGTCTAGGAAAAAACTCCATTGCTGTAGAGGGATGGCTGAAATGACAGATGGGTTTTCCTCTCTAGTACAGTGAATTTCTCCTCTAGTATGCTGGGAAGGGAATTGTATCACACCAAAACACTGCCTGTTGTAGGTTGGGTTGGTTTAGTCAGGGATTTTATTAATGTTAGTTAGGTGGTTCTCTGTACCCCTATTTTCCCTCACAGTGGTTTGCTCCAAGTTGTTTACCATGGGAGCTCCTGTCACTCAGACATGGCAATCTTCTCACCTCACACAGTTTTCTCCTTACAAAATTCTGTCAGTCAGGGGTTGTCACTCCTTGTTGGGGTGTCAGTCTTGTAGTCATTCCCTGCTTCTTCATGAAGGTTCTATATCAATCACCCCACCTTTGCACTTCTGTTTGTCCCAGAACAGTGTACCCACCTCTGTTATGTTCCCATAGGTTGTTGTGATCCATGTCACTCCCCTGTCGTCTGTCCCCATAGGGTGAGGCAGGTTTCCACCCCTGTCCGCCCACCCCCTACTTAACCTAATGCCTTCCTTTGTCCCGGCGCCATTTTGCCTTGCATTGCGCTGAGGGCGATTCGCTCCAACCATGCATGGGGGAATAAACGTTCTCAGGCTCGCAAGCAAAGCGTCCTTCTCTCGTCCCTTCGCTTCCTCTCAGCGTGAAGCTACCAAAGCTGCGTTACCCACGCCGGAGCGCTCAGCACCAGCAGGGAGGCGAGTGCCATAACCCTGGAGCACCTGTTCACGCGGCAGCTACGCCTTACAAAGGCAGCGCTAGCCGGGGCTTTTAGACTGCTTGAGGTCATAGCAGGTAACCGCTGCAACTGCCCTCCCTCCAGCCCAGGGCATGAGGCCTGGGTGTTTTCTTGCATCAGCCTGCCATACAGGAAGCCAGGATGTAGCTTCCCCTGTGTTTGATAGGTTTTTAATCTAGGCAATGTCTTTGGGCCGTTAGGGAAGTTGCAGATGCTGCTGATTCAGCTGATGGCTCTGTAGGAGTCCATAGCAGGGAGAAGGGCTGGCCTGAGTGCATCCTTCTGCAGATCGGGGAGAGTGTCATTGCAGCAGGTGGCCTCCTCTTGTGGTTCCTGGGAACAAACCTTCTTAAGTGAGGCCATGCAACTTATCTTGCAGCCTTTCAGGCTACTTTCTCCCTGAGCTTGTGCTGTGCTATTTCTAATACCATGGCCTGTGTTCAGATCCCTTAAAACAGCTGCCTTGCTTCAGAATCACGTCTGTCCCTCTCCACTGGTATGAGAAGAGCCAAAGGCCAGCAGCGCCAGAGGATTTGTTGCCTTGGTTGTGTGTCCTGCCTGGATGCAGGGCAGCCACTGGGGTACCAGTTAGGCCTTCCTTAGGTGCCCACTCATCCATAGCCCCAGGCTGCTGTTGCTGACTCTTCCTGGAAGGCAGAGGAGCACAGGGGGATCCTTCCTAGAGAAGGGGCAGCAGCTGCATTTAAATCCCTTATCCACTAGGCCATCTTCTCCAGCACTGTAGTGATTTTGCTACTGCTAGGAGGATCAAATTCCAGCTGTGTGTGTTGCTTGTGACTCTCAGGGACACAGAATATATGTGTGTATCTTAGACTATCACTTAGACACTCAGGAATGGCTGTACCTGAACCCAGCAGTGCTGTAGTGTCAACATAGTGCTGGAGAGGAGTGTGCTTAGAAGAAAACTATTTATCAGACTGTGTTTTCTTGATTTGAAGTCCTAGAACAGCCAAACACTTCAGCAAGTATTTGATTATAAACAGAGGAACACTCGCTAGATTAAGAGCAACCAAGCATGGTTTCCTAGATGGGCAGTGCTTTTAAAAGGGCAGCAGCTGGCCAGCTGTGCCCTTCAAAAACAACACAGGACTCTTGGTGTAAAATTACCGTTTTGGCCAACATTTTGTCATGTATGACACTGCTTCTCTCTGATAGACAGAGCTGACTGGAAGAAAAACTCAGAAAACCTAGAGAGATGAAATGAAGGGGGAATCTAAGAAGTGTAGACCTGAATCTCTAATATTCCTACTTCTGCAATGGAGTGACTGTCAGCAATAAACTTTGCATGAAAGCTGAAATTTCATTTTGGATTCATTAGAAGATTCTCATGCTGCTGAGGGAAAAAAAAAGGGAAAATCACACTCACTTATGAATTGCCAAGGGATCGCACAATAGCTGCATTTATTTTATTAGCCTTCTGACCTTTCCCTTCTCTGGTGAGGTTTCTTTTTCCTATTAGCTCTATTAGAGCGTCTACTGAGATGGCAACAAAACAGACACTGTTATTGTTGGCTAACTTGCTCTTTTAGCAGGGAGCAGGGAGGCACAGGCCATGAGCAGATGCTGGCCTTGCACATGCAGCCTGCAGTAGGCGTGGGGGCACACCATGCCTGGGACACCAGGCTCTGGTAGGAAGCCCTCACTGTGGACACCATCGTGCTGAGAATGCTGCATCTATTTTCATGAAGTGCTTCAAGTCATACTTGACTTGTAGCCTGGGAGTGATTTATTTGCCTCCAATGGAGGAGCATTATTTTATTTTGTACCATTCATGCATTTTTTCACAGATATTGGGCGTTTTCCCCCACTCTTTTTTATAACTGCCCCCCAACACCTCTTCCTCTGGTGCTGATCAGCGTTAGACTATGTGGTGATGGCCCCCATAGGCTCTAGGGCAGATTGGTTTGCAACAAAGAACTGCAGCTTCTGGAGAGATGGATATGATTATTGTAGCAGCATTTTCCCAAAGCACTATGTGGATTTTGTGTCCTTAATTTAACTGGCTGCTCTGCATGGGCGGAACTGAGGGTTTCAAGAATTTATACCAAGCAGTAAGGGTCGACTGTCATGCTGGCATGGAACAGGTCTATGGAATTTTTTGACTTATATGGAAGTTTGAGAAAACTTCAGAAATAATTCTGGAATATGCCCAGCAGACTGCATAGTAACAGAGGAGCTGGCTGAGGAATTTATAGCTGCGGGGAGAGAATAATCATCCTTCTTCTAAAGAAATTTTGATCCCGGGAGGGGAAAAAACAACTCAGAAGACTAGTGGAGAATTTGTCAATTATCTTTTCCTTCGTGGGTAACTTATCTGGGTCCTATATATAAAAATCATAGTAATAACACAAACACTACTGAATTTAGCAGAAGCATTTAAGGAGAATTTGGGGATAGGATCTCACCAGCTTTCCCGAATGCCAAGATTGTAGTCCTGTGTTATTCTAATATTAGTCACTTCCAGCAGATAAGATTGTTTAAAACCCTCAGCCCATCTCCAGTTTCAGGAGGCCTGAACCAAGCCAGTTAGGAACAGTTAAATTGCTAGTTCTTGAACATAAGTGGCAGCATGATAAATGTGACCTGTTAACTCCAGGAAAGTGCAGCCAATCTTTCTTTAGTTTAGCCTTAGGGAAAAAGCATATTAAAGCTTTTCGTGTTGGCATTTGAAGTCTTCTATATTTAGACAAATGGCACCACAACTCTAGAGTTTAAGGAGAAAGGCTGAATCAATTGCTCTTGTATGTTTACTCCATATAATTACTTTGTTCTCCTAATTAATTTCTTTATATTTTACCGCTTAGGAGACTTAGGTACTTTCTATAATCCATGTTACTAGACACTCTTTAAACACATAGCACTACCAAAAAACTCCCACCTTTCTGCCTTTCTGTGGCCTGTCTAGGCTGGGAAAATGTTTACAGTAGCTGTATTTCTTGTTGTACACCAGGGGTATTTGAAGTATTTCATCAGCCTGGCAAAGGGGCAGCTGGAAGCAATCCTGACACCCCAACATGGGTTGTGCTTGTCTTTAGCAAAAAAAGGGATAATTGCTGACTCTCTCAGGGAAGCTGTACATCTAAAAGTGAGCAAATTACTAACTATGCTATTAGAGGAGATGTGACAAAAAGGAGACAGACAGTGGGGAGAACAGAGGAATTCCATCCATGGAATAGGCCCTTATGGTATAATTCGAGATCATGCACCACCTCAAGGTAGTTATACTAGCCCTTTGCTGGCAGGCATCAGGAGATGATCTGGTACCCTAGATTCCCAACACAAACAATCAGGAGTTGGGACTGTGGTATTGCAATTAAAATAGTAACAGCTGCACTGTCACAAGGGCTTGCTTGCAGCATGAACAAGTGTTCACCTCTCTGTGATTTCACACTGATCCCACCTCACCAGCCATTTGAGTATCCTGTGATTTTCCACAAAGCTACTCATGACAGCCAGAACAGCAGATGCTGTGAGGCTCTTCTGGGCCCCATGGCATAAGGAGTTAAGTCAGGACCGGGGGAACACAGTACAGAAACATAGATATGAACTAGAAACTACCTTCTAGCTCAGCATCTTACTATATTTTTCTCCATTTTTTGGGGCACAGATGTTCTTGCAAAATCCCAGTTAAAAGACAGAAGGGATTAACAATACCTGGGCCTCACTTAGACCCAGGCAGTACCTCTAGCTATCCAGTTTGAGCCACAGAGTATGTCAATTATGTATGTACCATTATGGGCTGGGAAGATGTGTTCTCCATAAACTCTGAAGCCTTAACTGCCTCAGCTAGAAAAAACTCTAAATGAATATTGCCAAACAGTGTATGGTTTTCAACTGGCAGTTAGTATTTTAATGTGTTTTTGATCAGGACTAGTCAGGAGAATAATGGAGTCAAAGAAATTCCAACCCAATGCATTCATGGCATCACGTTTAATCTCAGTGAACTAAATAGTGCAAATTACCCTAATGATCACTTTCTATTTAATTGCTGGGCTACCTCTGTATTTTTTAAATAACTGAGGTTGTAAAGTTTTCTACTTCTTAACTAAGTTGTTTTTTGGTGTCAGTTAATGTTATGCCTTATTAAGTCAATATGGTGGTTTCCTGCCAGTTTTATTTCATGTTTAACAGACAAGTCATCTCTATAGGGTACTGTTAGAAATTATGTTATAACATTTCATGTCTATTTGCTAACCACAAACAGTCTCTCTGGTGAAACAAAATGCATTCAACTATCTTTATTTTTGCTAATTTCACTTTTCTATGAAAAGTCCCTTCTGATGTGGAGAGCACAGCTGCACAGGATGAAGCCAAGAGGAGCCCAGAGAGAAAACAGTGGTGCTGGCAGGAGCCACTGGATGGGGACCGCACTGCTCCCAGAAACCCAGGCTGTGGGAAAGGGACTCCCAGGCTCTGCTCCCCTCTCCCTGTGTCCAGGGCAGGGACACAGCTCAGCCTCCACTGGCTTCTGCCCCCAGTGCTCTAGAGCTGCAGCCCGGGGGAGGCCACGGCAGCTGTCCCTCCTGCAGGTGCCTAGGGCATGGATGGATCATGAAGCACCATCCCTTGGCACCAGCAGGCTCCTGGCAGCCTGCCTGCAGAGGCTGTGCTCATGCTCTGGAGCAGCAGGCACTGAGCAGGGCGTTACACAAAGTGGTGTCAACAAAAATTCTGCTCTTGCTCTTGATGGTGTAGATTGGCACAGTCCTGCTCTTTGTGATGAGCCCAGGAGGCTTTCAATGCTTTCTTTTCTTGAGCACAAGGACAGCTTGAATGTGTTGACCTGGTAAAGCTGGTTGCTTTGACCTCAGGGTATATACTGCTTGTAGTGTTAGGAGGCTGGTTAACATCAAACTGGGCTTATGAAGGAAGTTGTCTTCTGTTTGGAAATTTGTTTGGGATACAAGTCTTTACCAACTCCTTCTGCACTGTCCTTCAGTAAAAATCAGCTGCTTTAAATACTGTATTTTTTAAGCTTTAAGATTTTAATATGGTTCTTTGCAATGTATTTTCCATATGATTTTGTTTCACACATCAAGTACGGCCTTATGTCCAGAAGAGTTTCTCATCTCTGCAGACACGTGCACGTAAAATAACCCTCACAAGGTTCAAGCTCTGCATGGTGTGCAAGGTTGAATCATTTTACTGGAAGCAGGGACAGACAAATGGAAAGAACAATTTTAAGCACATTCTGTCACTGCAAGGAGTGAAGTATGTGTTGGGTATAATTCCTATTTATACTTGTATTCTAAAACAGTCCAAAATCCAAGTTAGGTTTGATCTCCTTACTGCAGTGGAACAAAGTGCTCATCCCATTTTGGGGCTGGATGCCTCGAAGGCATTCTGTTACTCCAAGCAGCCTTTCCAGGGAAAAGATTTCTCTCCAGCCCCTCAGATCTGAGGCATGAGTGCAGAGTGTCGATGCTGCAGTATTTCAACCCCCAACAACCAGAGAGGGGTTTGCCAGAACCCTGTGGCATGCAGAGTGACATGCTAGACCCTAACATTGTATCACCTCTATATAGTCTCTCATAAATTTCTGTCCACAGTTGCAGCTGTGGTTTCATGGTGCTGAACAAAGCATCCCCAAGGAACTGCAAGAAAGGCCTGCTCTCCATGCAAAATATCAGGGATTAATTAACATTGCATATTTTAGTTGGTGTGGCTACATGGGACAGCATAGGTATAGGCTACTGGGGGTAAAGAGTGGTTTATTCTGATTTCTTTTCATTTGATGGAAATAAAAAAAAAGTTCAAAGTTAAAATAGAGTATTACAGCACTTTGTGCCTGTGTATAAGCTTTCATTGGCTCAATCAGACTCATTAAAACACTTAATAGCTACTACACTGATGAAAACAACTGTGTAGGTAATACCTCATATGCTCTTTCATGGAAGGACAGTCTCAGAGGAGGTGTGGAAATGATCTACCAGTAATTTACCAGACTTGTCATAAAATGCATCTTACAGGAACATAAGATGAACCAAGTGGTCAGAACAGAGGCTCACCCAGCCCAGCAAGATGAGCCCTGCCACTACTCACACTTGAAACCAGGGAATGGTGTAGGCATGGGGCAAATGCACAAGGATGCTTCCCTATCCTCCAGATAGAAGTGAGTATGTAATAGCTCTTGATGTACTTCTAACTCATGAATGTGTAAAGCTGTCACTTGAACCCAAGTAGACTTTCATACCTGCAGCATCCCGTGCCAAGTTTGTTTGGGGTGGAAAGATATTGATGGGGGAGTCCTCATGTCATGAGCAGAATTAAAGGTTTTATCTGTCTTTTTACACTTGTCAGCAGAGAGATCCAGAGAGCTGCTCAGTCTTCTTGCAAACATTTTCTATAACCAGATGTTCCAAGTGACCTGTGATGAAATATTTAGTAACAGCAATAGTATATGCCAAGCTTCTGACACACGGTGTCTGCAACTACATCTGCCTTCCATGGTCCAGGTATACCAGAAGAGCCATATTTCTTGCTGTAGTGGTTCACGCTGCATTTCTGTGCTGTGATTTTCCCATCTGGCATCCTTTATTCATAGCAGCAGCTCTTCTTCTCTTCCAAGATTCTGTTTGCTTTTACTTTGTTCTTTTTCCTTTGAGGTTTCTCACCAGTTCAAGGAAGATAAATAGATATGGAGACAGTGTTGCACAGGGTGAGAGGGAGCAAGCATCTGTTGTCATCAGCTTTTCTGATTTTGTTGGAGCTCTTGTGCTTTTCTTTAGCTGCCTTCATGAAACAAATGCCCTGGAAAACAACGGAGCATAAGGCTCATCAGCTGTACACAGGTGCTACCGCAGTGCTGATGCTGGGCTGTGCAGTCCTAACTTTTTATTCAGGATGCAAAATTTTCAGGCACCAGAGGGAAAAATCTATGTGTTATTTCCTAAAGAAGCTTTAATGTGCTGCAGCCACCATCTGCCTACAGCTCATAAATTAAAACCAATTAACTGTACAAGACACGTTGAGTCACTGCTTCCCACTGGCAAGCCTCCTCCCTCTTGCCTGGTACAGTCAAGTCATGAGGAGGCAGCTCCTCTGGTAGGAAAAAGCTCAAACCAGCAACAAAACCCAAACTCCAACTCTCCAAAAGTGAAAGAGAAAAAAGAAAACAAAAACAACAACAACAACATTGGGGAAACAAATAGAAACACAGAAAGACAAGTCTTGTGACCCATTAGCTCTCTCATTTGCAGCATAAATCATTCTGTTATAATCACAAATTTTGGGACATAATTGGACTACATGTCTAAATCTACTGCCAGTGATTACAGGCAAAATGCCCTGAGCAGTGAGGCCTGCAATCCAGCCCTGTGCAGTTCAGGGGGAGGCTTTGGGGAGGGACAAAGGAGTCTTTGCCATCACCAGAGTATTTTCCATGAGCAGTTCTGTAGCTGGAAACAGATGCTCCATGCTGCCGTCCAGCCAGCAAAGTAATGTGAAAAACATTACAAATCTACCCTTCAAAGCGATCTTCACTTTGCTCGTTGTCCAGCAGTGGCTTGACCTCCTCCTTGCTGCTCACTGAAACCCCATGTGGGTATCCCGAGGGTGCCTCTGCCCCATCCCTCTGAGCAGGGGAGAATAACCCCCAAAGCTGCAGCAGCTCTCTCCTTTGTGGTTGAAGATGGGTAGCATTACTGTTTTCTAGTCTCAATCCTGAGAGATTTTCATGGCTGACCATGAGAACCACTGAAGGGCTTTTGGATCCCCTTGGCAATTTTTCCTGAGCAAATGTGAATCCTGTGGCTTCAGGAATGAAAGTTTAAACTAATTTCCTGCCCAGCGATCTACCTGGGCACCAGTTATCCTTAAGAGGGAGGATGTCCCACCAAGACCCTGCTACAACTGAGGTGTTGGAGCTCTGCGTTTATGAACTCTGTTGCAAGCCTGTGAAAAACACACAGACGATTAAGGGTGAATTTTTCACTGCTCTTGACGCCTCTCCCTTGTGTGTATTCCTGCATGTTCTGCCCGTAAGTGTGTTGATTCCCTGGGGCATTCCCCATGTGCTGGACACATGGCAACTTGAAAGCAAACTTACATGGACAGAGATTGTTTACTGCTGGCTGCAGCGCAGGTACTCTGTAATGTAACTTCTAAGTCTGCATGTGACCTTGGGAGCATGTTTCTGCCTCTGCTCTTCCACAACCAAAATAGCCAAGATGAGGTAATGCTGCTGTGGAGATGCCAAATGAGAGGTAAGACCGCACAATGATAGGCTGTTGCTCCACTGGGGTAGGGTTGTGTTTGCTTTTATGGTACCAATTTTTGACTTGGAAAAAAATCTCCCTCTTATTCTTAGCCTTGCATGCTTTCTGCAGCAGACCTTTAATGGTGTTTCAGATGCTGCACCCCAAAACCTGTGCAGCTGATCTTCCAACCCCAAAGAGCTCGGTTTGCTTGCCAGTTCTGGTGGCCAGACACGCCTGCTACCTGCGTTGTGATGACATTTTTCTTGTTCCCTGTGTTTTCTTTAAATGCAGTATTTTGAGCATCTAGGTTTTTTGTGAAGCAGAAATACAGCGATTTTTTTGGTCTATGGGGAGGTATTCCCTACGTTGATAAGCTTTTGAGCTTCAAACTGTGGAATTACTGTTCATCCTCCCATGGCATTTCCTGCTCTTTCAGTAGGATACTTAAGGAACTTCCATGTCTAGCTATATTTTACATAGGAAAAGTCTTGTTTTCCATTTGTTTGCTGGGCTTTAAAAATTTTGTATCTTCCTTAGAAAGTGAGAGCAAGTGCTAGGATTTCTTAACCATCACTTCTTTCATAATCACTTTTACCTATGATAAACTGTCTTTCAAATAGTCTTTTACTAAATTTGCATAGCACACAATACTTTCCTTTCACAAAACTTGCATTTCCCTCTATTAACACAGTATTTCCAGTCATCATCAAACATCCCTAACTCTCAAACAAGCCTTCTGGAGCTATAAAACTTTGGGGAGGAGAGGAGAGGAGAGGAGAGGAGAGGAGAGGAGAGGAGAGGAGAGGAGAGGAGAGGAGAGGAGAGGAGAGGAGAGGAGAGGAGAGGAGAGGAGAGGAGAGGAGAGGAGAGGAGAGGAGAGGAGAGGAGAGGAGAGGAGAGGAGAGGAGAGGAGAGGAGAGGAGAGGAGAGGAGAGGAGAGGAGAGGAGAGGAGAGGAGAGGAGAGGAGAGGAGAGGAGAGGAGAGGAGAGGAGAGGAGAGGAGAGGAGAGGAGAGGAGAGGAGAGGAGAGGAGCCACAACCATTTTTTGAAGGGAGCTCTTAAAACATTATGTCTTATTTCACAGCTGCTCTAAGAAAGTGAAGACAAAAGATGAGCATTAAAAATGAAAAGAGAGCATGTTCCAGCACATGGAGCACAATTCATGCCTTTCAAAATGGGCTCTCTGCTGACTCCCAACAGCACCTGAGGAGTGTGTCAGAAGTTCTTTCTAGGGAAGGCTGGCATAATCACTCATGGGAAATCCACTTTTTCCAGGGTGAGGATATAATGAAATCTCCTGACACAGGCAGGCGATAAACCCTGAAGATCACCTAGTTCAGCCCTAGTCTCTACTGACACCAGACTAGATTAGTCCTTGGGAAACCTCCAAGGAAGGGAAGCACACCCTGTACCTGGGACTTGCTCCAGCACTGAAGTGCCTCCTGAGGAAAAGATCTTTCCTAATACTAAGAAAAATCTCCCAAGTCACAATCTGTGGTTCTTGTCTTTTTCTATATGACTTGGCACCCATGGGACCAGCTTGGCTCACAGCTCCATTGTCTCTATTTTCTCACAGCTTTCTGCCAGGGCAGCTGATGGTTTTTGTGGGTCAGGCGACACCCAGCACCATTCGAGGGTTCAGGCCAAGACCACTGTTTGGTGAGGGAATGCTGGGGATGGTGAGGCCACACAGCCACATGGATTTGTTTCTTGTTTCCACTGCTGGATTTCCTTTGAAATCAAGTTGTTGGGGCTGAATCAAGTTGATTGGGGCTCAATGCAGGACATGTGTGAGCACAGGGGAGGAGAAGCAGCCCTGTTCTTTCCACATCCTTGAGCTCAGGCTCACTTTGAGCTCTCAGTGAGTAGAGAGAGCAGGATAATCTGTGAAGGTACCAGCCTCTTTCATGGACTGTAGAGTGGAGTAGGTGACCTGCTTGTGTGGTTTAGAAAGACAGTGTGTTTATAACAAATAGAAGCTTAGATTTTCATCTCATCCATATGCTTTCAGGAGTGGGGACTTCATTAAGAAGTTCAGTATTAGGAACTATGATACAGTTGCAAAAGTTGGCAGTGTCATATTTCTGTTTGCCAGTGTTTTTAGAAGCCAAATTGTGCAATGAACAGTGGCAGGAACTGCAACATTTTCCCCATTTTAGAAATGGTTGTAACTCCCTGTAATGTCCATTACAAACATTCTTTGGGAACCTCTTCTGATAGATTACTTTACACAAGCAGTTAATGGCTCTCTCTGGATGAGTTCTGGTTTACTGATGACAAATTCAGAGCAGAAAACAACTATCAGTGCCCACAAAAGAAAAACAAAGAAGCCAAATTATATGCAATTTACAATAAGATAAAATATTTAGCTCTGTTGAACATATGTTAGTGATGAGGGCAGTGGATTTTAGACTTAATTGGATCCAGAAAAATTATGAGTATTAGTCCCTCGGGAATTATTCCTGGTGAATCTCCAGGAAAATTCACAAGTATTTTAATAAATTAAAAGCAAATGAAAAAAAAAAAAAAAAGGAAATGAAAAAATAAACCAAGTTCTTCTTTTCATCTCAAAGATTCCAGTTTCAGATCCTCACAGTAACACAGATAATGCTCTAGCATGCTGCATTCAAACAAACAAAAATAATGTCCAATAACATCAGTGACGTCCTCTAGGTCTCTAAGATGCTAGAATTTATCTCTAGAATTCTGCAATGTTTTGGCTAACCAGGACCAGCTGGATTGCTGGGCTAAGGCTCAGCTCTCAGATGCAGAAAGACAACACCTGCCACAAATTAGCTCCAGGCTCTGCTGAGGGTTGCCAAAGGGGCTGTGTAGCCACAGCTGCCAGAAAAAAAACCCTTTGGGGAGCCAAGGGGTCTCTGCATGTCAGCTGCTTGTCCCAGCAGTCTAGGGGTTATCCTTTATCCTCACAGGACTCTAGTCCAGGGATTTCTCCCAGTTTGCAAGCTAATGGTATTAAGTCCAGTTTGTTGGTGTGAATGATATCCTTCTCTTTTGCTGGTGTGAATGATATCCTTCTCTTTGGGCAGTTCTTCCTCCCTGTTTTTTGCGGAGGATATGTTCTTACAGAACTGGTTTATCTTTTCCATACTTCATATTTTCAAATTAGCTAAGTCAATTGCCTTTAATATATAAACTTGCTTGAGGAAATCAAAGTCTGTTTTTCTAATCTTCCTGTATTTGCATGCAAACCAAATCATTTAGCACTTTTTAAAGTATGTGTTTTGACAGATGCAAGGGAAAGTTTACTCCTTGTTCTCTGTTTCAAGACAGATTAGCAAGACAGATTTTCATGCCTCTCAAATCTTTGGAAAAAGAGGTTGTGTTTCTTTATCTGATAGTCTGGAGCTAAAACACTAACAGTTTTCCTAGCAGTTGTGAACATTCTGGTGGCTTTCTTTGTGAAACCTGAGAAAATTTCAGCTAAAAGCTGAGCTGTAAAGAAGACCTGGGGATCATTTTTTAATCTTAAAGCAGATATTCACTGTTCTTATCAAGAACTGGCTGTAAATTAAGAGTTACATGGAGAACCATGCCCATTGGTCATGAGAAAACAGCTTTTGGGCCCTCACAATCAATTTTCATAATTTTTTTCTCTTTAGAATAGGGAATTGAACAACTACTCTGTTGATTCAACAGGGATGTGTAAAGAATTAGTCACTCTGTGATGTCCAGAGAACATGACATGCAGTGCATTTTGGCTTTCACTGTTTGAGAAAAATGAGCCTAAGAACAGGTAAAGTAAATGGAGAGAGCACATGCTGGGCTGTTAGAGAGAGCAGCAAAAGATTGTGGCATGTACGTGGCAGAGGAGAAACAAGGTGACAAGGGGAAGGGCAAGCAGTGAAGATTCCAGAGTGGTCATGTCTGGTGTGTGGTGCAGATGGGTTTTGGGGCAGTGGAAAAAATGGTTTCTAACAATGCAAGAATCAAAGGAATTTCTGCCTAGATTTGGGCTGCTTCAGGGGAAGTTGAAGTGGAGGTCTTCTTTCTGACTTTGCACCAGTGCCAAGAAGCAGAGGAGCCTACAACAGTCAAGAGAAGAGGCATCTGCTAAAGCAGAGGCATTTCTCTGTTCTACACTGAACAAACCAGTGAATCAAAACCTGACAGAGTATTGCAAAGAAATGAATGCTCCTGCTCAAGCACCTTGCTATGACATGGTAGGTCACTGAGGGGCCAGTTACTTGTGGTGGGATAAAGGAAGAGATTTTAAGAGTGAGCAGATGGTGACATATTTTAAAGATATTATAAAAGGGGGATCCTCAGGGCAGATGTTTTCTCAAAGACACTGGAACACAGCACTGCAAAGACAAGAAAATATGCAGAAAATGTGTGGCTGTTAGAGGATGGCAGCATCCAGATGGTTCAGATTAACTCAGCAATGACTGCTAACACAAAGTGCAGCAGCAGGTGGGACAGGCCTCAGTGGAGCTGTAGCTGTGCAACAGCAATCCTCCATCCCCTTTGCAACAGTGGAAACATCTGGCCATGGAACTTCATAGAATCATAGAATGGTTTGGGTTGGAAGGAACCTTAAGGATCATCTAATTCCAATCCCCCTGCCATGGGCAGAGACCCCTTCTGCTAGTTCAGGTTGCACAAAGTGCCATCCAGCCTGACCTCTCCAAGAGTTTAAGGAATAGGGCATCTGCAACTCCACTGGCAACCTAATCCAATGCTTCACCACCCTCCCAGGAAAGAATTTCTTGCCTATATCTTATGTAAACCTGCCTGTTTTCGGTTTAAAGCTATTCCCCCTTGTCCTGTCACTACACACCCTTGTAAAAAGTCCCTCTCCAACTCTCCTGTAGGCCCCTTCAGGTATGGGAAGGCTGCTCAAGAGTCACCCTAGAGCCTTCTCTCCTCCAGAATGAACAATCCCAAATCTGTCAGCCTGTCTTCAAAGGAGAAGTGGTCTAGCCCTCTAGTCATCTTTATGGCCCTCTTCTGGACTCACTCCTATAGATCCATCTCCTTCCTATGGTGGGGACCCCAGAGCACTGCAGGTGGGGTCTGACAAGAGCAGAGCACAGGTGGAGAATCCCCTGCCTCGCCCTGCTGGTCACACTTCTTTTGATGTGACCTCACACTCTTCACTGCATTATGTTAAACTCTTTAAAAAGCTCTGCTTTGAATACTTAGGATAAATGTAAGCCTTGTTGTGAGAGAAATTGGTTCTGGTTGCATGAGAAAATGATGAAAAACTTGCAGTTTCAGCTGGCTCAAGCAGATGCACCTTGGCAGATTTGACACGTGTCAGCCAGTAAAAAGAACAGGATGACATAAGCTTGCTAGCAGCCAGACATATATAATGTATAATGAAGTATAATGTATAATGAAGTTATGAAGTTTTTTGATGGAGCAGCTAAGACCTGGATAGTGTTTGAGCTCATACAGTCAGTCACAGGCACGGTGGGTAGGAGGCCTGTGAAAGAAGGAAAGAGAAGGTGTAGACTCACTGGAGGAGTAGGAAGGAAGATAAGCTTGAAGATATATTTTTTTCTGAAGACCCCTAAGGATGATAGGGAAGGGAAGAAATTGTTCAGAGAAAGGACACGAGAGATTTTAGAAACAAACAAAGATTATGAGCCTGGAGATATATAGAAGTGCTGCTCTACAAGCAAAGCTGTGTGATGGGGGCAGCCTCTGGCCCTGTCACAGAAAAGATGATCATGCTGGCTTCCAAGCGCATCTGGAGGGAGTGCAGACTCTTAGGACCCCCAGGTAAACAGCGTAAGCATTCAGGGTTTTGCCAAGCCCAACACTGCCCTGTGGTTTGGGCAACAGGAGCTGAAGCAGAGCAGGTTTCTGAAGACTGCTAGACACCATTAGCTTGGCTCCTCTCAGGAAGGTCTGCTTTATAAGTTTTCCTCTTGTACAGTGCAATTTTATCTTTCGTTTTTACTGTATAGGAACTATCTGCACATTTTGGAGAGGATGCTTGCCAAGAACAATTATTCCTGTTGCTTCAAAACATATGAGACTTAGAAAAGCCTAATAAGTTTCTTAGCTCTAGTGCTGAAAATGTGGCACTTCTGCAGAGGAGATGTCCTCTCTGGAGACATAGAGGTGTGGGGATGTGAGCACTTCAGCAAGCAACTGGACTTCTTGGGCTTTCTCTTTGCAAGATCATCAACGGGACCTGCTTTGTCTGAAACATTTCCTATCAACAGCATACTATTAATTATTAGTGACTGGCCAATAACTTTTTTATTGGGTTGGCTGAGGCTTAGCTGAAAGTTCAGTCAGGCAATGGGCTTAGGAATGTGTTTTTAGGAAAAGGTTTTATTCTAGAGGTTTAAAAGTGCTTACACTCTAGTCCCTGTTTGAGGATGAAAAGTGAACTTTAGATGAAATAAACATTTGAACATGAATGCATATCATTGACATAACAAACTTGTTTGTAACTTGCTGCTAAAGTGTTGGAATGAGATGTATTTTTTGACTTAGAGCATCTGCTGACTGATATTTTGCAACTATGCTCAGTGGCTGAAATAGGAATTCAGAAACATTAATATAATGAAATCCTGATATGGATACTTTGAAATCCTGTTATAAGCCTCAGTCACCTGCTTCCCCTTGGAGACTGTGTATCTTGTCTTTTCCACTACTGTTCACATTGCAATTTATTTTCATTTAACATGCACCTCTGTGGTACATCTGCTACTCCTGAAGCAGGTTCTCAACATCCATCTTCATTTATCCCCTCAGGTATTTTCTGGTAAAATCTCACAGTGTGTCCATTGGTTCACAGCAACTTCAGCTTCTTTTGTTTACCTTTTCTGTTTAGAGAATTATACTGCAGCAATCTCATGGTGTGAGATTGATCATCAATTCCATTGATGATGTTTTCTGAGGGGAATTTTGTCCCCATCTTTTTTTAAGAGTCCTAGTTGAAGATCTGGACTGTAACTGTCAAGCAGGCAAAAAGTTTTACTGGTGTTTCGAGCTGTATCATCTTGAATTACCGAAGGCAAAATGTGGGTTTGTCATCTTTCATTGTTATCAAAACCAAACTCTTCCCTGACTCACAGAGGAAATATTCTCCTGTTTGATTAGCTGCAGTGGACAGATAATTTAATAATAAGAAGAATTGAAGTAATTGCACTGAAAACAGGGCATTTAGGAGCATGGTTGGAAGCCTCTGCCTGTCATTTTAATTCAGAGAGCTGGCTGTCCTCTCCTGTCCATGTAGCCTGATAGTGGCTTGCAGGAAAAAGTGAAAGCTCTGTTGGTGTGCTCCCAAGGAATGTGGAGCGTGAGGAAGGGAAGACCTGAACTCGAAGCAACAACTCCCAAGGTGTTTCTCCACTTTTACCTGCCAGGTTTGTGCTCGCTGAAGGTAAACTGAACAGCTGGAAAGTTTTCCTGGGTCCAGGCCACTGCAGAGAGACCTTTGCTTTTGCTACTGGGTTCTTTTGGATTCATTAGATTCCCGTCCTTGCTGGTCTCTCATGTAGCTTTCTGTGGGAGGAGGAAGGGACACAATACTTCTTACAGATACTTCTGTTTATCCCATTAGGGAAAAATTCACCTCTGGACAAATGTGTTTTCATGGTGATGCTGTGACAATAATTAAGGAAGTTAATGGAATTGGCATATTTACCCTTCACGTGGGACCTCTGAATATTTCAGTATTCTTCAACTGAAGGAGGAAAACACAGCCTGTCACCTCAGCCTACAGGTTGGAAAAATAGTGTTCTACTTCTTTATGGATAATGTGATCTGAGCCAAGCACTTAGTGTGCTCCAACAGTAGGACTGCTCACTGATGGGTTTGCCATGTACAGAGATCTCTTCTATATACAAGGGGATATAGTTAGGTACATGTAAATATATTTATATATACATGTATGATTGTGTATAATCAAGCGTATCTGCCCATGCTTACAGCTCTATACCTGGCTAGGAAGTCCTGAAGGTAACTCATGCCATCCTCCTCACTGTCACCTCTCACCCCAAAAACAGGTCTTGGTAAGCTGGAGAGCCATGAACAAGACCTTTATCTTCAGGTTTAGCTTTGTTGCCTGAGCCTGTCACTTAACCCTACAGCTGTAGGACAAACATCTCCTGCCTCAGCTGCACTTCCCCCAAATGCTGCCTTGCTGCAGGGCCAGGGGAAGAGAAGGAGAGGAGATTTTTGGAACTGCTGTTTGGGTAAACCAGAGTGATTTTGCAAAGAGGACTGGAGCACTGATGTACCACAAGCCAAGCAATGCTGATCCCTGTGGGCAGCCACAGCAGAGTGCTGGGGTGGTCACTGCTGGAACAGATAACGCTCTGTAATGGCATGGCTGTGGTTTCTGGTGTAAGACAAAGGTTTTCCATGGCTCATTTCCATGGTGGTCTCAAGTTTGTGATGTTCCCCTTCAGGGCTGGAGCTCAGCACTGGTCATTTGCTGTGCTGCCCTGCTAGCCACCAGATTCCCAGGCAGGAGGCTAGGATGTCTGTCAGGACATCCTCTGGACAAAGCAATGCTGCATGGTGAGGAATGGCAGGGGAAATTCCTTGCTGATCCCTGCAGGAAGACAGCTCCTTTTCCAGGCTCCTGGGACAGCATCAACCTCCTAATTACAGTGATCTCTGTAATTACTGGGGATAGCCTCAGCCAAACCATTTGCCCTTCTAGCCACAAGCATTCAATTCACCGACTGTTCCTCTTCAGTATCAATTACACACCCTCTACCAAAATTCCAAGCACTCAGACCCTGAGACAGGCATTTTGGGGAGATTTCCTCTACAGAGGAAAGATTGGCTGCTGCCATAGAAATTGCTTTTGCCCTTTATGAAGTGCCTGCACTTAAGCACAAGCCACATGGCTGTCCTGCTCCTCAGCAGCCTGGAGGAGATTGCACTGCTGGCTGAGGTTGTTATAGTGATGTTCCAGATGTGCAGCACAAGAGAGGAAGCTGCTGTTTTACCACTGGGGGGGAAGTTACTCTCCTTTCTGCCCACACCAGGGTACCTGTGCCAGGGCAGAGGCTAATTGGAATGCAGAACAGGGTTGGCAGGAGGATGCTGCCACTGTGGTTCCTCTTGCTCATTGTGGAGGCTGTTCTGCTTGCAGACTGGGGTGACTGGAGCTCCTGAAGGGACTGGGACACAAACACCTTCTGAGCAGCAAGTAATGCTGCTGTGTATTTGTGTGAGATGTATCTCCCTCATCAATGCACCAGAGAAACATCCTTGTAGCTTGAAATGGATGTGTTTCACTTGTAAGGGAGAAACACCTAGTGATGGGGTTAAATGCCAAGGTACAGAAAGGATGGAGGGCAGCTGATGAGATTTAAGAAACTCAGTAACTACTACCAAGATCCTCTTTATTTCAGTCAGTATGCCAGTTTTGTTTTGGTCTCTGGCATATCTGAAAAGAGATGGTCTTTCAAAACGTTGTCTCATCCCAGGTGCCCATGAGATGTCAGACATCACACAAAGGTTCATCATGGAATAAAGGATGAGACAAGCCCAAGGCAAGCAGCATTTGGAACAACAGCCCTTGCCATAAATTTGGGGACCAAGGATAGACTTTGTCCACTCTTGTCACTTCTTGAAAGGCAGGAGGAGTCAAGAGGGTTGTGCTCATTTTCTGCCTCTCCCCTTGCACTTGAACTGATGGTGGTGTGGGGCATGGCTGTGCTTTTTGTTCTTCATGAGGCTATGTCAAGCCAGATGAAGTGAAAAAAATTATTTGGCTTTGGATAGAAGTAGTGTAAAAAAGGAAGTCTGGTTTCTCACCCAGTGAAGCAGAATCGAAGTCTACACAGTTTGGCAGGAAATACCCCTTCTGACTCCAGATTAAATGTGTTATTGAAATAACTTGCAAGAAAAGAAAGGAAATGAACAACTACAAGCAAAATGCCTGAGAGGAAGGCAATGGATCCCTACTTTTTTCTGACTCTCAGGAAGTGAAAGTGCCATATTCACAAGCATTTTCATCCCTGGAGCCACCCACCTGCATCTGCTGAGAGGGTGACCAGGTGACAGACATTTTGCACCTGTAAAGTGCTCTTAGATTCTCCTCCAACACTGGTCACTTTGTATAAATGTCTTTATTAAATCCCATTAGCCTCAGTTGCATTGCAAAATATCACAGAAAGAAGAATTTTTGCTCAGATGTCTCAGACTGATGATCTTACAGTATGTTTAAGTATTACTCATAACTGTAGGTGAGTGGAAAGATTTTTCAAATAAATCATTACTATGAGTATCAAATTTTCCTGTTATTAAATAAAAGGGAATACTATCATCATTTTGAAGAAGCTCTATTAACTTTCAAAACCCACAGGGAGGGCAAGAAATAGTAATGGAAAACTAAGAACAACAGTTGGATTCATCTTTGAAAGAGCAGCTGATGTGTAGGCACAGGCAGAATTGCACACCTGCATCTTGTTTTCATGAGTATCTTTCTGGAAGTGAAGCAGTGTTACAGAAATTGCATTTCTTCTACTATGTTTAAATGTTCTCGTTAAAGTGAATGAGCCAAAAGATGGGTGCAAGATGTTTCACGGAGGATTTTTCTTCAGAGCAGCTGTGTAAATCAGTAACAGCTCTGCATTCCTCTGAGAGTGTTTTAAGCCACCAGCACCTGACTATGATGTACAGCTTATATAAAGTACACTGGTCAAATCTGGGCTTTGTTGCAGTCACTCAGGTCAGAGGAGATTCCCAAGCTGGGAGCTGTGTGTGGATCTGAACTACCTCTGGGATTGGTGTCTAAGTCACAATGCACTTTTTCTGAATGTGGAGTTCTAGGCAAGGAAGATAGATGGGAATGTGCTGTCATTCTTGCATGAACAGCCAGAGAAGGCACAGAGAAGTCCAGCAAAGGTATCAGCCCTGGAGTTGGAAAAGCAAGGAGATCATGCACAGGGAACTTAGCAGCCTATATTGACCCAGCACAACCATTCTTATGTTTAATTCTGATGTTTCATTCAAAATTACATTCACAGTTTTTAATCAATCAAACCCAGCAAGTTGTACTGTAAACACTTGTCATACACAGATGTTGCTTCCTTATGGTCCAGTGTGCCTGCTCTGTTTTTCTCTTTTGTTTTGGTCACAGACTTGAAGTGGGGTAGAGAATAATTTTGTTCTATGTTTGAATGAAACCCTACCAAGCTGTGCATTGGTCCATGCCTAGAATTTCTAGACACTTGCTCAATATAAATAAATACAAATCATCTATACTTCTCAAAAATTATGTTTGATGTTCCTGTAAACAGAACAGCTCCAGCCTCACAAGCTGTGAGAATAGCCAGACGCACTGTTTAAGAAATACCAACAAGTAACAGCCTAAATAGTTACAGCTTCTATGATGCAGATTTTCAATACCATTTGTTTACTGAGAACATGGCTCTGGATAGCCACCGATGCTAGGTGAGATAAGGGGTGAGGTGTAGGGGGAGAAGGTGCTGTAACCAAGCTCAGCAGTGTCAGCACCTGCATCCAACACATGCTTGTGCCCTTCTCTTACATTGGTGCTGCATTTAATCCAGCATAACCTGCTAATGGCTGCAGGACACAAGCACAGGCATCTCCTACTCCACATCCTTGCAAGACAGCACCTTTGTGTCGTGCTCACTGAGCTCTGACCAGATTCATTGACTGTCCATGGTGGCACAGTGTTATAGCTCTTCCTCCACAAAATAGTCTCCCTTTAAAATTACTTTACACATATTGGTAAGGACTGTGTGCTGGCAGGATACATCAGGCATGGGGATGCTGGTGGATCACAGACTGCTCGGGTTAAGTCTTAGGTGTTTTCCCTGCAGCAGAGAGATGGAATTGTCCTTTTCACTCAACAATGCAGGTGTCTCCCATTCCATCCTTTCTGCAGGAAAAGAAAGATTGATACACGCATCCTGTTGAGGACTGAATTGTCCATGGTATGTTACTTTTCAAAGAAAAGCCTGGTTTTAATGTTCCTCCTGCCCCACACTTGACAGACATCAACCTCACACCTACAGCTACAACTGCCCCGCAAACTGCTTTTAGCAAACTCTTTGTAAATGTGGAAAAGTCACAAATGCAAGGTACCACAAGAAAAGAGGAGGGATCAGGGCGCTAACATTGGGTCTCCGCAGTGGTTTTTCTATACAAAGATAATTTAGGGATTGCTGAAGACTATAGGTTCAGGCTCTGCCTCAGATAAGCATCTTCCTCTCCCTAGGACAGTCCCTTTGGACTGGATGCATTATGCTAGGACTGCTGACAGGGCTTTTCACATTTGCTTTGGAGTGTTTGAGGGTACTCAGCTCATCAACATTTTTGCACTCACATTGCAAGTTAAATGTGTTTTTTTAACTTGCCAATCAAACTGAGACAATATAGTGCAACAGAGATGAACATGTTCTTGAGTGTTCCTTTTTCATGTAGTGGTCAACTGCTCTTTGACCTTGGCTAGACATGTAAACATGGGTTTTTGCTATGTCCTATGAGATTTAAATACTCAGATACTGACAGCAGTATTTTAGAAAAAAAAATAAAGATACTTATTTGGGGACATACCTTATCTTTGTCCTCCTACATGTCTCGTGAATTGTATTTCAATCTGCTCTACAGTGCTGAATTTACATGAAACCAGTCCTAAAATTCAGGGTGACACCTCCTCCCCCATGATGTTTATCTGGATAAACGGGACACTTATCTGTCTGATGGTTTCAGCAGAGCTAAAGGCTCAAGACTTTAGTGAGTGTATTTATATGAAGCAAAGGAGATATTCTATGGGACTGGTTTCTCAAAACTTGCAAGTGCCATCCCTTCAGGGTAACATTATTTGTCTTACAGCATATGTAATGGAGTTGCACTGAAACTATATCCTATGTTAAGCCCTACAGGATTTATAGATTTGGATAAACAGTGTTTGATATCCCTTTGTAGCAGATCCACAGGGTATTTAATGAGACATAACAAGTGGGCTTCTATTCCTTCTCTAGAAAATTTTGATCCATGTCGTAGAGTTGGCTAGGAGTACAGAAAGCAGGAGATTTATGGATGATAAAAAGGATGACATCATGTTTCTGGACTGTTCTCCATGTCACTGCTGTCTGTAAAGAAGTGTGTTTTAGGCAGAACTGCTCTTCTGCCTATTTCCATGCCCTTGCCTGCATCCAAGAAGGGGATGGATCACAACCAAATCCAAGCCCCCAGCGCACAGCTTTGCCCTCCATGCTGGCAGGGCGGGGCACAGGACAGCCTGGAACGGCCACTCCTCCATCTGAAAGCTGATAGTGTTTGGGAAGAGGTCAGGCTTTAAGTGTTTTCTGAGATAGCTGTCACCGAGTACTTGCCAAGTTCTAGCAACCCTTCCTACAGCTGGGCTTCGCCTTCCAGCTTTGCTGACGTGGCCAGTGACTGCAGGGTACTTCTGGAAACAGTGAGTAGCACCAGGATCTTCCCAGGTTTCTGAGTTTGCCTTTGGCTGGCTGAGGGGGCCAAGGTGACCAAGGTGTGAAGGAGCAGGAGGAGGGCTCTTCTGCTGCTCCTGGACCTCACAGCAAGGCTGTGCAGAGGCACAGCAAGGCCACAAAGCTTTGCTCAGAGAATTGCCATAGCAAGGGCCCTGTCCTCAAGGGTGGCATCAGCTTAGTGGCATGCACTGCACAGGAAACAAGACTCTGTCTTGCACTGTCATTGTGCATTTAGCAATTTCTTGCTGCCAGATCTCACCAACACGTGCAGTAACCACTGATGAGCAGCTAGTAATAGGTTTGTACAAGCAACCATAGAGATTGTGGAGCACAAGTCAAGAAAGTCACTGCAGAGTCCCAGTGCTCAGCCCCAGCTCTACTGGTATGTAGGGGGAATGTGTGTCAAGATCCAATTTTGATCTAAATAACTTTGTGTTCCAGGCTTATGACATAGGGCACTTGCTGCTTGTGCTCACCGGAAACTCCTCCTGTGACTGTTGGTATTGTCAGAAAATGAAATAATTGTCAATATGCTCAGAAACTATATGTACAGAGAGGGTGTTTCTTGTGTCAGGAGGAGTGTCACACCTTGAGAAGCCTTGAAACCAGGGGTAGCTGGTGGTCACTAGGGGTTGGGACTTTCAGGTTCCAGAAAAAAAAAAAAAAAAAAAAAAAAATTGCCAGTTAGCTCCTATTAACTCTCCTTTCTAACTGAATGGCCAGCTTGTGCAGACTCCTCTGAGTGCATCAGCCTTTGGAAAATGATGATACTGTTACTTCACCCTTCTATCATCTAACACTTCTCTTCCAGTATTTTTCCTATCATGATGCCTGCTTTAAAGTATTTGTGGTAGCAAAAAAAAAAAAAAAAAAAAAAAAATCTCACAGAGAACACATTTAGAAACTTGAATGTCATATATATTAAACTCAGACAGTGAAACCCATGGAATGCAGGGCTCTCCAAGAGAAAAATGTGGCCTGAGCTATGGAAAATTAGTTTCCTTCCAGCTCTCATAATTTCTGTAGCAACCTTTGTAAATCTGCAGACTGCTCAGAGTATGACTGGCTATCTGCAGAACGTCCCAAGAAGGCTTGCCATAGAAATTCCAGGCATTTCTGAGAGAACTGAATAAAAAAGCATCTGTCTGAGCTAGTGCATAATCTCTTTTGATCTGAGTTCAGATATGAGATTTTGTAGTGGTTTATGTCAATCATGGTATGAAACTATCATAAAACATGTCAGTAGATAATAGTAAATTTATTACATCAAAGTCAATAGCATATAATGACTTAACTCTGTAGGACTGCATCAAGACCTACTCAAATATTTTTAGCACTTATAAAGGAAACAGACTTCAGGGTGGATCCCTTCTCTGCTATGTATTTATGTCTGGTTTTATGTTTTTGAGGCAAAAGTGATGAACTTTGTCCTCTTGCAGAACATTTATAATATCAATAGGACTAGATGAGAAATCATTAGTTAGATATTGATCTATCAGTGTGACATATCAAAAATATCAACATGGCCCTGTAAAAGGACACGCAGGCTTTGCCTGTCAATGCTTTTGATCACTGAATTGGAGCTCCTTCCGAGACAAAAGTGCCAGCCTTTCAGCAGATGTAGGTCAGCACTTCTCTATCAGCATCATAGAGCTGCTGGGTTCTTAATGGAGGGATGTCAGGTGTTTCTTCTGGAGGGGTTTCATATTATGGAAATGACTTGGTGAACACCAGTCATCATAAATGTATCCTCTCCTGGTCCCCCTCCCTGCAACTGAGATGGTGCCACCTGTACAGACCTCCTCCCATTCCCACATCAGTGGCTGGCACCACTTCTTCATCCCAGGATGCCTGAGCATATTGGAGTGGAAGTTGGTGAGAGAGGAAGATCAGGAAAATAATTTTTCATCCCACAAGTGTTGCAGCCATCCCTGTAGAGGAAGGTTTGCCCATATTGTTTCTAAGCCTCGTATTCCCTCAGAAAAGGGACTTAAAGACTGGAGAATCACCAGGTCTAAATAGCATCACCTACCATGGTGTGGATGCTTGATCATAGTTATGTGTCAAAGAAAAGAGACCTAATCATTGTCTAAAGGCTTAGTATTTTCATCTCACTTAAAAGCTTTGCTCACAGAAGAGAAGCTGCTCTGTCTTATGGACAGACATAGAGCAGAATGGGCAGAGATGCTCGTTGCCTGGATTTCTGTGTAAATCTCTAGGGTGGGTTATGCTTAAACAAGCCTGATGCACATTGCAGTTTCCACTGCTACAACTCTTTTCCATACCTAGTGAAACACGAGTCAATGCTCTCAATTGTTTTCCAGGGTAAACAGCTCACAACATTTTCTACAGGAAGTACAGTTTTTTAAAATTTAGTTTTATTTATCTGGTACTTGTAAAGATGTAATTTGTTTTTCTATTTTTTATAAGATTTCTTGTTAAGAAGGAAAAGGTTTTTATTTACACATTTGCTTATTTGACTGAATGCCAAGGGAAGGCACAAGGAATTTATTAGCAACTGTGATGCAGTATAATTTCAACAAGCTGAAGGTCATTCTAACAGACAATAAAGACCTTTGAGCAGGCCAGTAAGCAAAATAGATACTGGGTGCAAAGCCTCATGGTTCAGGACTTTAGGAGGAGAAGTAACTTGCATTACAGAAAGTTAACTCTCTGCTTGGCCCTGAAGTAACTTGCCATGTAGGAAAGGACTTTTTATCCATTTCAGAAAATTATATAAATTTCAAGTTTTCAAATAATATGACATGTGGGCTAAGAAACAGACTTTCTGGGGAAATTTCTCTAGGCATAATTCCTTTGGCAGCTGAATTCCTATCTTTCGTCTGCAGGAGCCTCCTTTCTAGTTAGCAGCAATGCTTTCTGACAGAATGTGTGTAATAAAGACTCATACTTGGACAGCTGTGATAGAAGCACAATGGTGGTGGTAGATCCAGAGGTGTGAGTCCAGTGTAGGTTTGAAGTAGAGACTTCCCTTTAATGACCTGACTGCAGGTGAATATTTGATAATTTGAGCAGCTGATAAAGGGTAGGAGATGCTGATTGAGATAGGTACATTGATTGATCGATTGATTGATTGATTGATTGATTTCTTTGTCTTTCTACACACAAGGTATTGTTTACAGAGAGGATCTGTAGATTTATTTTGAAAGAGATGTCCCAGGGTATTGGACCTATTCCTGCTGCATGAAATTCTGTTCTGACTGGTGCAGGGAATGTAACGGGATGGGATGTTAAATTCAGGTTTCTGCACAGAAGAGCTCTGCCAGCACAGCCACATTTGGAGATTCTGAAGAAGTAGCACACCGTGCAGCAGTAGTTTTAGGCAGGCAGCGCTGACCATGCCAGCAGAGTGCCACCAAGGCAACCCAGTGCTCCATCTGGGGAGCAGGGTCCAGCTGTCCCAACAACTGGTAGTGTTGTACTTGCATCAGCAGCACCTGACATCCTTACACTGACATACATTCCCAGGGCAGGTCTATTGGGAAAGGGCAATTCTTTATGCTGCTGAAATTATCGGGGATCCTCTGGCTAAATAAGGCTTCTGAGGAGAAGTACAGAGGAAAGGATACAAGAACTGATTTACATACAGTAATAAGGGCCACAGGATGCAGTAGCTCTTGTTGGGTGGTCAGGCTTCATTGCCTTTGCCTCTGCAGGGTCTCCTTTTTCCAGTTTCTGTGTTTCCCAGTATGCCCACCATTACTGCATGAGAAGATGTGGGCAAAATAGAAAAAACACATCTGTGAAATGAAGGATCCTAATAAATTAAAAGGTCAGCTGAAATGGGAATGCTGATAGCAGTATCCAATGAACATCCACTCTGCTGGGCACACACCATCACTGCTGGATGTTGAGAAAATCTGCAAGGCCACCCAGTGACCATGGCTTGTGCACATGGAGACCCACTCAAAGACTAACCATGGCTGGGAGTCGCTTCCCTTATCCACATATACCAGCTCCTGCTACCACTGACAGTGCTACAAAAATTTCAGGGCTTTTCCTATGCATAATGTATTCATTCCATAATTTTCTTCCTCTGCACACTGTGGGGAATAGATTATTCCTGTTTTGGTTTTGGCTTGCTCTGAACAAATGGAGTGGTTTTGCTTTGGAAGGAATACTGTATCTTCTGCTTTCTTTGATTGTTAACATAAGAATTAAGTCTGCAAGCAGGCTGTTTTTCATTAACCCCAGTGCTTCCTTCCTTGTCTTTTATGTCTGCTGGTGACTCACCCAGAGCAGAGGAATGATGGAGGTGAGTTGCAGGATCTCATGTAAAACGTGTATTGGGGATTCCTAAACACATCCTACCTTTTCCATCCATTTGCAAATTATTAGATGAAATGTAGGGCATTTCCTTACAAAATAAAATAACATTAAAATAAATCCCTGATGAGTCATAAATTTCATTTCTATTAAAAAAAAAAAAAACAAAAGCCTTTGAAGAGGTATTCAGGGCTGCCTGTGCTATTTGTGTCAGGCACACTTGTTGAATGCCCATTTGCTACCCTTAATTTATCCATTTGATTTTCAGGTATTTCCAGCCATTGCTGGATCTCCATTATTCCACCTCTGGTGGATGCCCCTTTGCATCCTCTGTGACCAGCACATCATGTGCAGCTTTCTTCTTCCACCCTCCCTGTTCCTTCCAAGAATTCCTTTCAAGCAGTCTTCTGTTCTCTCCTTTAGCCAAAAACAGTCACAAGCTTTGGGCTTGGTTTGAAAAGCTTGAGCACAGCTGCCTTGGGTGGGGTTGGAACCTAATGACCTCTACAGTGAAGTAAGAGCTGCAGTTCAGAGGTAAATTTTTTCCTACTGTATCTTAGCCTCCTCTCCTCTCCTCTCCTCTCCTCTCCTCTCCTCTCCTCTCCTCTCCTCTCCTCTCCTCTCCTCTCCTCTCCTCTCCTCTCCTCTCCTCTCCTCTCCTCTCCTCTCCTCTCCTCTCCTCTCCTCTCCTCTCCTCTCCTCTCCTCTCCTCTCCTCTCCTCTCCTCTCCTCTCCTCTCCTCTCCTCTCCTCTCCTCTCCTCTCCTCTCCTCTCCTCTCCTCTCCTCTCCTCTCCTCTCCTCTCCTCTCCTCTCCTCTCCTCTCCTCTCCTCTCCTCTCCTCTCCTCTCCTCTCCTCTCCTCTCCTCTCCTCTCCTCTCCTCTCCTCTCCTCTCCTCTCCTCTCCTCTCCTCTCCTCTCCTCTCCTCTCCTCTCCTCTCCTCTCCTCTCCTCTCCTCTCCTCTCCTCTCCTCTCCTCTCCTCTCCTCTCCTCTCCTCTCCTCTCCTCTCCTCTCCTCTCCTCTCCTCTCCGCCTATTGAAAGCAACTAGTAGAATCAGTGGATCAGGCTTTGCTTTAAGCCTACGTACCTGTCCCAAACCTTTCTTCAGAGCTCTCTGCAGGAAATCTTGTCACTTAAGGACCATTTTTATTGACTTGGGGTTTTGTGCAGTTTACCTTTCTTTTAAAAAAAGGTATATTCAATCTGTGGTGTGTTTTAATTGATACAGCTTTAGAGAGCAATTGCACATATTCAGCCTTATTTTTCTGTTCTTCTTGTGTAGAATAACTTCCCTGGTCACTTGATCCCCCCAGTAACCTTGCTTAGCACTACTCCAATTTAATTTACTCTTTACAAAAAAATTGTGCACAGCAGTACAAATTAAGTATCACAAGAACTTTGTGTTCACATGAATCTCACTGGTTCATGAGCTCTTGTATTCAAAGTATCTGTTTCTTGTGATCACATATGCTGTTCTTATGGATGCACCACATTTTTGGCTTGACATCACCCTAAACAATACACTTCAGTCTGTCTCCTCCATCATCTCACACAAACAAACTCCTGGGATATAGCAGAGATCCTTCCTACTAGACATTAAGTATATGACTTTGTACTTTTAATTTAATTTCTACTGTTCCAGACTTCAAGGTCATCCAGTTTTTTCCCAAATGACATTTCAGTCCTTGCCTCTTGGCAATTCCTTTCTATGTTGCATTAGCAAAAATTTCATTAACACATGAAAAACAGTAAGAGGTCATTCAGGTCATTTCTGAAAGTGTTGCTATGTGATCCAGTACTTTCCACTGGATGAACTTCACCAATCCTTTCCAACACAGTCTGTCCTCTGCTTTTAGTCTGCTGTCACTTACAGCTATTCCCACAAGAAATGCAGTGGGAAATGTTTTACTCAAGGTCAAAAAGAACAGATCTTTTGAATTTTCTTCTTCCAAAAAGCAGTTGTCTTGTACCCCGAAATGTTAGCCCTACTAAATGCACTTTAGGTTTCATTGCCTTTTCTGCTTGTCACAGTGCCATTACTATGGCTTCACCCTTTTCCAGTTGTAGGTTCTCCAGGGTTATGGGGGAAGGAATGTATGTGCCATTGACATTTCATGCATTATCTTTTTTCCATTATCTTCTTACTTACATCCTAGTTTTGGGAACCTGCTCTCTCCAGCTAGTGTCAACCATTACATCTTTGTTCCCATGTTTGAGTTCAGCATCTTCATTAAAAACGCAGGTTGTAGGACTTATCTAGATTATCCCTCATTTCAACCTTCTCCATTTTGCACATCAGCCACACTTTTCAGTCCTTCTGCCTTCTATACATGGTAGAAAAAACATTGCATTTCTTTACAACTACTTGCCTTTTTAATTTCTATACTTGTGAACTTTTAACCATAAGCTTCTCCACTGACTAATTCATCTTTCCCAGCCCTACAAACTGTGTTTGCTTGTGCTTACTCTTTTTTTATGGTAATACAAATTTTTGTGCTAGCATTTTATTCAGTTAGATATGCAGTCCTTCTGGATAATATTTTAAATTTAAAACACTGTCTGAGAGTAGGTTTTGTACCTATGTCAAAAAACCTTCAAACCAATGCCTAGAATACTTTTCATTTTACTTCATTTTGTAAAAACAAATCCTCACCCTTTTTTGTGGTTTGAGACTTTCACTGTTCTTCACACTGGTTTTGACTGGTGTCTTAGAGTAACACTGACATGCAAATGCAATTAACATCAGTTAAGTGCAGCTTAATCGAACTGGTCAGATGACCATTTATAAGTAAAGTATTGAGGTAAATGCAATTTTATAGAAGGTAATTAGGGTTGCCATACATCATGCTGGTTTCACTGCTCGGTCCTTTGATAGAGACTTAACATGGCAAGTATTTTGGCAGACATTACTATTGTGGCTTATTGAAATGATCTAATCCTAAAGTCAGATCTCCTTTGCGAAGCATTGCATGTGTCTGTTCAATTTTCATACATATTCTCTCTTAGTGTGGTATTTTTTGTCCTCCTAGGGAAAATATACTAAAAAAGCCTTCATTCTGGACCTCCCGCCCTTGTCAAGTTTGGTGAGCACCTTCAGTGGCCAGTGTGGTGGCCAGTGCAGAGCCCTCTCTGGCACATCTCTGAGGTGGTATCAGAGCTGCTGGTGTTGGCACCCTGAGGAGATTGGTCCAGAGCCAGGTGGGGGGCAGGTGGGTTCTGAGCAGGGGTGCAGGGTGATGGCTCCCATAGGCAGGGGGATCATGCAGCTCCACCGGGAACATGCTCTGCAGTCGTGGTGGGGACACCTGGATCAGACCCCCAGCAGCAAATGGCTTTGCTGGTGCCAGCACTTGGAAGGGGCTTGGTGCCTCACTGTGAGCACAGGGTGCTTTGGGATGGAGAGGGAACTCCTCCTTCTGCTGCAGCAGCTTTACTGGTGGTTTTCCCCCTTGGCCAGCCTTGGTGGTACCCAGGCCAGCACCTGTGGGAATGGGGCACTCCTTCCTGACACCCCAGCAGTGGGATGAGACCCAGCAGTCCCATGGGCTGCCCCACTATAGGACCTGCATCCAGCGGGGCTCTCCTCTAGCTCATTCAGCTCCCTGTACTGGGCAGCAGAGGAGGCATCTGGTGCTACAGGACTTCCATCAGACTGCCCTAATATGGGGAATCATGTGGACTCTTGCCAGTTTTTGACTACAGTAGTTTGAGCTGTCACTTTTATCCTTATCTTATCACTGTGATTTAGCCCCTGATTTTTTCTGTGCATGCTGAGGAGAAAGAAGAATAAATGTCTGACAGGCAACCCTGTTATCTGTTGCACAGGGTGGGATTTCTGTAAGGCAAGAACCCTGCAATGGACTTGATTTCTGCATATTTGCTCAGATAGTGCAAGCACTTTTTCTAAGTCCTCTAGCTTATAATAACTTTTCATTTACTTCAGATCCCACGGGGGACAAAGTACTTTGAAATAGAGGCCGAGTAATACAAAATTAAAGTGACTCACTTGGAATAACAAAACTGAAAAATCCGAAGGCCACAGGAGTGTTTATATTGAAAGCAATAGGATGTTCCTTCAGCTCTGGCTGCTGTTCTTTGTAAGGGCATAAAGGTGGGGAGCTGCACCTGAAGGATGATGGAGAGCCAAGCCGTGGCTTGGTGTAACTGAGTGTATATAGAAATCAGCCCAAGGTATGAAAGATTAGTGCAAACTTCCCCCTCCAGACAGAAAAAGGCATGGAGGAATGAGAGACTGGGTAAAACTCCAGCCCTGCTGAACTGGGTGGAAATTTTGTCTCTGATCATGCAGCATAGGAATCTCCCCTACAGACTCATAAGAAATTTTGCAACTGTGTAGTAATGTGTGCCAGGGAAAATTCAGTGCTTGGCTAAATGAGTATTTGATATTACATCTGTTTACATGCTTTCCACCAAAGCTATACTGTGTTGTTTCTCCTTCAGGGACAGAGAAGCCTGGAAAGGCCTCTCTGAAGAGAAGGAGCAGAAAGAGCCCTTTTTCTGCCCATTTATGTTTGTCACGTGCCAAAGAGGTCCTAGTGCCGTGTGACGCTTGTGGTTTTTCTCCAAAGGCGCTGTGTCGGTAGAGACAATCCCAGCTGACTGCCACCGGTGTGCACTTCTGTTTTCCAACATAACCTCCTCGGAAAATGTGATGTTACAATGTTGGCCAGTCCAAGCAGTCAGTCTGTCATTCTTGGTTGGTGTCTCCTGTAGTAACATGAAGAACAAGTTGTGGGGGTTTGGGGGTTTTGGTGGTGTTTTTTTTTTTTTTTTTCGTGGTTTTTTTATTTTTTTTTTTTTTGGTTGGTTTTTGTTTGGTTTTGTGGTTTTGTTTGGTTTTGGTTTGTTTGTTTGTTGGCTGGGTGGGGGGGGAATGGTGAGGGGTTGGAGGGGTCTTTTTGTTAGTTTTCCATCAGCTCTCAGAAAAATTAGTCTATGAATCTTGACTTTCTCCTGAAGCTTTTCGTCCCATTGGTATGTCCTTTCTGCTGGACCAATTAATCCCTCTTTCCAGGCAGTTCCCAGCATCCCCTGCAGAGCTACATCCCTGGTTTTTATCAGCTTCTTCTCCTCCAGACTGCACAGAATATTGGACTTTCTTACAAACATAAATAGAGTAATTTCACAATAATCCTGTCAGATAAGGAAGAATTATCACCCCTCCTTTACACCAAAAGCATGGGAGCTTTTCTAGTGCCAAGAAATATGCAGTTGCCAAAGCCCAGCTGATTTCTCTAGTATACATCATGTTTTTGTCAAAGGAGATGGCTTGTTTCTGAGTGGGGTGGAGATGTCTCCACTGACACAGGGTGTGGCAAAGGGACAATGGGGAGAACTGCTAATTTTGGTGATTGACGGGAAGGGACATTCCTGTTCAACCATTGGCGAGCAAGTGAAGGATTAGCTTAATAAACGAAAACTTTTTTTTTTTTTTTTTAAATTAAAAGAAGGAAGAGATGTGTTCAGTTTGTAAACACAAATGCAAACACATTTGGTAACTAAGCAGTTTGGCCAGCATCCTGCTTGTAAAAGCTGAATTTTGCAGTTAGACTTCGAAATAATAGCATATAACAGTACACTGAGTATTTGTAATGAAGTGATTTCATCTTTTCTGTTAATGCAGTCTACCCAGTGCTGAGACTGATGTTTTTAAAAGTCAGATGTGACAAAGGAAAAAGTTAATCCTTTGGAGAAAGAATAACGTGCTGATTAGCTTCATTATTAAGAGCTATATGAATACGCATTTATAACCTGTTGGATTGAGTATCTCAAGGTTTGAGTGCAGGTCGTCACAAAAATCATCTCCTAAGAATGCAGAAAATGCTTTTTGTTTTAAAATAAAATAAACATTTTCTGTGGTTTTATGACCAAAAGCTTTTAATATTAAAATTTAAAGATAAAAAAGTTTTGAAATAGCTTGTGGCAGTTGATACTGTATGTTTACATATTACATTCTTTTTCAGTTTAGACACTGAAAACAGATGATGTGGTTCCTGAGTTTGTTTCTAGAAAATGTCAGCTTCACATTCTGATTAACACATTGCTAAAGCTTTGGCCAGCTATGTCTAAAACAAACCTGCTACCATGAGGGGTAAAACTGAAGGAGCACCGTCACAGTTTGAGGCATGAAATTGCTGCAAAGATACAGTGACACCTGAAGAAGAGACATCCTGCAAGGTACAGCCAGAGGAAGAAATCCAGAAATGAGAGACCCAGGCCCCTCCTCCTAAAGCCTGGTGCTCCAACAGATGGACCTCCACTGAGCCCAAGGGCACAACCACAGTTAATTAACCAAGCCACAGCATGGATCTTATAATCATGTGGGTAAGAGGGTCTGTGTGGCTGCAGGGTCAGTGAGGTCTCCCTCACTTGTTACCGAGAGCACATAAAGTAGGAGTGACTGTAAAGCTGAATCCCAGTGGCAGCATCTCAGAGTGGGATACTGGCTCCAGGATGGTGTGTGGTGTTGGGAAGAGAAAAGTCTTTGCACGAGGAAGAGCTGAGATGTTCAAGTGTAGCAGCTCCATATCCAGCTTTAAGGCATCACACATGCTATGGATCTGAGCAAGAAGGGGAATGCTCAAGTGTCATGGTGAAGAAAACTTTCTGAACTGCTGGCACCCTCTCATAGCCTTGCAGCCTGCATTGACAAGGTAGCAACATGAGAAACAGCAGAAATGAGAAACACTCTGCTTTAAGGATCAGGAGGGTCATGACTCTCCTTTCTCCAATGCCAGTGAAGAATTACTGGGAGCTCTTTATGACCTTGACTGGGGAACCCTGGAGAAGTACTGCCTAACGGCATCACCCCTCTACACCTTCATTCATCAACCACAATGCAACAAACCACACCACTATCTAACAGAAATAACTCCCCTCAGTGCAAGGTGATTTTTTGAAAGACTGTAAAAGGATTTAAAAGGCTTGGTGATCTAAGAAATATACAAAATAAACCAGAAATATAACCATATATGTTGTCTTTTCTTGACATAACACTTTTTCTTTATCTGTATATTTGTGGGTGTAGAAGGATGTTTTTGTATCTGATACAATTAAAAATTTTCCTTCCTCCATTTTATGCCTATAAATGCCTTTATGTCATCACTGCTCTAAAAAAAAAAAAAAAAAGAGCCCCAATCCTTACTAACAGTTTAAAAATATTGAACTAGTTGCTCTACTTACCAAAAGCCTTCATTTAGTCAAGTTTAATTTGCATGTTATTGTGCTTCCCTGTTGTTTTATTTCTCGGACAGATTCAAGTAGTGCTTTACACCAAGACCTCCAAAATGCTTTAATGGATCAGAAATAGTGTTTCTATTGTAACTGTATTAATCTCTTGATAATTTGTCTTTTCATTAATGAAGAGTCTGACTTTGTTGTTCCAGTTCAGCCTTTAATGCTAAATATGTTTTTGTGGTTTGACATGTAAAGACTGGGTGCTCAGGGGCAGAGGTTCATGTGGTGTAAATTCTCATTGTTCTCTGAAAGCCGTTTCTGAGGAAGCCAATGCTGATTCCTGCGTAAGGGTATCAGTTTACAGCAGCTGTTTACTTTTCCAATCTGCTGTAATTTGAGGATGAATATTTTTACTTTATATTACAGAATCACAGAATCATTAATGTTGGAAAAGACCTCAAGGTTCATCAAGTCCAGCCATTAACCTGACACTGACAGGTCCACCCCTAAACCATAGTTCTAAGCACCACATCTACATGGTTTTTGAACATTTCCAAGGATGTTATCCACCACCTCCCTGGGCTGCCTATTCTAGAGCCTGACAACTCTTCCAGTGAAGAAATTTTTCCTATGACCGAGGAAGCTTTTTAGTGAACAAATATTTCATGGCTACAGAGTCTGTCATAGGAGTGTTTCCAATGCTCATGTCAGGCCAAAACATAAATTGCGTTTTGAAAATTTGTTTTTATTTTTGCTGAATGTAGCAACTGGATGGTTGGCACTGGCTGGAGGCAGTGAGAAGCTAGTTTCTTTCCCTAGTTCTGCTCCTGCAGTGACACAGAGGCCAGGATCCCACTTCGTGTCTCCTCCCCTGTTTTTTGGCTGGCTGTTTACCAAGGATGTACAAGCACAGTTTGGTGAGCATTTCCTGATTTGTGGTGTGCTTTAGAGCAGTGAAGACATCTATGCTCTGCTAGAAGGCAAGAAGTGCTTTTAAATTCCTTGGGATTTTTTGGAAAAACTTACCCTAGGTCTTGCAGATTAGTAAAATCTCCTTCCAAAACCTGGTGTAATTAGTTGCTCTGAACACTGAGAGCTGAGATTCAAAAGCAAAGAGTCCATGGAAGGGCTCCAGCATTTTCTGACCTAGCAAGCCTAGTGTGTGCCAGCAACCATGTGCTTCAGCAGGGTAATTGTCCTCACAGGGACAAAAGTAGCAGTGCCGTGAACTCCCTCAACCTCCTTGTACAACTTCTGCCCCCATATTCATGCCTGCAGCCTCCTTCCATGTGTGCATGGAGGTAATGAAGTCAGAATTGAGTTGGTAGCATGCCTATCCTCAGAAGGTTATAAAGAGAATAAAGTGGGTTTTACTCATTTCCTCTGATTTGACATTTAATGTTTCAGTATTTCTTTCTTTCAGTATTCCTTAAATTGGTAAAATATGGGCTTTCATCATAAGGTTTTCATCTCAGCAACGAAAAAATATATATTAAGCAGAGTTCAAATAGACTTTTATTTTGTGAGAGACCAGCTTTATAACTAGTTGGATAGTTGCATTGGAAGAGAGCATATATCTCTGCATGCAGCAGAGGTTGGCCCCACTCTCTCAGGAGGCAGAAAGTTTTCTTGCTGGTGTGTTATGTGTGAACTCTCTGTGCTCCCCAGGCGAATGCAGTGAGCAGGACCTGGGCACAGAAACACTCTGCTGCCAAACAAACTGAGCATGAGCTTCCAACAGATCAGCTCTCTGATAACTGATTTAATGACCCTTTCCAGCTTGCTGGACAGATTTTTCCTCTGATCCTATTGTGGTAACTCCCTCAAAAGTCTCTTTGGATGCCTTTGATCCTGCCTGTGACAAATGACTGCCCCAGTCCCACAGAAAGGGCAGCATCTGCTACCTCCTGACTGAGCTATTTACTGTGTGCTGGCCACAAGGCTTTCTCTTTTGTTGTTTATCTTCAAGATGGGGATGGCCTCAGCTATTATTTCCCTTTTTTACTTCCTCAGTTTCCTATTGCTTTAAACTCTTTGTTCTCTTTAGTTTTTCTTTCCTTCTTCTCTCTACTTAGTCATCGTCTGCCTTCCTTCTTTTTCATTTTCTGCCTGTTTTTCACCATTATAAGGGGTTTTCTCCATGGCTCTCTTCCACTGCCTTCTCTCTCATTTCTTTACTCCCTCTTGTCTTTCTTCTGTCTGGCTCTTTCTGCTCATCAATCACATTATGACAGCGGGGAGCAGCTCACAGAAAAAAGACCAGCTGGGTTACATCCTGGTAAGAGCACATGCTGCTGATGACAGGACCCAGAAGATGGAGCAGCGATGCCTCCAAACTGTTTTGGATTTGAACACATGATCCAGATAGGGAGGGAGAGGGGGTTTTTCACTAGCCCTGCTCTGTTTATGTACCTCTGCACACATGGGACAGGATTACACTGCCATGGGCACTGGCACAGCCGGGGAAGGTAGCAGCAAGAGGACAAGCTCTGCATGCAGGATGAAAGGAAATCACTAGGGGAGTTATAGCTTTGCTATGAAAGGCAACAAGCCAAGGAGAAGCATTTGAGAGGAAGGCAGAGTTCTCTGCTGCACATGTCACTCCCATCTTGAGAAGGATTTTATGTATGGGAAACAAGCAAATATTGAGCATGGTCCTGTTCCTGGTTATGCTTTCCAGGAGAAGGCTCTCTGGCTTGCTTCTCATCATGTCTCTGCCATGGACCTCTCAAACAGAACAGGCAGTGGGGACCCATGCACTCCCTGCAGGAGTGTGGGACAGCTTGTGTGCATCTGAGGAATTTACAGAGGTGATGCTGGGGCTTAGTTAAAGAACAGCATTAATGGAATCACCTGCCAGTGTAAGGCTGTTCTGAATTAGCAACACCAGCAGCTGCATTTTTGAATGTCCACAAGCCATCTTGTGACATGATTTGTGTGTTGCTGGTGGTAATGGTATCCATTTAGAAACCCTTGCACTGACTTTCTTCTTCCTCTCATAGATCTAAGATACCAAAGAGCCTGTGATATCTGGGGTGAAAAGAAAAGAAAATAGAAAAGAAAAGAAAAGAAAAGAAAAGAAAAGAAAAGAAAAGAGAAAAGAAAAGGCAGACTGAGGTACATTTGGTGCTTGATATTACACTGCTTGATGTGGGAAAGCAACAAGAAGTGCTGGGACTTGGCTCATGGGCTCCATTGAGCAGGATGGAGCAGCACAGGGAGGCTGCTGGAGGGAGGCCACTGAGGATGCTGAAGTTCAGGGAGGGTTTTAGCATGTGTGAGTAAGGGAGAGCATGTGCATACCCAGAGGTCTGCAATGCAATGGCATGCTTAGGCTAATCTCTTGTTGCTAAGGAGCCTTACACATGTTTGGTGTTGGCTTGAGTTTCCCTTCCTCAGGTGGCCTCCCCCTTCTCCCAGTGAAGTCCATCTGTTTGGCCTCAAGGCCCGTGAATTTTGGCTCTGAAGCACACGGCCCATCACGAAGGCCCCGATGGTGCCTTTCACAGCCCGGGGGAGGCTCTGCGCCCAGCAGCCCGGCACCGCTGAGTGCCGCCAGCTGTTTCTGACAGCAACTCCTGCGCGAGTCGCATCTCTGCGCTGGCTCTGTCCCACGGAGAGCAGCTGGCCTGGCACGCCGTGGGCAGGGAGACGTCTCTGCCTCCTGCAAAGTCATTGCTCTTCTGGAAAAAGCTGTTAGACGCTGCTAAAACAGCAGCAGCAGGTGAGGCTGGGGGGAGGTGTGCCTTGGGGTCTGCTCCGTGCTGGCTTTCTGGTAGCACAGTATCTGGCTGGTTAAAAGGGGGGTAAATGCACACCACATGCTGCTAAACTGGATTTGTATAAGCAGTGGGAAAAGCTGGATACTTGGCCTTGGCCTTTCTCAGCTGGGACTACCTTCTGGTCTCTGAGGAGGGAGCACTGCAATGCTGATCCACACAAGCATCTCCTACCTGGTGCACTGGTGAGGAGACACCATGAACAGCTCCTTACTCAGCTGTGGGCAGCAGCAAGCTGCAGAGATATCCATCCTTTCTTCCACCTCAGTCAAGGGAGATGGTTCCTGGCACCTGCCTGATCTGGAGGCAGCTGTTAGCAGGAAGAAAGAGTCAGCTTGGAGTCCCTGGGAAGCTGGCCACATGGATTGAATGATCACCTTGGTGCCACTGCCTGCTCATTTGGGTTCCTCATCTGTGTACATGCATGCTGGCTCATTTGTGTACACTCCTTGCCCCACAGGGGCCCTCAGGTGCCATCATGAGATGTGCAAGACCTGTTTTAAGGATGGTACACAGCTGTATGCAGTCTTCCAGCAGCTGAGGGAGACATGAGGCTACTCTAGCTGTGGGCTCCTTCAGCCCAAAAAAGGAAAAAAATCCATTGTCTCCCTTTGGAGACAAAGGGTATCCCATACCCATCTTGCCTCAGGGGATCATGGCTCCAAGCAATTGGGCTGGTGGCTTTGCAAGCAGATGCCAGGCTGCAGGCAGTGTGCATGCCACTGTGCAGAGAGCCACAGAGCGCTGAAATCACTCCTCATCAGGCACTGGCAGAGAGACCAGCTGGTCACCAGGCAAAAAGCTTGGTCTTTGTTACTAGAATGAGAAGCAGCACATTCTGGGGGATTCTCCTAGTGGTGGGGAAAGACTCCTTTGAGCCTGCAGATCCATTATGAGGTTTCTGATAGAAGAGAGCAACTTGCTGCCAGCTCAGCCTTGCTGCATGCATGCTCCCTGTCCCCTCTGCCATGCTCTGGAGACCTACACCCGATGTGGCACTGCAGTCCCTGGGCCATCTCTTTGCAGGTGCAAAAGGAACAGCAGTACATGACAGCCCTCCTGTTGCTGTGCTCCTGGAGAGGTGGTCACTGTAGGGGGGCCAGCTCTTCAACATCATAGAAGACACACAGGTGTCTGGGTGGGCTGAGGAGGGCTTTGTTCCTGTCCTTAGAGTTCCATTCCTGATTGGCATGTACTTGCCAAAGGTACTTGCTGAGATGGCCTGCTAGCATGGTGGCTTCTCCACCTCAAAAGTCACAGCACCCAGACATGGATGGCAGCCCTTGTGCAGTCATTACCTGGGGAGTCTACTCTAAAACAACACAGCACAGACTGCAAGCCAAGCATTCAATACTTAGGAAAAGCTGGATTTAAGGTTTCCTGGGCCACACCAACCAGCCTTGATGTTTTGATAACATCATTTCTCTCTTAGGATCTTGTCACTGACTCCAGCCTCCTATTTCTCTTAGTCTGAGCTTCTGCCTCTCTCCTGCTTTGCTGCCAGCTGCAGACCTTTTATCTCGTCCACATCTCAGTCTTCCCCTCATCCCACCTACCAGCCTAAGTTTCTTTTTCTACCTATCAGGTTATGTGCTCTCACCTGACCTCTACACATGCCTCATAGCTGCACTGACAGTATACACCTCTCCTCCTTCTTCCTCCCATCTCCCAAATCCTGATTCAAGTAGTCAGTCCCACATTCCCAGTTATTCCTCAGATCTGTTTCATTCATGCTTTCCCAAGTTTTGCATTAAAAGCATGGAGTTCATTCCTAATCTTTGCGTGCCATTCTCTCTTCATGCTGGGGGACCTCTAAAACAACATCCTTCTGCTGTGGTCTGGAGCCTCCTCACAGCCATTAGCACCCAGAAACCAAAGCTCCTCCTGTCACTGCACCTTCTCATCAGCCTTGAAACAGAGACACCCAGGGAGGACAGCACCAGGTGCTCATTACAGCTACCCCTGAGTGGGGCTTCTCAGCCTCTCAGACAGCCCTGCTTCCATCCATCACACAGTTAAGGCACACTTTGTTAGGTGCCTAAAGTTCAGATGAGATCAACCATCTTCACAGCATGAAAGTGTTGATCAAAGTATTTAAAGACAGGCAAACTTCTAATTAAGCTGCAAGAGGGTCTTACAGTGGAGGCTGTCAGGGGGACATGGTGTGTGTGTGCAGCACAGCTACTGGCTTAGTCAGCAATAACTCATTGTCAAGGCTTACAGGGGGCTATGTGAAAAGTGAAGGCATTCCTCATTTAATTTATTTGCTTCTGGGGATATAAACTCATAGAATGTCACAGCAACCAGTCTGTGATTTTTTACAATGTATAGTGGCTTTCCAGGCTGTTAGTTCTTGTTGGCACAGCAAGTTTTTGTGGCCATGCCATAGCATGTGTAATGCTTCAGTCTTTCTGGCTGAGTTCACAGACAGCAAATAGAAAGCATTGGTTTATCTTCCTGCCATGCCATAGCCTGCACTCTAGGGTAAGGGAGTTTGGTTGGTTAGAAGCTGCATAGATGTCTTTAAAATATTGCAGCGAGAGTTTCATTTGGAACAACTCTGAGCACCATTTCTGGCTTTTTGGATAACTGGAAATCCTTGGCCTTATATGTCATCCAGGAAAATGTAGGAAGAGCATTGGACAGCTTGGCTCTTTAGGAAACATTTAGAAACCATGGTTTTAAACTTAGCCTGCCCAAGTAAGTAAAACTATTTCTTTGCATGACTTTATGCTATCCCTTTATGATACAGAAGGAAGACACAGGCTATGTGGCTGCTCAGAGATACACTTTCAATTCAGTTTTCTGAAGCTCCTATAGTCTGGTTTCCTGAGAAGTTGTTATGACATCCAAATAAGCAAGTTTCCTCCGACGTGTAGTACTGGATGAAAAAAAAAAAAAAAAAACCACAAAGAGAAAATGCAGCCTGACTTTGGTAGGCTGTTGCAAGATTAATTGGGTGAGATATGCCAGCTCAGGAAATTAATTTTTGTTTGAACAGCTTCACTATTGGTAGGGATGATTTTCCTCTGCTAAGCAGAATGACCAGCCACATTCTTTGGAATTGTTATAGAGGTGTGTTAGAGCCAAAGAGAGATAACATTCTTTGTACCTGGCCAGCAGCTCGGTGACAGGGGACAGGATGCAATGTACTCAGAGATACTGCTATATAAAAGTAGGCAGGTTTTGGCTTCCATCAAAACTTACCTTTTCCCAAGGAGATGTTCAGAGACAGCAGATGCTGTGTCTTCCATGGTGAATTCTACAGTGTGGTGCTAGTCTTCAGAATTGGGTCAGGCTTTGGGTAAATCTGAAGAAAACCAGGGTCTAGAAAGGATGAGAATTCACAGAATCTTCTTGTGATCTTTCATGGTTCCTGTGTCCTGAGCTAAACCTTGCCACAGCAGATGTGACTGCGGGTTAGACAGTTCCCCAGAATTTTGGGAACCAAAGGCTGAAGGGAAGCCTGGGGTTTGAATCTGAATCTGTGGCCTCCCTTGTGGCCATAGGGTAAAATACTTTCAGTTTGATTTTGCTTCAACATCTGTGTGCCTGGAAATCTGGAAGACCACATATAAAGCAAACCAAGCTAGTCAAATTAATCAACATGCCTTTTTTTGCTGCTGCTGAATTATCAGCAGAGAAAAGCACTGATCATGTTTCACATACTTATCTTCTGAAAGTTTTCCAGAATGCAGAGTGTTTATACTGTATACATGGTATTGTTTGGCAACAGCTGCAGGAGGTCACTTTCCTCTGAGATTTTTGGTCTGTCTTGGAGGTCTCTTGTGTGAGCCATCTGGATGTTTTTTGATCTGTCTTCTCTGCTACTTAAAGCTTTCTCCTCAAAAGCTTGGGGGAGGAATCAAGCAACAAAGTTCAAAGAAAAATAGTCCCCTGCTGTTTACCTTCTGCTTATTGAGACTCTGATGTACCTGCCCATATCTCCTGCTTTGTGAACCCTTCTGCCTGTTGTTGTGGGGGCCCTGTGCCCCCACAACCTTCCAGCCACTCTTTTCCTTCCCACAAGTCAGAGCTCTCACCCTCATCTCCTTCATCAGCTCCCCCCTGCCTGCTGAAGAGATTGAGATTGCTATGGTTTGGTTTTTTTTTTTTTTTGTTTTTTGTTTTTTTTTTTTTTTTTGAGTTTAGTTTTCTTATTTCTGGTTATGCCATGTCTTTTGGGGGAAAGGTCTCCATACACATGGCAAAGATATGGCTTTTCTCCCACATGACAGCCGTTCTTCATCTCTGAACACCACAGAGCCACCTGTGCCTCCTGCTGGCCACACTAACTCTCTCCCACAGCTCTGTCCAAAAGGAAGCTCTGTGTCTGGGCATGAAGGACTGAGTGGGACACTTGACCATCATCTAATCACTCCATATGGTTGTAATGGCCTCTGAGCTACCAGCACCAGTCCTCCTACATGTCATTACACAGCCAGCATAATGTTGCTCATTAAATCATTTGTTGTCATTAATTTGACTTTGAGCTCAACTACAACCCGTGGAGTTGAAAGAAAATGTGATTTAATTATTATTGTAACTTTTTACTACAGAATATTATGCATTGTTTTGAAATACCTGGCTGGGGATGTTACTTTAACATGCTTTAAAGTGCATAGTAAAAAAGCGTTACATGTTCCTCATCCTCGCTTTCCATTGTCGCTCAGACAACTCAAAGCCAACAAGTCTCTGCAAAGTTTAAATAATTTTCCCTTTTGTGTTATGTTTTTAGTGCATTTACAGTAAGACTACATTTTTTTTTATTAGTTCCTAAGCATAGTATGTGGATTTTGGTACTTCAGTATCTGGCAAAAATGATGAGGGTAATGTGGCTTGAGCAGGTCCCATCTCACCCCTGCTCTTGTTTCAGTCTTGGAGTCTGGCACTTTTATTAAACACATTTCTAAATCTGGCAGGCCAGGGATATGTTCTTGCAGCAGGGTACAGCTGGATGCTCCCAGCTCTGTGGCTCCTGCTCCCAGCTGAGAGGACAAGCGCTGGCTCTAGGCTGGAAGCTGGCCAGCCACACAAGCATAGCATTGGGTCAAACCCCATTCCCAGAGGGGCCAAAATGCAGCAAAATCTGGCATCCCAGTCTGCTTCTGGCCCTGCAGTCATTGCCCTGGGACCTAATTTCTTGGACTGGCAGATTAAACAGGTAGATTCCCCACCTGGCTCTTTCCCACTGTGCAAACAGGCAAGTTCACAGAGCTCTTGTGTGAGCTTGCTGCATTTCTGTTACACACCAAAAGCGTGGGGTTATTTAGCATGCTATAGGGAATCTGGGGACCAGAGGATGATGTTTATGCCGTGCTTTTCTTTATTTATGAGCCCTAGAAGAGCAGGAACTGACTGTGCAGAAGGGCACTACCTTCTCCTGGCATCATGGCCACTTGAGCCAGCCAGCACAGGCAGGCTAAGCCTACCAAGCTGCACTAAGTGCCACCAGAGAGGGCAAATTCAGTGCCTCTCTGTCACATACACCAAATTTGCTTCATGTAGTAAAACAAATCTACAGCCCTGCAGCATTTCTTGGCTCGAAATAAAAGATCTCCAGTGTATGTATGGTACTGATTGTGCTGCACACCCTAAGTACCCATCTTTATTTATTTTTTTTTTTTTTAGCCTGTTACTATGTATTTGAAGCACAAAGGTGTTCCCCCATTTCACAGGCTCACAAGAAGGCAATAATCAGCCTGAGGCTGTGGAAGTAATTGGTGATTGAGCATTGAGGAATCTTCTAGACAGTCCCAGGCCAGTGGACTCAGGATGAGAAAAGATGAGAAAAAAGTAAAGGTAATTTAACAATGTGCAGGGTTGGTAGAGAAAAAGAAAGCCCCATACTGGTGAGACTGCAGGTACACCTGACAAAATGCAGTCATGAAGCACAAGTTGTCTGAATGTATGGCACACTGACCTGGAAGGAAGATCTTGGGTATCCTCTGCCTAGTCATTTGTCTCACTCTTGTCTTTATATTCCTCTCCTTTCGCTCCTGTGCATTTGAGAATGCAGATCTGCATGTCAGGCCCATGCATTGGAGCAGGCAGGCAGAGAGCTGTGATGCTTCAGGTCTCTCTGACAGCACCACTGCAGAGCCCTGAACCAGCAGCAGCGCTGGGGTCAGCGACAAAGACCGTGCTGTGTGCTTCTCCTGCCACTGATACCCATGTTCCTCACGAGCTGGAGAAGGCTCTCTTGTGGCTGGCTATGAGGTGTTGACAGGACTATCTCCAGCTCTCAGCAGAACTGTGTGAGAGTTGAGAGTAGAATCCTGCAAGCAACACACTGACTTCCCTCCATACCACAAACATCCTCTCCTAGAACTGAGTCATACCACCCAGCACCTTAAATTGTATTGTTTTAGCTAAACTCCACAGGATGCTCTTTCACTTCTGGCTCAAGACATTCCTGTTCCCTTTGACACAAGGCACACTGAGGTGTCTGTGGTGGGGAAGTGACGCATGGCCAGGATGCTGGCCCCACTCCTGCAGAGCTTCCCGGCCCTGTGGTACGGGAGGTCAGCGGGGCTGCAGCGCCCACACAGATGGAGTGGAGTTACTAATCCCTTTGAAATTACAATTTTCTCTTTGGTTTGTATGTTTTCCAGATGTCACCTGCTGGCTTCAGGGGGAAGGGAAAAATTAGTGTGAAGAAAGTACTTCAGTAATTTGCCTTGGAAGCCAGGTGCCTCTCTGAACAGCTTGAAACACTTTTAAATTAAAACTTCAGTAGAAAGAGAGCTGTTGCTTCACTATGGGCAGATGTAGAAAAGCAAGCTGAGATGTCTTGGGGGGGACTGGTTTGCCCATGGGCAGAAGTCAAAACCAGTTGATCCCCTCCTTGCCCATCAACTACCTGCAAGACCAAACTCACCGTGGCAGGCCCTAAATCCAGCCCTGCCATCACTGTTCATGGCTGCAGTCAGGTGTGGGAGGCCACTGAGCTCTCTTTGTGTCTCTGGTTTTGGCTCATGCCTAGATGGGCTCATAGTGAGCAGGTGTGATATTGTGCAAACTGGTTATTGTGTCTGGGGTGCCAGGACGCTGTCCTTTGCATATGAACCACTTCTGGGTTACAAAAGGGTGACACCCTTTTGAGGTGTTTTACACCCTTTAGAGAAAACAGTGGCTGCTGGCTCGTCCCTGCAGGAAGGAGGTAACTTTTGAGATGGCAGTTGTGGCATTTGGGTTCACTTTTATGAAGCACCTTAAAAATCTCTTTGTATAATCTCTTTCTTACATTTGATCTGTTTCCTCTTCCTTAAGCCAAACAACTTTTGCCATTCTCTAAGAACTCCTTGCTGGTGAAACAGAATGGGGAGAATACAGCGTATTTCAGTATATTCTTAGAATAATAAGCTCTTTTTTAATGAGGAAATAACAGATAAAAACTTCTTGAGAAGAAAGGGGAAAAGTAGGTGAATAATGTTACAAAAAAAACCGTACCTTTAAAAAACCTGAAGCCTTTAGAGAACATGGAAAAAATATGTCTGTGTAACACAAAGTAAAGTAATAATTTCCCTTATTAATACACACTGAAATAGAGCTAAATAATTGCACCACAGCTTGATGAATCTGTTTTTAGGAAGGGGAATCCCATGCTACTTGACAAAAGGTTGCTAAGCATTCTCCAATATTCATTACCTATGTAAACAGGGATGTAGAAGAGCCCCTTTCTTGTCAGTGCCTAAAGAAACAGAGCTTGGACCCTGGCAACTAAAAAATAATCTCCCTGTTTCCTGGAAGTCTGTCAGACTGATGGGATTTTTTTTTTCTTTTGAGTGGGGAAATATGCTATTTGGAGAGAAGAAAAAAATATCCTTGAATTCTTGGCTCCCTTCTTGGCATGCAAGGAGTGTAGTGGGTTTAGCTATTTCTGAGTAAATGTGAAAAATATTGAAGGGGATATTTTCCTCCAGGGATCAAGGCACACACCAACACTCACTTCCATTCTGTCCCCAGGCACTACTGTATTACACAGTCTTACAGCAGTGCATGAGTTTCAGAGAGAAAACATTGTAAATATGAGCTAGAAAGTATGTGTTTTTCTGTTTCTCTGGTTACCTCTTCGAGAAGTACTTGATGAAGTCAATTAAAAAGAGAAAAAAACCCAGCCTCTTTCTCTCAGTAGAAATCAGTCCTTTTCTTGCAAACAACTTAGTGTTCAGTTCTTGCAAAGAAACAGCCATATGAAAAAATGGAAAAAAATCATAGTCCTTGGCAGCTAACCTTTTATTTAAGTTCAATAAGTGCTTTCAGCACCCTGTAGATTTGCAAACACTAATTTCCATCCCCTTTCCAACCTGGTAGATTGCTCTGCTCATCTCCTTCCTGCTTGACAAAGCAGACTATAAGCAAAACAGTGAAGCCCTGGGCACAGATAATTTGGTGCTCTCTTTATGAACCAGTGATGACTTTTTTCCTGCAAAGGTAAATCTGCATTCTGTGCTGTTTCATAGGGTTTTCAGGAAACTTCTTATCCAAGTGGAACAAATGCAGTCTGGCCCACTAGATTTTCCTGGAGATTTAAAAATTTTTTTCTAAATGGAGAAACAAAGAGGGTCAAGTTTAATAAATTCAGCACTGCTCCTTTTGCACTTTCTCTTTTTTTTTTTTTTTTTTTTTTTTTTTTTTTTTTTTTTTTTTTAACTTTGGAGTCAACTTTTATTCGCTCTCTGCTCCTTTACACAAGGTACTTAGGGAGAATTTGTAAATCAACATAGCATTACGTTCCATCTCCTCTTTGTGGAGATGGAGAACTGCAGGTGACTCTGTTGAAGGATCCTTGCTGCCTGTGGGAGGGAAAGGAGGCCAGGAGCTGGTGCTGTCATGCAGGTTCTGCACTGCACAGTAAGGGTGCACACTTGCTTTGATGCAAACTGGCACAGGTAGAGTCACTTCTGTGCCCATGTCATTAGCAGAGGAGGAAGGAAGTAGTGTTTTTAATTGTCTTACTAGATATTTTAGTTAATAGGAATCGTAAAATCGATGGATAAAGAGTGTGGTGTTTAATTATGGCTGGAATTATATGTATATAGACTCTCACAAGCAAATACTATTGCTTATAGGGGACCCCATCCACTAGGGCTTTCTCCATGTATTTCAATGGTCTGTCCTTCTTCCATATTCCCATCTCTAAGCACGTGTTATTTTTCTAACTTTTGTTGACTCCTTGGCACTTCCTCTGCAGCTGAAATGGAACAAATGGGCCTGGAAAAAATTCCTGGGTCATGAAGGTTGGTTGTCTCATCTACAACCATTATGTAACTGTGTCCAAACCTTTAGCCAGGTCCATCCAGGAAAAAGGGAGACTTTGTGCCCTTGCTGCACATTTGGGAGATTGCTTCAGCACAGGGCTACCATAGTTGGGAGGAAAGTGCTCGTGATCTCCAGCGTAAAGGATAGTTATGGCTGGTTTATACTCATTTGAACTTTATACTTGGCTCAAGCTGCTTTTTCCCCCTCTCTGCTTTTTAATCTACTGCTGCATTTACAAAGGTCAGTCATGTCTGTTCTCAGCCTTGGCTTTCCTTTGACTTGTCCCATCTGGTGTGTGAATACAGCCTCCCCAGTAAGCCCACAGTCAGTCCTCTTCATGTTCACTGCTTCTATTTCTTCAATGCAGAAATAGCTGAGAAAGCTGTGCACAGCAGACCTGTGAGGTCTCCCCAGGGCTGTCCATGTCCAGTGGGCACTACTCTTTATCTGTCTTTTTGGAAATTTCTGTACTGCACCTGCCTTTTCCCAACTTCTGCCCAGTTTGGCTTCAGAAGCTGAGTGACAAGAGCCAGCTCAGAGGTCTGGCACCTGACACAACCTGGATACACAGGTCTCCTTCCATGCTCATTTTCAGCTGGCAGGACTCCTAATGACTGCAAACACTTGGGTAACTTGTCCCTGTTTGCATGAGCTTGGATTTTGTAAATTATTCGATTTTGTTTGGATTTATTAGCCTGGACTTCTGGGTCATGAGTCTTCTCTACACTGATAATGCCACCAGTTTTATAAATAAACACTACGGATGTTCCCATTTTCTCTGCCAGTGATCATGCTGAATTGATGCTTAGCCTCACTCCTGAAAAACTGTTTCAGTTTGTTATATTTCTTTGTGAGAGAACCCTTTGTCATCTCCTCAGGAATGTCCTCACCTCCTAATCTATTTCAGTGCCGATTCCCATTTTTGCAGTTTTAGTTAATAATTCCTTTGTGATACCATACAGATTTTGAGAGAGGTTTGGCTGACTTGTATTCCCCCATCTGAAAGGCATCTATATTACAAAAAAAATGATATCGTTATTCAGACACATTTCTGATGCATCTTGTCCCAATTTTCAGTTACCTTCTTAGCCTTCTCCTTTTTCACATGTCTCAAAGCCTTCCAGAGATCACTTTACCCCTCTCCTGCATCATTCCATAAGCTTCCTTGCCATTTCAGACAACCATTTGGGTTTAACAGAAAACTTTGCAGTGCCACTTTTCTGGCCCATCACAGAGCTGCTTGATTCAGGATACAGAATCTGCCTTGAGGGGCACATATTTAAACATCTGAACTACCAACATAAAGCAGCTTACATTATTGTATTGAGAGAGGTTATCTGAGCTATCAGACCCCGTGTTTGCGTTTCTGTTTCGGGGGACTGCTTTTCAGGTTTTTGGTCACTAAATCTTACAATTTATCTGTATGTCTGTAATCTATAACATTACTAACAGAGCAACATCGGTGCCAAAATTAATTTCCAACCTTGTAAAAGCAAACTAATAATTGAGGTGAATGCTTCAGTGTAAAGACGCCACTTACATGATTCATGCTTTGAATAGTAACATAAACCAGGCTGTGCACAGCATTAGCCAGACACACAAGATGTCATTATCTTGTTTTCTTCTATATGGAGATTTTAAAAGAAAGGAAAAGCTTCAAACATCATCTTAAACTGTGTTTTAGTGGAGTTATATTTACTTCTAACCTTGTTGTCCTACCTTTTCTGGTCTGTTTCTGGGAGCTGGGATTGTATTTTTCAGGTAAGGTTTGAGTTCAAGTGAGAATTGGGAGGCTTTTGGAGCCCCCTGAAGAATCAAAGGAGTAAAGTGCCCGAAACATGAGGCAGTCTGATGTGAATTGACACTACCTTCACTGAAGGCTTCACACTGCAAACTGTCTCTTCATAAAAAGGCCAGAAAGAAGCCATCTTCCTGATTGATTCGTGGGGGCTGCTGAGTAGAAATGAAAGCAGTCAGAGTCAGACCAGCAATGCAGAGATGGTAGCTGGACTGGACTGTCTGAGAGTGTGGAAGGAAAGCATTTATTTTTCATCACCTGCAGTTAAAACCAGTGTTTCCTGGTGTATATGGACATTGTGAAAATTGTTTTTCTCTGATCATCATAAAAAAGGTATTGGAAAGGAATAATTGTATGTAAAAGAAAACAGCTGTTTTGGCATCTTTCAGTTGCAACAAAGTGTGCTGGGAAAATGCAGTTTGAAAACAGTAATTGAAAGGTAAATGGGTCAGATTTGAAATTTTTATTTTGGAAATCTTTGCCTTAATGTTTGTAGTGGGCCCATAACTTAAAGTACTCTTTGTGTCCATTGATCATCAATTTAACTGCAAGGAGGAGATAAAAAGCTGATGGGAATGCAGAAATGTTAATAAACAGCATATATGAGGAACACAGCTTTTCAAATGTGCACTCAGATGAATATGCCCTTTATAATTCACGTGAAATAGAAAGATGGGTTATTCAGAGCAGAGTCCTTCCTAGGTCCAAACTAGGTTAAGTTTGTAAATGACCCCAAAATTTTGCTCAAATAACCCCAAAACCTACTCAAAATTCGGTGGCTGACCCAGCCAATTGTAACATTGCAGCCTTTGAAAAACTGCTTAGCATAATGAAGTGCCACTTGAGTCTAATTAATCTGTTATTAGTGGTGACTGATCTTCCCTGGATGAAAGCTGAAAGAAGCTCAGAGGAATCCCACTGCTGGACCACTTTGCATGTAGGAGGGGTTTGTGTTACTCTCTTGCAAGGAAAGCAGCTGCCAGAGGAGAGTCACCTGAGATCACACACGGTCAGGAGAACAAACTTTCTGGTTTTAACTTCCCCCAGACTCCTGGTGTTCACATCTGTGTTCCTGTGGATATGGCTCGAGTCTTTCACAATACATATGCTTGATGAAGGTATTAAAATATCACCAGGTATGTTAAAGCTCTTCAATATTTTGGATAAGGGATTGATGGCACTCAAGAGATTGACAGAAGCGAGGTAAGTCAGTGTCTCTCCATTGACCCCTGAGTCTCAGTTCATACCTCATGATGGATGTGGACAGCTTGTGGAGCATGCTGGGGGCAGAGAGACTTCTTCCTAAAAATCCTAGGCTTCTTCTCCTTAGTCAAGTAAAATCTTGTTCCCTTTCCTCATGTGCAGCATGTGCAGCAGCATTGCTGAGCAACCACACACTGAGCACTGTCCTACCATGGGGAAAGGGAGATGGGATAGAAGTGAGGACACCATGGGAACAGATGTTGCAAAGTACAGGAAAATTGAGTTGCAAAAGGTGGCATTAATCGTGTGCAGATTAATTTTATTATCCCAGATTCCATGGAAGTTTTAGCAGCAACAAATTTCATTATTGCATACATCGTGTATTGCATACAGGATCACCGTCCTGTGGTGGTATTGGCAGATTGCTTGGTATGACTATAGGTGTGACTTCTAAGAATTGATGGTAAATTAATGATACTCTTTTGCTTGGTATTCCCCCTGGAATTCTCCAAACAAAGTAAACAAATTCTCCAAACAAAGTAAAAATAAATAAAACACTCACAAATGGATAAATGTGATGTGTGTCAACAGAAAAGAAAACAGAAAAAAAGAGAGGAGAGGAGAGGAGAGGAGAGGAGAGGAGAGGAGAGGAGAGGAGAGGAGAGGAGAGGAGAGGAGAGGAGAGGAGAGGAGAGGAGAGGAGAGGAGAGGAGAGGAGAGGAGAGGAGAGGAGAGGAGAGGAGAGGAGAGGAGAGGAGAGGAGAGGAGAGGAGAGGAGAGGAGAGGAGAGGAGAGAAAAGAGAAGAGAAAAGAAGAGAAAAGAAGAGAAAAGAGAAGAGAAAAGAAGAGAAAAGAAGAGAAAAGAAGAGAAAAGAAGAGAAAAGAGAAGAGAAAGAACAGGAAACACTGATGCTTCATTCCTTTTTCAGTAGCTCCAAGGGAATTGGATGCCTTTAATTTAAATCAAAATAATAAAGGAGGTAGCAGATTATATCCAAGATGTGGTGAAACATCATGATTGGTCTTTAGATTGATGAGGTGAAAGTTTTCTGTGTCTAGAGGAAAGGAAGCTGAGTATTCAATAAACGACTGACTGATACAGGTACAGGAAATGGCAGTGCACAGCAGCAACTCCAGCTATTTCCCCACTGTGTGTGGAGCAGTGTGAGGACTTCATCCAAAGAGTGCCAGAGTTCTGAAAGGTTTTGACTTTGTTGTCTCTTAAATCAGACCTTACGTCTGATTTATCTTACTTGCCAAAGCTGCTACATCTACTATTTTTCGATCAGAAACACTTGCTGTGACCAGTGTGGCAGCTTTTTCTATTAACAGTGTGCCATGTCTGGGTTAATCTATTTTCATTACTTCCTCCCAAAGAAATAAGTGGAATTGGTAGGAAGCTGCAAATTTCAATTTACAGTAACAGGTAGAGCTGTTGGACAGTACCATAATACGATGACCTTCTTTGTATTTTTCAAAAAGAAAGTTACTTTGATTGGTAGCAACTGGGGGAGAGGTACCATGTCACTAGTGCTAATCTATTCCACCACAGCTTAGAATTCAGAGAAACTCCCAAATACTTGTGGCTCCTCCATGATTTATGGTGATGAATTTTGCAGCCTTCAAGAGCCGGGTGAGGAAGGTTATCCCAGCTAAAAGAAACAAATCCTCCCCATAATGGATGCGAGGTGTTTAGCAATCCCATGAACTTTCAGATCAAATCCATGCTCTGTAGGAAAACAAGGACACCAGCCTTTGATCTCCAGAGGGCATTTCATTATTTGAGTTTGGTGAGGTGCTTCCCAAGGTCAAGTGTGAGTAAAGAAAGAACTCTGCTAAGAAGCCAAACCAAAAATTTGATAAAAAAGGAAAAAGAAATCCCTTTCTGTTTTTCACTGTCAGTGTGCAGGAACTAAGATGTAACTCCCAGTTTGCACTACTTGGGGATTCAGAGAAGTGCCTAATTTTATTCACAGCTCATCTCAGCACATATCAGCACAGTTCATATCAGCACAGGCTCATCTGATATAACAACACTCCCTGGAAAAAGAAGCTGGGACTTGTGATGTGCGGTAAACTGTCCAGTGGCAGGAGGTAGAGGAGATGTGGTAAATCTGTGGCACAGTTGTGTGAAATTCTGTACAGCTTCACAGCAGAGAAAGGCTGGAAGAAGAGGCGAAACAGCCAAAACATGAACTGTATTTGACAATTCTTGGCTTCAAGGCAGTGCTGCCAATTAGCCATACAGGGGATGCAGTGCAGTGTATAATCCAGGCAAATCCTGCAATCTGTCTGAGTCCACAGAGATATTTAAGTAACACTGTTAAACTGGAGAGCCTCTTCCAGTGTTCTGTTTCAGTGATCCTTTGCATCTGTCAAATCCAGTGTGGCTTGATGCCTCTGAGCCATCTACACATTTTCTGTAAGGAGCCCAAATATCATCTTTCTTGGGGCTTTTGAAGGGAAGGGTTTAAAAATAGCATAGTCTCAAGCTTTTTCACCTTTTCATGATTTTTTCTATGGTACCTTCTCTGCTTGAGATCTACTCTGCTCCTGTTCTTCCCTGGTGCTGGATTTATGGAATCTCAGAGGCATCAGCATTTGCTAAGTGAATCCCATATCCCTCTTTCAGTGTCCAAGGACACCTTTTGCTTGCTATCTGCTACTATGAGCTAGAGGCTATCATTCCTGCCAGTCCAAGTCAGGTGCTTTACAACAATGTAGATTAATAGAATAATTAAATGCAAAGGGAGGAAAAAAACCTGAATTTTTTTTTTTTATTATTATTCCTTTTTTTTGCAGGGAAGGGAGACTGAGGAGAAGCAGATGATTAGTCTTTTAATGGTTCGAGTATTCTTTTATATATGAGTCATATGTCTAAATATTCAGGGTCACCAATGACCTCCTCTTGGCTAGATTTACAAACTTTCTCCCTTCTTGGTCTAGCTGAAGTCTAGATGCATTCATTTCTCTTATCTTTCTGGACTTTCCTAGCATGGGTCTATGTTTTAGTTTTGCTCTTTGGGGACTAGTGATATGAATATAATAACAAAGACAAAGGAATTTTTTTCTCCCCTGTATGGCTTGCATAGTCCTGTGGGTGTTTTTGATGGGCAGCATATAAAACATATTTTATGTGGGAAAAAATCCTACCCAAGTATTTTTGGGTGCATTCCCTGCATTATAAAGATTTATAGAAATCTTGTTTTGAAGCACACCAACTGAGATGTAAGCAGTTACAGAACAATATTTATTAAACTATGAGACAGCCAAATATTACTTCATAAAACCTACTCACAGCATCTCTACTTCCTGTATAATGAATAACTACTACACTAGTTATGACTACAACATGCAAACATTGCAAGTCAAACCTAAGGACTATATTTTCAAAGGTAGTGCTTATTTTCTTAGGTTACTGTGACTATCTGGACATCCACATCCTCAAGTGATCCACAGATACATGCTCTAAACCCTGCCTGTGCCAAATGAGGGCAGGATTTAGGATTATGCTCTTACAGATGCTCACAAGTTTAGGTGAGGGAGCTGCTAATAAATAAAAATACCAATACACATATGTTAGGGATATGGCCAAGTTCTCTGTAGATTTCCACTAAAGGCAAAGGTAGTACATAATAGGCATAATAGGCTCTGAAATCTAAATACACCAATGTTCAGTCTGTGACTTGGTCCTGACAGTGCTTCCTGCTACTTTTATTACACCATTTTTATTACTGCAGTTACACCATTTGTTTGCATGGATTTACTTCCAATTTAGGTCTTAATTTATCAACACATTTAAACAGCATTACAGCACAGTAGGTGAAGTTCATGGTGTGTCTGTAAGGACTGAAAATTCATTAATTAATAACCTAACAAAAGGGCACTGTAAGGAAAATGTAAAAAGCCCACAACCAGTCTGGTGCTGGTCTTTAATAGTAGCTTGTTGTGTAATCCACAGGAGGTAATTTTTCAGTATGGGCAAGGTCTTTACTGGAGCAGTGTGTGTGCTTTGGGGCTGTGCCTTTGAAGACACAAAGAAAAGAGCCAGAGGAGACCAACATGGATGGTGATGAGTTTGGAAAACATGACCTATGAGGAAAGAGTTCACGATGTGTTTGGTTTTGTTTTCTTCTTTTTTGTTTTTTTTTTTTTTTTTTTAATCTAGGAAAAAAGCATCCTGAGATGAGAGATAATGAAAGCCTTCCAGTACTTTAAACATTACTCTGAAAGACTATGGTGCTCGTAAGGATATGGGAAGACCTGGTTTAATTTATGGCAAATGTGATTTACGTTAGGAATTAGGGAACACCACCTACTGTTAAGAAAATCCAGGAATGGGCAAGAATACCTAGAAAGACTTGTTGCTTTACTGATTAGAGACTCTTAAAGACAGATCTTCCAGGAGAGGCCAAGATATTGTTAGGTTGCCTCTATGTGAAGGGTTGGGAAGGTGTTCTCTTGAGATCCCTTCCATCCCTCTATTCCTGTGATTCATGGTCTCTGTGGGACTTCAACCTTTATTGAACCAGGACTACAGTTAGCTCCTAGATATCAAAGGCTTCATTTGGAAAGACTCATAGGCTGGCCAAGCATCAAACAGTTTATTCTGCCCTCTGAGGAGAAGACAGCCTGGCTGTCTAGCAAGTCTCAAAAACTGACAGAGTTTTGTGCCTTGCTCATTAGTCACTCAGCTGAATCAGTCCTGCAGCAGCACAGCAAGAGAGGAGGCAGTTCCTGGAAAGATTTTGCCAAGGAAGTTTAACAAGTGCAGGATGCATCTGGAGCTATTCCCTTTCACATGGTCTTCTCACCCCGTCCTGCACTCTTCCCACCAAGGTCTTGGTGTTGGAATACCTTTCAGAAAACCCACTCAAGAGGCAAAAAAATGCTCGGGGGTCAGATGTGTAGCCAAAAGTTAAAAGCTTAGTCTTTAGCCAAAATGGATGTGGAACAAGTGTTGTCCAAACAAACAAAAAAAACACCCCCAAACAATCAAAAAACCCAACAAAACAAAAAAGCAGTCAAACAAACCCAGAGCACACCAAACTTGTCTTGTCTTTCTTTCATACCCAGTGCAGGTAGCCTTCAGGGGCTCTATGTTTACTTTTAGAGAGGAAGGCAACAAGAATGGTGGTACATAATCAGAACAGGATCACTGTACTAGTACAGCAGTGCCAGAAAGCCAAGACATGTGATAAGACCAAGGGCCCTTGATGCCAGATTCGACTCTGGTACATTTTCTGCTGGTTTCTCTATGAGTGCTGTTACTGGCACGCTGCCTTGGGCTTTCAAGGGGACTGTTTTTCCTGCTGTATGTAATTCTATTTGGTGTGTCTCTCTGGATACAGCACCCACTGCTGACCTCGGCCTCATGTGCACAGTTGTCACACCCCGGTCTGCCAGCACAGGTCCCTGCAGCTGCATGCTCAGCTGGTGGCTGCTGTGAAGGTGAGTGTGACCACAGGAAAGCAGTGGAAAGGAAGCTGATATTAAAAAGGAAGTAGACAAAAGGCAAGACAAAAGGCTGCCATGATGGTAACACAGATATCAACATCCTTTAAAATACTCAGCAGGCTGAGTTTTCTTTCTCCAAATTTCTTTTCTTTTGACATTACCTTTGACCTCTCCTGGGATCTGAAATCCCATTTGGCCACTGGAGGGCAATCCAAACTCTTCACCACAGATATTTCTAACCCATGGTTTGCTGAGTAGCAGCGTTCCAGCTGAGCCTCAGGGACTGCAGTTTGCTTTTGTGCTCCCATTCCCTCCTCTCTTTGCCCCTCCCTTTCACATACACCACCAACAGGCCTGTGTCAGTGAAGTTTTGTAATTATGGGAAGTCTTCTTTCCAAGAAAGTGCCAACCATGCCAGAACAAATTCCTCCACAAGTCCCTTCCTCTCCAGGTCTGTAGGGACTGCTCACACTTGGCTGACAGACTCCATGGTAAGGTTTCCATGACCATCAGCCCTGGGCATCTGGTCAGTGCCAGGCACAGCAGCGACATGTTGGACAGGGGTGAATGTCATACTGTCAGACTGTGCGAGTGCTGCATTGTACGGACTGAGTAACATTTATCTTGGGGAAAGAGAGGTGTGTAGAAGCATCAGAGTGGACATGCTGCACCCAGTGCAACACAAGAAACTCTGGGCACTGCCATCTTTCTGCATCCTTTAGGAAAGTCATGCTGTTACTGCCTAAATCTTCAGGGAATATCTGTGAGAATAATGGACAGAAAGTGTTCCACTTTGTGTGTTCTACATTTGAATCAGACACTTGGGTTTATGTCAGATTGTGTCATTCTGGTTCCAGACAGGGTCAAGGACACCTTGCAATGGTTGCAGAATCACAGCATGAGATTTAAGTCATTGCCCACTCCGAGGTCTACTGAGAGTTTGAAGGTACCTGGAGATTTTTCAGCAACCAGTCAGCAACCCTCAGTCTCTCTGAGCAGATTCCTTCAATTCCAACAAGGATGAGCACAACAGTCTCCCAGATGGAGCTCTCCCTCCCCAAGAAAGGCCTGGCATCTGGGATGTTGAACAGCAACCTCTTCAGGAGTGGAGAAAGTCAGCAAACCAAACACATCTGGATCTCAACCTTGTGTCTTATAAGGCTCCAAGAAAACTTGGTCCCTCATCTCATCTGCCTATAGATCCTTCCCCCAGGCTCACCCCTGTGTGTATTGTTCAGGCAGCATTTTCCTGTGTTTAACATGATCCTGTAGACAGGACCTGTATAAATAAAATGATATTTTATATATAACTTTCTGTAAAGAAAATTATAACGTTTTACAGTCCTTTCTTAAACTTTTCTTTTTGAAGTCATAAGAGTAAGTATTTTTCTATACGTAAGACAGGACCTGTAGAATTGCCAAGGAAGTGGGAGATTCACAGAAGTATGGACAAAAAAGGCTCTTTTAAATTTGATTCAGGAAAGGGTTGTGCATTTTCCATCAGACAGGCTTTAAAGGGACTGGGACATAAAACAAATGCCAAGCCAAATACTGAGAGCAATGTAACCAGTGAAACAATGGGAAAGTTATTTAGCAACATACACAGCCCTGGAACAGCCACGCTGTAAGTCAAGCACGCACACCAAATGTATTTTGGGCTGCTGGTGCCAGAGCACTCATCTAACCCTCAGAAAACTAAAATTGTACACAACATGCTTACATTTCCCCCTCAACAACAGCTTGTGAGGCAATCACTGTGAGGGGATATACAGCACTTATTTATTTCAAATAGCCACTTGGGCAAGCCAGCTTGGACTCTGATCTTAACCAGATGCTCTACAGTCATCCCACATGCAAGGTGCATTGTGCAGCTTCCACGTGCATCCCTAGAGCAGCATGGACTAAGCACTGTCAACTGCCAACCACCCTCTCAAGTAACTTTGTCTCCTGAGCATCAGCTCTCACAGTTCAGCTGGCACAGGATGATTTCTGTCATTGCAGAAGAGAACCTGTCCTTGCTCCTTCAGATAGGATGCCCATGCTTGCAGGTAAAATAAAGTTGTTACCAAATTACACTTCTGCAACAGATGCATTGTCCTTCCCTTTGACCCAAGTCCTCATTGCACCAGGTTCCATCCTGAGATGAAATATCAAGCCTGTGGTGATGTAAACTGGACTCAGGGATGACTTTGAAGGTTGAAATCATAAGGGATGAAGAAATCTGGGATAAATAACCAAGCTGAAAGGCTTGAGTCCTCTACCGTGATGCAAAGGTGGCTGACATAAGTTGTGTGAAGGCTTTAAAAGCAGCCCACATTTCTTCTTGGACAGTTTCCTTGGCAGTGCTAGAAGATTTATTTTTAAAGTTTTTGAAGGATCTGCAAGCAGAAGAATGCTGACAAGTGCTCTGATTTTTCTCTTTTTTCCCCATGATTGGTAAAAAAGAGCTTTGCTATCTGCTTTCCTGTTTCTCACAGAAGAGCCTTGGGAAGCCTATGTCATCCTGGATTTGGAGAGCAGTGCAGCATGCAGTGTCATCCCCAGCTGAAGATGCTGAAGGGGCATTCTGCCTCCTTGCAGCTAGCAGGGAATGAAGGGAGCACCATGTTTCCTTCAAGCCCTCTTCAGCAGGGTCTTCTCTGCACTTGATACCCAGAGTCTGTTGGCTTCCCCAGGCATGTCCTTCACATGATTTGCTGTTTCTGTTTCAGAAAGTAAAGTATTCAGGATGATTTTTCAAGGACTGAAGTTTTTTCTTACAGTAATGTTCCTACCACAACCACCTTGCTCCTCTAAACACTTTGGTGAGAAAGAAAGTCATTTAGGTGAAGAAAAGAAATTTACATATATGATCACCATTTTGTCTCACCTAAGAGAAAGGGCATCAAACATCTCTGATAGGTTTTTTATTTACATTTAGAAGTTTTCTTTATCGTGTTCACTCTTTGGAATACCAGGGCCATGAGCTGAAACACGATATACAAGTACTCATGCGCGTGTGTGTGTGTTTGTGTGTTTGAAAAGAGAGAGGAAGGCATCAGAAACTTCAAGTAAAAACTTTGAATTTCATCCACCCTGAATGTTAGAACAGATTATTAGAAAACTACTTTTCTATTCTGTAGCAATTTTCTGTTTTGTTTGGGTTTGTTTTGTTTTAATAGCTAATAGTTCTGCTTGCCAGCACACAATGAAATCAGCTGGGGTTTGTGCTGTCAAAAACGAAAGGGTTTCCCATTATTCCATTGATTTCATGCTATTATATTAATAAATCATGTGGTTGGCTACCAATGACATGAACTCAGAGTACACTGAGCAATGCTTCATGCTGTTGCATGCTGAATCTGCTGGGGAAATTTGTCACTGAAGAGGCAAACATGAACCTCTGTTTATTTAAATTTTCAGGATCAAGGTCTTCTCCCAGGGAAGTCCCAATCCTACTGCAGCTTTGGCATGCCATTGTAGCATGTGCAAGTTGGCATGACTGCATAATCCTAAATGTTAGATAGAAATGAGTTGTTGAAGCAGGAGAAGAGAATCCTGGACTGGGTCCTGCCAGATCAGCACGCACCTTGGCAGGCATTTACATTTGCTCAGCATTTTGACTCCTGCCCTGCACCCCTGGGAACTGTCTAGCTGGCTTTATTTTAAAAGAAACAGGAAAAAGTCACGCACTCCAAGAGTAATGAAGATGTGTGAGGAGCCAGCTGGTCCCAAAAGATTGATTTTGAACACTGAGTCCAAGAAGTCATGTTTGGACTTGCCTGGTGCCATTAGACTTGCCTGTAATCAGGAGTGCCCTCTGCCATAAACACTTTCAGGGCATTTTAATCTTTTCAGCAGCAGGCAGTTAGGGGCACGGTTAGGTATGCACAGCTCCGCCACCACTTGTCATTTACTGAGTCACAACCAGCCACCGCTACAGAGCGTCCACACATCCCAGTCTCCTTTCCTTCCTCTCCCAACATCCTTCCCCAAAACTGGATCAGAGCTCCATAGTTTTGGTTTGTGCTTCATTTTCTGTTATTGCAGTTATTTTCTCCAGGTTGCTCCATTGAGCCTGTCTACCAGACATATGTAGTGGGAAAAAGATGCAAGAATAAAATCTGTGTGTAGTGTATTCTATGGGCTAAGAGGGAGCTAAAAGCCATTAGGAAGCCCAAACTTAAGAGGTGTTGGGAATGGGTGTTGCCTTTGTTCCCATGATGGCAGTTCCCTTAGCCTGTCATTGCAGGCCCCCAGCTGGGTAATAATTAGCGTTGACTCCATGACACATATGATACAGGTGGACCTGATTGGTCCTCCAGTCCAAACACCATCACCACTGGCTAATTAAAAAACCACCCTTTGGTAAACAAACCTCCATAACACATTCCACATGTTCACAACAACAGGTGCAGCAAGTGAAGGTAAGAATTGTTTATCATTCTTTTCTCTGATCTTCTCACAGCCTTTCCCAGGACGATGCCTGGGAAATTTATGTGTTGCTCTCTGTGGCCAGAGAGCTGCTGCCACATTAGCCCACATTAGTGTGAGGATCAGTTAATTTGCGGGGAACACTAAAGCAAGGTGCTTCAGTGTGTTGGCATTTGGTACCAGGGGGCTGTGCTGACAGCCAGAGGTATCTCCACAGGCTGGGGAATGGGCTGAGAGGTCCCTCATTACTTCAGTAAACGGAAATGTAAAGTCCTGCCCTGGGGAACAAGCCCAGACACCAGCAAAGTCGGGGTGATCTCCAGATCTTCCAGGCCCTGACATTGTGTCAGTCTGGGATTATTGCAAAGCTGTAGTAATGATGCTGGTGCAGCTACCACTGTGATCCCGCAAATGTCATTTTAGGATGACATTTAGGGAACATCCAGCATGGAATAAAAGCATCCTTGCACTTCAGGTCAGGATTTAGCTCAAGAGCTCACTGAAAGAAAGGGCACAGAGCAAAAAGTGTGGCAACCAGGGTATTGCTGCTGCAACTCATGCCTGGAGAGGATTTCCCCCTGCGCAGATTCCACACACAGGTGGCACTTGTGGTGGGGTGATGAGCATCATATTTTGGTGCAACTGAAAGGAGTTAAATTCTGTTGAAGGGGTAACTCAGGACTGGCTTAGCTGAGGCAAAGCAGGGGCCTGGAAATGCAGCTTCTGAAAGAGGACTGCAGGACTATGGAGGACCAGCTGTCCCAGCAGATTGTGAAGAGTTTCCACTATGGCAAAACAGATTACTGCTAATCTAAACTAAATCTCCTTTTATACCTGTCCAGGGATCATTTAGTGCATCTGTGGATGGCATTAAATTAATTAGGGCTGTAAAGAGAAATCAAATATTTTGTCTGTGCCCTTCATTTGCTCAAATATGTTTGGATGACAACTAATGAGAGAGTGAGTTCGTCTCAGGACACTAGACAAACAGACTCATTTTGGAAAATGGCATAAAATTTTTTCAGAGGTTCTGAGATACCTGGAGGAAAGGGACACACAAGACAGTTGAGTACCAAAGCAAATCCCTTACAGTGAGTGTCTTCAGGCTCAATAAATTTATCACAACTTAACAACAAGGAAAACAATTTGAAAACAGCTTGCTTATAGCCTGTGAATTCCTCCTCAGGGAGAAAATCCAGGGCTGTGAAGAGTAATTTAATCCTGTTGAATAACAAGAACCAAAGACTGGAAATCAAAGGCAGAAAAATTCAAATAGAAATGAAGCCTAAGGGAAAAGGAAAATGCAGAAAAAGTTCTCATTGTTCCCTTGTCAAGACCACAGGTGTCCTGTGGGCAGGTAAGGGGGGCATGGATGGAGGAGAAAGGCACCTGGCCAACAACTCAATGTTGCCCTGGGGCACAAGTGCCAGGGCTGGAAGTGTATCAAGTAGGTTGCTGCCTCACCTGGGAGGCTGACATTGCCCCATCACTGCTTCCACACACACAGACTAACCTCCCCTTCCTCTGGAGACAGTCACTGACAGTCCCCTGGATCACCCAAAGTGGGGTGGAGAGGTCTAAGAGGATAAAGGAACACCAGTTATCGCTGTGGGGAGACTCATGGCCAGCAGTGGAGCAGGACACAGAGATGCCAGGAAGCTGCCCACCATGCACAGGGCAGTGCCCTGCTGCAGCTCAGCCCTCCCCACCTCTGAGCTGAGCTAAGGACCTGCTTCTGCACGTCCATGTCTGACCTATACCCTGTCCCATGTGTCCAGCATGGTTCTTCCCCGTGCCTGACCCTGTGGTGGGACTGTGCCATGAACTGAAGTGGGGCACAGCCCTCCTCACCCCACTCCATGGCGTTGGTTCTTTCAGAAACCAAAAGCCTTGCCCAAAGAGCAAGGACCTCTGTCATTAAGGAATTTCCATTTATACTTCCTGCAGGTAGCTGACTTACTGCCTGGGCTGGGTGAGCTGGATATTTGGTAGGTCCTGCAGGAACCTTGGGCAGTATGGGTGCTTTGACTCTGCAACCTTTCATTAATTAGGAATGTTTCTGTACTGTGTTTTTACACATGGATCTACTCTCTTGTGCATCTGGCAAATAGTTTACTCCCAAGAATGTGAAGTAACTTTTGGCTTCAAGACTGGAAGCATGAGTGTCTGTTGTTTAACTCTTTGCTACCACTGGGCATGCTAGATGAACCTCTGAAAGGCAAGGAACATTTCCCCTTTGCTCTAGCAATAGCTGCAGAGATCAGGTTCTGGAACCCATGTCTTTCTTGGTATTACTGGAAAGGCTTTTGCACTGCAATTAATTTCAGAACTTAACAAATCACTTCTACTCAAGTATTTTGCTATTTTAAAGTAGGCAGGACAGGATCCTGGACAAACCATAGACAGGTTTGGCTGTATTTTACTGGTGATGTAGCAGTCATATCTATGTTATATTATATTTAAATTCTTTTTTTCAGTAGAAGAATTTTTTTATTTCTGCAGTCTTTGTCTCTGTTAACTTTGGCTGAAAGACCAGTATCTTAGTGTCACCTAAAAATGCTTTATTACACTTTCATGTGTTGAAATCAAATTCTTTATATGACGTTAGATCAGCATTTATTCGTATAAATCCCATGATCTCAATCTCCCAGCTCAGGCAGTTTCTCTGTTGCAGAGGAGGATAAGGTTTAAGCAGGTAATGTGCACAGGAATTTTTTTGGCAGCAGAAAGAATATCACAAATCCGTGCATGTTTGAGATCCCATATGTCCATGTATTCAGAGAGACGGCTGGATAATTTTCCTCTGTGTGAGGAGATCAGAGCAAAAGAGATGAAATGCTGATGAGCAGATGGTTTGGATGTCAGTTTTATGTTCCCCTCACAGTCTTTAAAGCAATGCAGTAAAGAGAACCTGAACATGAGGTGGTTTCAGTGGAGCTGATTTGTAGTATAAAAAAAGGAAGTTAATATTTTTGTTATCATTCACATTAGGCACAGAATAAAACCCATTACTTAATTTTGAAGTATGACCTTTTAGAATAACAAATGTTCCTGTTTCCACTGCTCACTGCTGCACATCATGTGCTTTAAGTGACTGAGTATTTTGCTGTTCTTCTGTTTCACAAAATGGAATAACTCACTAAAACTGTGTTGTCACCAAATACCTGGAACATAAAACAGAAATTATGCAAAAAGGAGAATAATTCTTTTTTTTTTTTTCTTTTTCATCACAAGACCAGATATGAGATGTACTATCTGTCAGTGATTGTTTCCTTTATCCTTGTGAACTTTCATTCTGTGAGAGGCTGCAGAGGAGACTCTAGAACATGGATGAGAACAGAACAGAGATCTTCAAATTCTTGGTCCTACCCACAGAAATTTGGGTGAAGAGACAGAAGGGAGTAGAGACAAACATAATGATTTTCTGCAAATCACCCTCCTGGCTGTCTTTCTCCAGTTTCATCTTTCTCAACAGTGCCCAAAAGGCATAAAGTAATTCCATCCTGATCTGGTGGTACCCTCTTTAAACTTTGATGTGTGATGAGGTGCCAGGCTGTGGAAAGACATGCCCCCTTTAGTTTTCTGTATGGGCAACATCCTTTCCTTTCTTTACGTCCTTCCATGCTCTAATACTGGTTTCTGGTCCCATCACAGATTAGAAAAGCATGCTGCAGCCCATCAGGGTTGCATATCTGAGGTACAAAGCCTTGCTTGAGTGGCCACTGAAAGCATCTGCTGCATCTGCTAAGATTACATAGGACTTTAGCCTCAAATGGGACAAGATGATGAAGGTTAAAAGCCAGGAAGCTTCACTTCTGCTAACAGCAATGTTTGGCTTGACATCAACACTATTACAGGGTTCCTATTCCAAAGATCTTACAGTGATGCCAAATCCTTACCATTACAGTCTAATATTTTGGGGATCAATCTTCTGAATCAGCATCTTGTCTGAGGATCATCACTACCATAAGTGTCCATAAGCTCTCGTTCCTTTTTCTTCATGTGGGGAGCAGGAGGAAAGGCAGTGAGGGAGCTTTCCTGCTCACCACTTTAGCATGGAGATAATAGCTTTTCTCCTCTTTTGTGCACCTCCTACCACGTTGCCTTGTCCTTGCCTGACCTCTCTGGCCAGTGTCTGCCTGGCCTTCCCAACCCTTCTGTGCTGTACAAACAGCTTCCCTCAGGGGAATGTCCATCCCTTCAGTGGGGGAATGGCAGTGGTGCAGCTCGGCCTTCGGGGCAATACACAAGCATTTTTGCTGTGGTCGAGAAAAGACCCCAGAAAGCAGGGCAGTGAGATGTGATGGTTCCTCTCCTAACACACCTGGTTTTCCTAATCAGGACAGCATGGTGGATTAGTTATTGGCTCCCCTATTAAGTCATTGGCCACTCCCTGGGATGGAAAATGATGAAGCTGGAGGTTTTGCATTTCTAGCATCTGTGTAAATTTTACAAAATTGTGGCATGACTCCTAGACATTATCCAAATCCAGGATGTGAGTGTGAGCCAAAGCTGGAGTAATCACCTGCAGCTCACTACTGGAGTTGTTATTAAAAATAAGTACATGGTTCAAAAGCTGATCTCTGTAATAAATGGCTTCCTACTTTTCAGGCATGTAAAACTGCTAGTAATTGGACTCAGTATGAAAAATAAGCCAGGACTGTGCCTTAATTTTACAAAATCTTTAGCCATCACTCCCCCTTTGTTTTGCTTGTTATTTTGTCACCTGTTTATCAAGTTTGTACCTTCATAGTGATCCAAGTGTCAAAGTTGTATATCCACAATTTAAAAGAAGAGACCACAACCATAAAAATTTAAGTTGAAAATTGTTAATTTTCTTAGCTATTTGTGTTTCATATCATGTGAGCTCTTCTGCTCTGCAGGTTTTGTAAATTGCTGCACATGAAAGTGTACCGTGATGCATGGGAGGTGCACTGTGACTTATGTTCCCTGTCCTCATCCTCTTGGAGGTGACACCAGGCTCCTCTGGCAGCACAGCAGAAAGGATGTCATGTACCAGTCCTGGGGCGGTCCACAGGCAGGTGGCAGTACACCATGCCAAGCACACATGCCCAGCTCCCCATGAAGCAGGGGGAGCCCATGCACAGGGCTTCAGATCCCTCAGGAGCTCAAGGAGGGCTGGAGCATCATTCCATACTTTATAGGGAGTGGGGCTGCCCCAGCCCCATAGTGTCCTGGGGATGAGGGCCATGGAGCTGGGCACTACAAGAAAGGGAAGGGCTAATCCTCCATACCAAGCAGCTCCTCATGGTTGCAGCTTTTATTTGGGTCAAGGGTGCCTGTCTGCTCCTTGGCCACATGTGTCAAGTGGTCACCCTGTCCTGGAGGCAGTGGGCATGGCAGAAACAGAACCAGTAAGCACAAATGCAGCCTCACGAGACCTATGGAAAAGGGCACTGGTGTTCACCCTGTTGTTCACAGTGATTCCTTGGGATTCCTGGGATCTGGATGCTGTGGTTTTGCCCACCTTGGGGCACCCACACTTTTTCTGTGTGTGCATAAATAGCAAGGTGAAAAACTACAAAAGTGAAGACAGGACTGTAGAGAATATGAGGTTTCAGGAAAGTGTGCTTCTATCCAGGAGCATGAGAAGCTCCATGAATACAGTGCAGTGCTGATTCTTCTCTTTTGCTGACTGAGAAAACAACAACAAAAAAGGTATACAGTTTTTATATAATTTTATTCACATTGGAGCACTTCTGACACAGTAAATTTCTATTGTTCATTGAACAATGATGATTTGAAAACCAATCTCTGTGTCTAGAAGGACCATGTCACCTTAGACCAGTTGTGACCTACACAGACACATTTAGGAATCTCACAGAAAATCTGAGAAGTGAGTGCTGTAAATATTTAAGATTATGAAGAGTTTTGTGGACTTTTTTGGGACTGGATGCACTAGATAACAAGTGCTTGCAGAACTGGGAACATTCCACTATATAGAAAGCTACAATTTTAGGAGGATGAAAACACTCACTTATTTTGGAAAAAAAAAAAAAATTAAGAAACCTAAGTTACTTAAATGATCTGAAAACAGCTTTGCTTAGGGCAGTTAAAGCAAAGAGATTTTTAGATTTTTTGGGGATAAGTTTTACAAGAAAGTTTGCTCTGGTATTCCTACTGAAGCCATTATCAAAATTAAAAAAAAAAAAAACCACCAAAAAAAACCCCCAAAAAAACCCCAAACAAACAAAAAAAGAAACCTCTTTTGCTTCAGAAAAACAGAGCCAGACCTTTTTTAGTAGATTGCTGAGGTTACGGACCTTTCGGCACTGGTGTTCTTGGAGGACTAAATCCAGCATTACAATTGTAATTGTAAGTTGGCAATCACAGTTGTAAGTTGGCATTTCACCCCACTTACAGTTCATAGTGAAACCTCAGTGTTGGGACAGGTGTGAGCAGGAGCAAAGCTGGGGGTCCAAAGCCTGGCTTACAGAAACGTATAGTCATGATTAGCTGTTCAAGGAACCATTCTGCAGCTGTCAAATAAATTCCTGCACTTGCTAAACATTATCTGTCAGTGCTATTTCTTGGGTTAAATTTCACTTCTGTTGCAATTGTAGTCCTGTCAGGGGAATGACTGAAGGAGCTAATTTGGCCTCTTATTTCTTCCTGATTCTCCTCTTAGTTTGCACTTAGGCTTTTCTAGCACATCTTTTTCCGCTGCCTCCCTCTGGCATACATTTGCTACTCAGGAAACCACAGGCCAGTTGTTATGAGAAGAATTTTCCTGTCACCCACGAGTGCTGTACAAAGTATGTTTATACAGCATTTTGGAATTTATGCACTGGTTTGGGAAATGTGTAGGCATCCAGATGATCGTTCTTATGACCACATATACGGTGCCATGAAAGCATTCTAGTTGCAAGGCATGTAACAGATTAGCTCCTGCTGTTCTTAACTGTTATTCTGGACTGGCAAGACATAAATGTGGGATGCCCAGTGATCTCTTTGCAGCTCCTGGAGTGTGTATCCAGTGGCACTGGTCACCTGGCAGGTGGGTCAAACTTTGGATGTTGATGACATTCACTCTTCCCACTGCTCTGCTGTAAACCAAATGGTGGACGCTCATTATTTCAGGTGTACCAGTCTTGTAAGGGCTGCTGCAGGGACAGAAAGGGCAGGACTGTGCTCCTGTGACTGACGAGAGGCCAGCACAATGGGAGCATGGCTCAGCATCCTGACTCATTAAAAGCATTGTCCCTCCAGCATGCTCACCAGCTTGTTCAAATATACTTCATTTTTGCTGTATGCTGCCAGAGATCTAATCACTTGTTAATTGGAAAATGTTTTATTGCTGCTTATTTCTGCCTCTGTTTTCTCCTAATGTGCAGCACACCAGGGAAACACAGTGTGTCAGGAGGGAACAAGTCTCACAAAGGGACATTTTGAGCTGGGTGCTTTCGTACTTGCTGGGCACTTATATGTGCCTTTTTCCTTATGGACTGCAGTGTAGGCACATGCAGCTCAAAATAGCCAGGCCATCACGAATAAAGGCATTGGCTGGGTTTTTTAAAGCCTGCTTTTTTTTTAGTTTTTAACAATATACACAGTTCCTGAATCCTACTTGAATGAAAAAAAAGCACTGAGCTTTATATCTATCTTACCTAGTTTTTAACCTACCTCTCTGCCATTATCCATGAGAAAACAATTTATTTATTTAAAAAACAAAATAACTTCTTTGGGAACTGCTGCCTGACAGAAAGCCAGGAGGCCTATGGGAGATTTGTAATCTAAAGCATTTATTTTTGCTGTTAACCTTTTATAGCAGGGCACTGCATAGCCAAACCAACCACATGTCACCACTGCTAATTCCATTTATCAATGACAAATTCCATTTGTCAATGCCAAAGGTTTCCCTAATTTACCTGCTTGAATCTTTTTGCATAATTTTTTGCAAGTCTTCTCTAGCCATTTGTTCAGCTCATCTTTCAAAAGAACAGCAAAGGGTTTGGCACTCAGATACCAGACCTCTGTAAGAGATTACATGGTTGTTAGAAGTTTAATTTTAACTGACATCCTACTTTTCCTATATATGTCTGTGAGAAAAAAAAACCCCAAAACTGTCTGGAAAGGCACAACACTGATGCCATTTGGAACATTGCATGGAAGTTGCCCTCTCCTTGACTGTGATTCAGATGTTAGGTGTGTACAAAAAAAAAATCTACTGCTATTTTTTTTTCCTTTTTAAAATTTCTTCAGTGATATAAAAACCCAAATCATTGAAAATGGCCATAGTGTAGGAACAGGAAAAATTTCCTCTAAGGGTGAAAAGAGAAACAGATGAATTAAGAAAAAAGCAAGGACTCCCTGACCCCATATTTTCCATAGTAGACTATAGCAGGAATTAAAATGAATGCTAGCAGATGGGGAATGGAAAAATTTGCTGCTGCTAACACTAAGGTGGTACTGCTATATGTAACTGTAAAAGCAAGGACTGTTTCCATTTCACTCTGCACGTTTGTTTTGCTTGCATTTTCCAGACTCATCTCCCAGGCATCTGCACATGCTTGGCCACTGATACATGAAAAATCTAGGAAAGAAGCTTTCTCTGCCCATCTCTCCCTCCCTTTGGTATGTGTCCATTGCAGCAGACACTGCTGTACTTCTGTATGACTAAGAACAACTCTCAGTACTTGAAAAATAAACAAAAATATCCTTCTAGGCTGGTGTTCACAAGCCTCTGTTCAACAAAATATTTATATGCCTGCTTAAATTTGTCAGTGAAGTACTGAAGCATAAGTTTAATGATATCCACATGCTCAGTTCCATTAGGTTTAATGGTCTTTAAGCCCACATTGAGAATCAGATGCACACTGATGGATGTTCAGAAGAGTGCTGGCTTGCCTACAGTCTCGTGACTCTGGGAACTGGGGGTGTCACACTTGCTAGGTAGTTGCTTTTCTTCTGTCAGCAGCAGGGATTCAGAGTCATGACTGCTAACTTGAAAGGACTGGTGGTCATTTCCATCCAGCAAGAGGATGTGCAGAGTGGAATGGGTGAGCACTTTCTTTCTGAGACCTGGATTTGGTGGCTGAATGGCTGGGAGGAGGCCTTACTTTTGCTTAAAGAGAGAATGGAGACAAAGCCATTGCTGGGAAGTTCTTGTCATCCTTCCCAAGAATATTTCTTGAGAGTATCTGCTGTTCACTGCAAACCCCTCCAGCCCAAAGCCAGGCTGAGAAATATTTCAGGGTATCAGAATACATTATCTCAAGCAGGAGTGATTTTGTGTTTGGAGGACATTAGAAAGCACCCAGTGCATGGGCAGGGTAGGAGCCCCCAGGGACTGCACCCAGCCATGGCAGTGCACTGCTCTTCCCTGGGGCAGGAGAGCAGCCCTCCTGGAGCACTGATGGACTAACCTATGGAGGCAAAGGAGTTTTGCCATCCTTCAGTAGCTGAGGATATGGCCTGAAGGGAAATGGAGGAATGTACATGACAAATGAGGCAGGAAGGGAGGGGGGGCATTTTTGGTACAAAAGGAGCCTTAACTTTACCAAGTTTTCAATTAAAAAAAAAAAAAAAGGAAGGGTGGAAAATAGAGAGATGAGGGGAAATTGCCCACTGATTACTGATACAAATGGAGAGCCAAAGTAAACAGACTTTACAAGAGGGTTATGAAGAGGTTACCATAAAGTTTCTCTTCACCTTTTGACCCATATTATGAGTCACTCCAAGATAAGACTGAGCAGAGAATTGTCATATGGGAAACTAAGCAAAGGCAGCTTTTCTCCTAAATAAATAAATGCTCTGCTTAAGGGGAATTACAGACATGTAAGTTGATTTATCTTTCTCTCATGTCCTTTAGTTTTGTGTTTCTGGGCACTGCTTTAGGCACTTGAAGTGCTGGAAAAGTTAATTGTCTATACAATCATCCCCTCTCTGCTTGGGCTCCAACAAGCAGCAAGCAGCTTATCAAAAGAATCCCATGAACTTCTGGGGAGTTTCTAACAGGCCAACTGAAATCCTTGACAATCCTTCTCTTGATGTGTGTGGTAGGATCCATGCCATGTTCTGCTGCTGATGCTGGGTGGGTGTGCTACCTGTCACTAGGCAAGCCTCTGAACTAATGACAGCCCGTGCTCATATTTGGGTTTGCAGAAGTCAAGCACAGACTCATGGAAGGCAGAGCAGTGCAGAGATATGGCTGGCTGCTCTCCACCTCTCACAGGTGAGTTTTGCAGACAGCTATTCTGGTAACAAAACTGAGCTAATTCTTAATTACTGTGGGGTATATCTCGATAACAACATTGTGACCTGCCGTGAAGCTGTGGTTGCTGTTGGATACTCCACTGCACAAAGTGGCACTTGATACAAAGGCAGTAAAAATGTCTTGAGCTTGTCCTGACATGCATTTGGATAGGGCCTTATCTGATTCTTTGGACCTTGACACAAAAGATAGGATTGCTCTTTTTTGGTACCCCTCCCATGAGATCATATTCCTTTCTCTCTCTCTGAAAAAAGTCATTTGTCTGCTAACCAAGGGCCCAGTACTCAGCAGTTGTCACTGAGCTTGCCCCAACAGTGTCAGAGCAGTGGGGGTGATGTACAGAGCTGAGTGCTGTGAAGCCAAGCCATGAGGAAATGGTGAGGTTTGCTACACAGATGTATTTTTGGAACAACACTTCTTTACTTCTTTACAAAGGATCAGTGATAATGAACCAGAACTAAAGAACCAACAAGTAATTCAAGCAGATGGTGTTTCCTCATACTCTCAGTAATTTCTCTAACACAGTGCTTCAGCAGTGCCTGATTGCTGGGGAATGGGTGTCATACAATGATAAGAAATGATCTGGGTTTATTTTTAGTTATGCTCTTTCTTCATACAAGGAGTTTAGTTTTATCTGCTCTGACACTATCATTGGACAAATTTCAGTTCAATGAGTTTTGTTTGGATTGGAAGAGAAACTTCTACATTTTCTCCCATCAAAATTGGCATTCATCACCTTTGAAAGAGAGACTGTATGAATAAAAGCCTACCAGTGCAAATCTGCTTCTCCCACCACCTCTCCCCTTCAGCTCAACCCCTTGCACGTAACTCATTGCCTTCCCTCCTGACACCTGACAGCCATCACATGGTACAGTTAATGTGTTACTGACTGCCACCATGCCATTGAATTCGCCTGTGCATTTAACTCCGCTCTTCTCTTCTGCATTATCTACTTGGACAGTATTCTCTGTGGGATAAATAACTGGAACAGGGCAGCTTTCTTCCATGGCAGTACTTTGATAAATAAAAAATAATTGAAATAATAATAATAAAGCCAGCACCAGTAACTATGGTAGCAGAAACAATAAGCAGGTTGTCAATTTTACTTTTTAGTGAATACAGATGCTTGGAAAATTAAATCACATGAGTCGCTTATGAACAGCCAATCCACAAAAAAAATTTATATGCACAGGACTAAGGTACTGCCTGTTGTGTCATGGTCATGGTCCTGCAGGTGCTCTTGGAGCATGGCAGACAGAGTGAGGTATCTTTATATAGTTCCAGGAGAAAAATGTTTAGGATGGATGTCATCACCTTGCAATTCCTGCTGATATGCACAGGGTAAGTTACTGCTCAGCCTGTGCAGAGAGGCCTGTTGATCTGCCATACTGTTACCTTGCTCTGACAGCTGGTGACAGACCTGAACCTGGATGAGGTGTCATAATTAACCCATAATTAACCCATAATTAACTTTGTGCCCCAAGATGTCAGAACTCCCTCAGAAGTCCAGGGCGTTGCATTTTAGTAGGATTTAACTGACAGGTTAAACCACTGTTTTCAAAACAATTTTGCTTATCTAAAATGAAATGGAAGATAAGCTTTCAAAAGCTTAAAAAAATAAGATAATGGAAGATAAGCTAAATATGGGTAAATGGAAGATAAGCTTTCAAAAACTTTAAAAAAAAATCCTTTCAAAATTCAAAAGTTTGACCATAAATGCCCCCAAAAGTTTCTTTTTATTGTTTTCATGGGAGAAAAACAAGCTAGAGGATCCTTCCCAGACCCACAGGGCCAATTTCAACCTCAGCATGAGGCCATCTCTACCAGCAGATGTTTAATTTATTTCACTGAACTGCTGGAGCAGTTTGAGGCTTCTTCTTTGATTGATATGTGAAAGTTAAGAAGAACCCAACCAAAATACCACAAGCCCAAAGGAAACAGATCTTGTTTTGCTGTCAACAGCCTGACAGAGAATGAGGTCCCATTTTCCCTACAAGCTATCAAAGGCTAACTTGATCAAGTCGTATGAGATAAACGGAGATGACATGGTCGTGCTGGGACAGGAAACACGCCTCCAGCAGCAGCAATGGAGTGTGCTTGTATGTTTGCTAAGGAAAGGGCAAGGGTCTTGTTGTCTCAAGCTGCAGCTTTCTGCTTCAAAAGGCTTTTGTGAGCAAGTGTGAACATGCTGGGTCTTTGCTGTCTCAGCCATTGATTGTGGTGGGGAACCACGACCTTCTCTAGAAATAGCAGCTCACATACTGCAGGGAAAATAACTCTGGTTTGGGTTTTTAATTACCCTTTGTAGTACTAAAGCTGAAAACACCAGTCTGTTTGAAACTTTTAATTAAAACACTCAAGTGAGCCAGAGATATTTTCTTAAGCGATTGATGTCCTTAGTAGGACCTCAAGAAGTAGGGTCCTGTCTGTTCTGGCCTCCTAATTGCTCTGGCTGAAGCAGGAGAGTATGATAATTATCAGGCTATTCTGGCATTACAGGTTTCCTCCAGCAAAAATTCCATCCTGGACTTAAGACAAGGTTGGTCAATACTGACATGCTTCCGTTTGGTTTTCAATAAAACAGAATTTTGGAACAAAAATGTTCTGAAAAGCATTTCCTTGGGTCACATGCTTTTGCAGTGTGTTCAAATGTGGATAGTAGGAAATGCTTTTCCAGCAATAAAGTATTCTGCATTTTCAGTCAAATATCTGAGGAAAAAGTGTTTAAAACTTGCAAACTATAAAGGAGAATCTGCTCCTGCAGTCAGATAAACCTACACTGAAGAGCTGCTTTCAACATTTTAATGGCAGTTTTTATTTCATGTTCAGATACTGGTTTGAGGGTGAAAAAGTTTCACAAATGTATTTTTGACAGGTTAACTCCTGAGGCACTGAGATAAAGGCAAATAATATGGAGACAGGAGATGTGACTTCATTCTGCTTTGTAAAAGCATTTTGGCTTTTTCCCAGTCTGGAACAAAAACAGCTTTAGGCTCCCTCTTAAGTCTGTCCCATAGCAGTGTCACTTCCTGCCTAGTCAGATAGCAGTGTTGACCAGGTGGCTGGTTTTTTTTAGCACTTTGGTGGATTCTCGAGAAACTATGGAATGAACTATGAAAAGGAATAGCACACCCATGCAAATCCCCTAGATGACCTCATCTTTCATGTTATGTTCAATTCATCTCACCCTGGTTATGATGCTTCTGTTTCCAGCCCACCACAGACATTTTAATTGGTGATATACAAGTGCCCCAGAGTTTTCCTGCTTTCAGCTCTCTCAAGCACACATGGACAAAAGAATCCATCATCTTCCTGGAAAAGATTATGTAGCCAGTGGGAATCAGAGTATGTCTGCAACATTTTTTCAGAGCCTCTTGTAGCTATTGGAAGGAGTTCTCGTGGGCTAGAACAAGGGCCTTTCAATTCCCCCAGGCATGTGTTGAAAGCTGTGTTCAGACTCAGGACAGCATCAGCTATCTTCAAGTGAGAATTAGAGCTTTTCATCCTGAATATGCAGAATTAGAGGCATTTATTGAAAAAGAAAAAGCAATTCAGATACTGTTTTCAGGTTACCATTCTTAATGTTGAAGGAGCTTGACCATAGGATGTAGAGCTCTCACATGCAGGGCAGGAGATGGACTTTGTAGAGGAGAAGTCTGCTCCCTTCCCTGAGGTCATGGGAAATGAGGAGACTCGCATCTCACCAAGGTGTCTACATTCATGTAGGGACAAGCTGTAGCCTCCAGACTTCTTGCAGTGTGGGAAATCTCAAACATCTCAAAGACTGGTGAATCTTCAACATCTTCATAACTAACTTGGATGCAGGACTAGAAGAAATGCTAAATAACTTTGTCAATGATACTAAACTGGGAGAAGGTGTTGACTCCCTCCAAGGCAGAGAGGCCCTGTAGAGAGACCTTGACCAATGAGAAGACTGGACATTCACCATATAAGTGCCAGATTCTACACCTGGGGTGAGGCAACCCTGGAAGTACGTACAGACTGGGGACTGTGAGGCTGGAAAGCAGTGCCATGTAAAGGGTCCTGGGGGTGCTGGTCAGTGGCAAGTTGAACAGGGGCCAGCAGTGCCCTGGCAGCCAGGAGGGCCAACTGAGGGGCATCAGGCACAGCATGGCCAGCCAGGCGAGGGAGGGGATTGTCCCACTCTGCTCTGCGCTGGGGAGGGTCACCTCCAGTGCTGGGGGCAGTTTTGGGTGCCACAACATAACAACATTCAGCTGCTGGAGAGCTTGCAAATGAGGGTCATGAGGATGGTGAAGGGCCAGGAGGGGAAGCTGTATGACGAGCAGCTGAGGTCACTTGGTCTGTTCAGTGTGCAGGAGACTGAGGGGAGACCTCACTGCAGTTACAACTTCCTCATGAGGGGTAGCAGAGAGGCAGACAATGATCTTTTCCCTGTGGCAACCTAAGAATGGCCTGAAGCTGTGTCCAGGGAGGTTTAGTTTAGACACTGGGAGAAAGTTCTTCACCAAGAAGGTGGTTGGCCACTTGAAGAGGCTCCTCAGGGAAGTGGTCACAGCACCAAGCTTGACAAAGTTCAAGAAGCATTTGGACAATTCTCTCAGGCACATGGTGTGAATCTAGGAGTGTCCTGAGGAGAGCCAGGAGTTGGACTTTGATGATTCCTCTGGGTCTCTTCCAACTCAAACTATTTTATAATTTTATGAAACCTCTGTCATAACAAACTTTAACCTTTCTTAGCTGTATTTGACTGCTCATGAGATAATTTTTACAGTCTGTTTTAGGACTGGAGAATTTCAGTAAAATCACAACACCTTCCTTGCATTAACCATGTAGACATATGTAGACAGATCTGAATTCTTTCCTTGTTTGAGAGGAAGATGTCTACTTAGTCTTCCTTCAAACATACAGAGAAAAAATACTTTTTTTTTGTGAATTTTATTATGGTAAAAATATGTTCATCATGAAAGGAAATGTCCCAAATGTTATCTGTGCTTTGCAGCACACACACTGCAATTCCAGGTAGCCAGAGCTTTCTTCTGGAATGAAATTAGGCGATGGCATAATTCATTTCATGCACCACATGTGCTTTCTTTCATTTCAAGAATTTCATTGTGCTTTGCAAATGTCAGTTGCTTAAGGCACACAGCTCAAGTAGGTATAATTTATGGTTTTTCATGATATTTATTACCGAGATCATTTAAGTGGAACCCAGGTGTTCTGGGATAGAAACCCTTCCTCCTCAGCAGGCAGCACTCCCTGGCCCTCGGGGGAGACCATTCTCTTCAAAGTGATTCCCAGGAATTCATTTCCTCAGCCTGTGATTAGGTTTTCTAGCTTTTCTCAGTTCTGAACTGTGGTCTTTTACATTTATGCAGCTGAGTTCTGGGGGCATGGATGCACAAATTGACAATCCTGATAAGATTTATTCTTATGTGTAGAAGTATGAAATGAATATCTACTTTCCTGTTGATGCCACATCAAGTGGGACATTTTTCAGTCCTTTCTGAATGTGAGATGATAAAGAATAAATTTTCATGCCTGAGAGTGAATATTGCATCTGCATTTGACTTCGCAAAGTGTTTAGGCTACTTTAATTCTAACCTCCTGTTTTTGCTCATTCATGAGGGTGGGTATTGAAAAAAAGATTCCTGGGGCTTTAAAAGTAACTGAATAGCATTATCGCATTGTTTTTTTCTCTGGTAAATTTTATAATTCTTTTACAGAAGTAGAGTAACTAACTCTTTTAACACCCTAGTTTTCTACATTACTAGTTTTAGTCATCCTTTAAAGTGAATACCCAGCTGTGTTCCAAGCAGTGCCAGTGTAGTTAAGTCCCGGTTTATAAATCTATTCTTATTATTGTCAGCAATGTGCATCTTTTAGCATTTGTCAAGGTGAATATGAAATATCAGAAGTTAGGCTATATGTATGGCTATCTTTTACTTACCCATTTGAGTTTCCACAAAGAATCTGGAAAAAATACCACTTTCCATTATTTGACCTCTGCTATGTTGAATGGAGATGGGAAAATATCATCAGTGTTTTGAGTGATGTCTTAGCAAGGGACCAGGGATTCTGGAAAAATTGAAAGAAAATATGTATTGAATGGATGTATATAAAAATGTTTTCCTTAGTTTTATGGTTTAATTGATTCCCAGGTCTTCTGTCTTTAATAAATGGCTTCATTTAATTGCAATTCCCCCTATGAGATCATCTGCATTTGAATCAAAGTACTGAAATATGTTTTGACCAACATGACTATTTTGAGATATATTTACAGAGTACATTGACAGAGGCATGCTCTTAACTTGAGTTTTGGCACTATAACATGTTCATAGAGAGGAGAGAAACAGAAAAGTTTCCACATCATAATTGGCAAGGGGAAGATAGAAGGGGAAAAGGGCTAGAGTGTCTCCTTACAAATTAATAACTTCAGGCAGAGCTTTGGGTCTTGACTGACCCTGCCTTTTAGTTCTGGGATATGACTTGGGATCCCTGATCCCCAGAAGAAGGTGTCTATAGCCGGACCACTGGCTGTATAGTGCTACATTGGCTGTGTAGCACAAAGAAAAGTTCTCCATGATGGCAGCCTTGGGGAGAAAAAATAGAGAGGTTAGGCAACTTGTCTGAGACAGACTTAGGAAACTGTCAAAAGGTTCAGCACTAGCTGACATCTGTAAAATAAGAGAGAGAGTGAGAGCATCTGCATTGTGATGTGCAGGTCTTGCCTGTAGGAAAGGGCTGAGCCTCAGCAGATAACAATTTGCCATGAGTAGCCTTGCGGACTCCCTGTTTTATTTGTGCTCTCTGACCCTGCACATGGTTTTCTGGACCTGGTCACCCTCCCTCTGCAGCCCCCTGGCCCTGATGGAAACCTCCAGTGCCTCATCTTCCTGGTATGAAGTTAGCTGCATTGCAGACTGCTCAGGCTTGTTGATAACCATGTGGAAATAATCAACTGCTACAAGCAGCCTTCAGCACAGCCAGAGCTGCTGTTCAATACACAAACTAAACCAAACCAGCTTTCCTTGTGAGAAATGCTTAGGGCTCAGCCCTTATCAAACTAGGCTTAAGATGAGTGTAGCAAAGGGCAGGATTATTTGTAGGTGATGAGAAATAGTGCTGGGACACCTTTTTCTCTCTGGCACAGAGCCAGCCAGAGACTAAAGTGGCTTCCAGCACTAATCGGGGCTGGCAAACCTCTGCTTACACATCTGCCATCTCCACTCTCTGTGGGCCTGCTTGGACTTGCAGCTGCTGAAGCACACCTGGTCTTGCCAGCCATCATTTGCCGTTCATGAGCAATCTACAGCCATCCCTTAGCACAGGTTTTGTGGTTTTAATCCAGGACAGAGACCGTGGTCTTCTTCTGTACCAGGGCCTCATGAAGATTTTAGCTGTTTTGCCTCCCTTGTACAAGAGGGCATCTGATTGCTGGAGAAAGAGCCATCAGTCCAGTTAGAAAATGCCAATGGGATCTGGCACACCATATTAGAGGGGGGAGCCCCACAATCTGTATTTAGAAAGGACAGGAGAAAATCTCAAAACCTAAAGGTGTTTCACTAATAGGTGCCAAAGTCCTGAGTCATTCACACAGTGCTTTAAATCAATAATTGCTTCCAGTGGGCAGAATGTGTCATTTGCAGGTCACCATTGCTTCACTGAGTTTCAAAGTCCTGTATAAGCTCATAGATAGGCAAGCAGAAAAGAAATAATTTCCATGGCAATTAATGTCCAGACAATTAGGGCTCTAGGAAAAAGTGCTTGTGTGTTGCTTTCTGTTGACACAGAAAACTAAAATTTAGGGCACTGTGTGCAAACACGTTTGCCAATATTTGTTTTTCAGAAAGCAACAGATTTCAGCCAGTTTTGGTCCATCACCGAGGCACATCTCACTCCTCAGCTGTACTAGCAATGGTGTATTCCATGTGGAGTTACTTGAAGGAGAAAGGAGAGGCACAAGCAGGAGCTCCTTGGTGCTGTAGTTTTGGAGGTATGCACCAGTCCGTAAGTAGGAAGTGGCACACAGGGCCTCAAGGTCCTGAGGAAGCACAGGCAGGGGAGAGGTACAATAATGAACCTGCCTCTGTCACCTCTGCAAAGAGAAGATTTAGGGTAGAGGTGACCACACACAGAGAGTGTTTTAAGCAATTTGGGGAGCAGAGTCCCCCACATGTTACACCCCACAGCATGGGGAGGGAGGGTGAAAAAGTGGAGGAAGCAGGAGAGGGGCAAATGGCTTGTGGAGACAGCTGTCACCCCCAAAAGGGCGGGAGCTGGCAGGTCAGCAGGCTTATTAGAACTCCATCTCCCTAAGGGTGAGCTTTGATCCCGTGCTGTTAAAGTCTTAGTATTGGTCAGCAAATAAAAGGCAGGCCAGAAATGTACAGCATTATTAATTCTTGTGAAAACATTAAAGCAGACCAGTTTTCATTCTTCCTTCTTGGAAACATGTTGGACCAGACCTCTTCAATCTAGCCAGCATCTCCATTCCTGAGGCATCCTGTGATGGGGAGTATCAGCTCTCTTGGTCTCGTGAGACCGGGGGTTAGCTGTGTTTTGCTGCTTAAAGAGAGCCAAGTCCTATAGCTTGCTTTTTCCTTTCAGCTCTGTAAACAAACAGCAGATACAGATGGATTCTGACATATCAGTCCCAGCTGTTGTATGTGATAGGCGGGAGAAGGAAGGGACCAGCAATCATTCTGCCAGCAAAGAGTTTCTACATAACAAAATCCTGCTTCTAGAGCACTGGGAATTGTAGTTTTGCTCACTACAATAAGAAAACTGAGGGTTTTTTTTTTTTTCTTGTGCAAGAAGTGGGAAGGAGAGTGAAGAACATATTTTGTCATGTATCCCAAAGCTGAGGGTTAAATTGTGATCCTCACAGTATTTCCCATATGTACAATCCTATTGATGGGACAAAACACACAATTACTGCAACAACCATAAAGACTGGATGACTGCACCCAACCCTTGGGTTGTGTATTGGATATTGCAGTATTGTCTTCATGGAGGAAAATATTTAAGTGTCCCAGCCCAGGTCACATGACAGGCTCCCACAGAAAGGCAACATTTAAGAAGAGCAGAAATTAGTTCTCCAGTATGGTAAAGGAAAGAGCATTTTGGGAAACACTTGAGAAAAGTGATCTTGTGTCATAGGAGTCCTCTGACACAACAAAGCCCAATAAAACAGAGTAGGACAGGTACAGCTGTTACTGTGCCTGTACAGTATGGGGTTTCCGGTGAATGAAGAGTTTTCATTGCTATTGTTCATCAAGAAAATATTGCCCATGATTATATGACATGTTTTAATCAGAAAAGGTCAATTAGGCAGTGTAGCACTACATTAATTGCAGACAAAGCTTCTGAAACCTTTAGAGGTTCAGCTTGTGCATGGAATACAGTTTAGAAATTTTGCACTTTCATCCGTTTAATCAAGTATCTACTTGCTCTTTTGAATATCTGTAAAAATGTAGCAACACATTCCTCACTGTTAGAAAAAAATTGACTTAATCTATCCCAGAAAGTTTAATTTGGGGATTCTTCAAATGATTTAGAACAAAATGAGTCTATTTCTCGACCAAGATGTTCAGTACTTAACTAGGAAAATACATTAGGAATAACTTTGCAGCATAATGGACAGTGATGCTTTGGAACATATTTCCCATGGAGCCCATAGAGTTTCCATCACCTCAGGTCTGTAGGAAGGGATTGGACAAGTGCCAGTCAGGCACTACTTAGCTCTCCCTACTCAAGGGTATGGGAATGGAGTGGACAGTCATTCTGCTCTCCTTCTACAAGGGCAACATATGTTTGTCCAGAAACAAATAGGACAGAGGTTTCATGTGCTGTTCTCATCAATGATCTCATTGCTGAAAAGGTCCTGAATAAGCAAGAGGATTATTTTAATGAGTGTAAAACATAACTTTAAAGTAGCTGAGCTAAGTCAATAAGTATTCTCTAAAAGTTGCTAGAATTCATTCTGTGTGATGGGATCCTTAGGGAAATTTTGCTCACATGCTTGATTAAGCATCATAGATTCTAAATAGGCTTTTGAGGGGGTTCAGTTGAAAATCATGAAGTATGGTAAGGTTACAAGAGACTTGGGGCCATATTTTATGAAATGAGCCTGAAGCTGATGTAAGTGGCCAACTAATCTGAGGGAGCAATTCATCAGTTTTTTCCTTTGCCTCTTTTCTATGTCCTTACGTGAGGGGAAAAAAGCTGATGTGATCCAGATGGATTGAGCATGCTAGTCAGATTATCCCTGTGGATGCCCTCATCTGCTCACACTGCTCAGTCAAAAAAATCATCTGGCACACCATATCACATTAAGGAAAGCAGGAAAATATATACAAGTCAACTATAATTGAATCTTTTTCTGAACCAAAAAGGTTCAGTCAGGGTTGGTGACTTTTCAGGTAAACATACTGTTCAAATATTGGCTGTGATATCTAAAGAAGAAAGGTTTGTAATTCCCTATTATTAAAAAAAAACCCTATTATATTTAAAAAAAGACATTTAAAATAATTTATGGGTAGTTTATTTTATTGATCCTCTTCTCTCTTCATCCTTCCAATCAAAATTGTGCACAAGTCTCTGAAGGCAGCTACCCTAAAGAAATCTTTTTTTGCAGATTTCATATGGCCCCACATCTCAGATTTTATCTTGCTCTTACCTGAAGCTAGGTATTTTTTTCTATATCACGTCTAAGAAATGTTGATTGATGAGAGAGATATCAGGGTTTTTTCTTAGTATTTATATTCTTATTTTCCTAGTATTTATAACCAGAAATCTTGATCTTGGGGGCAATAATCCAGCTGTTGATCTTTTATACATTTATACTATTTTAGCTACTGAATTTAATTTTAAAATGCCTACAGAATGATATAATAACTTGTACTGAATGAATTGTTGTCGCTTTCAGAAGACTTGGCTTAGACCATTGGATCTTCAAATGATGGAAAACTAAGCACATCTATAGCTTAGATGATAGTTATAGTATTTTCCACCAGCAAAGAAGGTAGTGCAGTTTATACTACATAAAAGTTAAAATAAAAATAAAACTTAAACAATTTGTGCTTGTACTTGAATATTTGTCTCACAATGGATGAAACCATGAGAATGTGAAATTCTCCAAGATTACCAGAAAGGGTGCATTTTTCCCCACTTGATGCCAAATAACATTGCTGGACCTGATCAGAGAGGTTTGTCTGCTCCTCTGGGAAGGCAGCCTGTCTAGCTCTGCTGGGGCAAAGACCCGTTTGACTCATCCAATCTTCTTTCAGAGAAGAGCCCCCTGGAAATGATGGGGGTTGACCTAAGATTGCATATGTCTGTTCTGCCATTTTTGGCTTGGCATTCATGGAGGACACTGTCAAGAGCAGTTGCTCCAGACTCGATGAGACCCTTGGTAGACACGCTGAATGCCTCTATGTTTCTGGGGGATAGAAGAAGTCTAACCAAATGCAACAGCTATTACTCAAGTTAATAGCTTTTCCTTCTGTGTAGTTCTACAGAACATGTGTCTGTACGTCAGGTTTAAGGGTTTAAATCCTCCATTAGCACTGCATGGCTTAAAGCTAAAAGGCTGAAGGAGACTTTCTGGTCCAGTGAAACTGCATGTGTGGCTTTTCATTAAAACCTAAGAGGTTGTGCCGGCAGAACTGGCTATCTCATTGGCATAGTTTTATAAGGATTTGCATCCTTATCATGGCCAGTTTTATGATATGGATTTGCTACAATGCTGTGATCTTTGGGAGAGTGATCACAAGATCACAACAGGTTGTAGGATAATGAATTAATGGGAGTGCTCAGAGTTGAGCACTGGAAGGTATAGATCACTGAATATCCTGTCTGAGGCCTCTGGAGACAGGAGGAAACTGCAAAGCAGGGACATTTACTCCAGGGAAGTGGCTTGGACAGTAGAGTTGAGCATCATCAGTTTGCAGAGCAATGAATACTTCCGAGTTCAAAAGCTGTGCAGTCCTGAGTGGCATCCAGACCCTCACAGGGATAAGGTGGGGCTGTCAGATCTTAAACATGTGCTTAATTTTAAGAATGTGAACAATCCCACTGACTTTGTGGTTAGAGTGTATTCCACTTTGCTGTGTGCTGCCTACTGAATTCACAGATTTCACACAGAATTCACAGAATTACTAGATTGGAAGAGATCTTCAAGATCATCAAGTCCAGCCCATGCCCTAGCACCTCAACTAAACCATGGCACCAAGTGCCATATCCAGTCTTTTCTTAAACACATCCAGGGATGATGACTCTACCACTTCCCCTGGCAGGCCATCCCAGAACAGGCAGACCAGCGGGGAGCAGTGCATCTCCACTACTGCTGCTCAGTGGAGAGTGGCATATCTGACTATGGATGGGCTGGCACCAATATTGTGCACCAGTTGTGCCTCCCTGTCTGCACACACAGCAGTTTACAGGAGCACCGCTGCAACAACACTGTGGTTTAGTTTAAAAAGCAAGCCTGCTGGCAAGCTGAAAAGGTAATCTCCCCTCTCCCTCCCAGCTGTCTTTCAGCTGGAGGGAACCATGCCAGTCAGTATGTTGTAGATCATTCAGATCCTGGCAGGAACATTCAAAATGAAAAGGCAAGTGAATAGGGGTGGAAGGGGAAGGCTTTGATTCAAACATACTCTATTCTTTTTATTGGGTGCCAAGAGCTCTTGTGATCTGAGTGAAAGCTGTTATTACTCAAACTGACAAAAGTCCTCCAGACCTTTCTCTACACCTGGCAGTAGGATGGGTGGAAATTCTATTACCTCACTTATGTATCTGAAATTAGCCATATAAGCCCAAGTCAGTCCCCTCAAGTCTCTGGGGTGAAAATGCCTCCTTCAGGTGTAATTCTCCATGCCTTTAAGGCACCTGGATACCTATTTTTCTTCACTGGGTATAGAAGAATGCTTAGGGGAATATAGGTTTGGGTGTTTAGTATCAGACCCCTGTACTTTTATGTGTCTGAAGTTAATAAACATTTTCCTTACTAAATTGTGGTAGAAAAACATCAGTAGACATGCTGGATCAGACCCAAATTTCACCTACACAGATGGACTATTACATGCCTATGTCCAATATCAGTGACTGAGAAGGACACAGAACCAGGGTGAGAGCTCAGAATACTTTCATTCCACTGTAATTCCTCACTTGGCACTTAATGTCAGCAGGCTCCTCAATCTAATCTTCCATCAAGAAGTTAAAAATCAATAACTCCAAGACAGAAGCTGTTTGTCCCTAATTCTGCTTTCAAATACCTGTTTCTGATATTAATTCAGAGGTCCATGAGTAGTTCTGCATGTACCTTGAAAGCAACTTGTAACTCCAGTGACAGTGCTAAACCACATGTTGCTTTCTGATTCATTTGGCTATAAAGATTAATTAGGAAATTAAGATAAAAGTTGTATAGTTAAAATTAGAGTAAACTAGAAAAAAATACTTATTAAAAATGGGTACAGCCAATAATGTTAAATTTACAAGGCTGTTTAAAAAGCTCAATTCCAGCCATCACGTGCACAGATGCATCCCTAATCAATGATGCTAATTTAAAGGAGACTTGAGTTTAATCCTGCATGACCCTGATCCCTGCATTTCCTTTCCATGTCACTAAGCAGCTCCATTTTCCACTGCTTATACACCGTGAACATTTACCACCTGTGCACTCCATCTTCACACCGTGTGACTCCACACTGCTGCTTGAACCTTCCCAATATCTGCAGTAAGGGGATTTTCTTTCCTCCACCTAGGCTTTGTGCTAACACTTTGAGCAGTATCTCTGCTGCTCTCCCTTGCTCTCTGTGGGTGAGCCCAAGAACTGGAGAAGGGAGTCAGCAGAGAAGGGAGGCAGCCAGCATCTCACTGATGGTTGATCTCATGCTGCTCTGTCTAAAGGGAACTTAGCTGCAAGTTCTGTTAGTGTGACTTGTCAGCATCCAAGTGGTTCAGATATAAGAAAGAACATTATCTTCTTTTTCTCTCCAAGCGTCAGCACAGGACTGTTTAAGGGTTTTGCTTGTCAGAATTCCCCAGGTTTCAGTACATAGCCAGACGTGGACTTTATTTTTACTTCATTTATTGAATGTACTTGGAGCTTATATCTTCATCTACATTTTTTTTTCTTACATCTTGCCTCTTTTTTTCCCTCATTAAGGTTCTAAAATCTGTTTTATATGGCACGTCTAGAACCCACATTTCTTGTTGGATGACATTTCTTCAAGCTAAGTGAAGAAACAGTGTTATATTCAAGAGAATAATCTAAAGGTAGTTTATCCAGCATAGCAGAGCCTGTCAGCTGACACAGAAGTGGTTGTGTCAGGTTTGCTCACAGAACTGCTGGAGCAACACAAGCCAACTCTCCTTTTATCTGTTATAACTTCCCCTTTGTAAGCTGAAGATGCTTATGTGCAACATAAGCGTATATGTGCATTATAAACATTCGGACATCTGCTGGGAAAAACAATTGTACTGAAAATTACTATAATATGTTTGAGATTCCCAGTTTTCATATTATCTAGAAAACTGGAGTCTTCAAAGCAAGGACCTCTGTACGAAGGTGTTATCCAGCATTCAGAACTGAGTGTCTGGAAAACAGAAATCAGGGACACCATGAACAGATAAAACCAATGTATTAATTCATTAGCCTCTGTTAAATGAAGATCAACAATCCGTTAATTTCACACAGATTTATTCATCTGGAGTTCTTCTCCTCATCTTGTTTAAGTATTTTTTTGCCAAGAATTATAGGGAAAACACAGAAAATGTAACAAGGTCCAAAAAATTTATCCTGAAACAAAAACAAACTTTTCTTTCCCACATTCCTCATCCCCCCAGAAAATTCAGCTATCCATGACAAAATTAAGTAAACTATCTTTTTCTATTTTTTCTCCTGCAAAAATAAGAACAGTGTGAGGGGCAGAGAAAGGGTAAGAGGGTATCTACATGCAAATGGAGGAGTGGACAAAGAAACTTAGGCCATATGTCTGGAAAGAGTTTTTCACTCTTCCAGGGAGAGATGTGTAAAAGAGGCCTTTCCAAGACCAAGAACAGCAGGGTGTTCTCATCTGTGAAGGATCTTCTCCAGTGTGATGTTAGTGCAGAGCAGGGTTCTCTGTGTGTGGGCTGGACTGCCTTCCCACAGTCCAAGTCCCCCAGCAGGATGTGCAGCCAGGTTTCCCAGGCTCTCTGATGGGGCAGGGCATGGTGGCCATAAGGGCAGTGTGACTTTTGGCACAGGCTCTACAAGTCTGCCTGCACCCTCTGTGCCTTCTTGGGGGGTCCTCAGGCTCTGCCCGCCAACTCACTCTTCTCTACAGTGAGCAGGACTAAAGTTACCTGTCTGGGACATAGGGACACTTAGACAAGTGCATGGCCCCAAGCAAGCATGGAGCTTGGTACTGCTGGAGTGAGGCCTTCCGTGCATTCCTTAGGATCCACCTCACCAAAGAGCTGAACAAGCTGGTCAGGCTGCCTTCACACAGAGAGAAACAGGCACAGCTTAACTTCTCCTAGAACAGAGATGATTGGCTCTGGGAAAATGCACTGTGGACATCTAAGGCAAGGGGAAACAAACACAGGTCGAGAAGCCCAGTTTTTCACATCTGTTTCCTAAAAAGTATAGTTGGAGTTTGCACACGTTGGTCCATGTTACACTGCATTCAGTCCATCCATTTTCGAACAGCACCGACTCCAAGGGGAGGAAATGTGTTCCAAAAAACCCAGTCCAACATACTTTGCTCATTCTTATTCTCAACCACTTCAGATTTTTATGCTATTATTTAAAATCCTAAGCATGGAGGAGCAGGAAACTGAGTGTCACTTCGACTACATGAGTTCACAAGAGCAACTGCAAAACTCTCTGGAAATCTTACCAGTGTCTGAAACTAGATGCATGTTTCTTTGAAATTAACAGGTTTGTCTATAAACAAGGCATCTCTGCTTACATACAATCTCAAAAAAAAAAAAAATTATAAATCTATTTAGATTATATTTAATTGACTCTATGTAGCTAGGATCTCTCTGTCATTCTCAACTAGAAGCAGTGGGTTGCTCTCTTTGAGCTGCTTATAAACTCATCTCAAAGAATTAAGTCCCCTTCACAAGGCATCTGCCTATGCTGCACGTGTATGTACCACATGAACAAAAACAGTGATCATGAAATTAACTTGGAGATTGATCACTTTTCATAAAAACACACATCGTAAAATTAACAGTAAATGTTTGTCTTGTGGAAGAAGTTTACATTCTTATTTTTTCAAGTATAAATAAACTGTGTTGAAAGAGGCTATGCAATTAAACAACTGGCAACCTGTTTTCTTTATCCCCCATGCCTCCATAACTAGAGATCCCATAGAGCAAGGACAGACACAGTCTCCTAACAGCCTTTCCTCTCTCAGCTGGGATCTCATTTGCAAATGGGCACCTGTGGATATAACCCTATTATAAAGCTTATTTTATATACAGAGCTTGCTTAGCCCTATGAGCAAAGCCAAGGTCTGTACTGGGACATAATGTGCATGTTCTATATCCCATCCCTTTTCTCAATGGCCTGGCATGGGATACCCACCCAAAAAAACACCTCCACTGACCTCAGCTCAGGTCAGAGCTTGACATTCTGCTGGGTATGGTGATACATAACTTCTTGACTTTTCCCTCTCCAAATTTGTATTGTTTTAATTTATTGTTGCATCTTACAAAAGCCAAGTATCAAAACATATTTGTGGCAGCAATGTTTTTAATAAGTACTGCCCAAAACATGTTAACATGGCAGAGGACTAAACTGGCCTTTGAAGGACGTGGTCAAAAACCTCTTTTCCACATTTTGCCTGCGTTACATCTTCACAGGTTCATTGCAGATCTGAATTCAGGAACAGTTTGCACCATTTGTTCTGTTTTGAGATATGTGGAACAAACATTCCAGTGAGAATTCAAGCCAAACAGTAGAAATACTGCTCATGGTTTTCATTTTTCAGAGCTTTCACATTCACACCCAAAGGGTGTTGCAAGATGAACTGAGGTCCTTGAGGCTGACAACTTTCTTTAACTTAGGTCTTAAATCTTATATCTCATTGCATAGTTGAAGCAAAAAAAATCTAAAAATCCATTGTGCTTGTGGAGTCCCATACCACCACTAGTAATTAGTTGCTCTGGAAAAGGAAGCCATGCCTAAGTTAGGCAGCTCACTTGAAAACTATGAACAGGAGTTTTCATATGCATTGCACATGTCTTTATTCTCTGAGAAGTTTCCAGCATTCTCAGGCAGAATGCACAGCAACAACACTCCCTGAAAAACTGGCAGGAAGGAAAAAAGTATTTTGCAAAATAAAAAATAAAGTGCATCTTATAATTAACAGAAAAAAATGTTTTGCAGTTTAGTCCCCTCTAAGTCAACACCACACTTCAGCTCTTTTAGCTGATAAGTTATATATAATTAGCCTTTGTCTCCCATCACTGAGTATAATTATCTCATAGATAGTGCATGGCTGTCTTATTTTCTAGTGGGATTAGCACCATGCTGTCAGTGAACAGAAATGACCCCTCCAAGTGCTGCTCCGTCCTCACATCTGTTAGCAAACACCTCCTACAGAATGCTATTCCAATGGCATTTGTTTTGGAAGTGCCTGCACAGAAATACTTCTGCCTGTCAAAGGGTTAGAGTTTTCTGCATTATTATAGCTCTGAATTTGCACAAAAAAATTGATATTTGGTGACCAGTATTTTCTTATCTTTTGAGGTTTTCACCAACAAAGACACACAATGGATTTATTTAGATTGTGTATAATTTGATTTTTATATAATAAACTACATAGACATGTCTATATACAATCTGAAATTCCCTTTGGTTTTGGCCTAAACAGAGCAGTGAGCAATGTAAAGAAGTTCTCAGGCCAAACTAGGAGATGTGAACCACTGCCCACACATTACAGGCTGTAAGGATCCTGTGTTGTAGGGTGTTGGGCACCTTCCCACCACCTTCCTGGGCACCATCCCATCAGCCAAGCCTCTTGGCCAGACCTGCACACCAAGGCTTCTGCTCCCATGGCTGTCCGTCTGTCTCTGTCAGGACACAGCCGCAGGGAGCTCCAGCTCATGAGCGCAGAAAACGGCACGAGGCTCATGCTGTCCCTCTGTCCGTCTGCCAGTCACTGGCACCCGTGGCCATGGCACGGTAGGAGCCAGGGTTTGCCAACACAGTCCGGCAGCACGGAAGAGCAGAGAAGAGCCCTCGCTGCTCACGCCATTATCCCCAGAAGCCTATTCCCATCTGCCGGCAGATGGCACTCATTATTTGCTTGGTTTGCCCACAACCCAGCGCTCTTTCCAGAGCGCAGTGAACCACGCTGGGACACTCGCTGCCCTCCCGTGTGTCATGGGCCATTTGTTACCTTTCACTCATTTATCTCACAGTAAGGGCTATGATTTCAGCAGGGTCCATAGTCCAAGGGAAACTAGAAAGGTGAGGAACCGATGGAGAGAAATGTCCCTTGGTGGCTGTGGCACGGGCTGCAGGGAGGCTGGGACAACCATCTGCCTGTGTAACAGGAGCTGCCAACCATGGCACGCCCCCTCCGAGCTCTACACATCCATCCCACAGCTGAAGTAGCCCTGGAAAAATGTTCATGGGGTGAGAGGTGGCCAGCGTGGCAGGTATCGGTGAAGGAAGGCCACTCCTCCCAAGAAGAGTCTGTACGAGCTCAGTGACACGGCTGACTGCTGGGTTTGAACCAGCTGCACACACAGGTGGCAAGAGATTTATCCTGCATCAAAGCACATATTTCAGAATAATACCCAATCTCTCCTTCAAGAAGTTGGGCAATAAAAATCTGCACTACAGTTACCTTCCTGCTTCAAAAAGTAGGGACTTTATTTCAAGCATGAATTGGCTTCTTCCAACTTCCAGCCATTGGTCTCAGTTACACCCCACCAGAAAGGCTGAATACACTGATCTCCCATCACAAGGATCACATCCAGACTTCAGACTTCTGTGGCTATCTACACTGTTCCTGCTTCCTTCTCTCAGGGATTCTTTGGATGCATGCAGAGCCCAGGGCATTGCACCACCACAGACCGCCTGCTGTCTGTCCCTATGGCACAGTGCCCTGGCAGGGTCACCTGGATGCCCTTGTCTCCACTGGACCTTCAATGTTGTTGTATGGAGAGGCCTGCCCACTCACTCTTGGTTTCTGAAGCAGGGAAGTTCTTCTTCAGTTTTCACAAGAAACATCCTGAGTGGAGGGACATTGATAAGAACATCTGATCCCCATGAAAAGAAAATTTTAAAACACAAAAGTTTTCTGGATGTCCTCAAGGAAACTGAAGAAATTGCACCTTTTACAAAACAAAGTACTGAAGATCTAATTCACCTCAACTCCTTTCCTACAGAAATTACTTTACCAGAAGGCACTTTTTGCTATATGCAGCAGTTGCTTGGAGAAGGAGAAGATCATTCAGCTATCTGGGACAGCAAGCCCTCTATGATGTGTGCTAATCCTTGCCAATATTTTTAGGAGCTACAGGAATCCTGACATTTAGGAAGGTGCTGGTTAATTGTAGCTAGACATGAAACAACAGGAGACTTGTTGTCCATCCCTACAGTTTACATTTTGCTTACCAAGTTGTTCCCCTTTTCCATCAGATTATGCCTCTGCTCCAAGTCATCGAGATCATTGTGAACTCTTACCCTGTCTTTCAGTATTTTGAAAACTTGGCACTAGATTTAAATTTAATAAGCATGCTCTTTCTTTCATCTTTCTGGTCATTGAGGAAAGCAGTGAATACTGCTTTCCACAGGAGGGGTCTATTTCTGTACCCAGCTTCTAATGCAGAGTTACACCACTGACAGCTACTCCTTGTGTATGTCTTCCAAACCATATACAAATTCTGCAACCTATTTCCCAAGCTGTCTTATAAGAATATATTGCAAAACACTAGGAGAAAACCTTAAAAGCCATGATGTATTGCATCTGTGCTTCACCTCCTTCTCGAGACCTGTCATTCAGTCCTTGAAATGATAAGGTGTGGTTTGAAATTGTCTTTGAGATATCTGTATTAATTTCTCATGTACCAAATATAGGAGATAGAAAAGTGCTTTCCTTCCTTTTTCTTTACCACGCCCCTTCAAAGTTCAATAACATGACCCAAGTCATTGTGGTAATGCTTCAGATTTTTTTTTTATCTGGACAACCAGCTCTCTTGGTGGTCTGTGGATTCCATGCTGTCTACTCCCATCTGCTACTTTGTTTTTTAATCACACCCACTTCCTTGCTGTGGGGCTCCCCGGCTGAAGGGATACCAGCATATTCCATATACTGTGTGCTGGTAGGGATCACAAGGGAATTACCATTTTGTGACAGCTAAAGTGGCTTTTTACCAAAAGGAAATATGTCCATAGATGCTATGAGCAAGCTAGCACTCAGAGCAAGTACATGCAAGCTGACTTCCTATTTCCCAATAAACCAATCCCATTTTGTCCCACCCTTGAAGCCTCCATGCAATCTGTTGTGTTCTAGAGGAGGGGAGTTCAGAAACCCAGGTCTGAGTGCCTTCCAGTTGGGGGTGGCCTCATGCTGGGGTCCCTTGATTTGCACCAGCTCATCTGGTTATTGGCTCATAGGTATTTGAATCCATTTCACACCATCCATTTGTGCATGGTTGAGAGAGTCTGTGCACAGGAACCAAGTCACTGATCATAAATAGTATTTGTTATGGAAGTACTCAGTAGCTTCAGAGTTGTACAGACAGTTATGAAGGGAGCCTGTGAAGCTGACGCCTAAATAAATAGCCCTCTTAAATATTTCACTTAGTCAGTTCCTTGGGATGGCTCAGGTTCAGCAGTGAGTAGTTTTACAGCCACTTCATAAGAGAGGAAGGAGGAAAACAGTAATTAAACTATCTCCTTTTGGCAGCGCTGCCTCTGTCGCTCAAACTAATGAGGATGTTTGGTGCCAGACGGGAAAGCACATTGGAGCACAGGCACTGCAGCACTCCCCTGGCATGCCCTGTCTTCAGATACCTTTAAAGGACAGGCTGTACCTGAACTGAATTCAGCTTCACATCTCTCCTGCCGAGCCTGAGGAAGAAGCAGGTGTTGGGGTTCCGAAGGAGAGAAAAGTCTCTAACATGCATACGCACACACTTCCATCTTTCTGGGAAAAAGCTCTGTGAATCTACTTTTGGCTGGACTCTCCAATCTCACAATTATTTTATATCATTTAGAAGTTTTTGAGGCTCAGTAATTTGTGTTTATCTCAGAGAGCTGCCAGCATACTGAGAAATCTCGATCAGGTTTCCAAGAGCTAATGTTTCACTGATACTCTTCTAGCCCCCTCACAGCCTGCTTCCCAATCAGCCATACCCCTGGCCAGTTCTGGGTTACAGCACTGTTTTGGTGGCTGCACAAACCAGTAGATATGGAGATGTTGGACTGGAACAGCAGTAGAGGCAAACCACTGCATGGACAGCCACTGGGGCTCTCTAGGGACACAGGACACCACCACGTGGACAGTGTCTGGCTGAAGGGTGTTTGTGTCTGAGCTGTATGGGGCCCATGCCCGGGACCACAGTCACCATCCATCACAGTAATGCTGACAGCACTCCCACAAGAATTTCCTCTTAGACTTTCGTTAGTTTACTAGTTCTGCCTGGAAGGCTTTTGTCTTTTGTCTTCACCCAGAAGTGTACACTGAGCTCAGGTCTGCTCTTTCCACTGGTGTAAGTCAACACCATTTACCAGCAGGGGCTCAGAGTGTTCTTTGCTTTCTGTTTGTGTTAGCAACCAAGCCACCTCCGCTGGAACTTCAGCGAGGGAGCTGAACCACCTTCTGCCACCTCTTCTCTTTCTCTCTCTGATCGGCAGCCAAGCCACAATGCCCAGGAGTCCGAGGTCAGATCAGTTTAGGAGATGATGGGAATTCAGAAATAATAAAATATATGTGGTGGTTTGCTTTTTTCCCCTTGCCTCAAGGCTTTTGAGTCTTCAAGACTGTATTTTACTAGCCTGCATTGATCTGGAATCACCTTTTAATGAAGATCTAGGCCAGAATTCCCTCACTTTCATGGAACAGTGTCTTGAGAAAAATAACATTGTATATTGTACTAAAGTAGTCACTGCTCTTGCTTCTTCCTCTATTAATTTTTCACTGTGGAGTTGAGGGACACATTTGTGGAAGGTTAGTCATATTCTTCTTGTCAGCTGAGACCTCTGGTATTTGTCATCATTGGCATGAATAAAGTTGGCCAAAAGGAAAACCTTTGTTCTGAGATCTGCACCCAGAAAACCTGCCTAATTTACTGCAACTGGCTTTCCTGCTAAAACAAAAGACAAAGAAGACAAAGAGGTTTCCAACATTTCAGTAACAAGTTTATCCAAAAAGCACCAACTAGTTTTTGTTTTATGAGATATTAACTTGTCTGTGACTAGTCCAGCACCCTCTATCATTGCAACACCCTGGTCAACACCCATGGATCTCAAATGACTCTTATTTAAATCCACGAAGACTGGGAATACTGGCTTTATTTTTTTGCTCCAGTCACAAGCTACATAGTTTTAGAGACATTTGAGTACCAATATTTGTTTTCAGTTTTGCTGTTGATCTTTTCCAAAGCATCAAAAAACTGCCATTAAATGTAATATTTTTCAAGTCTGTCTTGCTCATTACACAGTAAGATACAAGCTGAAACCATATCATCTATGAGAAGGCTGAATGTCTTCTGGTATTGGGTAATGGAGCATGCTGAAGATACTTCCATGTTGCCAAAAACAACAGCAAAACTAAGAGACAGTGTGTCACATTTCCATTATAGACCGATCCAGCATCCTCAAAAGCCTGGAAAATCACAACACTGAGCAACCACGATAGTTTCATCAATGCTACTAATTTGAACCAGCCTATATGAACCTTTGATAGCTCTGTTTTACAGGCAGGGAAATGAGAAGAGTCTAAACTATGTTGAGAGTGCACAGTTTGTCTCCCACCTGGCCCAAGCTTCTTGCATGAAAACAAGAACAGGAAGGAGGGAGCACCCATTCATTTTGGTCCGGTCTGACCCCACCTGGGGAGTGCTTTTGAACTTTTCCAGTGAAGAATACCATGTGGTGGGCTGAGCGTTCTGGTGGTGTTCATGTTCTCACCTCTGTTCCATAGCCCAAATACCTTTTCTCTTTCAGGGCTGATCTTTCAAAGGGCTTCTCATTTCATGGATGGCCAAGAATTTTGGCAACATCCATGAACTGTGGATGCTTCTACCCTCCTACCCCAAAGCCTTTGTTGCCAGTAATATTTTCTTATTTACAGTGATTTTGCAGCCAACCAGCAATCCAGTGGATTGTTTTTATTACATGGCTACATGAGTTTCATCCTTCACAACACAAAGCATCAACAGAAACTGGAGAAATGTACTAGAGAAAGAAGGGTCTCCCTGGCTGGGTAACAGCTACTGCTGGCAGAGCAAGTGGTGCAGCCTGCCAAGGAGTCCCAGCCAGCCAGGCTCCTGTTAGAGAGAAGCTTCCATGGAAAGCACAAGGTAAGGATGTTCCTACTTAAACTGAACACCCATTCTGTGATCAGCTGTGATTTGCCATGGTTTGGCAAACTTATGCAATATCATTAGCATTATTTGGACAAGCTTCAGTTTCCTGCTCTTACTGATTTCCTCCTCAAGTTTTGAGAGACTTCACCAAGAACCTGTCAACCAGCACAGGAGGTCAAGAAAAGCAGATGCTTACCACACCCTTGAGAAAAGACAAAATTGAACAAACTCATGCATAGTTACCAATACATCAAGAAGAGGCATATGTGTTGGAGCATTTTAAAAGAAAAGTGCTGCAACCCAGATTAGCCAGCTCTTAATTTAGTTTCAATTAGAGTTGGAAACCAATTCAGACTAAACATTTTAATTGATGAATATAGTCCCTCCATGCCAGAAATTGCCTGTAAAACAGACTATGACTTCTCCAGAAATATGTACTGTTAGCTGAAAGTTTTCCATAAGTAAACATCTGTCTGTGACTGGCTCACAAGTTATTCACCACAGCTATTTGTTCATGTATCTGAGCTCCAATATTTGAGCTACCCAATTAGTTAGCTAAAGTCACATGGCACTGTGTGTCTCTTCAGCCAAGCTTGTTGAAAATATTGTATTTACATGATTAATCAGCACTGACTCTCAGTAAATGTTGTCAAAAACAAAATCTCACTCCACCAGTGACTGCAATATTAGAAAACATAATAAAATCATAATAGATTTAGCATTGACCAAAATCTTAGAAGAATTCTTCACTCAACTTTGGTTTCAGCCTAATTTTCCACACTTTTAACCTGTGTTCATAGAGAACTAAGGCTTCTGTAGTCATAGCAGTATAGGTGTATACCTTTGCATGTCTATCCCTAGTAAGTCTTGAATCCCCTAGCCAGTTTTTCTCAGATTTGACAGAGGAGAGATGCAGACATAAATTTCATATTTCAGGGAAAGACATGACTGTACCGGAGCTGCTGAATTTATTAGTGCCACCAAAAAAGACAAGACTTCAGTATAACCCTTCCCTTACTAGAAAGAGCCTGGAAACTTCAAGTTTGAGCCTCAGCAATTTGAAGCAAATCGAGTTTCACTGGCACTATTACCCACCAATTAATGGATCATCTTCATTTGCAGCATACAAACTAGGTGCAAACTCAAACTTAATTTAGGAAAGGAAAATATGTTCTGTTTCAGATGTTTTGATTTTTTTGATAATGCCCCAGCCTTTACATATGCTTTTTCAACCTCCTTTGCCAACATCACATGCATCCTCTCATCTGTGGGCTTTCAACAAAGGCTTTGTAATAAAAGCCTTTATGAAGAATGGATTGCCTTTCTTGTCCTGTCAAGTGCCACAAGCAGAAGCTGAAGGAGCAGAGGTATGAAAACCCTATGGTCTTGCAGTATGGGTGAGATAAAGCTAGGTTTCAGAAATTGTGTTGAAGTTTGAAGTAAAATGCTGAGTAATTATCATCTGAGCATCTTTTCCATCCAGCATCTGCTTTAGTGGTAGGAAGTGCAAGATAGACTTTATTTTCAGCCAAAATAGGCTTGTTTTCAATCAGCATGATTGAAATACATGATTTTACAGTCTGTAGATAAGAAAGCGTACTATTTTCCTACACAGGAGCACTGAAACTAAAGGCTGGAGAAAAGATGAAGGACTTTTCAAAATCCTTGTCTGGCTCTGACTTGTCGTGCATCAAAATGCGATGCAATACAGGAAGGAACTCTGTTAAACCCTGTTCAAGTATTTTTGAAAACCTCACCCACATTTTTATAGTGTTAGTTTATATTGCTCCAGTTTGCCTAAAAACTTAAAACAACTTTTTGGTGATTACACAAGTTTCAGGACATCATGACCTATGAAATGAACTATTGAACCTCCTTTGTTGTTAAATATTGCCTTTAAAGATTTTTTAAATTTTATGTTGGAATCTGCTTTCCAAGTTTCCCAGCCTTCTCTAATTATTACCATGGTTTTACCATGCTTATTAAGATAAAAAGGCATATACTTATTCAGACAGGACCCTTGGGTGGTTTTCTTGAACTGCTGGAACTGCCAATATGGCAATTCTCTGTTCTTCAAAGTCTATGTTCTGAAAACAAGGGTTGAATTTGGTTTATAGGGGGCAGAACTATGGCCATTCCAATCCATTAAAGTTAATAGAACAGGTAATGATGTAAGTAGAGAAGAACTTGGCCCAGAAACTGTTTCAAGAAGGTAGAATCATAGAATCATTAGGATTGGAGAAGACCTCTAAGACATACAAGTCCAACCATCAATCTAGCACCACCACTATATTCACCATTAAATCATGTCCTTAAGTGCCATATCCATTCATTTTTGAACACTTCCAGGGATGGTGACTCCACCACTTCCATGTCCAAATGCTTTACAACCCTTTTTGCAAAAAATATTTTCCTAATATCCTCTCCAATGCAATTTGAGGCCATTTCCTCTTGTCCTGTCACTGGTTGCCTCAGTGAAGAGACTGACACACGCCTTTCAGGTAGTTGTGAAGAGCAACAAGCTCTTCACTGAGCCTCCTTTTCTCCAGGCAAAACAGCCCCAGCTCCCTCAGCCACTCCTCATGAGACCTGTGCTCCAGACTCCTCCCCAGCTTTGTTGTCCTGCTCTGGACTCGCTCCAGTGCCTCAGTGAGGGGCCCAGAAGTGGAAACAGGAGTTGAGGTGTGGTCTCAGCAGTGCCAAATACAGGGGGACTTTCAGTGCCCTGGTCCTGCTGGTCACACTATTTCTGTCAGAGGCCAGGATACCGTTGGCCTTTTGGCCAGCTGGGCACGCACTAGCTCATGGTTAGTCATCTGTCAACCAGCACTTGCAGGTCCTTTTCCCCCAGACAGGTTTCCAGCCACTCATCCTCCAGCCTGTAGTGCTTCATGGGATTGCTGTGACCCAAGTGCAGGACTCAGCTTATTGTATAATTGAACCTCATACAACTGGCCCTGGCTCATTTATCCAGCTTTCCAGATCCCTCTGCAGAGACTTCCTACCCTCTAGCAGATGGACACTCCCACCAACCTTGGCATTGTCTGTGAACTCGCTTAGGGTGCACGCAATCCCCACATCCAGGTCACTGATGAAGATGTTAAACAGGAGTGGCCCCAGTACAGAGCCCTGGGGAGTCCCGCTAGTGACTGCCCACCAGCTGGATTTAGCTCCATTCACAATCAGTCTCTGGGCCCAGCTATCTACCCAGAGAAGGGTACATCCATCTATAACATAGGAAGACAGTCTCTCCAGGAGAATGTTGTGGGAAATGGTGTCAAGTGCTTTACTAAAGTCCAGGTAGACAACAGCACAGCCTTTCCCTTATCTACTAGATGGGTTACCTGGTCATAAAAGGAGAGCAGGTCAGTCAAGCAGGACCTGCCTTTCACAAACCTGTCACCAGATGACACAAGGAAAAACGATGCACCACAGCTATGGTCACGATGAAGAGACTAATTTATTTCCTCTGACTCCAATCATTTATAGTTCTCAAAAAGTGCCAGTGGATTGGAGGGTGAACGTGCC